>NC_060125.1:584395120-585020120 GCF_021461395.2 Schistocerca americana | reverse complement strand
AGAGGCGCCGACCGCTTCCTCCAGAGGGAGCGCTGCAGATACGCCGCCGCTCTGTCGGACTAACGCCGCTTCCGCTGCTGCTGCTGCCGTACTGTGCAGTCTTCAGAATATACTCCGTGGTGTCCACGAGCCGGATACGGCCAAAGGGGCGCCCATCTCGGTTCATTGTCGCGTTTCCGCTCTACACCTTGTTAGCGGTACCAGACGTTGCCTGCATGGTTTTCTTAATATCTGAAACACCCTCCTCTACAACATCGAATAAATAACCGACAAAAATTTCCCAATACATGTATATTTTTTAGCTTACATCCCTAAGTACATGTAGCTAAATATTAAGGGAGTATCTTTTGATAACTAACTTTCTCCCTACGTATTATGGATCATTGGGAAAAAAAGCTGGATTGTAGTGGGTATGCTCAGGTTTTACAATAGACTCTAAGACACACACAAAAAGCTACACATCACAAAGGAATTACCCGAAAGGAACTGAAATCTATATATGTGATGTTCACAAAAAAAATAATGCTTACAATTTGAAAAAATTTGGATGACTGATTCAGGAGAAAAACTTTCACAGAAACGATGTTTTTGGGCGTATTCAACGTGTTGGACAGAATTCGTGATGGTATCGCTCAGGTGGACGTATATGAACTATACCAATCGAACAACTTCTTGCATTAGGGTCAGAGCTGGACTATTGCGTTACTAACTTGCTCGTCTGATCCCGGTGCGTATCCACTACTAAACAACTTTAGTTGCTTTTCCATTCCTAATACCTGCCAATCGGATGTTCGTACGATGGTTGTGTGTAAAGAGAGCAACTGGAGTAGTCTCCAATGACCTTGAAAGTAAAATTTTGTCAACAGATCTGATTAAAGACCCTAAGAGATTTTGGTGTTACACAACACCACTAAATGATTCGAAATCATCTCTGCTGAATTCACCGTGGAAGACAGTAGCACAGTTCCGCCTTTCAACCATCGTACGAACATCCGATTGGCAGGTATTAGGAATGGAAAAGCAACTAAAGTTGCTTAGTAGTGGATACGCACCGGGACCAGACGAGCAAGTCAGTAACGCAATAGTCCAGCTTTGACCCTAATGCAAGCAGTTATTCGATTGGTATAGTTCATATACGTCCACCTGAGGGATACCGTCACGAATTCTGTCCAACTGCCGTGTTCGATGTAAATGCCGAGCTAATTAGAGGGCCGTGACCATAACGCTCCAAACTTTCTCAGTTGCGAAGAGATCGTACGACCTTGCTGGCAAGGGTTTGGAAGCAAAACGACCAGCTGAAGAGACTCTAGCCACGTACGGGCGCGCGTTATCTTGCTGAAATGTAAGCCCTGGATGGCTTGTCATGGAGGGCAAGGAAAAAGGGCGTAGAATACACTCTGCGTACCTCTGTACTGAAAAGAAATGGTACCATAGACATCTACTCCTGGATGTCGGGCCGTATGGCGGGTGACAGTCACGTTGGTACGCCACTGTTTTCCAGCGGGGTCTCGGGAAAGGTCCTCGCTAGTCATTCCTCGCTGGTCATCGGGGCTCATCACTGGAAACAGTTGTACTTCAGTCAATGAGATTCCAGGCCGAAGACGCGGCTGGAGACGCCCCGGACGGCGGTAGAACGCCAACCTAATCGTCGCCCGACACACCGCACTTCGGTGAGATGATCCCCACCCACACACGGCGAGAGCTTCTACTGCTTGTCTTCGTGCTTGCCAAACGCCACCTCGGCCAACAAGGCCGCCGGACCTCTCCCCAACTGAGAACGTTCGGGGCATCGTGAGCAGCGCCCTCCAACCAGCTCTGCATTTTGACGTTCTAACGGGCCAACTGGACAAAATTTTGCACGATATATCTCAGGATGACATCCAGCAGCTCAAGAAATGCCAAGACGAATGTATAAGTGCCAGAGGTGGACCACTTCGTTTTTGACTTGCTCCATTTGTAAAACACTTTCTCTTGAATAAACCAGTCAATTTTTCTGAAACTTTAGTCATTTGGCTGTCTGTAAATGTACGTTACATGTATGAATTTTCGTCCCATTTTAGTAAATCAGTTGTGGTGGTCGTTTTTTTCTTTTGTCTTATAGTGTACCGTTTCTTCGTCATATGTTTTATTTTCTTCGTTTCGCTTACATTTCCAAAGGACTCCACAAATTAAAACTCCATTGCGATACAGTCTTTGACAAATCTTTAGTAGCAAAAACCAGATTGAATCATTGTCCAGCAGCCGACCGCTGTGGCCGAGCGGTTCTAGTCGCTTCAGTCCGGCACCGCGCTGCTGCTACGCTCGAAGGTTCGATTCCTGCCTCGGGCATGTCCTTAGGATAAAGTAGTTCTAAGTCCACGGGACAGATGACCTCAGATGCTAAGTCCCATAGTGCTCAGAGCCATTTGAACCATTGTCAGCTCATGCCAATTTTCCTCTCGCTACATCATAATTGACCAAATGCGCACTGTTTGTTACACACTAATCAACAACAAAGATCTATAAAGTCGCAGTTCAGCGATCGTAAAATCTAATCGGTCTTTTACAACGAAAGCGTCTCGTACAGATGATTACTTCTGGTCAGACGCTTTCAGAATATATCATATAAATAAAAATAATGACTGTTGTGGCAGTACGCCACATAACGTGACGACAAACAAATTGAATAAATTCGCAAATATACCAAAACTGATGTCAACACGAAATAATATTATCGCAGAAAAATCAAAGACTATGTAATCAACTTACATGATCTGCGAATGTTATTGCAATCTCTTCCTGTTGGAAAAGGATCACACACACTTCCCTTTTTTTTCTTGGCAGTTTAAGAAGCCATTTTTGTGACGAGGCACGAAAACGTGTAAGTTTCGTGTAATATTTACACTAAATATAATCAAATATTACTTCAAAGTGTCGCTAATATTTTACTGTAACAACTCTTATATTGATGAAGTAAATCAAATAAGTTATGCAAATTTTATACGGTAACATTAGTGCAGACGTCAGCGCCATTGTTCTAAATGATGACGGCCAAAGTCGTAATAAATATTTTAATATTTGCTAATTTTGACAAATAACAAAATTAATGTGAATGTAGGCGCTTTTTCTTGATTAGCGTTTAGCAATAAAAGTAATCAGCTTTTCCATTATTGAATCAAACTTAACTACAGTGATGACTTCACATAATTACTCATATTCCAGCTTAACGGAAATAGCGAATAATATCCTCAACAAGAAAATAGACCATAGTCTACACAGACGTTTATCTGCAGAATAGTGTGCTAATAGTGTCTTTTAGTATAAAAACAGCGTGTCGAGGAAATTAACTCCGAGAAGAACCAAGACTGAGTCAATGACATAAATTATTTTTCATTTGTGAAGCAGGTAGAATAACACTAACTACTACTTTTCATAACATATAAGAACCAAAATACATAACATAGAAAGAACCACCACCATGATTTAAATTGTAATCATAATTTTAGTTTAAATTAAAAATATATGTTGTGGTGTTTTTATAGTTCCAATTCTATTTATAAGAATCTATGGCAATAATTTAGAATTTTAGATACACAATTTTGATTTAGTTGGATAGTGTCTAAATTTAGTGTCAGTATTTTGCGATATGACAGAGAGAGAGATAGGACCTCTGATCATTGCATTACATGCTCCAACAACGAACCATACAACTTTACTGTATATCATCGCTGATACAGACAGACGTAAATGGATGCTGCCACAACATCAACACATGCACCAAAGGCTAGTAAACGTACTTTACTATTTTCACGCCAGCGACATATGTTGATTAATATTTCATTCTTTTCAGTTAATGAAAACACCATTTCTAGACATCAAAAGTTGTGTAGGATGCCTTTTGTGTGTGTTTCACGTTACTAGAATGTCCCAGGTGGGTATCGCAAAACAGTATGCCCAGGGGAGTATTCCTATCTTTCAGACTTTTGAGTCAGGATCAATTACTGCATGACAAATGTGGGAAAAAGTAACTGATCTCATACACAGCTGGCTGTAGTAAAGTCACTACAGGAAGAATGCTGACGAAATGGTCTCAGGACCGTAAGTGTTGACACGGGTCTTCCAGAACAAACGTTGTTCGCCTGGTTCTAACAAATGGGCAACAGCAGGTGAAATACGGGTAGAGTTTGCTGGCGGAATGTTACTACGATCCGTGGGGAAGAGATACCCCGTTCTCTCCCAGAAGATATTACAGAAGGGGCGTGCATGGTGAAAAGCAAGGATTAACTGGCAGACTGAGTAAGTAGAATTCTGTGGCGTTCAACGAATAAACCTTCCTCCGTTTGTGGCGGTCAAGTCAAAGACGATGTTGCCATTAAAGAACTGCTGGGAGATCGTAGGGTAGCGCCGCTAACATTTTAGGGGCACCATTATTGAGAAGGTCCAATGGAATTTTGCATTAGCCGCCAGAGCACGGCGTGTCGCCTTTTGGGCTAAGGCAACAAAGACCCGGACTTATTGAGGAGACTGGCTAAGCTCACTTAGTGTAACCTGGTAGCATAGCAGTAATGCGTGGCACAGGCAAGGGTTTCAGTAGTGTTGCCAAGTACGTGACAAGAAAGTCGCACTGGTACAACAGGTACAGCTGGAATAAATAGTTGTCGCTTCTGTAGCAGATTCATTCGAACACCAACAGTCGACCAAGACGAAGGGGCTTTGTGAGACGAGGAGGTGACATAGAGACGCCAGCAGCAGCCGCAAGTCCGAGTTTCAATTGCGTTACCAACTTCTCTGGACTCGGTGGTATACCGCGTTGGAACCTCCAATCTCACTCCAGGAGAAGCCAGACTCCTGCTCAAGAGTAATGAATTGCAGCCCGTTCACAGCACCGTCTGCCGACAAGGCATGGGGGACACCTCCCCGCTGCACGCTTCAGCCACCCGTATGCCGTCATTCATGGCGAAGTTGGCTGCCTGCGCAAGATTCACCGTGCGCCTCTGACGCCGGTCTGGTAGATCAGATCACTCAACAGGGGCGCGTGCCAGGCGCCGAGTGCATGCGCCAGCAAAGCAGGGCTTGAAGTCAGCTGGCCAGTCGCTTGCGGAGGACTGACCCTCTTTGTGTGGGGAAGGGGGCAGGGGTTATCGGCTCCCCATATCGACGCAGTACTGACTTATAGGAAGAGAACAGATGAATTATTTTCACTGCCGCATTTCTCTGAGCATTCACCGACACCTGGAACCACTGTGTGGGGAGCTTCTGGATATCGCAAGAACATATTTGCTATTTATTGAAGGGAACCTGCATGCTCAATAGAATATTCTGTGGGGCGTAAGTTCTGTTTTCATAGTTTCCTAACCAGGATAACATGTGGCAAACTCCAGGAGGACGATGCTAAACCGTACACGTCGTTTTACATAACAAATGCTATGATGGACATTTGAAGCCGTGGCTTAGCTGCGAAGTTCCCTGATCTGTCACCCATACACCTGTACTTTCATGTCAACCTACAGCCACCCATCTCTCTGAACTAACATGGTATGTATTTCAGGAACTGCAGGATATTCGCAAAGATGTCATTAAGACCTTGTATGGTTCTGTGCCACAATGAATACTAAACTTTATTCGTGGGTTTGGCGGTCATGTCTCATATTGGTGTTGATTATGGAAATCAAGTCCGAATGGAATGAAATTTTTACAATTGAAACAGGTTATGTGGTAAATCCCCCCCCCCCCCCCCCCCCATGAACCATAGACCTTGCCGATTGTGGGGAGGCTTGTGTGCCTCAGCGATACAGATAGCCGTACCATAGGTGCAACCACAACGGAGGGGGTATCTGTTGAGAGGCCAGACAAACGTATGGTTCCTGAAGAGGGGCAGCAGCCTTTTCAGTAGTTGCAGGGGCAACAGTCTGGATGATTGACTGATCTGGCCTTGTAACATTAACCAAAACGGCTTTGCTGTGCTGGTACTGCGAACGGCTGAAAGCAAGGGGAAACTACGCCCGTAATTTTTCCCGAGGGAATGCAGCTTTACTGTATGGTTAAATGATGATGTCGTCCTCTTGGGTAAAATATTCCGGAGGTAAAATAGTCCCCCATTCGGATCTCCGGGCGGAGACTAATCAGGAGAACGTCGTTATCAGGAGAAAGAAAACTGGCGTTCTACGAATCGGAGCGTGGAATGTCAGATCCCTTAATCGGGCAGGTGGGTTAGAAAATTTAAAAAGGGAAATTGATAGGTTAAAGTTGGATATAGTGGGAATTAGTGAAGTTTGGTGGCAGGAGGAAAAAGACTTTTGGTCAGGTGAATACAGGGTTATAAATACAAAATCATATAGGGGTAATGCAGAAGTAGGTTTAATAATGAATAAAGCAATAGGAATGCGGGTAAGCTACTACAAACAGCACAGCGAACGCATTGTTGAGGCCAAGATAGACACGAAGCCCACGCCACCGACAGTAGTACAAGTCTATATGCCTACTAGCTCTGCAGATGACAAAGAAATTGAAGAAATGAGTGATGAGATAAAAGAAATTATTCAGATAGTGAAGGGAGGCGAAAATTTAATACTCATGGGTGACTGGAATTTGATCGCAGGAAAAGGAAGAGAAGGAAACGTAGTAGGTGAATATGGATTGGGGGTAAGAAATGAAAGAGGAAGCCGCCTGGTGGAATTTTGCACAGAGCACAACTTAACAATAGCTAACACTTGGTTCAAGAATCATAAAAGAAGGTTGTATACCTGGAAGAAGCCTGGAGATACTGACAGGTTTCAGATAGATTATATAATGGTAAGACAGAGATTTAGGAACCTGGTTTTAAATTGTAAGACATTTTCAGGGGCAGATGTGGACTCTGACCACAATCTATTGGTTATGAACTGCAGATTAAAACTGAAGAAACTGCAAAAAGGTGGGGATATAAGGTGATGGAACCTGCATAAACTGACTAAACAAGAGGTTGTACTGAGTTTCAGGGAGGGCATAAGGGAACAATTTACAGGAATGGGGGAAAGAAGTACAGTAGAAGAAGAATGGGTAGCTTTGAGGGATGAAGTAGTGAAGGCAGCAGAGGATCAAGTAGGTAAAAAGACGAGGGCTAGTAGAAATCCTTGGGTAACAGAAGAGATACTGAATTTAATTGACGAAAGGAGAAATTATAAAAACGCAGTAAATGAAGCAGGTAAAAAGGAATACAAACGACTCAAAAATTAGATCGACATGAAGTGCAAAATGGCTAAGCAGGCATGGCTAGATGACAAATGTACGAATGTAGAGGCTTATCTCACTAGGGGTAAGATAGATGCTGCCTCAGATGGAAAACCAGTTCTAAGCAAAGAAGGGAAAGCCGAAATGTGGAAGGAGTATATAGAGGGTCTATACAAGGGCGATGTACTTGAGGGCAGTGTTATGGAAATGGAACAGGATGTAGATGAAGATGAAATGGGAGATATCATACTTGCGTGAAGAGTTTGATAGAGCACTGAAAGACCTGCGTCGAAACAAGGCCCCAGGAGTAGATAACATTCCATTACAACTACTGACAGCCTTGGGAGAGCCAGCACTAACAAAATTCTACCATCTGGTGAGAAAAATGTAGGAGACAGGCGAAATTCCCTCAGACTTCAAGAGGAATGTAATAATTCAAATCTCATAGGAAGTAGGCGTTGACAGATGTGAAAATTACCGAACTATCAGTTTAATAAGCCACAGCTGCAAAATACTAACGCGAATTCTTTACAGACGAATGGAAAAACTAGTAGCAGCCAACCTTAGGGTACGTCAGTTAGGATTCTGTAGAAATGTTGGAACACGTGAGGCAATACTGACCCTACGACTTACTTTAGAAGCCAGATTAAGAAAAGGCAAAGCTACGTTTCTAGCATTTGTAGACTTAGAGAAAGCTTTTGACAATGTTGACTGGAATACTCTCACACTGAAAGTGGCGGGGGTAAGATACAGGGAGCGATAAGCTATCTACAATGTCTACAGAAACCAGATGGCAGTTATAAGAGTCGAGGGACATAAAAGGAAAGCAGTGGTTGGGAAGGGAGTGAGACAGGGTTGTAGTCTCTCCCCTATGTTGTTCAATCTGTATATCGAGCAAGTAGTAAAGCAAACAAAAGAAAAATTGGGAGTGGGTATTAAAATCCATGGAGAAGAAATAAAAACTTTAAGGTTCGCCGATGACATTGTAATTCTGTCTGAGACAACAAATGACTTGGAAGTGCAGTTGAACGGAATGGACAGTGTCTTGAAAGGAGGATATAAGTTGAACATCAACAAAAGCAAAACGAGTATAACGGAATGTAGTCGAGTTAACTCGGGTGATGCTGAGGGAATTAGATTTGGAAATGAGACACTTGAAGTAGTAAAGGAGTTTTGCTATTTGGGGAGCAAAATAACTGATGACGGTCGAAGTAGAGAGGATATAAAATGTAGACTGGCAATGGCAAGGAAAGCGTTTCTGAAGAAGAGAAATTTGCTTACATCGAGTATAGGTTTAAGTTTCAGGAAGTCGTTTCTGAAAGTATTTGTATGGAGTGTAGCCATGTATGGAAGTGAAACATGGACGATAAATATTTTCTACAAGAAGAGAATAGAAGCTTTAGAAATGTAGTGCTACAGAAGAATGCTGAAGATTAGATGGGTGGATCACATAACTAATGAGGAGCTACTAAATAGGATTGGGGAGGAGTTTGTGGCACAACTTGACTAGAAGCAGGGATCGGTTGGTAGGATATGTTCTGAGGCATCAAGGAATCACCAATTTAGTATTGGAGGGCTGCGTGGAGGGTAAAAATCTTAGAGGGAGACCAAGAGATGAATACACTAAGCAGATTCAGAAGGATGTAGGCTGCAGTACGTACTGGGAGATGAGGAGGCTTACATAGGATAGAGTAGCATGGAGAGCTGCATCAGACCAGTCTGAGGACTGAAGAACACAACAACATGAGGTAAATATCTCCCCCCACTAGTTTTGAAAAATAAGGGAATATTGATGAAGACTGTAATGCTAGCAGAAGTCTGTAGGAGGCATTTATTCTGGTGAACGGCTAATCACTCAATGGAGTATTCCATAACAAACCGGCACGTTTTTCTTAAATACGGTGAAACGCATTATAATGAAAGACGCTAAATGACATCACGTTCAGTCTTCAGTTACTGCTGTGGATAAGAGGAGAAGCCTACTGAAGCCCACAGGTTATAACAGGTCTCTCAAAATAAGTTATAATAGCTACTTCCATAAACTGTCATCGAGTTTATTCAGATTCCTGACCGCTAATAAAACAGAGTCGTGATATTTCCACTTGCACTGAAAAGACGACATAATATGAAAGACTGAAAGTTTCATGACCGGCAAAAACATATTGTAATCATTAATCACTTCGACAAAAAGTCAAAAGAAATACTTGATAAAACAATAGGTCTTATTGACTAACTGAGTGTAAACATGCGTAGAAACAGATCTGAATTGCCAAAGACAGTCTTACATCATTACGAAGCTCAGCCTGTCACACATGCTTCGGAAGAGAGAAAACTGCGAAAGTTAAGTACCTACTATTACCTTCAAATCTTACGCCATATAACTTGCGCCTGTACTCATCACTCAGTGGGGAATAATAACTGAAAACTTTTTTCAGTCGAATGAAGAGTCCGCATTAGCGGAAGATGCTTGTTAGGCAGAAATTCCTAAATCACCGAAATTACAATCTGTGGCCTTTGTTTTATGCAGCACGAAGGCTTGTCTAACGCAGCTCTCCACTCTATCGTTTCCAAGCCCCATCATCTCTGCACAACTACTGCGTTCCAAATCTTTTTTTCTCTGTATGCTACAGCCACTCTCAACGATTTTTATCGCTCTACAGTTCCCTCCAACACATAGTTCATAGTCCATAGATCCCCCAGGAAGAGTGCAATCTAGGGTTTCTTTTACTGAATATCTTCTGTACGTTTCTCTACTCCCCTGATCGATTCAGTACTCTTCTAATTAATTATCAGATCCACTTATCTAATCTTATACGTTCTTCTGTAGTATCACTTTCCAACGTCACACTCCAGACAAATACTTTCCAAAAAGGAACACTTACGTCTACATTCGACATTTATAAATTTTTGGTTTTCGGAAACGCTTTTCTTGCAGTTGTAGTTCGGTATTTTATAATCTCTCCACTACGGCTATTGTCAACTGTTTTGAAACCAAAATAACAACATTCATCTTCTATATATGCTGTTTCACTTACTAATCCCCATCTTTCACCATCTGATGCAATTAGATTGCATTCCACTACTCTGTTTTCAGTTTTGGTGGTACTCATACCACCTTGTTAATATATTACACTGGGGAACACTGATTTCATTGCATTCAACTTCGGAACGCTTTTAGGGAGAAACATACCCACAGAATCAAGATCTGAACACAAAAATCGTATTACGTCACGTTTCTCAGAAATTAGTGTCTATGATTTTGCATTACCTGCAGTTTCTGAAAAGCCCTTGTTCTACAATGCTTCCAATTTACGTCTATTTTTATGTATAATTTTGTGTGTTCTTTGGCGTGAGGTTTGTCGACTTTGTACGACCTTGAAGTAGTGATTTCCACTTATTAATTCAAAACGCCACCTTGAGGACGCAAAAACTGTGCTATCATTTTCTGTTATGTTTGCGGAAAGTTTACTCCTACGTAGTGGCGGCAAAATATAATTACACTTTTTAAGAAATCATACTGTGCTTATTTTCGAGTACAGCTTGGCGACCAGGACGTATCGAGGGCCCTACGTGAAGTACGCAGGACATGTAGCGAACAACTTTGACAATAGTCAACGGGACAAGAAAAATGTTGCCCTTTGGCGTGCCTATGGTATTGTGTGAATAAAGTAACCATGGAACAGACTGTAATTATCTCTCCGACTGTGTCGCAGGGTATAATGCAAGAAACAGACACCACATAATATACCCAATTATTCAGCTTACTATTTTGCCCACGCCCCATGGTCATCATGTCCCTGTATCAAAAAGACCATATGCATTTCCCAGATCGACACACACCAAAAGAAATTTTACATTTCCTCGGTTCCGAGAGTTCCGGAAAACGTACAGATAATTGCAATAGAGATCAACGTAGACATCGTTTCCGCTGTTTTTATTGCTCATGAAAACCACACATTGCATGTTTTACCACCATGCAGCGAGAGCTTCAGAGGTAGTGGTCTAGTTTGCTGTATACACTGGTACGTCTCATACCCAGTAGCATACGCTCTTGCATTGATGTATGCCTATATTCGTAGTGGTATACTATCCATAAGTTCATTCAAATGGCTCTGAGCACTATGGGACTTAACACCTATGGTCATCAGTCCCCTAGAACTTAGAACTACTTAAACCTAACTAACCTAAGGACATCACACAACACCCAGTCATCACGAGGCAGAGAAAATCCCTGACCCCGCCGGGAATCGATCCTGGGAACCCGGACGTGAGAAGCGAGAACGCTACCGCACGACCACGAGCTGCGGACATAAGTTCATTAAGGCACAGTTCTTCCAGATTATACCACTCCTCAACACCGATTCGGCGTAGATCCCTTAGAGTGGTTGCTGGGTCACGTCGTCCATAACCAGCCATTTTCAATCTATCCCTGGCATGTTCGATAGGGTTCATGTCTAGAGAACATGCTGGCCCCTCTAGTCGAGCGATGTCGTTATCCTGTAGGAAGTCAATCACAAGATATGCACGATGGGGCAGCGAATAGCCGTCCATTAAGACGAATGCTGTTGTAACCGCGACCGGAACGTTCGCGGGTTTCTCGTGACACTAATTTCTATGAAACGTGACGTAATACGATTTTTGTGTTCAGATCTTGATTCTGTGAGTATGTTTCTCCCTAAAAGCGTTCCGAAGTAGCATCCAATGAAATCAGTGTTCCCTAGTGTAATATATTAACAAGGTGGTATGAGTACCACCAAAACTGAGAACAGAGTAGTGGAATGCAATCTAATTACATGAGATGGTGAAAGAGTGGGATTAGTAAGTGAAACAGCATATATAGAAGATGAATGTTGTTATTTTGGTTTCAAAACAGTTGACAATAGCCGTAGTGGAGGGATTATAAAATACCGAACCACAGCTGCAAGAAAAGCGTTTCCGAAAAACAAAAATTTATAAATGTCGAATGTAGACGTAAGTGTTCCTTTTTGGAAGGTATTTGTCTGGAGTGTGACGTTGGAAAGTGATACTACAGAAGAACGTTTAAGATTAGATAAGTGGATCTGATAATTAATTAGAAGAGTACTGAATCGACCAGGGGAGTAGAGAAACGTACAGAAGATATTCAGTAAAAGAAACCCTAGATTGCACTCATCCTGGGGGACCTATGGACTATGAACTATGTGTTGGAGGGAACTGTAGAGCGATAAAAATCGTTGAGAGTGGCTGTAGCATACTTTGTTTTATTAGCGGTCAGGAATCTGAATAAACTCGATGACAGTTTATGGAAGTAGCTATTATTACTTCTTTTGAGAGACCTGTTATGACCTGTGGGCTTCAGTAGGCTTGTACTCTTATCCACAGCAGTAACTGAAGACTGAACGTGATGTCATAACACGTCTTTCATTATAACGCCTTTCACCGTATTTAAGAAAAACGTGCCGGTTCGTTACGAAATACTCCATTGAGAGATTAGCCGTTTACAATGCGCGTCGGGAGCCACAGTGCGGCCCGCAAACAACAACAGAAACGGGAGAGGACGGACACAAACAGTGAAGGACAACCGAGGGAGACCTCACGAACAGCAAGTAAGCACACAACCGAGTCACAAGAAAACCTCACGAATCAGCCACGTCCACTTGTACACGGAACAAAGCAACGTAAATACGCTGTCTGAGGCAAGATGTCAATAGACTCACATAAAGGTTAGACTGACGGGCTGAGCGAGAGGCAGGCGATTAAACACATGATCGGAGACGCCGATATTGGCCGTTGGGACCATGTGTTCCACCGTGGCGCCCTCACATTAAACGTGGGCAGGGGCCGCGAGCCGCCACAGCTTACGGAGCGATGGTGCAGAGACCTCTCGGGGTCTTCGACGTCCTTGCGGAATCAAACCCGCGGCGCGTGGGTCCAGAAATGCCTCGCCCATATGCTGCCGATATGGTTGCACTATCGATCGGAAGATGGCATTCACATACCGTACAGCCGATACGACGTCTTTCATGACCACCAGTGGCGTACGTCAGCCCCACATAATGCCAGCCCAAAACAGTAGGAACCTAGCTGCACTCGCTGGACCATGCGTCTAAGGCGTTCAGCATGACCGCGTTGCCTCCAAACACGTCTCCGACGAGTGTCTAGTTGAAGGCATACGTGAGAGTCACCGGTGAAGAGAACGTGATGCCAATCCTGAGCGGTCCATTCGGTATGTTGTTGGGCCCATCTTTACCGCGCTGCATGGTGTCGTGGTTGCAAAGATGGATCTCGCCATGGATGTCGGGAGTGAAGTAGCGCATCATGCAGCCTATTGTGCACAGATCGAATCTTAACACTCTGTCCTGTGGCTGCACGAAAAGCATTATTCAACATGATGGCGTTGCTGTCAGTGTTCCTCCGAGCCATAATCCGTAGGCAGCGGTCATCGGCCGCAGTAATAGCCCTTGGGCGGCCTGAGCGAGGCATTTCATCGATAGTTCCTGTCTCTCTGTATCTCTTCCATGTCCGAACAACATCGCTTTGGTTCAGTACGAGACACCTGGACACTTCCCTTGTTGAGAGCCGTTCCTGGCACAAAGTAACAATGTGGACGCGATCGAACCGCGTTACTGACCGTCTAGGCGTGGTTCAACTATTGACAACGCGAACCGTGTACCTCCTTCCTGGTGGAATGACTGGAATTGATCAGCTGTCGGATCTTTTTTTGATATGTGTATATCTGAACCAAGACTCTGCGATTTTGAAGTTGGTTGTGACAACGAACCAGACGATGGTTCATAGGTCGCTAGGCATTAGGCTCAAGCAAAACTGAAATTTCGGGTTCGTAACCTTGGGCTCTGAGAGGCATCTGCAGATTTACTGAATTCCAGGCTTCATGAAGAAAATTCATTCAGTGCTGAGATTTCATACAATTGGTACAGAAAACGAGAACTAACATTTGCTCCACAGTATTCAGTAGAAAATAAACTAGTATTTTGTAACAAATCCAGTAAGCTATGTTTAGGATTGGCCTACCTAATTTTTGTTCTACTGAATGAAGGCGGGACTACCTAATTACGATCCTAATAAATGGAGACTTTTTACTGTTCGGTCATAACGCAGTTTCATGAATTTCCTCCAAATATGTGAATTTATACGCTTCAGTTCCAGTTGGTTGTTCAGTGATAAGTATTATGAAAACCTGGAAACACTGTTGACTAAGACGGAATATGTAGAACAAAAGTAGCAAATTTATCTCACATTTTTGGGTCAACGCTGGCCGTAGTGGCCGTGCGGTTTTAGGCGCTACAGTCTGGAACCGCGAGACCGCTACGGCCGCAGGTCCGAATCCTGCCTCGGGCATAGATGTGTGTGATGTCCTTAATTAGTTAGGTTTAAGTAGTTCTAAGTTCTAGGAGACTGATGAGCGCAGAAGTTGAGTCCCATAGTGCTCAGAGCCATTTGAACCAGCCATTTTTTTGGGTCAGCAGCTAGGTTATGCAAAACATCCGTGCTTCACTTGCGAGCGAGAACGGGGAAAGGGGTGGGGGTGGGGGCGAAACCCAGGATTGGATTAAGAAGGAATGTCCACTAAGACAATGGAATGTCAGTTCAAGAAGCGTTAAGAAGAAGACTTTTAATGAGGGATTTCATGTTCTCCTTCCGCGTCTCCATATGACGTTCAGATTCCAGAAACCATTTGTCGAGGTGTTGGACATGGAAGGGCATTATCTCTCGTACATCACTGAAACGTTCCCTTGTATCATCAATCCCAAAGTTAAGTAAGTATATTTACAGGCCCGGATATTAGGAAGCTGCTTGCTGGTGATACTTTGAAAGTAAAACTATTTAGGAAGTGTTGTTGGCAAGGCACTCAACTGACAAGGGGAGAGATTCCAACAAGATATCAAGGAATTAGAAACGAAATACGAAGCCAGGAGATGAGCCACAATGCTCGCCAACTACTGTTGGGTGATGAGGAGGACACACCTACAAGTGTTTACGAAAGCAGACGAAATTGAAGCAGCTTCACAAGAAAAAAATCAAGTGCACATTATATATTCATTTTTTACATATTCATTTACTTATGTTGTGTCTTTTGTGACAAATAAGTGATTTTTAAAACACCTGTGTACATATGGTGACAAGTACGCCATGAATGTTTGTTGTACAATTTTCCAATTTACACAATGTTAAAATTTGTTTACAAGCATTTGGCTTGTAAGCGATAGCTAAAATTGACTATACACCAATATTTAGACATTTCTGCCAGTGAAAGCATTGGTAGTTTGCTTAAAACATCATGACAGTTTGAAACCTCCTGGCAGATTAAAACTGTGTGCCGGACCGAGACTCGAACTCGGGACCTTTGCCTTTCGCGGGCAAGTGCTCTACCAACTGAGCTACCCAAGCACGACTCACACCCCGTCCTCACAGCTTCTCTTCTGCCAGTACCTGGAAGGTAGGAGACGAGGTGCTGCCAGAAGTGAAGCTGTGACGACGGGGTGTGAGTCATGCTTGGGTATCTCAGTTGGTAGAGCACATGCCCGTGAAAGGCTAAGGTCCCGAGTTCGCGTCTCGGTCCGGCACACAGTTTTAATCTGCCAGGAAGTTTCATATTAGCGCACACTTCGCTGCAGAGTGAAAATCTCATTCTGGATCATGACAGTAGCTTGTCTTAAAGGAACTGCAGCTGCGTATCGAGTGTTGTACCAAATCCTGGCGCAATGTAAGGAAACAGTTTGTAGATTCGGATTCAGCACACCTGAAATATCTACGGGACTTCTAAAAGTTTGTGCAATGCTCTGAAAATGAAAATTTGTTGCCCACCTATTAATTACCTTCAGCTTCTCCTAATTTCTTCGTTATCTCTGGTATAATCATATCACTCGCAAGCCTCAAAGTTTCCATTCCTGTTCCTGAACTTTAGTTCCTTATCACTTACCCAGTGATATAAAATATCTGATTGACAACAAAGTAAAATTTCTGAACATACTGAAAAAATTTCTCCTTGACAACTTCTGCCATTCCAAAGAAAAGTCTCTGTTATTGTAATGTGTAAAAGTTGGTGGGCAAAAATTAGTATCACGCATCAGTATGTTAAAAAATATACAAAACATAAAGGTTTAGGACGTATCCTTATTTATAAATAAATTAGGAACTTGAGTATCAAATTACTCGTTTCACATCACTACGATCTGTAGTGCAAAATGATCTATGGAACACGAAACTAACCAGGTTTCGAAATCTGTCCATAGTTTCTTATGCGGTACACAATGAATAACATTAGGGATATTTACTACAGGTATCTCACTCCTTTCTCAACGATCGCTACCAATTCATGACCTCTGACTATTATAACACTTGTCGGCTTTCTGCACATGTTGTAAGTAAACATTTCGCACGCAGTATTAAATGCCTTATTGCTACGGAACGTCAGAGAATGTATTGTACCGAAAAATCTCAAAAGCCTTCTATAGATCTACAAAACTGTAAATGTAAGTTCGCCTTTCCTCAGTCTATCTTCAGAGATAATTCATCAAGTCATTATTGACTCGCGGCTTCCTACAATTATACCGAACCCAAACTGAAACTCGGCAGGGGTGACTGCTACCAGTCTTTCCGTTCTTCGGAAATACACAGACGGATAAATAGTTACAACGCAAAGAAGGGGATGTACAACGTAAGTGAATGTTGGTAGGTGTATTTCTACACCTGGAAGAAGATGTCTATTCAAATTTCGTATCAGTCGCCTAAAAGTGGCGCCAGTAGCCTGAGTCTGAGAATGCAGGTCACATTTGCTTTAAATATACTATGTAAAGGTCGTGAGTGCTAGTTACCTTCGAGATTGGGCGTGCTGATTTGATGCTGGTCAAGAATGCCTTTAAGTTGACAAAGTCGCCATTATCAGTCGCACTGAGTTTGACTGGGGTCATGTAATAGGGCTAGGTGAAGCTAGGTATTCCTTCTACGACAATGTAGAGTGATTTGACTAGAATGTAGCAACTGTAAATGATTTGTAAGGGAAGGGGGGGGGGCGACGGCGGCCAAGAGATCGGGCTCCAGATAACCACGTGGAATTACAGAGAGGAAAGACCATCAAGTTCGGTGTATGGCTCCGGCGCATGTACTACATTTGCAACAGCAATGCGAATACCAATTGGCACCACAGTGATAGAACGAACTGTTGCAAATCGGTTACTCCAAAGACAATGCCGAGCGAAACGTCCCGTAACGTATATTCCACTAACCCCAAACCACCGCCAGTTGGGACTTCAGTGGTATCAACCGACAGCTCACTGGAGTACAGGGTTGAGGCTTGTTGTGTTTTCTGACGAAAGGTGGCTCTAGCTCGGTGCCAGTGATGGGCTTGTATTGGTTGGAAGGAGGCCAGTCGAGGCCTGCAACGGACCTATCTGTATTCCTGGCACACTGGACCTACACCTGGAGCTACGGTCTGGGGTGTGGTTTCTAATGAAAGCAGGAGCTCTCTCGTGGGCGTCCCACTCACCCTGAGTGCAGATTTGTCCATTAATATAGTGATATGAGCGTTGTAATGCCACTCATGAACGGCATTTCAGGAGGTGTTTTCCAGCAGGATAACGCTCACCCACATGCTGCTTTTGTAACCCAACATGCTTCACAGAGTGCCGACATATTTCCTTGGCCAGCTCGATAACCAGATCTGTCTCCGGTAAAGCACATGTGGGACATCACCAAACGACGATGTCATCCTCAAACAGCATTAACAGCATTAACCATCCTTGCACTGACTCACCAAGCGGAGCAAGCATGGGACTCCATCCCACAAACTGACATAAGCACCTGGACAACACATTACATTCATGTTTGCATGCTTGCATTCAACATTCTGGCGGTTACACCGCATTTCACATTTGCAGTGGCTTACGACACTCTTGCATTAACCTGTGACCTTGCATTGCTTAATCACTTAAATATGTTACCTGAAGAATGTATTCTATAAATTTCGTTACAGTAACTACTTTTTTTGCGATATTTTAAGTCAGTGTAATTTTTGTCAACTTTGGTTTATTGAACTGGTGACTCTGTACCATTCAGACCTGTTTATCACCTGCATTCTTAGGAAAAGAAAATCGAACATAAAACAGAATTGGACGGTCGACACAATTTAAACAGTGTACTTGTAAGCGGCCGTGTAATCAAGTCTAGACCTTATCGCGCTACATTACACTGACGGAAAATGAATGTTATTGTTTACAGTGATTAATCAGACACGTGGGTTCCTACGTGAGGCAGACAGCCTGTTCTGCTACCAGAGGGTCAGCCGCGCCTGACCCCGGCACCTGTGGCGGCGGCGCCGGCCCCTGTTTGCACCTTAATCAACAGCCGTTGCCGCCCTCGGCTGGCGAGGTCTCATTAGCAGAGCCGCGGTCTCGCGCGGCGCTAAGCTCTTACCTCATTACCCCCAGCCGGTCTCTGCTCCACCCAGCACGCCCCGGCCGTTTGTCTGCTGCGTGCCTTAAAAACCTGCGCTAAACAACTTCTCCCCACTTACTTCATTTTTCCCTCCCCGTTTTCTTCAATTTTTTTTTCGCCACTCACGTCCCCTACCTCGTTCCCCCCGCCTCCCACGTTTTTACGCTAACATTTCTTTTATTATTTTTAATCTTCTCAAATTCTCTCTGTAGCGTGTCTCTTTCATTCCGTGTGCAGCTTTTCAGTCAAAGGGCGAATCTTATACGGTCTCCTGGAAGGTGAATGGGGAACACTCGTCCGCTGCTTCTGCAACTGTACCGCTTGTAACAAACATTTTCCCTGTCACCTCTCGGTTTGTCTCTTAGCTACACGCGGTCGACATTAATAATTATTTTTCATATCACTAATTCGTATGAGGCTTCACCGGGACAAGAACCATTCGCATAATGAAAATAAATCATTTATGAAAATTTGGCACCAGATGTATTACAAATATAAACTATAGATCAATTTCTAGCGGTAAGTAGCATATTTCTATTCACCTACTTATTTTCTGTAAGGACGTACACAGTATTCCTTTAATGATCATTACTCTGTTCCTTTAATGATCTTTACTCTGATGTTAAGATTAATTTTATCCTGAATTAAACGACAGGCCTTTAGCTATCTGACTGCTCTTTTAACATGTTCGGACATCCTCTCAAGTTCGGCTCTATAAACATTTTCTGCTTATACAGAAGTACCCTATACTCGAGAACATCACGTGCAGCATCTGACCTTACAATAATCATGTGTAAAAGCAAATTATGTGGTATGTCGGACCAGTATTATCTCCTAGTTCTACCTCGAACTAATAGTGCAATTTCCTATGGATTATTTTACATCCACATTGCACAACAATGTGTAAATAGCAGTGAGGTGAAAGCAAAGCTGTCATCAAACTGGTTTTAACACCAAGTGCCTTACTATAAACTGTTATTGGAGGTGGTTTGCCCTGCCGTTCCTCTGGCATGTGGGCTGACCTATGCAGCCAGTTATGACGAGGCATTCAGTTTTACGTGCATTCCCCAACCAGTGCCCCACTCGGCGATTTGCACATTAACAGACATTGATTGCCGGAGATGAAAATCGCAGGACAGATCATTTCGTGTGTTCGTCTGAAACGTTCACGTGACACTCTCCCTTAACACAAGAGTTCGTCTTACAATATTGTTCAAATGGAGACTCAGCCGTTCAGCAAACTAACACAAACAAATTACACTCCTGTGTTGAGAACCTCGAGTACGACTTCCTCCAATAATCATTATTGCCATTAGTATTCATTTCTTCAACTGATGTCCACAAGCCGGCCCGTGTGGCAGAGCGGTTCTAGGCGCTTAAGTCTGGAACCGCGCGACCGCTACGGTCGCAGGTTCGAATCCTGCCTCGGGCGTGGATGTGTGTGATGTCTTTAGGTTAGTTAGGTTTAAGTGGTTCTATGTTCTAGGGCACTGATGACATTGGATGTTAAGTCCCATAGTGCTCAGAGACATCTGAACCGTTTTTCTTTATGTCCACAAAAACTGTGTTTTAAGTGTTTACTGAATTTTACGGGGACTGCAGGCAATTTTTTATCTACCATGAATGTTCATAGATGTTGCAGATGATAGTACGAAATGAAAATTTGAGAATGTAAAGGAAAATTAGCAAAGAAAAGGTGTAAAATGTAGGATTTCCGATCTCCGTCCCACGTTATTTACCTGAACAGTTTACCATTTTCTCTTTGACATATTAAGCAGTAGGGAACTGACGGTGAGTGAAAAGGTAGAGAGACCAAAAAATAAAGTGTTTTATTTATTTATTTAACCATATCTGATGAGGGCCATAATGGCCTCTCTTACATCGGACAAGGTTTTCAAGCAGACACAAATAGTGCCCCGTTTTTACATTGTAGTTACCTAAGAAATAACAATTGTAATATGAAGAACAGTATTGCAATGTCCTCAGTGTGTGAAGTAGCAGTCTGAGTAAATTTTCAGTGAACTAATAAACCAATAATATTGCAAGTGCTTGTACTAATGTAGCTGCCAGCACTAACAGTGATAATAGAAGTCATACTAATGATAGTGATGTAATAATAATAATGACAGTACCAATTATAATACGAATTTATAGGTGTATGGAATAAATGTTTTCTGATATTGAGAATTCTGGGGAAAGGAAATTTACGGAAACTGTATTAGCTAAGAATACTGAGAAATAACAAAGATCATGTTGGAAGGAGGGATGTACAACGGTAACGAGTGCGCACAGGGACAATGGTAACCCTTATTGTTGTTTTAGTAACCAAGTCATTAACTGTCTTCTGAACCTGGAGATGTTATTCAGTTTTCTAACATAATGCGAGACTTTACTCCAGAGTTGGGTTGCTGCTAGTGAGAAGGACTTCAAGGAAGTCGCTGAACGATGGAGCGGGACAGAAGTGATTTGTTCTGATGCAGGTCTTTTTTTTTTTTTTTTTTTTTTTTGACATGTTGTTCAGACAAGAGCGTAAAGGAGAGGGAGAGATGTGAGAGACAGTGTTCATTGATAAGACAGTAGACAAGACAGAGGGTATAGAGATCTCTGCACTTGTTTGCACGCAGCCTGGTTAATTGCGTGTGTGGTGGTGAAACGTGGTCAAAGAGTTGAAGATCACAGATATAAAGGATAACAATTCATAACCAGTTCCACGCGCCAAAAGGCCTTGCAGGGTAACTTAGCTGTAATCAAACATTTGAAATATTCGTTTATTTACGAGTTTCATTTTCTGGTGAAGAGGGAGAAGTTTTCTATATTTTTGTAGGACATAGATAGATGCTGATGCTTTCTTCCACACGGCATCCACTTTCTCAGTTCAATTTAGATTTCATCAATTAGACTCTTTGCTCAAGGGGAGAAGTTGATGTTTGTGCCATTTAGCATTAAAGATGGTATGGATTCCCGATATTTCAGGCTGTTGAGCCTAGAATAGTAGCCAGTAGCGATTGGGGTTTGGACGGGTTGAGCCTGAACGCTATCTCCTGGGTCCAATTTGATAGTGCACATATGCCGGTAGTGAGATTCCTGACAGCTGTCTTGTGGTTTATTGGTTTTGCACTTAGATGCATCTGGAGGTCATCAACAAAACTCATGACATATCATTTCCGTTTAATAAGGAAAGGTCAGGGCCTAACACCAAGCTGGTACCGCTTGCCTTCATTGTAAATTTATGGTACTGAGCATGGCGCACCACTGGCGGGACGCCAGGCTAGAGTGACACCATTGCATTTAACTTTGCAAGAGATTGAGGCTGCTAAATTTGGCCAGTATAGTGTCATAGTCCATACTGTCAAAGGCTTCGCTCAAGTCTAAGAATCTCATGATCGTTGCCAATTGTCCATCCTACTGCTGCCTTTGTTAAAGCATATGTTGTGCTGTGATGTTTACGGAAGCTTAACTTGTAGTCGTCTGTGAGGTTACTTGTAGTTAGGTAGTTTGTTAACTGATTGTGGACTATATATTTTAAGGTAAAATAGTCCCACATTCAGATCTCCGGGCGGGGACTACTCAGGAGGACGCCGTTATCAGGAGAAAGAAAACTTGCGTTCTACGGATCGGAGCGTTGATCCCTTAATCGAGCAGGTAGGTTAGAAAATTTAAAAAGGGAAATGGATAGGTTAAATGATACTGAAGGACAGCAACAGCTACGAAATGAAGACCTTGCCAGATACGAAAATGATGGAGCGGTCCTCCCCTTCTCTGGCGAGGAGGTTGCCGCTCTCATCAAGTCCCTAAAAAGAGGGAAAGCCCCCGAAACAGACAGCATTGTGGCGGAGGTGGTGCAGTTCTTAGCCCCACAGCTAGTTGCGCCACTTTCACACCTGTTCAAAGAATGCCTCAGGAAGGGCAGATTTCCGAAGATCTGGAAAGTTGCTAATGTAGTAATTATTAAGAAAGGCCCTGAGAAAGACCCTGCCGAGGCCAAATCCTACAGACCCATCTGTCTGTTGAATGGCTTTGGCAAACTTCTGGAGAAACTATTAGCTGACAGACTGACCACTCACCGCATGCTGCATGGGATGAGCAACAGGCAATTTGGTTTCCGGCCTGGGCGATCGGCATCTGATGCAATCGCCTTGGCGGCCGAGGTTTGCGGCTCAGTCCCGGGCAAGTATGTTGTTGGCATCATGGTGGACATCAGTGGCACCTTTGATAACCTGTGATGGCCTTCGGTCTTCTCCTGCCTCCGGAAGAAGGAGTGTCCAGGGCTGCTATATGGCTGTCTAAGGAGCTATTGTGATCACCAAGGAATGCCGCTAGGGCTCCATGTTGGGTCCCCTTTTCTGGGACATCCACATGGAGCCACTTCTGGACAGCTTGCAACAAAGCGAAGAGGTGCTAGAGGTGATAGCCTACGCTGATGACCTCCTCCTATTGGTCGGCGGCTGAAGTCTCGAGTATACACAACCTAAGATAGAGAGAGCAATGGCAAAATTACAACTGTGGTGCCGTAATTCTAAGATAACCAACTCACCTACTAAATCAACTTACCTCTTACTTAAAGGACAGCTAGTTAGAAATCCTACCGTGAGAATCGAGGGCACACTGGTTCTTCGGAGACGGGAGACACGTTACTTGGAAATCATCATCGACGAAAGGTGGAACTTCGCAAGGCACATTGAAACTGTAACCCAGAAAGCATTACAACTATTAAATAACCTCATTTCCATTGGACATAAAAGATTTCACCTTCCGTCTCATCTGATAAAATTATATCATAATAGTATATTAACGTCAATAGTGGGTTTCCGGCTCGGGAGCCTGGACTCACAGGCTGACTAGGGTGGTGCCCGCCGTGACAGTGAGAAGGGTACAAAGGAACATGCTACGAAGGTCTGTGGGGGCTTACTGGACATCCCCAGGGGGAGCACTGTTAGCCATAATGGGGCTCTGTCCTCTGGACATAAAAATATGAGAGCAGTCGGCATGGTACTGGGCTAAGAAAGACAACATTACAAAAACAGAAGACATTATGGGAGCACCTGTTAGGGATAAGGGTGAGATAAGGAGGAGGGGTGAAGATTTATGGAAGGAGTTATTGGAGATGGACGAAACTGGTTGAAGGACTTATCAGTTCCTACCAAATGTAAGGGAAAGAATGGGAATGAAATATTGCGAGCCGACTCGGGGATTGTTCCACTTTCTCACTGGTCATGGCCCCTATCCGACATATCTGTGTCGGTTTGGGAAGAGGGCGACGCCCGCGTGTGACAGTGGCGCATCAGAGGTTACTCCTCACCATATGGTTTACAAGTGCCCCCTTTTCGATGATGTAGCAGCCCCATTAAGACAACAACTGCCGAGTAACAATACTTACGACCTATTGAGACAAGAAGAGACCTTTTCAAACACTGAATACATTAGCCAACGAGGTATCACGAAAAGAACTAACAATATCCTTGAGAGACTTTCGTGACTAGTTGCTAATCACCAGTCGCGTCCCCCACTCCGATCCCGTACTGCCTGTTCGTGGATAGGTCGACTAAACAGTTGGAATCCGCCACGTGCAGGGCTAGGGGGCTGGGGTGATCTACTTCACGGACTTGACATATGCACCGATTATGAAGTAAATTAGGTAGTAGTTTTAGTAGCATAGAATAGGATAGTAGATTAGGAACCTGGATCGACAATAAACTCCTTGCCTGCCTTGTGCCAGTGACATGCTCATAGGGT
Organism: Schistocerca americana; assembly: GCF_021461395.2. NCBI lineage: Eukaryota > Metazoa > Arthropoda > Insecta > Orthoptera > Acrididae > Schistocerca > Schistocerca americana. The sequence continues at coordinate 584,995,766 of NC_060125.1, read as the reverse complement.
TTAGTTCTATGAGCCAGGCCCCAGGTAGGTTTATACTAACACTGGCACACATGTAACGCTGCAGGCAGTTAACACAAATCACCAGTACTTATTAGAAAATAATGCTAACACTGGAAATAGTCTGCCCATTAACCCATTTAATACTGTCTGTAGTCTTGCAAATTAAATATGTAGTAGCTGCAATTGTAATAACATTGTAGAATATTAAGACCTACTAATCACTAAGGTGGTGGGTTATTCTTGTTTAATTATTATGAATGGAAGTAAAGAATTAAAAAAAAAACAGTATTTTTTAGTTGTGTGCGCGACACTGTCAGAATGTGGCCTGATGGAGAATATACATTAATGGACTTTTTATAAGACCTCTACTTCATTCACAAGAACATCTCGTTTCTATAGGGGCAGAGAAAGATGATTGTCTGCCTATCCTGGATATTTTGGTTAGACGGAAGGACTACAGCCAGCAAAGCTTAAATACCAGTAACTAAAGCTAACTCAATTAAATTCGTATAAAAATTAAGAAGATAGTAAATCGTTAAAAGACAGAGATATTAATTGATAGGCCTACCTGTCCGAGAAAATGGGCCGTTTTGATTCTGCTACCTGAGCCTAAAGCGGTTGATAGCAGACGTTCCGTTTGGCGGCCCCATACATATATACAGCCAGAGAGACAGTGGGAAGAGACGCTTTGCAGCGAGATAGGGCCAGTCAAACATCTGCTTGCGCTGAGCCTCGGATGACGTCAGAGCCGGGCATGTACCAAAAGCGATTCCGGTGAAAGCAGGAAGTGAAGTCGCGATGACTATGCACTGTCCTGGACCTCTTAGATTTCTCGGAAGTAAATATATGTTGATAAAACCGCATACCAAATGGCAAGATTATTTTCCATTTGCAAGGCGAGCATATTAACTTTGGTGATTACAAGTCAGGGTGATGCATTTTCTTGGAACTTCCCATAGCGGTCGCATCTGAACTGTTAATAGTGCTGCTTCCGATAGGGGCATTTTATTATTAGAAGTGTTATTATACAGGATGTTTGTAGGTGAATATTGGGGTTTTAATGCTTTATAATATTTATTGCATTAAACTTACAGTTATGAATAATATGTCAAACGAAAGAGCAACTCAAACAGTTGTGTTTGGCACCAGTGCGGAGCGCGCAATGTTTCCGCCGCAATCCGCTAGACAACGGTAGTTGCGAAGATGGCGGCTAGTGGTCAGAAAGCGTTTTGTGTTTTGCAGTTTGCAAAGACCGAATCTGTACTTACTGTGCAACGTGCGTTCCGGCTGAAGTTCGGTTGTGATCCTCCGAGTGATAATACGATTCGTAGATGATATAATCAATTTGAAGATACCGGCTGCCTTTGTAAAAGGAAGAGCACAGGACGGCCAAGAGTCAGTGAAGAGACTGTTGAGCGAGTGAGAGAGTCGTTCACTCGTAGCCCAAAGAAATCAGTCCGGTAGACTGGTAGTGAATTACAAGTTCCAGTGTCGACTGTCTGGAAAGTTTTAATAATACGCGTATAATTACGTCCTTACGGTTTACAGTTACTTCAGGCTCTAAAGCTGGCAGACCATGGATTATGTGCCAACTTCGCAAACAAAATGTTGTTTCATGGCGATGAAGATTTTCTAGATAATGTTGTCTTCAGTGATGAATCGACCTTTCACCTTAGTGGACATGTTAACACTTACAGTGTGCGCATTTGGGGCTCAGAAAATCCTCACGAGGTGGTACAAATTCAATGAAAGTCCCCTAAAGTGTGTGTTTTTTATGCCGAATCCTGGCGGAAACTTTATGGTCCTTTCTTTTTTGGTGAACCAGAGAACTTCATTTTCCAGGAAGATGGTGCGCCACCTCACTGGCAAAGCGAAGTTTGCGACTGTTTGAACTTCACTGTGCTCAAGTGCTGGAGAGGCCGCAAGGGGCCCTATGACAGGGCATGCTTCTTCATGGCCTCCATGTTCACCCAGCCTAAGGCCATGGGATTTTTTCCTTTGGGGCTTCATCAAGGATCGTGTGTACGTGCCTCCACTACCAGAAGACCTCCCTGACTTAAGAAACCGGATTGAAGCAGCTGTTGCTACACTCACTGAAGGCACACTTATCAACGTTTGGGAAAAATAATGGCTCTGAGCACTATGGGACTTAACATCTGTGGTCATCAGTCCCCTAGAAATTAGAACTACTTAAACCTAATTAACCTAAGGACATCACACACATCCATGCCCGAGGCAGGATTCGAACCTGCGACCGTAGCACTCGCGCGGTTCCGGACTGAGCGCCTAGAACCGCTAGACCACCGTGGCCGGCCAACGTTTGGGAAGAACTCGGCTATAGATTTGATGTGAGTCGTGTGACAAATGGTGCTCACATTGAACATTTATAAGGTTCTTGGTAAAACTGTTCGAGTTGCTCGTTCATTTGACATATCATTTATAACTGTAAGTTTAATATAACAAGTATTATAAAGCATTAAAGATATCCAATATCCATTTATAAACCCCCTGTACTTGGTGCATGTGAACTTTTACTGAATATATCAATCTTTTAACACTCAAAACTTCAATTAATAGTCATTGCTCATGATTAATCCAAATTAAAAAGAAACTAGTATATTATAAAGCATATATATCTGTGATAGGCTTTATAATGCAGATTGGTGACTGGGTACGACCGCAGAGCCGAAGATACTGTTACTGGTCTGAGAATGTATTGGAGTGAGAGAGCGCTGGGCGCTCAGTTATAGGTAGCTGTCTGTGAGCGAAAGGCGATGGAGTAAGCAGTTTTTGTGGTGTGCTGTGAGAAACAACCAAGCGTTAGAGTAATGTAGGAATTACAAGAACATGTGAGCAGAAGTCTTCTCACAAGCAAGGTAAAGATGTTAAATAATTATGATTTTTGTTTTGCCAACGCATTAATATAGTTGAATTGGTTCATAATTTGTAATTGTTGAGTAACCCCAGAACATACGTAAACTGATTTGATAAAAAGGCTAGTTAGGTAATTCACTTTGGTATGAGCTATATGTAATTTGATGATTTGCATTAACGCTGCTTTAGTGAGGTTAGATAAAATTTGTTGTATAAATCTCATTGTTTGTGGATCAGTTAGTAATTCTAGCCAATGTAATTTCAATTGTAGATCTGTCTGAAAAGACAAACTCAACTTGTAACATAATTTTGCTAAAAAATTCAGTGTTAGTAACACGCCACAATCAGTACCGCCTTCCTACCCAGGTCATATGTTTTTCGAAGAAGTTGGATTTTTCATAAATGTTTCCATTTATCAGCCAAAATAATTTCATGTGAATTGCGAAGTATTACGGCCAGCATCGCACACCGCTGATCCGGTAGCTAGCATACTTTTATTTTTTTATGAGAGACCAGAATGTATCCCATTCTATTGGTGCAGCTTTAGAAATAAGACCATTTAATTTATTTCTTATGTGCACAGGGATCAAAGTTATCAGTTTTGAACAGGGCTAGAGGATTCAGTGCCTAAGGGGATGATTGTATTTTGCAGTAACTGAATTTCTTTATTGGTATTGGAAGTTGAGTTGCCCAATCAGATAGCGTTAAGTTTTACTAACAATAACACAGAGTAAGCATACCACTTGCAGTTACAACACGCTACACGATAAGTAGAATCACGTATCCAGTTTTGTATGCAATCCACGTTTCACACATTCATTCAACGAAATCCTAAAGTTCCTTTGTAAAAGGAACGTTACACTTTAAGCGAGCATAGCGAGTAATATGGACGTGCAGACTAAAAATTATGGTCAATATGTTCCCCATTGCTTTCTGGCTGACCGCAAAAACAGTTCTCAGGCTCTTGTAAATAGCGAATGTAGATACACGCACATACAATGTAAGGATCTTTTCACATTAACAATACAAGAAAAACTAAAGATCTGCTATACTTCATACGCTCCGCCCCAGATTCCCTTCCTAGAAACCTCAAAAAAAATTTAGAAGAATTATATCCTTCGGTATCAACAAAGGCAAATTAAAAACAGAACTACAGCTGTTAAGTACAACAAAAATACTTTTAATCTGAGAGGATATCCTTATCAGTTCTTATGAGAATTCCATTGCCGGCCGTGGTGAGGAAGATAATGTCGAGATTTTTGACGTGACATAACGAATGCAGTTAAAACGATGACCAGAAAAATACCGTTATCTGTTTAGATTTACACTGGTTCGGTTGAGTGCAGGAAGGTTGAGAAAGAATGATAGAAACATTATTCGTGCAACTGGTTAGTGGTATCTGATGCCTTTTTACACTCCTGGAAATTGAAATAAGAACACCGTGAATTCATTGTCCCAGGAAGGGGAAACTTTATTGACACATTCCTGGGGTCAGATACATCACATGATCACACTGACAGAACCACAGGCACATAGACACAGGCAACAGAGCATGCACAATGTCGGCACTAATACAGTGTATATCCACCTTTCGCAGCAATGCAGGCTGCTATTCTCCCATGGAGACGATCGTAGAGATGCTGGATGTAGTCCTGTGGAACGGCTTGCCATGCCATTTCCACCTGGCGCCTCAGTTGGACCAGCGTTCGTGCTGGACGTGCAGACCGCGTGAGACGACGCTTCATCCAGTCCCAAACATGCCCAATGGGGGACAGATCCGGAGATCTTGCTGGCCAGGGTAGTTGACTTACACCTTCTAGAGCACGTTGGGTGGCACGGGATACATGCGGACGTGCATTGTCCTGTTGGAACAGCAAGTTCCCTTGCCGGTCTAGGAATGGTAGAACGATGGGTTCGATGACGGTTTGGATGTACCGTGCACTATTCAGTGTCCCCTCGACGATCACCAGTGGAGTACGGCCAGTGTAGGAGATCGCTCCCCACACCATGATGCCGGGTGTTGGCCCTGTGTGCCTCGGTCGTATGCAGTCCTGATTGTGGCGCTCACCTGCACGGCGCCAAACACGCATACCACCATCATTGGCACCAAGGCAGAAGCGACTCTCATCGCTGAAGACGACACGTCTCCATTCGTCCCTCCATTCACGCCTGTCGCGACACCACTGGAGGCGGGCTGCACGATGTTGGGGCGTGAGCGGAAGACGGCCTAACGGTGTGTGGGACCGTAGCCCAGCTTCATGGAGACGGTTGCGAATGGTCCTCGCCGATACCCCAGGAGCAACAGTGTCCCTAATTTGCTGGGAAGTGGCGGTGCGGTCCCCTACGGCACTGTGTAGGATCCTACGATCTTGGCGTGCATCCGTGCGTCGCTGCGGTCCGGTCCCAGGTCGACGGGCACGTGCACCTTCCGCCGACCACTGGCGACAACATCGATGTACTGTGGAGACCTCACGCCCCACGTGTTGAGCAATTCGGCGGTACGTCCACCCGGCCTCCCGCATGCCCACTATATGCCCTCGCTCAAAGTCCGTCAACTGCACATACGGTTCACGTCCACGCTGTCGCGGCATGCTACCAGTGTTAAAGACTGCGATGGAGCTCCGTATGCCACGGCAAACTGGCTGACACTGACGGCGGCGGTGCACAAATGCTGCGCAGCTAGCGCCATTCGACGGCCAACACCGCGGTTCCTGGTGTGTCCGCTGTGCCGTGCGTGTGATCATTGCTTGTACAGCCCTCTCGCAGTGTCCGGAGCAAGTATGATGGGTATGACACACCGGTGTCAATGTGTTCTTTTTTCCATTTCCAGGAGTGTAGTTTACAGTGCGAAACATCTACACTAAAAGCAAATTACGAGTTGATCCGTAGTCCAAACGAAGTGGGATATCATGTTTCGCATAACTATAGTTTTGGTACACAGTCGGCAACGCAATAATAATCATTGGGATGTGTGCAGAAGTCCCATGGTTTAAGATGTGAAATCGAAGTGGATTCGCCTATAGATCAAGGTATTAGCCTTGAAATTTAATGAAAAAAAGATAACAAATAACTGTGAAATTGGGTTAATGCGAAAGAACGTACCGTAATTGATCATTTCCGGCTTAGGAACATCTTCACATGTCATATTGAGCAACCTAAATGAGAAGCGGAAGTTATATGCTTCCTTCCATGTAGGAGAGGATAGTAATTGTCTCCTTCACCGTTGCCCTCGATAGGAGAGGAGTTTTGGAACTGAATTCACGAAAAACATCATGTCGTGACAGTATGTCCGTCTCACCATGGTCTTCAATATCTTCTTCTTGAGTTACTATAAGAGGATTATGCGGTCTCGAGTACGAGTTTATAGACTGAGCATTCCTTTTCTTGATATCTCTCGTAACTATTATAGTACTAAAGCACGGGATGTTGCGCTGTGGAGGGGTTCATGGTCTCTAGAAAACTGAGGCACAATCCCCTTTTTCTTCCGTTAATGGTTAATCAGGTTTTTGTCTCCGACGGGCGAGTCCCTGCTTGATTCAGAAACTCTTCGCAGTGCAGGACACTGTAAAGTTTTTGCAGTACAGTGAAATTTGATACTCGAGGTGTTACGTATTTACATTTGCAAGGCCATCTACGTTTCTTAGTAAATATTGCATTCTGTTGCCAGACGCGGTTTCCATGTCAGCGTAACATAATTTACGGTCACAATTTTCGAAAACCATTTTCAGTTCAACAGCAACACATAGAAACGTAAATAGCCGCAATTATACTAATTTGTAATGTAAAAATGGAGAACACAAAAACAAAAGCAACAAAATTTTCGGTAGTACTTTACTTACAGTCTTTCTCCAAACAAAGGGGAGGGCTCTATTGCTTATCCTACAACAGTATGTCAGAACAATCTGTGCTCAACGAAATTTGCATAATGGGCCCTGCAATTCAACAATTCTTAATAACATCACTTCAAATGATTAAACCGTACGCAGTCTGTTTATATGTGTGATAGAATGATGAAATGCTACGTCCAGTTTATGTGCTATGTCAGTATTTCCATACACTTTTCAACATTTTTCTTATAACCAATCAGCTGACATTGCCCAGGTATTCATCATGGCAATTTTCTATTGGATACGAAAGCAAATAATGAGCTTTTGTAGTAGTGAAGTACCGAAAATATTTCGTTTCTAAGTTTTCGTGAAAAAACCTTTGTAATTATGAAACAGCCGTACAAATAAATGTGTATAATGCTCAAATGTATAAGTACAGTATGCAAATTAAGAAACATGATACCTGACAGTTTCTGTAAACCGGTTACAGCTGCTTCGTGTCGTCTACTACGAGATTTTCTAAACTTCTCTACGGCAACGCTTTTTCATAGCTCTACAGATAACTATCGCTTTCGACTGTAGCCGCTTGCGCTTTTCTTTTGAAACCCGTCAAAAGCGATAGCAGGTGTCAGGGTTTTCCTGAAGCTGAGTCGACTGTAGGAATATCTTAGCAGCAAAGAATAAATGTATTAAAACTTTCGCATGATGCGGCGTCTTTTCGCGTTTCTCAGTATTTATGACATCACATCTCTTGAACGTTGTGATGTACAACGACGTATTGTGCAGCTGAATTCTCTGTTATATTTGGTTACTTTGAGCGAAATATTTTGCTCCTAGAATTAGTAGCAGAGAAGTAATAAATATAAAAGTCTTCCATCATGCGGCAGTTTCCATTTATTTAATGTTTATGACGTCAGTTCTTCTGATCAGTTGTTGTTGTTGTGGTCTTCAGTTCTGAGACTGGTTTGATGCAGCTCGCCATGCTACTCTATCCTGTGCAAGCTTCTTCATCTCCCAGTACTTACTGCAACCTACATCCTTCTGAATCTGCTTTGTGTATTCATCTCTTGGTCTCCCTCTACGATTTTTACCCTCCACGCTGCCTTCCAGTACCAAATTGGTGATCTCTTGATGCCTCAGAACATGTCCTGCCAACCGATCCCTTCTTCTAGTCAAGTTGTGCCACAAACTTCTCTTCTCCCCAATCCTATTCAATACTTCCTCATTAGTTATGTGATCTACCCATCTAATCTTCAGCATTCTTCTGTAGCACCACACTTCGAAAGCTTCTATTCTCTTCTTGTCCAAACTATTTATCATCCATGTTTCACTTCCAAACATGGCTACACTCCATACAAATACTTGCAGAAACGACTTCCTGAGACTTAAATCAATACTCGATGTTAACAAATTTCTCTTCTTCAGAAACGCTTTCCTTGCCATTGCCAGTCTACATTTTATATCCTCTCTAGTTCGACCGTCGTCAGTTATTTTGCTTCCCAAATAGCAAAACTCCTTTAGTACTTTAAGTGTCTCATTTCCTAATCTAATTCCCTCAGCATCATCAGATTTAATTCGACTAAATTCCATTATCCTTGTTTTGCTTTTGTTGATTTTCATCTTATACCCTCCCTCCAAGACACTGTCCATTCCGTTCAACTGCTCTTCCAAGTCCTTTGCTGTCCCTGACAGAATAACAATGTCATCGGCAAACCTCAAAGTTTTTATTTCTTCTCCATTAATTTTAATACCTACTTATGATCTATCTGTCATAAAATCAACTGAAAATGTAGATAATATCTTCATAATGTGTCGCGAATAGTGTTGGTAGAATAGAAGTAAAGTATTTAAAAGTCATGCACAATACGACAGTTCTCCTCATACCTCAATTTTTATGACGTCATATCTCCTTAACTATGAGAGGTAGGTGGTTCTTATCACCTCATCGAATGTTGTTTGACAGTAGGGGATGTGTGTATGAAGTGTGATTGGAATCGGTTCAGAGAACGTGTGATTGTGTCATATTGAGAGTGAACTAGGATGTTATTACAGAGAAAAAGCAAACCTTTTGACAGCTACCCACAACGCTTCTTATCGTAGCGCCAACACTATTTTTGCCACTACTGAAGAAACTGCCAGCGTTACCAGGAATACTCAAAAATGCCACGAGAGCGGGCCAACCTGGAGTCAGCCAGACACTCTTAGATGGACCAAGAACTGCTCCCGCAACACCGAACACAATGTTGGACAGGCAGAGGGCCTGCACTGTAGTAACAACGTCGCAGAGAAAGGACAAAGCTACTGCATCGGAGAGACATAATTGCTACTTCCGCACACCTGAGGCTTTGTTGGGGATACGTGACGGAAAGTGATGCTTTGGCACAACAAGAATGCATGAAACTAGTGTACATACTTCTCATTTTTAGATTGATGTATGCCGTCTGGTAGCCCCCACCAGCAGCCCTCAATTACGACGAGCTGTGTCTACGAGGCAACTTGGTTTTACGAGGAGCCACCACGAGACGGCCTTCACCAGCTGCAGGCCAACTGCTGGCTCTGTGTCCCATGCTGTAGACTTAGGGCATTCCATGCGGATGGCCCCCTCTGATCCTCTTTGATCGCTGCCAGCCCTCTGTCCTGCATCACAACCATTCGAGATCAGGGCACTACAGTCACACAACTGCTTTAGCCTAGGCGGCAATATTGCCGCAGTCCGTCTCTGTTCGCAACAACGGGCATCCCTGCCGAGGGCTGTTTTCTTCCAAGGGGTTCACGGCAAAATTACGCACCTTCGAGTGCATCCTGCCCCGCGTTGCAGGGTGGCGACCAGATGGTGCACAAGTGCCGCTCCACACATCGAAGTCAGTGGTTCTGATGAGACGCTGACGGCAGCGCAGGCCGCTGAAGACTGCGGGCAGGTTGCTTGCGTCATTGTTTTCACATCCTCTGTCTTGATCACGCATCCTAGAGGGCCTTGCCTCCACAGACCGATGCCAATGTTGCAGCTGGTTCACTAATTGCTCAGAGCACTATGGGACTTAACATCTAAGGCCATCAGTTCCCTAGAACTTAGAACTACTTGAACCTAACCAACGTAATGACATCACACACTTGGATGCCCGAGGCAGGATTCGAACTTGCGACCATAGCAGTCGCGTGGTTCCAGACTGAAGCGCCTAGAACCGCACAGCCACCGCGACCGGCATGGTTCACTAGTAAAATGTCTGATCACTAATGATGTTTCCATGAACCAACCCCCTCATCGCAATCGCCCGCCCACCTTCACACTGTAGAAGCGATCGATCCCAGGCCTCTACAGTACTGATAGTCACCAATAACCCCTTCAGATTTAGTAGTTTTCTCTTACGAGCGTATGACAGCTCCAGCCCTTAGTAGCCACAAAGAACACTCAGCTTGTTGGTTGGATCTTGCCTTTTTAGGCGGGGTTAAATCCACATATTTCCGATGATTGCTGCTTTGTCTCGGGATCACAGTGATTGGGGGCTAAAGAAGTACTACGTGTTGCCGTGACATGATTGCCGCGTTTACATTGCTTGGTCAGCTCTGTGGACTTTTTGAATCTGTCTCAGCAGTTGTGACACACAAGGATCAGTGACCTTTGGCATGATGTTGATGTTAGGCAACATGCTGAAAGTGAACCATAGCTGATTGCCGCGTTTTCTGCAGTCTCTACGAAGTGTCTTCTGCAGTTAACCACAGCGTCATGTGGTGTGTGTTGTTACTGTACACTTCCACCAACTCGCCTTGGGTAGCGAGTTTATACAGGGTGTTACAAAAAGGGACGGCCAAACTTTCAGGAAACATTCCTCACACACAAAGAAAAAAATATGTTATGTGGACATGTGTCCGGAAACGCTTACTTTCCATGTTAGAGCTCATTTTATTACTTCTCTTCAAATCAAATCAATCATGGAATGGAAACACACAGCAACAGAACGTACCAACGTGACTTCAAACACTTTGTTACAAGAAATGTCCAAAATGTCCTCTGTTAGCTAGGATACATGCATCCACCCTCCGTCGCATGGAATCCCTGATACGCTGATGCAGCCCTGGAGAATGGCGTATTGTATCACAGCTGTCCACAATACGAGCACGAAGAGTCTCTACATTTGGTACCGGGGTTACGTAGACAATGCTAGTACTGTAGAGAAATGAGTCGCATGTCAACACAAGCAACGAAGTCCACATTACCTTCCTTCAATTGGGCCAACTGGCGGTGAATCGAGGAAGTACAGTACATACTGAAGAAACTAAAATGATCTCTAACATGGAAATTAAGCGCTTCCGGACACGTGTCCACATAACATCTTTTCTTTATTTGTGTGTGAGGAATGTTTCCTGAAAGTTTGGCCGTACCTTTTTGTAACAATCTGTATAGGGAGAGAGTGGCCAACTGGACGATACGGCGGCCATTTTTCTGCCAAACTGCGGGTGGGACTTTTGAATGGCCAGCAGTGGAGTAGTGGAGTACACACTCACCGAATCAAAAGCACAAGACAATATGGCGAATTCATTCGTTACATGCCTTTCTTTACAGCTATAATATATTCATAGTAGCCTACTACGTACAGCACAGGAAAATTTGATACTGTGGCTGTAAAAATTATTCATTACTTGCATTTATCTCCTTTAAAGTTCTTTTACTAGGCACATTGCAGTGAAAGTAACGTAAATAAAAAAAATAGCATAACGCTAAAGATTTAACGTACCTGTATTACGTCAGATGAATGAAGGTCGTAAGCAGTTGTTTACTTGTGACATGCAAAAAGTGTGAGACGTATTAGTACTTCTTGTAACGTCTTCAAACTTTTTGCCTGTCACAAGTAAACAGCAGACTGAATACCGTTAGTAGATAACAAACGAAAAAGATTACAAAATTCAGGTAATGTTAAATGTAGGCTACTGTAATAATGACCAAATATAACAAGAAAACCACCGTATCCCTTCTACCCCACAGTAAGTAGGCCTATTAAAAACTGTCTTCAAGAGTACCTACAATTATTTACTACGAATAATGTTTGAGCAACCACGACAACTGCGGAAAACGAGCTTAGAACTCGCCTGCGTCAACAGTCAGGCAATAATACTGAAACCATAATAATGTCTAGTGCTCTGATTCGGAACTAAATAAAGTTTGGCGCTATAAAGTCGAATGAGCATTGCACAACAATTTCAGGAACTTTCCGTTTCCAGCAAGAACTTCAATTCAACTCAAAAGTACGGCGAACATAGGAAGCGCAAGAGACGTTTGGCAGGAGAATGGCGCCAAAGCTAATCAACCAATCACGGGCAACTTCACCTATGGCCACTCTCTCTTTATACAGCCTCTCTAGCCTTGGGTTGTTCAAGATTTAATCCCACTTCAAATGAAGAAAATTCATACTACCTGGAGTACCACTTCTACACTGGGGTACGCTATTTTTTTCTTCTTTATTGAGATTTCATTCCCGTGCCCCATATGGGCAGGGGAGGGCTGTCAGCGGCACAATCCGCTGCTGTTCAGCCGAGTGACACAACTAAAACACGAACAAAACGATACATACATAAGGAGAAAAAAAGGGGAACATAAAACAGAGTAAGGGGAGAAAATGGAGGTAACAATACACTGACGTGGAGACGTTCATGGGGGACAGTTAAAAAAGTCACCAGAAAGTTAAAAAACACAGTTAGCGATTTTTAAAACACAGAGAAGACACTGAATGTGCATGCACAGGTTAAAAGTCGGCCACAGTATTAAAAACTCTCTGGAACAACACACTTAGAACCCACCTGGAGCACACACGACGAAGAATAAAACTGCCAGTTGGAACCAGCCGAGGGAAAGGTCAGACAGGATGGAAAAGGAGGGGAGAGTAAGGGGCAGGACGGGAAGCGGCGGGATGAAGAGAGTAGGGGCGTCATCGGGTACACTAGGAGACACGTGGGGCAGGAGATGAAGAGGGAACACAAGGCAGGATGAAGTGCAGAGACATTGAAAAGGGGCACAAGAGAGGGAAGGGGAATAGGAGGGGGAAGCCGCTCAGGAGGAGGGAGGGGGAGGAGAGGGAGCCCTGAGGAGGAGGCAGGAAGATGGGGTTAGAGTTGGTAGGAAGGGTAGATGTCAGGGCGAAGCTCATCATTCGGGAGGGGTAGATGGTGGAAGTTGCGTTGGGAAAGGAGATGGAGGGTGTGGAGATGGAGAGAGGGTGGGAGACAACGGTAAAGGCGAGGCAACTGGTTGGGGGTGGAGAGGAAGGGCGACACCAGGTACGCCATATTGCTACGGCTGCTCTAAGACTGTGCTACACCACTGTGACGCACGGATATCGGTAGAAACGTCGTGCAGATAAAGAAGTAGTTATGATGAAAATTAATTTATTTCGTGGTGACATGGGGATTTACAACTACCGCTGTCGTACGCTTTCATGGTTCAGGCAGAGGATTCAGTATTATAGCCTCCAAGGCGCAGGGACGCGCATCCTGGCTGGAGGGGATCGCGACTCCGTTTGATGTGTGAAGCTAAGACAGGTGGCGCTGCGGAGGAACACGGACGGACAAGCCGCGGCTGCCGGCTGTCACAGCGCTACACGTCCGCGCCAGGCGGAGGGGTGGCGGGAGTCTGCATATTCATGGCCAGCGCCGGATGCCGAGCGGAGCAGCAGACCAGCTCTCGGTGCCAGTTCTCTGTCTCCGCTCCCCCGCACGGCGGCCACAGGGGTGCCCTAATACTCCCCATGTCTGCAGAGGACTGACATCCCTGCGACGGCTGCGACGGGAACCAGAATGAGTCTGGTCTTCAAGAGCGCCAAACGTGACCACTCACTCTTCGACATTCTCCTGATAAAATAATTTACCAGGAGTGGCATCACATTTGAGTAGACACTGTGTCACGATGACTGATGAAATAGAACGCAGGTCAAAAATCAACCATGTACACGGCCGGAAAAAAAATCATAACAGCAGTCAGTAATTAATGTACAATAATGTAACATGTTTAACTGATTAACATTGCAGGTTCACATGTTACTGTAATTGCGAGGTAAGCCATTACAAATGTGAAATGCTGGTACATTAATAAGCGATTTAGACTCCAGAATGTTGAATACAAGCACACGAATCTGCATGCATTGTGTTGTACAGGTATGGAACGTCAGACCACTGTGACACTTGGACCTTCAATAAAGAGACGGTTAATGATGTTGTGGGTGATGGTGGAGTTGTCGTTCAATGATGTCCCATTTGCGATCGATTGGAGAGAGATCTGGTTAGCGAGTAGGCCAAGGCAAGATGTCGGCATTCTGTAATTTTGGGTTACAACAGCGGTATGTGGGCGAGCGTCATGCTGTTGGAGAGCAATCCGGGAATGTTGTGAATGAATGGCAGCAAAACAGGTCGGAGCACCAGACCCGGGTGTAAATTCGCAGTCAGGTGCGTGGAATAGCCACGAGAGAGCCCCTGCTGTCATACGAAATCTCGTCCCAACTCAAGCTGTAGGTCCAGTGTGTCACGCAGACCTGTTGGTTCGTATGGTTCGTTAGGTTCGTTAGGTTTAAGTAGTTCTTAGTGCTAGGGGACTCATGACCTCAGAAGTTAAGTCCCATAGTGCTCGGAGCCATTTGAACCATTTTTTATGTCCGCAGTGAAAGGCAACTAACTCTCACGAGCGTTATGGCGTGTATCTAAAGCAAACCTCATGTAAATCGTCATATTCGCACTACTAGCGCCACTCTCTTGCGCCTGGAGCAAAATTTGAACAGACATCGTCTTTTAGACGTAGAAACACACCGACCTACTTTCTGTTATGTGGCAAAGTTCCTGCTTGGTGTTGTGCTTCCGTCAGTTTTGAAGCAGAAACATTCCAGCAAACATGATCCGAAACAGAGCCGATTATGAGGTAATTAAGTATGATTTCCTGTCTAGCACATGGAGAGTGTCAACGCAGGTCTTGCAACTGTAATTCCGGTTTTGAATAAAAGCCAGCATCACATTAATTTTTAATTTATTTTGAAAGCCACACTCTAACTGGGGGCCTAAGGGCATTATCAAGTGATATTTAGTGGTATCAAGGTACACAGAATTAGTTAAACAGAGCAGAGTGTAGCAATAGGCTACCTATAGGCCCTCCACATAACTTGCTTCTCAGCATCCGTTCTGTGTTCTGTCGCGACGGCTGATACATAAGTTCATGTGACATTTATCAATTTCTTCGAAGCTACACGACTTCATACAATATTTATACTATTATGTTATTTTATATTTGTTAACAAATTGTGTTTCAAAACTATTTAGCTTATGTATCATGTATCTAATTTTAATAGTAGATCAATTCACGCTATATTATTTTATACATATTGCCTTTATGAAGTGTGGACGAGTCGTTTAGTGATGCATATAGTGGTGTGCAAAACTTAACGACTTGCGTATGAAACGCATTATGCGGTTCTGCCAAGTAACCTAGATCGATGATACTTGGAAAAGACATGGAAATAACACCTACAGAATCATACAGAAGGGACGTGAATCAAACACACAATGAGAGGAACAGAAATGACGTATTTGTTCACTGATAATAGTTATGCTGAAGTCACCGCGATTCGTCATTGTCTCCTCAACAATGTACGAATCATGGTACTTAAGAGGGTGTGGGGTCACCAACATCTGCAGTGTATGCTCTGCTACGTGCTCCCTTTCTGGTCTCGAATTGCTAAGGAATTCTTATGGCAGGAGGTTCATATCCTCCACCACTACGGTTAACAACTGTTGGATGGTTTTGGTGCATGTTGAAATGTTCTAGTATATCTCTCCAAAGAATTCCACCCGTGTTGCGCGGAGGTTTAAGTCGGGGGATGGGTCGGTCAGTCCCTTCACCAAAAATCCTCTAGTTCCAAGAGCCGCTCCACCTGCATAGTTCTACGCCGTCGCTAATTTTTATACATAAAACTGAAGTCAGGGCCGATTGTAGCATTGAAAAGACAACACAAAATATGGTTCAAATGGCTCTCAGCGCTATGGGACTTAACATCTGAGGTCATCAGTCCCCTAGAACTTAGAACTACTTAAATCTAACTAACCTAAGGACATTACACAAATCCATGCCCGAGACAGGTTTCGAAACTGCGACCGTACCGGTCGCTCGGTTCTACACTGATGCGCCTAGAGCCGTTCGGCCACACCGGCCGGCCGTTTATTCTTAGGCGATCTTTCGATGTTTAGTGGTGAATGCATGATTGCCGCGCGGTATTAGTCGAGCGGTCTGGGCGCTGCAGTCATGGACTGTGCGGCTGGTCCCGGCGGAGGTTCGAGTCCTCCCTCGGGCATGGGTGTGTGTGTTTGTCCTTAACATAATTTAGGTTAAGTAGTGTGTAAGCTTAGGGACTGATGACCTCAGCAGTTAAGTCCCATAAGATTTCACACACATTTGAACATTTTTGAATGCATGATTTTCCGTCATCAGCTTTAAACTCAATTTTTTATGAAACTAGGGAGTGTCTAGTGCTTGTGCACGTGTTTCTTTATTTTCAATACAGAACGTCCTTGCTAAATTTGATTAAAATCGGAGACCCACATAGCAGACCCTCCCCTTGATAGATGCAATGCAGATTATAGCTGATGTGCTGTTGTAGAGCAGATATTCAGCTGCGCAGGTAACATCTTTTACTTCAGGAGAACGAAAGCGTTTTCTTTTACTTGTTTCAGGGCAGCAGAAGACGTATTCAGTTTCTCTTGTGTTCCTAGAAAGAATCACTTGCTGTTAAAGGCAAGTATTAGCTTATAAAGTTCCAGACTCTTCATTCAATACTTTACCTGTCTTTTATGGACTATCAGACGTAACAGTGGATTACGAGAGATGCCAGCGGGTGGCCTGGAGCGGCGGGGTCCAGCCTCCTCCAGCGTGTCCAGCGACGTCTCCAGGCGCCGTGGCGGTCCCTTTAGTGCGTCGTAAAGCTGGCGATAGGCTCGCGTGCGCCTCGAGCCACGTGGCCCCGCTTTCTCGTAAAAGACCGCCCCACGGCCTCCGGCGAGCACGTCGCTTCCCTCCACGCCGCCGTCTGGTTGGTCCAGTTCTTCTGGGGGCCGGCAGTTTCGCTGTTCCCTTGTTATCTTGGGACCGTGACCAAGGGGTAACTGAAAAGTTGCGTGCGCTTCTGACTGTAGCGACCGTAAAAATTTATTACTTCTGCTCGACCATGGAGCTGGAGAAACTGTTGATGGCCAACAGTTTACACTGTTGGGGAACATACTCGGTTCACGCGCTTTGTGGGTAGCTTCTAGTGTAACGTGGTCACCGTCCCACGCGCGAATCAAACACAAAATATTTCCTACGATGATATCGTTCAGTATGGATGTGTCCATTATTAGTGTGTTTCCGGGTGTTCTGCCCAGTTGTTGTTTCCCAATTAGGCACGCTATTTCTACAACCAACAAAGTCGTATCCTTCAGGTGCTGCGAGTTTCCTCTCGTGTGTAGGGGAAAGCGGGGCTACAAGTTCTGATTTTTAACTAACCTCAAAATTCGTTTGGAATACCTGAATTTAGTATTCATGCGATGCAATCAAAATTTATTTATATGTATAACTTTGATAGTAAGACAGTTATTTGGGTCATTCCATGTGTGACTTTTTGGTAATAATATTTTAATCTCTAAAGTTGTAAAATAACAACTTACCTCGACTGGAGGCAAATTGTTAACAAGCCGGGGTAAGTTGTTACCATATTTGTCATACCTATTATTTGTGAAATGAAAAACAATAAATGATTAAACCATGTCTGTTTATTTAAGTAATAATTAACAATGTCGTACGAATCATCAGGTAAATATTTGTATGTTATGTAACAAGTAACTATAATTTGAACTTAAACACTTATTAACCCTTTAGCAATTAGTAACTTATTAAATAACTAGTAACTATTCGGCCCTGATAATTCAGTCTTCAATCACATTGTCCTTGTCTTAGGCAGAAAAGACCTATCATATTGCCGTCATAGGCGAAAACATATATACTTATAATTAATTAATCATCAGAAGATATGTCACAGTGATAGTTCGAGCATAGACAGGTTAATAAGGCCCGATTCTGCCTACATCTGGAATGGGCCCAGGTCTTACATTCTTGACACTGAACCCATTCTTGCCCAGAACGTGCATTAGAGTAACTGTCACAGCACACTAGACAATAATACTCTAAACTGTCCTCTTCACTCTCAGACCTATCACTACTCGTCTGTAAAAAAAAGTCGTTTAACAGACTTCCCCTTGCCTCCGCGTTTTCTTCTCCATTTCCTTGTGTTGTTTTACCTTTCCCTTTTCCTTTATTTTCTCTCACTTTCTCATTGTTGATGTTTACTTTCTTTTTCTTGCTTTGCTCTTCTGCTAAGGTTTGTTTAACTGCAGTATCGGTTAAAATAGGGGATTTTCAAAGACGGCTCTTGTTTGTTCCAATCCTTGGTTGTGCCTTCGGAAAAAGACGTACTGCTTCTGGAGCGAACGGGATTTGATCTCCGAGTTGTTCTTCTATGACATCAGAAGGTGCAGGCAGATTAACAACCCCTGATGGCCCTGGAGCATCAACGATTTGTCTTGTATGTGTACCAATGTTTACAATTTCAGATGCATTAGCTTCTACGCTAGTAACAGTCTCTGACACTGCTTCCGACCTGTTAGTGATGATCTCATGCGAAATGCCTAAAGCCACATCTGATGCGTTTACTAGAACTAAAGGGCTATCTGTTACGTACGATGAAGCATAGTCGTTTTCTGTGAAAACGTTGTGGTCATAAGGCCAAAAGTAAGCTTTTCTGAAAGCACTCATTACGTTTATGGGCGTCAGTGCACGAGGTAGCTCGTATACAACAATTCTGCGATCTCATATATCGACATTCTCTTCCCAAGATTACTGCGTAGCCAATTTTCCTGAGCCTTTGCACAATAGCTGTCACCCATCCTGAACTGTTTCTTGCGCTGACAGTTTCCGGTGTTCCGCCTCAGATAACGAAATCCTTGTATTTAAGCCTTGGGAAAATAAACATGGGAGGAACTGCATGACCTAATGCATTTAGCCGGCCGAAGTGGCCGTGCGGTTAAAAGTGCTGCAGTCTGGAACCGCAGGACCGCTACGGTCGCAGGTTCGAATCCTGCCTCGGGCATCGATGTTTGTGATGTCCTTAGGTTAGTTAGGTATAACTAGTTCTAAGTTCTAGGGGACTAATGACCTCAGCAGTTGAGTCCCATAGTGCTCAGAGCCATTTAAACCATTTGAACCTAATGCATTTACTGCCAGTTCCACTGTAAACAATGTCCCTCGTTCAACAAATACTATGGCTCCAACTTGCTTCATTCCCTTTTTGGCAATAATTTTCCTTGGATTTAGCACTGTGGTAACGCCTATTTCATCTAACTCATTTATTCTTGAAGGTGGAAATTTGTATTTATCCAACACGGAGCTAAAATGAAAAAAAAAAAAAAATGGTTCAAATGGCTCTGAGCACTATGGGACTTAACATCTAAGGTCATCGGTCCCCTAGAACTTAGAACTACTTAAACCTAACTAACCCAAGGACATCACACACATCTATGCCCGAGACAGGATTCGAACCTGTGACCGTAGCGGTCGCGCGGTTCCAGACTGAAGCGCCTAGAACCACTCGGCCACACCGGCCGGCCACGGAGCTCAGCTTCGTAAAAAATACAGTAACATTGTGTTTGTTAAATCATGTAGTCATGACGGCACTCGTTGACTCCGGCGTTCTTATTGACAGGTGAGGATGTCCTTTCAAAATACCAGTCAGCCTTTCTGAACCAGCTTTTTTTATTTCCCTGCCACGATGGTGGAACATTGCGAACATTGAATTTCAGTGCATATTCGTTCGCTCACTTTCTGACTTCTTCTGACAGAACACCAAAGGAAATTCAAGCACAAGCGGCAGATATTCTGCTAACGTATCTTCCTCTTCTTCACTAAAGACCAGTTTTACTTTCTTGAAACCAGATCTCAACTTTTTGACAAATCTGTACAACGTCATATCACAAATATCTAATTCTTTGGCAACAGTTTTTATTTTCTTGCCATCGTTGAGAACTGCATCTCCTGCTTTTTGCATCAACTCCTGTGATACAGAACTTCGTGTTGTTTGTTTGGTATACGTCCTCATACTACAAAAAAATTACGATATTTATAGTCGATTGGTGGTACAAATGAATTGGGGCAAGTTGTTCCAAGGTCACCATGCGCCCCCGAAAAACGGAACATCTAGCCCCATTCACACATGTTGAAATAAAAATATATTATTGGTTGTGTTACGTAACATAGGTAATTTATGCATTGTGTACCAAAACAGTAGATAAATCCTTACCACAAAACACTGAAACACTAAAGGCTACTCGTTAGAGTTCGTGAGTGAGATCAAAAATACCTAACACGAAAATATTTACATAAGTGAAACAGCGACGCAAGTGCTGTCGTTACGATGTTCCGGGGACCACTGGCCTGTTTACGATGGCTGCAATCAGTGCGCTGTGGCGTTTAATTTCACGACGTTTTAACTTCTTATTCACATCTCTTTCCCTCGCAGAATAATTTCAGTCGGAACAACTTACCTCTGTAACAATTGGCCCCACTCTCCCCTACGCGCTGCATGGAATAATGCCAGACTATGAACAGTTGGTGATCTCACGGCGTTTTTTCTAACCGAGTTCGATCAAGGTTGATTGGTTGGTTGTTTGGGGAAGGAGACCAGATAGCGTGGTCATCGGTCTCATTGGATTAGGGAAGGATGGGGAAGAAGTCAGCCGTGCCCTTTCAGAGGAACCATCCTGGCATTTGCCTGGAGTGATTTAGGGAAATCATGGAAAACCTAAATCAGGATGGCCGGACGCGGGATTGAACCGTCGTCCTCCCGAATGCGAGTCCAGTGTCTAACCACTGCGCCACCTCTCTCGGTTTCGATCAGGGCCTTCTACAAACAAGCGGTATTGGTGCAATTCGCGAAGTCCACTATGCCCTTTGCTGCTCTTTCATTTTTCAGAATTCGCGCTGATATTCTCTGAAATGCTAAATCTGTAAGCGTTCTCGGAGACTGGTGGATGTCATGCCCGGCGCGATTTTTATTAATTGGCTGCCGGATCCCAATCATTATTTCAATTGAAACCGGCATTTCTGTTTACTACCTTTCCTGATACCTTTATTTCGATAGACTCCTTAGTTAAGCTGTCCCAGAAACTGGCCATACCGTATTTCGTTGTTATATTCGAGGCAGATGATTTTCTTCGTTGTTTTAGCCGGACATGTCCCAACGTAAGACATGCTGAAATCACGTGGAATGCGATAAACACCCATCCTTTCGGAGACCTAGATCAACGTTATCTTCACAAATAATACTTTCTGTTTTACTTTAAGGGAGTGAAATACACTGGATGTCACGTTTCCATAGACA
Organism: Schistocerca americana; assembly: GCF_021461395.2. Lineage (NCBI taxonomy): Eukaryota > Metazoa > Arthropoda > Insecta > Orthoptera > Acrididae > Schistocerca > Schistocerca americana. Next base: position 584,974,633 of record NC_060125.1, on the reverse strand, counting down.
TCTACCGATCCTTTCGGGTATTGGTCCTGCATCAGGTAGGTAAGCGGTTTTTTATTTCTCTTCTTCGGTCTTAGTCTCACCCGCCTGATCAGGCGTTCTTGATTTTGTCTGGATCACAAGTCCAGATGGACGATGAGTAATCTTTAATTCAGGACACTACTCATAGGTGAAGTAATTCTTCAGAGAGGCTCTCCTTCCACATCTACATCTACATATATACTCCGCTAGCAGCCAAGCGGAGTGTGGCGGAGGGCACAATTCCCGCAAGGTCATATTCCCTCCCCCCCCCCACCCCCCCCTCACTCTCTCTGTTCCACTCGCGGATCGCGCGAGGGAAAAACGACTGTATGAACGCCTCAGTACGAGCTCTTATTTCCCTTATCTTTGAATGATGATCATTACGCGATTTGAAAGTTGGTGGTAATAATGTATGCTCTACATCCCCGTTGAAGATTGGATTTAGAGAGCAGCCCCTTTTGTTTAGCGCGTCATCTATTTGCAAGTGTGTCCCACTTCAAACTTTCTATGAGATTTGTAATGCTCTCGCGATGACTAAATGTACCAGTCACGAATCTTGCCGCTCTTCTTTGGACCTTCTCATTCTCTTGAATCAGACCCAACAGGGAAGAGTCCCACACGGCCGAACAATATTCTAAGACTGGACGAACTAACATATTCTAAGCTATTGCCTTTGTTGAAGGACTGCATCCCTTCAGGATTCAATAAACCGCAATCTAGAGTTCGCCTTACCCGTTACTTGCGTAATATGATCATTTCGAATAGTCACACCCAGATATTTGACTGATGTTACCGCTTCCAAAGACTGATCATTTATTTTTTACTCGTACATTAATGGGGATTTTGCCTCAAAGCATCCGAGGTCTATGAACAACATTCATTTGCATCTAATTTCCTTGCGACGGTTGGTGATGTGGCTCTGAGCACTATGGGACTTAACTTCTGAGGTCATCAGTCGCCTAGAACTGAGAACTAATTAAACCTAACTAACCTAAGGACATCACACACATCCATGCCCGAGGCAAGATTCGAACCTGCGACCGTAGTGGTCTCTCGGCTCCAGACTGTAGCGCCTAGAAGCGCACGGCCACTCTGGACGGCTTGGTGATGTCTCGAGGCGTGGAGTTACTGTGCGTAGGTTTTTTATATATATACCGACTCAGGGGTCCATCGGTTCTCCTCTAAATTAACACATTAGAGAAGTTAGATCGTGAAATTTTTCTCACGCTGGTTAAAGTTTAAGTGTTCCAAGAAATCTTGAACATTTTCCGCTCAATGTGTAGTAGTGTTTCTGTCCGTGTATCCTCGAAGTTTCCTACAGCTATATTACTTGGCAGTGCCACATCATGCGAACGCTAGTTCCGTTATTACAATTTGCACTTCAGTATACCATGAGGTGCCAAAAGTCATGGGATACTTCCTAATATCTTGTTGGACCTCCTTTTGACTGGCCTACTGCAGCAGCTCGACAAGTCGCTGGAAGTTTCCTGTAGAAGAAATGAGCCGTGACACCTCTATAGCCGTCCATAATTGCGAAAGTGCTGTCTGCGTAGGATTTTGTGCTCGATCTGACCTCTCGATTATGTCTCACAAATGTTCGATTGGATACATGTCGAGCGATTTCGGTGGCGAAATAATTCGCTCGAATTGTCCAGAATGTTGTCCAAACCAATCGCGATCAATTGTGGCCCGGTGTCATGGCGCATTGTCATCCACATAAATTCTATCGTTGTTTGGAAATATGAAGTCCATGACTGGTTGCAAATGGTCTGCAAGTAGACGAATGTAATCATATCCAGGCAATGATTGGCTCAGGAGCACCAGAGGACCCAGTCTGTTCCACGTAAACATAGCAAACACCGTAATGGAACCACTACAATATTGCACAGAGCGCTGTTCACAACTTGGCTCCACGGCTTCGTGGTCCTGGGCAACACTCGAACCCTACCATCAGCTCTTACCAACTAAAATCGGGACTCATCTGACCAGCCCACGGTTTTCTAGTCGTCGAGTGTCCAGTTGATATGGTCATGAGCCTAGGAGAGGTTCTGCAGGCGATGTAGTGCCATTAGCAAAGGTACTCGCTTCAGTCGTCTGTTGCCTTAACCCATTCACTCCAAATATCGCCGCACAGTCCAGACAGACGCACTGTCCTAAAGGATTCGTTAATTGTGCGTCCCACATCTGTCTATCCGGTTATGCCAAGCATTGTTACTTGTCTGTTAGCACTGACAAATCTACTCAAACGCCACTGACCTCGGTCGTTAAGTGAAGGCCGTCGGCCACTGCATTGTCCGTGGTGACGGGTAATGCGAGAAATTTGGTACTCTCGGCACGTCCTTGACACTGTGGATCTCGGGATACTGAATTCACTAACGATTTCCGGACTGGAATGTCCTCTCCAGCTACCTCCAACTACTCCCATTCCGTGATCTGTGTGTCAATTCCCGTCTTGCGGCCATAATCACGACGGAAACATTTCACGTGAATCACCTGAGTACGAATGACTGCTCCACCAATGGAGTGCCTTTTTATACCATGTGTACGCGATATATCTATATATGTGCTCATTGCCATCCCACGACTTCTCTCACCTCACTGTATATTCTTAATTGGAACATGCAATTACTCAACGCTCTTTTTTAACGTTGTCATGGGAAACATGGGAGTGATAAATCACCTAAATCTGAAGAGATTCTGACGGACCTGAATGTCTACAATAGCCAACGAGCTCAGATGGCTATAATCTGTGGATCTGCTGGTTAACGATTTTACTTTCATGAGGGCGCAAATACTGAGGGCAGAAACACTTAGCAGTAAACGATTAGTAGGTAAGTAGATGGAAAGTTGAAATAAAAAATTTTCACTGTGACTGTCAATGTCGGATCATTTCAAATGCAGCAAAAGACATAAATAATTAAAAATAAAATGAAGTTAGTAAATAATTGAATGAAATAAAGGAGTTAATTTACACTCTTTTTGGAGAGAGAAAACACGTTTTTCTACCTTATTTTCACTGTCCTAACTGTTAAATCGGGTGATGCTGAGGGGATTAGATTAGGAAATGAGACACTTAAAGTAGTAAAGGAGTTTTGCTATTTAGGGAATAAAATAACTAATGATGGTCGAAGTAGAGAGGATATAAAATGTAGACTGGCAATGGCAAGGAAATCGTTTCTGAAGAAGAGAAATTTGTTAACATCGAGTATAGATTTAAGTGTCAGGAAGTCGTTTCTGAAAGTATTTGTATGGAGTGTAGCCATGTATGGAAGTGAAACATGGACGATAACCAGTTTGGACAAGAAGAGAATAGAAGCTTTCGAAATGTGGTGCTACAGAAGAATGCTGAAGATAAGGTGGGTAGATCACGTAACTAATGAGGAGGTATTGAATAGGATTGGGGAGAAGAGAAGTTTGTGGCACAACTTGACTAGAAGAAGGGATCGGTTGGTAGGACATGTTTTGAGGCATCAAGTGATCACAAATTTAGCATTGGAGGGCAGCGTGGGGGGTAAAAATCGTAGAGGGAGACCAAGAGATCAATACACTAAGCAGATTCAGAAGGATGTAGGTTGCAGTAGGTACTGGGAGATGAAGAAGCTTGCACAGGATAGAGTAGCATGGAGAGCTGCATCAAACCAGTCTCAGGACTGAAGACCACAACAACAACAACAACTGTTACAGAAGTTAGGAAGAAGCTTTAGTTGGATATACAGTTGCAGGCAGTATTTCAGTCCATAGTTACACATTATCAACTAACTTGGTAATAAGCAGTGAATACAAAGGTTACACAATCCAGAATTAATATCATATGAATTAACGTGTGCTCTTGCAACAGTTCCTCACAACAACTTTTATCCAGATGTAATCTAGAAAGCCTGTTCGCAACTCCACACCACTCTCACGTACTAATGAGCCGCCTTTCTGGAAGAGGAATAACAAACTGCGACAGCGAACAGCCGGGAGGGACAAACACAAACACACACACACACACACTCGCACACACATACGCGGTGTAGCTACTTGTTCCGCAGCGCAGGGCCGGAAATTGGAATCCTCCTGCCGTGTGGGACGCGGCCTCTTTTGTCGTGGAGTTACCCAGCCGCGATGGCAAACTCGCTGCTATTCCCGAAAAGCAGCTGTGAAGAGATCAGACGGCCCGCTTGCCACTGAGCGTGCTCACCCAACTCTGGAGCCGATGGGAACAGTTCATCTGAGGCGTTCCTCAGTGATCCGGTCACATCCAGGAAACTGACTCCCCGTCGAACGTGTGACGAAAAATAGAGTGGCAAATGGTTTTCACACTTCAATCTACTAGTTCCAGCAGTGATTTTTGAATATTCCCAGTAGACATAAGTAGCAGACATGAGCCTGCATCGTAAAGGTCACCTCGACAAGATGTGCAAAAAGCGTTCCACAATCACGCATGAAGTCCGCCTAAAATACTGGACGGTGTGTGAATGACAACCGACGTGGCATGAACCTACTAAATTACGTCGATAACACTATATATAATGGTGCGTTATTGGTTTGGTCAGGGAAAGATGTGTAAATCAGAGTACGCCCCGCTTATAGTTTGATGGCACGTATTTGAGCCCTCACATATGTAAAGGTACAACTTGCAAAAACTTAAACCTCTGACCGTTGAGGTTATTCTAGATGTGGTCTTACATTCACACATGTAGGGCAAAATCACATTACAACTGAAACATCGCCGGTCGATGTCCTAAAATTGGGAAACGGCGTCAGAAATGTTTCACATGTGGGGTCTTCATAATATGTAGTACTGCTTGCAAAAATGCATGACACAACGCTGCCTTAGTAATATTCTTCTCGGTTGTGCAGCCGGATCATAACGTCATCTTGACACAATATTTCAGCGGTCCACCTGGCTGCCATCTTTAGGGTAGAGTGATGGTACACGATCTCGCCGGCACTGACATCTCAGCGCAAGCGGTGGCCCCTATATAGGCCGCAGAAGGCCCACAACGCGTGCGCGAGAAGGTGCCGTAACTGTCCTCTAGCGCAAGTAAACATTCAGCGCCCCAGTGGTGGAAACAGGCGAAATCGAGATATCGCTATCAAAAATTAAATATTATTCCGACGAACGAAACACAGACGGTTGTTTTGTAATGTCTGATAACACCGGGCTCCAAGTCTGTCTTAAAAAGTAACCCATGTCTCTAATAGAAAGATTATCAGTTAATCGAATCTCTATCGAGTGGCAGTGGCGTCTGGGTATCATCAATGACAGAAAAAGGAGGAGTACAATAAATTTTAAGAGCGTCAAACAGCGATAATAACAATGAAATGATGCTCATAATCTACATTATTCGCTGTAATTACGATACTAGTGTTGCGCGCTCATGTTTAAATACGTCCATTAGCGAAGTCTTTCAAAACATTTACCCTTATGTGGGGTATCAGGTATACATAAGCAAGTGTGCAGAGGAGAAGACACACTGTGGACGGAAGACAAAGGGTGAATAAGAATATGAAACACAGTGAATACATCAGAAAGCTTCATACCGTGGAGGACACCCACTGGCATTCAAAACAGCTTATAGTCTTTGCTGAACGGATTGATATGGGACCTGTATGGTTTTCAAGGGAATCTTATACCACATATTCCGGAAAATGTGAAAGATCAGGTAACGGTGATAGAAGTGAATAGCGATCATGCATCCTTCCCTCCAAAGTAGTCCTCAGAAGGCTCAAATAACAATGGGATCTGGAGAGTGTGGTGACTAGGAGACACACAACAATTCATCCTCGTACTCGCAGAACCAGCCCTGGACGACGCGAGCTGTGTGAACAGAGGCGGTGTCGTCTTGGAAAACAGCATCGCCATTGTAGAACGAACATATCATGGGATGGACCTGATCAGCGTTGACAGTAATGGGGTCTTGTACTGTGGCCATGGGACCCATGGAATACCACAATACGGAACTCCAAACCAAAACCAAAGGATCCCCGTGTTTCACTCTTTAGAGATAAACTCATCTGGAAGTTAGTGTGAAACAAGATTTATCCGACCAAGTGACATTCTTTCATCGCTCTGTACTCCAGGTTTTATGAATTTAGCAGTTTTCCTTTCTCGTGGATTTTCGCCACTGAAGGATGATTCTGGAAATCCAGCTAGTTCTGCGCTTCTCTACTTATGAAACTTCCCTTCTGTTGGTTTGTTCTGACATTGTTAGTGGGGTCCATCATTCAGTTCTGTATAGGAAATGGACCCACCAGTGGTTGCCTCAGATGTTTCATTAATATCCATGTCCACCTCTGCTTAATATTGAATTTCAATCCCCATTTAATGGAGAGGAAGTATGCCTAACGATAATGACAGGAAGAGCAACAGCAAAAGCCCTAGAACTAGCACTTCATTTATAAAAGGTTCCTACTTCAGTTATATCTTTGTTATAGTGCAGGCAAATTGTGGGCAGTTATAAAGACAAGAGAAGTCGCAAGCTGATTTTACAACCTGTAGCAACAGCAAGTCCGGGTCCCCGTGGAGGGAGAGGGCAATAACTCAGCTAATGCGGCTCTCTGCCCACACATGCGTTTGTCTGCAGCCCAGATTGCCACTAGAGTTGTTCCGCTTCATGAAGTGGCCCACAGACAAAAGAGTCTGTGTGGTCGGTCTGACTCTAGGTGAAGCGGATTTAGTTCGTCAGTCTCAACGTGTTCCCTGCGGCCACTGCCGCCTTGGAAGCGTACAGTAATACGTACATTTCTCCCTTACACACTCTCGTCCACCATTGGTGCTAAAATACTGAAAAGGGCAGGAGCAGAAGATTTTCTATAGGGCTCTAGAACGGCACTTTGTATGCCGCAACTAACAGGTGTTAGTGACTCCCATATGGGCATTGGTGTAATATACTGCTGTGACGTAAGTCGTGAGATAGTGATACGAACATACACATTAACACGTGCAAAGATATAAAAGGGCAGTGCATTGACGGAGGTGTCATATGTGTTCAAGTGATTCATATGATAGGGTTTCCGATGTGATTACCATCGTACAATGGGAAGTAACAGACTTTGAATGAGAAATGATAGGTACTTGGAGAACAATTGTTTATGAATTAATTAAAAATTATATTTATATAATTATATTTATATAATTATATTTATATAATAAATTTAATTAAACTGCAAAGAAGTTGTACATTAAAACATACCAAGTGCACATAACGTACCTACTTGCTACCATGTACAAAATCCATTGCAGTTTTGGGTGCACTAGACTGAAAAAAGATTTCAGTCTGAAAATAATAAGCATACTGAGTCCACTACAATTAACGTTTCAAAACCTCATTTCGATATACATATCAAATTAATTGCCATCCCCAGTGAGATTATTAAATAAAAGAAATTTAATATTTTAAATTTTATTCATTATTGGATGGTCATCCAAGATTAGATTACTCCAAAAAAAAAAAAAAAAAAATCAGAGCAAAAATGCTAAGTAATGAAATTCATTATTATTATTTTCAAGTTTCTTCAGTCCTTTATACCTCAGTTTAACATCCCCTCCTTCCAAAAAATGAAAATCCCAACTATTAATTAATTTCAAATAGCTGTTTGGAAAAATAATGTTAAATTCATTATTCAGTTTCAAGCACATCTTATTGCAATATCTAGTATTCAAATATTCACAACTGGTTATAATATATATTAATTTACTTGTAGCTCAATAATGTTTTAAAATAAATTACTATTATTATAGTTTTTCAGCTTCACAAGTAAGGCTTCCCTCTATACAGAATAAACTTTATTAATCACATTTAAAATCATTGTATCATAATTTTCTAGAACTACTCTTTCATCATATTGAAATGAGAATTCTTTCTTAACTTGTTTGTTGACTAGAATTTTAGTGTCAACGTCTCTGGTTATCTGATTGTACTCTGATTGTATTGTTTCATTCAATTCACATTCAGTTAAACTTAGCATAGATTCACCTTCCAGCTTTTGAATATTTTTTGGTTTAAAGTGAAGCCCTTTACCTTCAACACAGTGCTTTTATCATTTTTCTCATTATAATAAATTTAGGTCCAGTTGAAGCCCAATTTGTAATCCACTTATTATCTTCTAATTCATCTGTCCATTCTCCCAGCATGCATCAGTTTTCTAAATTTACTTCACTATCACTGATCTATGTATACTAAACTGTCAAAATATATATATATATATATATATATATATATATATATATATATATACACAAAAATACGTAATGCTATTTCCTGGCTTATCTAAACCATCACACAACATAAACCTTGCTTATGATGTGTTGAAAGCTGCTATAAAAATATTAGAAGCTGTGTTATTTTCCACTTAATAATCCTGGAAACTGTGTTTTATCTGAACCACATTGCTATTAATAAAATTTATATCTATGTAATCTAACTGATCATCCAATAGTAAATCATAAAATTGTTGCCAATGTGTCTCATACTCAGCTTTACTCATATTTTGCCATAGACCAAATTTTCTCCATTATGAATTCAAGCATATCGTAGCACAGATCGACTTCCTAGATATTTTATCTTGTCAGGATGTAGAAAATCAGTATACAATTTTTCTTTCACTGGTTCGATATGTATTCATTGTTTTTAAAACTTAGGGGACTGGCCTCTAATTTTACTTTCATAAAATCTTTTACATGGTTTCTAAACAACTCGTTGTTTTATTTCTAAAATCTGACTCTTCGTAGATACCTAAAATTTAATAGCCTTCTTTCAGAGCTTTTTGTACTTCGTGAGTTACCCAAGTGCCGATGAAAAGGAGTTCCGACACGAGATTGGGAGGTATTTCATGATTTTTGTCATGGCACTGTATAGCATTTTCAGAGTTTTCAGCTCTAAGGGTGAACTTTCACAGTTACCAAGCTTAAATACATCTATCAAAGTGAAAGGTTTTATTCTGTGGACAACGTTTAATATTGGTGTTTCACTTATTTCCACTTGAATGTCAGACATTCTCCATTCCACTTTTCGAAGTTACTCCATGAATGTAAGATTATGTCGGGCTCCTTATATATAATTAAGTTGCTTAGAGTACCTGTTCTCCATTGGTCCATTACAGGCAAACGAAACTATCCTAAGACCATTTCCCTTTGTTTATTAAATAATAATATGAAGTTACTCTACATTTTTATTCAATAATTTCTACAGACGTTTCTGAAAACGAAATTTATTTCCTGGCATCTTCCAATGTGCTTATGTATTCGTACTTAAATCTGTAGCTGATGTGAGCACAATTCATTAGACTCTTTCCATTAGACTGAGCAGGATCGTATACAGATAATACGCCAACTGAAGAAGTAGTCGAAAATACTCTTATATGCATTTTGCAGCAAGTGTAAGGTAGCTTGGCACTGTTGATAATTTGGAAAATTCCTGCGGACCCTGAATATGACTGGAGTTATTATTGTACTTCTTGTTCATAGCGAACAGGTGTTAGAAGTTACATTTTGTGGCTTTACATCCTTAGTGCACAAATTCTCTCTATGAGAAAGGGTACCAATATATTTAAAGTCCATATTGTTGTTGTTGTTATTGTGGTTTTCAGTCCTGAGACTGGTTTGATGCAGCTCTCCATGCTACTCTATCCTGTACGAGCTTCTTCATATCCCAGTCCCTACTACAACCTACATCGTTCTGAATCTGCTTAGTGTATTCATCTCTTGGTCTCCCTCTACAATTTTTACCCTCCACGCTGCCCTCCAACGCTAAATTTGTGATTCCTTGATGCCTCAGAACATGTCCTACCAACCGGTCCCTTCTTCTTGTCAAATTGTGCCACAAACTCCTCTTCTCCCCAATTCTATTCAATACCTCCTCATTAGTTGTGTGATCTACCCATCTAATCTTCAGCATTCTCCTGTAGCACCACATTTCAAAAACTTTTATTCTCTTCTTGTCCAACCTATGTATCGTCCATGTTTCATTTCCATACATGGCTACACTCCATACAAATATTTTCAGAAACGACTTCCTGACATTTAAATATATACTCGATGTTAACAAATTTTTCTTCTTCAGAAACGCTTTCTTTGCCATTGCCAGTCTACATTTTATATCCTCTCTACTTCGACCATCATCAGTTATTTTGCTCCCCAAATAACAAAACTCCTTTACTACTTTAAGTGTCTCATTTCCTAATCTAATTCTCTCAGCATCACCCGACTTAATTCGACTACATTCCATTATCCTCGTTTTGCTTTTGTTGATCTTATATCCTCCTTTCAAGACACTGTCCATTCCATTCAACTGCTCTTCCAAGTCCTTTGCTGTCTCTGACAGAATTACAATGTCATCGGCGAACCTCAAAGTTTTTATTTCTTCTCCATGGATTTCAATACCTACTCCGAATTTTTCTTTCGTTTCCTTTACTGCTTGTTCAATATACAGATTGAATAACATTGGGGAGAGGCTACAACCCTGTCTCACTCCCTTCCCAACCACTGGTTCCCTTTCATGTCCCTCGACTCTTATAACTGCCATCTGGTTCCTGTACATATTGTAAATAGCCTTTCGCTCCCTGTATTTTACCCCTGCCACCTTCAGAATTTGAAAGAGTGTATTCCAGTCAACATTGTCAAAAAGTTCATATAGGGAGATTGAAATGCTGCATTCACTGAAATACATCTTCTGGCTCCCCTTAAGGGGCAATGACACCTTGACGATGGAAAATATTGCTCATATTTAGTATTTTGTTTCTCCGTACTGGAATGTAGTAGGCAAATGGGGTTTGTCGCAATGAATAAGCATACACTGAAGTTTTTATTGGTATTTTTTGTTGGAAAATATTAATACTTTCACTGTGTAACTGGAATTTTCCCGAGGCAGCTCTGAAAGAAGGTAGATCGACTGTTTCGCTGTAACTCCTTTACTGATTACCTAAAACACTAAATTAAACATCACCTTTGTCCATACAAACGTAATTTTAGTTCATCGTAGGGATTTGGAAAAAACAGTTTTGGCAAAATTACAAATGTTTGAAAAATGGCCAATTTTGGACCCTTCTTGTTTGCCTAAAAAAATACTAAATATAAACATATAAAATATTGCTACGATGAAGAGAATTCGATTTGCTTCAAGGGAGACCAAAACTCATTAAAATCAGATGAAAATTTTTCGCGTGGGAAACAATAACAATGCCGAAAGACATGTTTTGAGAAAACGAGTTTAAAGTTTGACAGGTATTTACCACTTTAAAAAAGGAGACAAAGCTTGAAACTTAGGGGATATCTTCGATGCCTCATCCGTAATAATTATTGCCCCTGCTAGTGGATGGCCGCTTTCTGCTACCTCGACCTGATAATCCCTCATGTTATCCTCAAAGCCCTTCTTCACAGAATCGGTGCATTTCATCACCGATTTTGTTTTGAAGGGCATTTGCCACTCGCATTGATGCAGTATGATAGACGTACGCCCAATTTTAAACCAATGTTGACAATTCCTCTTCGGCTGGATGTTATAATTTGAGCTTATCTGCAAGTGAGACTATTAAAACTTCCGTTCAAATTTGAAGTAAAACCGCCCAAACAACGCTCCAACGAATCGGGTGTACTCAAATCGGAATAACTAGGGAGCGTGAGCGCGGAACCGGTTCTCTAGCACGGAAGGGTGCCGTGCACGCTGGACATAAAAGCTCACAGTGTAGCTACTTTTTGGAGTTCACGCATAATATTTTAGAGAATAATTCTTCAGTGAATATACAGTCGAATTCCGTAGTAAAAAATTTCGAGTTTTTCCTACTTTCTCCATGTCGGTCCCCCGTTAAATACTCCTCGCGTTAGGAAGAGATATCTGTCTGTATCAAAGAGGGAGGAGTCAGGTTTTGTTACTTTTCCTACATTGGTCAATATTTTGTGTAGAGCGGGAATATTTGCAGTGCATTTTTACTTAAGACGTACCAGTTATCTAAGTATGAGAAATATATTAGAGAAAATGGTACTTGATTATGGATGTGGAATATATATTTGACAAGTATCTGATACTGGAGATGGCAGGGATTCAGGTTGCCAGAAAGTAGTTTTCATTGAGGCTGAAGGGAAGATTTGCAGTTCACAGGGGAGTTAGATGATAGCAGTTATGACATAATCTGCAAACAAAAAGGGAAGAAATGTTTCATTCTTGGATCGGAAATTCACATAACGTTTACGTTTTGGAAGTATGGTGGTCCTTTTGATACTGCATCTATGGGTGCATTGGGTGCATATAAGATTATGAACATGGTTCTTGCGCTGAAATATAGCCCTACATACTGAACATGACCCGCTAATAATGCAATCTAACAATATGAGGATGTTTTGGAGATGACATAATATCCACAAAACGCAACGAAATGTGGTAGGTTACTCCGAAGTAACACAGACAAAATATTGATTAGAACATTAACTACAAACAACGTATTACTTTGCCTCAAATGAGATAAAGTGATCCTTATAGGTTCCAACCGTGCAGGACAAATAATATTTGTCCTTTGTTGCCTCAGCAACGTAAGAACCTGCAAATTTATCGATGTATGTGGTGGATGGTATAAGTTCCGATGAACGCATCTCTGCCCCGAAGTGTAGCAAAGTACAGCGTTATGTAGTCTTTTCCGAGGAGCTGTAAAAGTCTTACAGACGATGATTACAATCGCTGAGTGTTTACGTTCCGCGACCCTGGAATTAATAGTAAAACAATGGTGAGGTACGGTTTTTGTGAAGCTCTTAGAGAGAGTTTGGGTCACGTGGTGGAAATCGTGAGCAAAGAAAAGACAAAACGTATGAAAAATGTAATATAGTGTATGAAAGTGACAACGTACACAATGTGACTCGTGATAGATAAACACAGAGTTTCAGATAAAACCGTTTAACATTCATATCGGACATTATAGAAAAAATAATTGTAAATAATTTTACACGTTTCTGAAACATGTTTTTACAAGCTAGAGAAACTTTTCGTAAGTAATGGAATTTACCAGTGGTTAAATTAGGAACGGATACCGTTAATCACGTGTTCAGACGAGATCAGAAGAGAGAACAGTTGCATAACGTTCCCCGCAACAGGTGGCAATTCAAAACGCAACGCGAAAGAGAGCACAAGTCTGTATAATACATATAAATTCCGATCATAGAAATGTAGTGCGAATACACACTGCTTGCTGCGATCTCATCGTATTGCGGAATGTTATCTGTCGTATTCGGCCATCTCGAAAGTACAATACGTTATCTAACTCACGATCAGTCGACATGCTGCCAGGAACAACAGTTTTGTTGGCTTAGCTGCACGGAGCGTCAGGTCGGCACCGATCAATGGTTGTACCAGTCCGTAAGAGAAATCTGTTGAGTAGCTTCGTAAACATGCACAGCTCTACCACAGTCTGCCATACGCACAGCGCGCTTGTACGTCATTTCAAACACGTTCGTGTTTCAGAATGAGACCGGATCGGATGTGGGTCGTGTATAGTTTCAGGTCGTAGAGTGTAGTATCTGTCGTTAGCCGGGATTAGCATTTGTAATTTTAATCTACTGTGGACACTCATTTGAACAGATGAGCGATCCACTCATAATCTGTCTCAGAATTCTTAATCCTTGGCCTTCGCTTTCGAAATATAACACGATGATCTGCCATTTCACACTTGTTTGAAAGTAAAAGAAAAAGAAGGGTGCTTCCACATGACAGATCACAAGTGAGTGTCAGTTTATACACAATAATGTCCGTATTATATTAAATACGTCTGTCTTACACTAAGACGCCGCGTGACACGCCAAGACATCACAAGTTAGAAATTTAAAGCGTTCTTTTTTGTGGCGGGAAAACTGAATGACAGTACTCGTATCCCTGCTGTCTCCTTTTGGCAGATTTGCTGTCTGCTGTTAACAGAATGGCTCTTACGTGTGCCGTAGGCAGTCGAGGGAGCTCGTTTTACTAAACGGATTTGAAAATACACTCAGATTGCCACCGTACTCAGCTACTATTCACTCGTCTGACCGAACGGAAGCGCTATTTTTCTCAACATATTGAAAAATAGTTGTAGATAATAGAATTTATAAGATAAACATGTGCCACTCTGGTTATACGTCATATATTTGCCGTTTCTTTCAGTTTTTTGCTGGTCTTGGACCATGAGAGAGATTAAACTAATGGAAAAAGTAGTTCATTTCCTTCTATATACAATACTGGCCATTGAAATTGCTACACCACGAATATGACGTGCCACAGACGCGAAATTTAACCGACAGGAAGAAGATGCTGTGATATGCAAATGATCAGCTTTTCAGAGCATTCGCACAAGGTTGGCGCCGGTGGCGAAACCTACAACGTGCTGACATAAGGAAAGTTTCCAACCGATTTCTCATACACAAACAGCAGTTGAACGGCATTGCCTGGTGAACCGTTTTTGTGATGCCTCGTGTAAGGAGGAGAAATGCATACCATCACGTTTTCGACTTTGATAAAGGTCGGATTGTAGCCTATCGCAATTGCGGTTTATCGTAACGCGACATTGCTGCTCGCGTTGGTCGAGATCCTATGGCTATTAGCAGAATATGGAATCGGCGGGTTCAGGTGGGTAATACGGAACGCCGTGCTGGGTCCCAACTGCCTCGTATCACTAGCAGTCGAGATGACAGGCATCTTATCCGCATGGCATGCCATGGCAAGACAACAAACAGCTGCACGAACAGTTCGACGACGTTTGGAGCAGCATGGACTGTCAGCTAGGAGACCGTGGCTGCGGTTACCCTTGACGCTGCATCACAGACAGGACCACCTGCGATGGTGTACTCAATGACGAACCTTGGTGCACGAATGGGAAAACGTCATTTTTTCGGATGAATCCAGGTTCTGTTTACAGCATCATGATGGTCGCATCCGTGTTTGGCGATATCGCGGTGAACGCACGTTGGAAGCGTATATTCGTCATCGCCATACTGACGTATCACCCGGCGTGATGACATGGGGTGCCATTGGTGACACGTCTCGGTCACCTCTTGTTCGCATTTACGTTGCTTTGAACAGTGGACGTTACATTTCAGATGTGTTACTACCCGTGGCTCTACCCTTCATTCGATCCCTGCGAAACCCTACATTTCAGCTGGATAATGCACGACCGCATGTTGCAAGTCCGTTACGTGCCTTTGTATATACAGAAAATGCTCGACAGGTGCCCTGGCCAGCACATTCTCCAGATCTCTCACCAATTGAACACGTCTGGTCAATGGTGGCCGAGCAATTGGCTCCTCACAATACGCCAGTCACTACTCTTGATGAATTGTGGTATCGTGTTGAAGCTGCGTGGGCAGCTGTACCTGTACACGCCATCCAAGCTCTGTTTCACTCAATGCACAGGCGTATCAAGGCAGTTATTATGGCCACAGGTGGTTGTTCTGGGTACTGATTTCTCAGGATCTATGCACAAAAACTGGGTGGAAATGTAATTACATGTCAGTTCTATTATAATATATTGGTTCAATGAATATCCGTTTATCATGTGCATTTGTTCTTGGTGTAGCAGTTTTAATGGCCAGTAGTGTAAATATAGGCATGAGTACATTCAGAAATTATACAGAGTAAATCGGACGAAATTATTTCACTTTGAAATCGTGTATATCAGTAACAGCACTATTCACATTTACGTGTTGGTAAATTTTTTATAAGTTTTTTTTAAGCAGCTGGACACCTCCGCCCCACGTGATGTTGAACTCTTCCTCTGTAAGTTCTTCGAATCTTGCACCACATTAAAATGTTATTCCGTTGACGTGCATTGAATTACGTAAAAGTGAAATTAGAAAGATAAAGAACACTGGACACACATTTACATTTTTGGCGATCAAAGAAAGGTCTTTCTTAATGGTTTACATTGACTATAGGTGAGAGTTGCTTTAGAGATAATGAAGTCTGTTTTACATTACGTACATAAACATGTCGCGTGAGACGCCACAGCGTTACGATTAAGATGTGTCTGTCACATCATCAAGTAGAAATACTTGATGCAGCTTATCACGGCCCCACGAAACTACCTGATGCACCCAGCAGACGGTAATGGGCTAATGGAATGGATAGCAGGAACATAGTCCCAGAACAGTCAGGGGCAATCTGCACCGGGTTAGTGTCGCTTCGGAAGCTTTCACGCTCACTTGCCCTTTAAAGCGTCTGGGTTGACAATAAGTTTACTACCGCATACAGAGAACTTCTGTAATTAGTAGCCTCCCGAGATTTATGATCAGAGATTCACAATAGATGAGCAAATACGAGGAGTGTACTTAAAGCTACCACTACTATCTCCAACAAAGAAGTTACGACACTTTCAGCCGTCTGGGTGGGTCTGAGAAAGGTGCAACATACCTGCCGCTAACCGAAAACGAATTACTGAAGGGTACTGTAGTTTATCAATGAGCTGGGCCATTTTGATCCGGCTTCTCTTGCGGCGTAATGAGATGATATAGTGTTGGAATTTGAGATCTACCAGGCCATCTGATATGTGCCCGCAAACGAAGTGAAAAATTATTAAGTCTGGAAGCACTTCTATGAATCATACTGATTATTAGCTAGAGCTTAAATGTAGGTAAAGTTGGATCCTACAGACCGCCGTGACCTATCCTCTTCCAATGGCGCCGCTAAAGACGTAAAGCTGAAATACTAAACACCTTTTTCCAAAGCTGTTTCACAGAGGAAGACCGCACTGCAGTTCCTTCTCTAAATCCTCGCACAAACGAAAAAATGGCTGACATCGAAATAAGTGTCCAAGGAATAGAAAAGCAACTGGAATCACTCAATAGAGGAAAGTCCACTGGACCTGACGGGATACCAATTCGATTCTACACAGAGTACGCGAAAGAACTTGCCCCCCTTCTAACAGCCGTGTACCGCAAGTCTCTAGAGGAACGGAGGGTTACAAATGATTGGAAAAGAGCACAGATAGTCCCAGTCCACAAGAAGGGTCGTCGAGCAGATGCTCTGACGTCGATCTGTTGTAGAATTTTAGAACATGTTTTTTGCTCGAGTATCATGTCGTTTTTGGAAACCCAGAATCTACTATGTAGGAATCAACATGGATTCCAGAAACAGCGATCGTGTGAGACCCAACTCGCTTTATTTGTTCATGAGACCCGGAAAATATTAGATACAGGCTCCCAGGTAGATGCTATTTTTCTTGACTTCCGGAAGGCGTTCGATACAGTTCCGCACTGTCGCCTGATAAACAAAGTAAGAGCCTACGGAATATCAGACCAGCTGCGTGGCTGGATTGAAGAGTTTTTAGCAAACAGAACACAGCATGTTGTTATCAATGGAGAGACGTCTACAGACGTTAAAGTAACCTCTGGCGTGCCACAGGGGAGTGTTATGGGACCATTGCTTTCACAATATATATAAATGACCTAGTAGATAGTGTCGGAAGTTCCATGCGGCTTTTCGTGGATAATGCTGTAGTATACAGAGAAGTTGCAGCATTAGAAAATTGTAGCGAAATGCAGGAAGATCTGCAGCGGATAGGCACTTGGTGCAGGGAGTGGCAACTGTCCCTTAACATAGACAAATGTAATGTATTGCGAATACATAGAAAGAAGGATCCTTTATTGTATGATTATATGATAGCGGAACAAACACTGGTAGCAGTTACTTCTGTAAAATATCTGGGAGTATGCGTGCGGAACGATTTGAAGTGGAATGATCATATAAAATTAATTGTTGGTAAAGCGGGTACCAGGTTGGGATCATTGGGAGAGTGCTTAGAAAATGTAGTCCATCAACAAAGGAGGTGGCTTACAAAACACTCGTTCGACCTATACTTGAGTATTTTCATCAGTGTGGGATCCGTACCAGATCGGTTTGACGGATGAGATAGAGAAGATCCAAAGAAGAGCGGCGCGTTTCGTCACAGGGTTATTTGGTAACCGTGATAGCGTTACGGAGATGTTTAATAAACTCAAGTGGCAGACTCTGCAAGAGAGGCGCTCTGCATCGCGGTGTAGCTTGCTCGCCAGGTTTCGAGAGGGTGCGTTTCTGGATGAGGTATCGAATATATTGCTTCCCCCTAGTTATACCTCCCGAGGAGATCACGAATGTAAAATTAGAGAGATTAGAGAGCGCACGGAGGCTTTCAGACAGTCGTTCTTACCGCGAACCATACGCGACTGGAACAGGAAAGGGAGGTAATGACAGTGGCACGTAAAGTGCCCTCCGCCACACACCGTTGGGTGGCTTGCGGAGTATAAATGTAGATGTAGATGTAGATAGAGGGTCGTGTAACCTACACGCCACTCTCTCGGCCGTTGTCGACTTTCTTGATCTTACCACCGCTACTAATCGGTCGAGTAACGCAGCAGTTGCCCACATGAGGCTAAGCACACCCCGTATCAGACCACCGACCATGGAAAAATCCCTGGCAGTACCGTGGTCCGGAGAATGGCAGTCAGCAGCTCTGACTACACACGTAAGGAGGCGTACGGTTACTAATTCAACCCGGTATGTAAATCATTTTACTCGTTCTCGCTACTCTCTGTAAGATTTTAGAAAGTGATATATCTACACTACTGGCCATTAAAATTGCTACACCACGAAGAGGACGTGCTACAGACGCTATATTTAACTGACAACAAGAAGATGCTGTGATATGCAAATGATTAGCTTTTCAGAGCCTTCACACGAGGTTGGCGCCGGTGGCGACACATACAACGTGCTGACATGAGGAAAGTTTCCAACCGATTTCTCATACACAAACGGCAGTTGAACGGCATTGCCTGGTGAAACGTTATTGTGATGCCTCGTGTAAGGAGGAGAAATGCGTACCATCACGTTTGCGACTTTGATAAAGGTCGAATTGTAGCCTATCGCGATTGCGGCTTATCGTATCGCGACATTGCTGCTGGCGGTGGTCGAGATCCATTGACCGTTAGCAGAATATGGAATCGGTGGGTTCAGTAGGGTAATACAGCACGCCGTGCTGGATCCCAACGGTCTCGTATCCCCAGCAGTGGAGATGACAGGCATCTTATCCGCGTGGCTGTAACGGATCGTGCAGCCATGTCTCGATCCCTGACTCAACAGATGGGGACGTTTGCAAGACATTCTGCACGAACAGTTCGACGACGTTTGCAGCAGCATGGACTCTCAACTCGGAAAACATGGCTGCGGTAACCCTTGACGCTCCATCACAGACAGAAGCGCCAGCGATGGTGTACTCAACGACGAACTCGGGTGCACGAACGGCAAAACGTCATTTTTTAGGATGAATCCAGGTTCTGTTTACAGCATCATGATGGTCGCATCCGTGTTTGGCGACATTGCGGTAAACACACATTGGAAACGTGTATTCGTCATCGCCATAGTGGCGTATCACCCGGCGTGATGACATGGGGTGCGATTGGTTACACGTCTCGGTTACCTCTTGTTCGCATTGACGGCACTTTGAACAGTGAACGTTACATTTCAGATGTGTTACGACCCGTGGCTCTACCCATCATTCGATCCCTTCGAAATCCTACATTTCATCAGGATAATGCACGACAGTATGTTGCAGGTCCTCTACGGGAATTTCTGGATACAGAAAATGTTCAACTGCTGCCCTGGACAGCTCATTCTCCAGATCTCTCGCCAACTGAAAACGTCTGGTCAATGGTGGCCGAGCAACTGGCTCGTCATAATACGCCAGTCACCACTCTTGATGAACTGTGGTATCGTGTTCAAGCTGCATGGGCAGCTGCACCTGTACACGCCACTGTTTGACTAAATGCCTAGGCGTATCAAGGCCATTGTTACAGCCACAGGTGATTGTTTTGGGTACAGATTTCTCACGTTCTATGCACCGAAATTCCTTGAATATGTCAGTTCTAGTATAATATATTTGTCCAATGAATGCACGTTTATCATCTGCATTTCTTCCTAGTGCAGCAATGTTAATGGCCAGTAGTGTATGAAAATCTACCTATTCGATTTCGTAGTAGAATGTGCGTGGCTCTAACGTTGATGAGGATAAGGGAGACCGAGAAATCGGCGGTTACACAAACATATCATGCAGTGTTACAGTGGAGGCGGAGTGGCGCGCTGGGGTGACGTCAGCTGCCAACCGCGTCTGACACGGGGCCCGCCACGAATAATGCATGAGATATTGGACTTTAATCCCTAATGCATATTGTATGCGCCTGACAAGTCGGCTGCTCGGCGACACCGCGGCTGCCCTCTCCCAGTGTCGCCAACTTGTGAACTGGATTTAATAGCGAATCGGATGCCACTCGTGCTACGAGATCCTGCGGCAGCCCCAGACGTCGCAGAAACCAGAAAAGACGAGCGCACGCAGTCGCGTAGAAGAAGGTAAGAAACTCGCGATTGTTTCTATGGTGATGTCTTAGTGCAATGTACACACCTGGAAATGGAAAAAAGAACACATTGACACCGATGTGTCAGACCCACCATACTTGCTCCGGACACTGCGAGAGGGCTGTACAAGCAATGATCACACGCACGGCACAGCGGACACACCAGGAACCGAGGCGTTGGCCGTCGAATGGCGCTAGCTGCGCAGTATTTGTGCACCGCCGCCGTCAGTGTCAGCCAGTTTGCCGTGGCATAGGGAGCTCCATCGCAGCCTTTAACACTGGTAGCATGCCGCGACAGCGTGGACGTGAACCGTATGTGCAGTTGACGGACTTTGAGCGAGGGCGTATAGTGGGCATGCGGGAGGCCGGTTGGACGTACCGCCGAATTGCTCAACACGTGGGGCGTGAGGTCTCCACAGTACATCGATGTTGTCGCCAGTGGTTGGCGGAAGGTGCACGTGCCCATCGACCTGGGACCGGACCGCAGCGACGCACGGATGCACGCCAAGACCGTAGGATCCTACGCAGTGCCGTAGGGGACCGCACCGCCACTTCCCAGCAAATTAGGGACACTGTTGCTCCTGGGGTATCGGCGAGGACCATTCGCAACCGTCTCCATGAAGCTGGGCTACGGTCCCGCACACCGTTAGGCCGTCTTCCGCTCACGCCCCAACATCGTGCAGCCCGCCTCCAGTGGCATCGCGACAGGCGTGAATGGAGGGACGAATGGAGACGTGTCGTCTTCAGCGATGAGAGTCGCTTCTGCCTTGGTGCCAATGATGGTCGTATGCGTGTTTGGCGCCGTGCAGGTGAGCGCCACAATCAGGACTGCATACGACCGAGGCACACAGGGCCAACACCCGGCATCATGGTGTGGGGAGCGATCTCCTACACTGGCCGTACACCACTGGTGATCGTCGAGGGGACACTGAATAGTGCACGGTACATCCAAACCGTCATCGAACCCATCGTTCTACCATTCCTAGACCGGCAAGGGAACTTGCTGTTCCAACAGTACAATGCACGTCCGCATGTATCCCGTGCCACCCAACGTGCTCTAGAAGGTGTAAGTCAACTACCCTGGCCAGCAAGATCTCCGGATCTGTCCCCCATTGAGCATGTTTGGGACTGGATGAAGCGTCGTCTCACGCGGTCTGCACGTCCAGCACGAACGCTGGTCCAACTGAGGCGCCAGGTGGAAATGGCATGGCAAGCCGTTCCACAGGACTACATCCAGCATCTCTACGATCGTCTCCATGGGAGAATAGCAGCCTGCATTGCTGCGAAAGGTGGATATACACTGTACTAGTGCCGACATTGTGCATGCTCTGTTGCCTGTGTCTATGTGCCTGTGGTTCTGTCAGTGTGATCATGTGATGTATCTGACCCCAGGAATGTGTCAATAAAGTTTCCCCTTCCTTGGACAATGAATTCACGGTGTTCTTATTTCAATTTCCAGGAGTGTAAAAAGTGGAAGGCACACCTGTTGTTTTTGTTTCCCTCGATACTCCTAGATGCAATCTCTATGAGTCTCAGACACTGCCGATCATCTGGTAACGAACAAAGCGCCTTGTTTTGTCTATAACAAAGTAAATGCATTCGGGAATCAAAAACTCTATCCAACTGGTGGTAAGTTTATTGGAAACGTATCACGTAAGCGTGATACATATCGTGCAACAATACGGGTCGAAGCTTGAAGTTAGTTTATTTAATCTTTTGGATAAGTTCCTTGTATGTGTTTCGTTCAACCATGCAAGCATCCCCTACTTAAGTAAGACGTGCTAGGATGTCTATTTGTGCTAGTCTGAGAGTACACGTGAGGTTGTGTTGGATGTTGACAAGTCCCTCACACTTCGTATAACGTGTATCTCTACAAGCTCCTGCCTGGAGAATTGTATAGATACTTGTCACTCCGTCGCATTAGTGCAGGTTGTTTGGTTGTGGCGCTGAAGAGCTGCAAGTTGGGATACACCACCCAGACGAGTGTGGAAAAGAACAGTTAATTCCCTGTTAAATACAGTAACAAATTACTTTAGGGATGCCATGCGTTTATTGCTTACCACAAATTCAGGTGTACTAAAAACTTCACTATACGTAGATGTTGCACCACTTGCCACAAATTCAGCACATAAATTAAACAGTACATTACATTACACTAATACACGCGTGCCATCGATTCTCGACATTATCGAAATTCGGTTACAATTTATCGTATCATCTTTTAATATTTAACTATTTTTAGAAGTTTTGGACGACAGTGTTCGGCATGGGCGCATCAGCATCGGGCGACCCTGCTAGATTATATGTGGCCACGGAAGCGAGTTCTAGGACTGCTAGCCATACAAAAAAAAAAATCCTCTCGACTAATCAGATTCTGGGATTCACTTCGCCGTGGTATGATAGGGCTCCTCTCAGCCAATGGGACACGAATATCCAGTTCCATCTCACCTGGCTGTCACGTGTACAAGGCCACGTCACTAAAATTATGCTGCATTGTTACATGGCATATGGGTATTATAGCCGGAATTAATGAGGTAATCTGTTTGTAACAACACTTTTTTCTTCTTTTTTTGGTCATCATTCTTCTGACTGGTTTGATGCGGCAAGCGACGAATCCCTCTTCTGTGCTAATCTCTTCTTCTCAGAGTAGCACTTGCAACCTATGTTCTCATTTATTTGCTGGACGTATTCCAATCTCCGTCTTCCTCTACAGTTTTTACCCTCTACAGTTCCCCTAGTACCATAGAAATCATTCCCTCATGTCTTAACAGATGGCCTGTTACGCAGTCCCTACTCTTTATCATTGTATTCCACATATTTCTTTCCTCTCCGATTCTGCGTAGTACTTCCTCATACCTTACTTCGTGAGTCCACCTAATTTTTAACATTCGTCTGTAGCACCACATCTAAAAAAATGCTTCGATTCTCTTCAGTTCCGGTTTTCCCACAGTCCATGTTTCACTACCATACAATGCTATACTCCAGACGTGCACCCTCAGAAATTTCTTCCTCAGATTAACGCCGGTATTTGATATTAGTAGACTTCTGGTGACCAGCAATACCCGTTTGGCCATTGCTAGTCTACTTTTGATGTCCTTTTGGCTCCGTCCGTCACAGGTCATTTTACTGCATAGGTGGCAGAATTCCTTAACTTCATCTACTTTGTGACCTGATATTAAGTTTCTCGCTGTTCTTATTTCTACTACTTCTCATTACCTTCTTCTTTCTTCGATTTACTCTCAGTCCACATTCTTTACTCATTAGACCGTTCATTCCGTTCAGCAGATCATGTAATTCTCCTTCACTTTCACTTAGGATAGCAATGTCATCAGAGAATCGTATTATTGATATCCTTTCACCTTGGATTTTAATTCCGCTCTTGAACCTATCTTTTATTTCAATCATTGCTTCCTCGATATACAGATTGAACAGTCGGGGTGAAAGGCTACATCCTTGTCTTACACCCTCCTTGGTCGTCCACTCTTATTATTCCCTCTTGGCTGTTGTACATGTGTATATGACCCGTCTCTCCCTATAGCTTACCCCTAATTTCTTCAGAATTTCGAACATCTTGCACCATTTTACATTGTCGAATGCTTTTTCCAGGTCGACAATTCTTATGATCGACTCTTGATTTATCTTTAGTTTTGCTTCCATTATTAACCGCAACGTCAGAATCGCCTCTCTCGTGCCTTTACCTTTCCTAAAGCCAAACTGATTGTCATCTAGCACATTCCCAATTTTCTTTTCCATTCTCCTGTATATTATTCTTGTAAGCAACTTGGATGCATGAGCTGTTAAGCTGATTATACGATATTTCTCGCACTTGTCAGCTCTTGCCGTCTTCGGAGTTGTGTGGAAGATGCTTTTCCGAAAGTCACATTGTATGTCGCCAGACTCATACATTCTAAACACTAACCCGAATAGTCATTTTGTTGCCACTTCCCCAAATGACTTTAGAAATTCTGTCGGAATATTATCTACCCTTCTGTCTTATTTCAAAAAATGGTTCAAATGGCTCTGAGCACTATGCGACTTAAATACTGAGGTCATCAGTCGCCTAGAACTTAGAACTAATTAAACCTAACTAAACTGAGGACATCACACACATCCATGCCCGAGGCAGGATTCGAACCTGCGACCGTAGCGGTCGCTCGGCTCCAGATTGTAGCGCCTAGAACCGCACGGCCACTCCGGCCGGCTCTGTCTTATTTGATCTTAAGTCCTCCAAAGCTCTTTTCAATTCTGATTCTCATTCTATTCCATTCTGTTCCATTCATAAGTTTCAGTCTTTTATAGATAAAGTTTTTCCTTTGGTTTATGGATATTTTACTTCTATTTGTTACAGTTCTAGCGAGCAACTTCATCTTTCGACAAACACGTCTTCTAAAAAAATACTAAATTTCCTCACTAACATACCCTCTACTGCAAGTCTTTGAATTGCAAGACACAGTAAATGTCAGTAACAGATGAGCTTACACATACTTACAATAGAACGATACAAATGGCTTCCTGCACAGTTTCCACACAATTATAACACATTAGACACTACTCCCTTAATTCCAATTAATAGTCTCCTGTAATTTAATGGCCTGGTCATCAAAATGCAAGCAACATCAGTAAACTTGGGGAGTACGACCCTGTCAACCATACAACATTTTGACTGAATGGTATATGCCCAACACTCAAACACCGAAAAACATGATGTCCATCAACTAGTTCAGATAGGGACACAAATCATTACTTGTGGCTTACACGAAAATACCATCGGCAGCTATTCACGTGCAGTCACCCGTCACAGTAACCACACGAAAACATCAGAGAATCCATGCAGTGGCGCCCACGAAACTGGAAGTCTAGCATGCAATCTTTCTCCAGTATCGGTCCCAACTGGTACATAAATGAATTAATGTTTGATGGTACTCGCCACTGCCACCGATACAGACCAAGTAAGCGCTCTATTGTGTACGGGGAGCAGCGTCCTAGGTGGAGGGCGAGATGACTACTTGGTGCTTCCATGACGAAGGCTGAATGCAGAACGACGCTCCAGCAATGTACCCAATAAGCTGCTGCTGCACCTGGGTGGCTCCACAGTAGGAAATCGACCGGTTAAAACCGTTACCGTTATAATAGTTCGGAATAACCGGTATTTTTCGGTACTCGTTTATAACACGTTTTCTTTATTTGTTACGAACATCTGAGTAAAGGAACGGAAATATCAGTTAACTATAACAGCAGTTCTTCGTTTGTAATTAACCGTTTTTTAAAAAAAAAAGAGTAATTTTTATTCATGACATTTACATTGGTTTGAAATATTGAGTTGTTATATCAGACGGATAAAGCGATCAGAGCTATTTTATTAACAATGACGACCGAAACGAGCAACAAATACATGCCATAAGAATTGTTACAGCGTTGCTGAGACAATAATGACCTTAGTGTGTCCGCTGGCTTAATGTACGAGTGTGCGTGCAGCGTGCAAGACCAGCCCCCACCTGATCTGTATGGCAGTTTCCCGCTGTCGCCGCCGGCCATCTGCTGTATAGTAGAACGTCACCAACCCTAGTCTGGAAATATTTCTGCGAGGTGACGTAGCAGTGAAGTACAATGATTCATTTACTTGAAAAGATTAAAGATTTTTGTGCCATTTGTATGAAATAATGAAATAGGAGAGTAGTCACTATAACAACAATAACTTAAAAACTTAACAGCACTTCATTCATAGTATACAACCAAGACAGAATGTCTAGTCGGCTACCTGCGTCTTCATAACATGCCTCTATCTCCGTGCAACCCTTGAAACCGGACAGATTAGCAAGAAAATCAGAGATCTTCTTCCTCAGTTTCCAACATTTAGCACTGACAATACTTAATGCCACAAATTGCGTATGATTCTCGATTACATCACGATTTTTGAGCAGAGTTTCAAAAAAATAGGAATCAGCACGAGAGAACTGGTGATTTTTTATAGTGTTGCACCAATAATAGCTTTTCGTGGGATGCATCGAACTGTAGACGGACGAAGATTCCTTTTATTTACATATTTAATTCAATATTTTGATTGTGTGTGTCTTGATACTGATAGCCAAATTTTTTCTAATCTTTGTTCGATTTCTGCTTTCAAGTTTAGCACTCCATCTTTAGGTCACGAGTGCCCTATCAGGACCATCCGACCGCCGTGTAATCCTCAGGGGAGGATGCGGACAGCAGGGGCGTGGGGTTAGCACGCCGCCATCCCGGTCCTTATGATGGTATTCTTGACCGATGCCGATACTATTCGGTCGTGTAGCTCCTCAATTGGCATCACGAGGTGGAACTAATACCAATAAGAAAAACTGAAAGTTTTATTTTGGGTAGTTTTTACAGTTAGGTTAAAGCGGTGTAAGAAAGGAAAACGATATAAACGAAAACGGTTTGTTTCAGTGATAACCGCATCCCCATTACAGAGTTTCTCTGCTCTCAGCGCCACGCTTCAGCGAGAGGCATCCTGACTTAGGTTTGCCGTGATTTCCCTAAATCGCTTCAGGCAAATGCCGGGATGGTTCCTCCGAAAGTACACGGCCGACTTCACTAATCCGATGGGACCAATGACCTCGCTGTTTGATTGATCCCCTTCTTCAAATCAGCCAAATAAAATATACGTTAGGGGCATATTTAAACCGGCAACATTGTTTTTTTTAATCAAGACTTTCATAAATTTGTGTTATCTTGAAAATTAACTTATCGTTTGAGTCTACTTAAGTGGTGCAGTCAGTTAGTACTGCAACTTTGTGAAAGACATTGAATTTCAAGGAACGTTAATTATCAATTTAATAGTAACTTCATTCTGATAGTTGTATTCAGCAAACACCCGTAACAAATATTAAGTTGTGGTTACCATTTCACTGCTTGCAAAGTGTGGAATGCGTATGCCCGTCTAACTTCGTCAAGTTGTGAATACAGAGCTACACAAAGAAAGTACGGCGTGCAAAATAACTTCCACAAATGCCTTAGATGTTGCTGCACTGAAAACCGTAGAGAATATCTTTGTGACCGTCAACGGAGTGTGTCACAGCAGGTAAAGGTTGGATGAAGACCTTAATCAAGAAATATTTAATGAAAACAATTTTTAGCAGAACTTTGGGTTTCGTTATTACCATTTCCTTATTCACTAGCAAGTGTATCTCAATTACAATAGCGAACAATACGTTTTAGAACTAATAATTATCGTTTTCTTTTATCTAACAGAAATTTGGTGTGCTCATTATGTTCAGGAGAAGAATATTTAAGTCTGATTGCCTAAATTAAGAATTACTAATGAGACAACGATCCAGATTTCGTAAAATAACAGCACACGTCTTGCATTAAGTTGAGTGAGTGGCTATTATGTGCTGTTGTGAAACTCGTACACATTACAGGGTAGGAAAATAGTAATATGTAATGTACACAAGGCGAACACATGCAAAGAGCCTATGAACGTATAACCCTATATTATGTAATATAGATTAACAAATGATTTTTAAAGAAAGTATACCGGTATAAAACGAAGAATCTAGAAAACATTAGTACAACTTCTGGAAATGTACCTAACCGTTTACAAATATTTGATCAACCTGCTAAAACGGAAACTAACTGAGATAAGAAATTCAATTTGCCACCAACTGCGCTATTGTATTACCGGTTGAACATTAAATTACTAATGTAAATCACAGAAGAAAATAATACAAAAAAATCCTTGTTCGTTGAAACCTGCAATCGGATCTTTGTTCAGATGTTGAAAGCTGAAACCCTCAAGCTAACTGTTCGCTTCCATATCGTAATCACTTTTGTTCTAACGAACTCAACCCTTTAATTTGCCAGCTTTGGTTTATTTGTAAACCTTATTAAAGGATTAATTTCACTGTGCGCAAGTACTTCTCTGCCAGCAGTAGCATTTCTTAAATCGTAAGCTAACAAATCTTTCGTACAAATATCATCACTTAATATTACCTCAAGATCTGGTTTTAGTGATTCCTTCTATTTATTAGAGATTGTTCGTGGGAGAGCCCATTTAAACCCTACATTTAACACTTGAGTAATTGCTATAAAGTCCGCGGCTCGTGGTCTTGCGGTAGCGTTATAGCTTCCCACGCACGGGGTCCTAGGTTCGATTCCCGGCGGGGTCAGGGATTTTCCCTGCGTAGAGATGACTGGGAGGTGTTGTGTTGTCTTCATCTTCGTCATTCATCCCCATTACGGTCGGAGGAAGGCAGTGGGATATCACCTTCGCTAGGACCTTGCCTAATCGGTGGTGTGGGTCTCCCGCATCGTCCACTACGCTCCTCGGTGTATGGGCCCTCATCATCACCATCATCACCAATTACTATGTGTGATAATTTAACGATCCGATCGTTGATTGTGAATCGGTGCTCCTGACCATTTATCTTTGGTTAGCTGCAATGTTTTTCTGTCTGACGCAGATGCATTTGCCGGACAACTGCATTTGTGTCTTCGGACATGCTGCGATCAAAAGTATCGAACGCGTACGGATGTGTGACGATCGTAATAAGTATGTACGAGTGGCGTTTAGTAATTAATGCAAAAAAAATTTCCGATAGCCTATTGACTAGATTCAGGGTTCAATACACCATATTATTCCCCTATCTTTCAACATATTCTCCGGTCAATGTGATGGCCTTACGCCACCTTATTGGAAGGGTTGAATGGCCACATGGTACCAACTCTACTGGTCGAATTCAACGTCATGTAGCAACAATAACCCCCTCATCATCCACGTACAACTTCGCATGGAGCACATCCTTCATAATGCCAAAAGGTGGCAACTCGCAATGCCAGTAATACAAATTTGACGAGTGTGTCAGCACTATCAACAGAGACGTCCCACTGAGCAGCGAGGTATTTGTCATGCGTCGATCACCTCGAATGTGGGTGTCCGCACGTTCCAAATTTGCAGGAATCATAGCTGTGTGCGGTCGGCCAGCATGCGGGAGATCCAAGGGGTTTGCACTGCCTTCTTGGGTTAATGACTGACGCCTCGTCCAACTACTTTCCGTGCATTTGTTCACTGACACGTCTCAATGGACATTCTGCAAGCGTCTAAGAATATCTGCGGTGATCTGGTTTTTCATCATAAGAAACTCAATGACAGCTCTCTGCCTCGAACACATGTCCGTTACAGACGCCATGTTGCCGGCTACGGATAGGGGTCAATCCATACCAAGTGGTCCAAGAAAAAAATAATTGTTTGCTTGGTCATCTCAGAAAAATTTTATGTTTGCTGAATGAAATCTCCAATGTTTAGTATAGTCACAAAATATTTTTTTAAAAATATTATTATTTATTATTTTGAAATGTCAGCCATATTTTTTCCAGACAGCATGCGTTTTTCGTATTTACAAGCATCTACATTTTTGCAATTATTCAGTAGTGGTTTGTCCTAAGCCTTTCAGACAAAATGCATTTAGTTAAACACACTCTGGGCTACAAATTAACATCATTATCACATAGCTGAATGTATTCTTTAATAATTTTTCATAGTTCAAAGTTATCAGCCACAAATTAAAAAAAAAACTCAATTTTTCAACAGTAGTTTTCCAAAGTAAAATTTATTTCCCAGTTTTAATATTTTTTCTGCTATTACAGTGTTTAGTATAGTTACTTTATATAGAGTATCAATGGTGAGCAGCTTACGCTTAAAAATACACTATTTTAAAAAAATTGATTATTTTAATTTTTGCTTTTTGTGGCCTGCAATATCTTTGTTGGGAGACCAGATATAAACCTGAAAATTCCACAGTCAATAGACATTTATGTTACCAAACGTTAGTATAAATTTCAACTTTTAGATTCAATTGGAAGTTATGGAACAAACTTATAAACACGAGTCAAAAATAGTTTTTTAACATCTACGATATCTAGGCTTATGGAATAAAATATATCAGTTATAGTACATAATTTAGTCATATCGATGATTACTTACTTTTTATTGAAAATGAGCCAACTAATTACATTATATTCTTCTATTGTTATTTGTTTTTAGTACAACGCTCATTGAACATTTGAGATATATGTTCACTCAGTTTGGGTGTTAGATTATAAGTTCGCCCAGTCACAGCTGTAAATTCCATGCGAAATACACTCCTGGAAATTGAAATAAGAACACCGTGAATTCATTGTCCCAGGAAGGGGAAACTTTATTGACACATTCCTGGGGTCAGATACATCACATGATCACACTGACAGAACCACAGGCACATAGACACAGGCAACAGAGCATGCACAATGTCGGCACTAGTACAGTGTATACCCACCTTTCGCAGCAATGCAGGCTGCTATTCTCCCATGGAGACGATCGTAGAGATGCTGGATGTAGTCCTGTGGAACGGCTTGCCATGCCATTTCCACCTGGCGCCTCAGTTGGACCAGCGTTCGTGCTGGACGTGCAGACCGCGTGAGACGACGCTTCATCCAGTCCCAAACATGCTCAATGGGGGACAGATCTGGCGATCTTGCTGGCCAGGGTAGTTGACTTACACCTTCTAGAGCACGTTGGGTGGCACGGGATACATGCGGACGTGCATTGTCCTGTTGGAACAGCAAGTTCCCTTGCCGGTCTAGGAATGGTAGAACGATGGGTTCGATGACGGTTTGGATGTACCGTGCACTATTCAGTGTCCCCTCGACGATCACCAGTGGTGTACGGCCAGTGTAGGAGATCTCTCCCCACACCATGATGCCGGGTGTTGGCCCTGTGTGCCTCAGTCGTATGCAGTCCTGATTGTGGCGCTCACCTGCACGGCGCCAAACACGCATACGACCATCATTGGCACCAAGGCAGAAGCGACTCTCATCGCTGAAGACGACACGTCTCCATTCGTCCCTCCATTCACGCCTGTCGCGACACCACTGGAGGCGGGCTGCACGATGTTGGGGCGTGAGCGGAAGACGGCCTAACGGTGGGCGGGACCGTAGCCCAGCTTCATGGAGACGGTTGCGGATGGTCCTCGCCGATACCCCAGGAGCAACAGTGTCCCTAATTTGCTGGGAAGTGGCGGTGCGGTCCCCTACGGCACTGCGTAGGATCCTACGGTCTTGGCGTGCATCCGTGCGTCGCTGCGGTCCGGTCCCAGGTCGATGGGCACGTGCACCTTCCGCCGACCACTGGCGACAACATCGATGTACTGTGGAGACCTCACGCCCCACGTGTTGAGCAATTCGGCGGTACGTCCACCCGGCCTCCCGCATGCCCACTATACGCCCTCGCTCAAAGTCCGTCAACTGCACATACGGTTCACGTCCACGCTGTCGCGGCATGCTACCAGTGTTAAAGACTGCGATGGAGCTCCGTATGCCACGGCAAACTGGCTGACACTGACGGCGGCGGTGCACAAATGCTACGCAGCTAGCGCCATTCGACGGCCAACACCGCGGTTCCTGGTGTGTCCGCTGTGCCGTGCGTGTGATCATTGCTTGTAGAGCCCTCTCGCAGTGTCCGGAGCAAGTATGGTGGGTCTGACACACCGGTGTCAATGTGTTCTTTTTTCCATTTCCAGGAGTGTAGTAGATTTCTATCTGGCATCCTAACTTTATGCTTCTCAATTTTTTAAAAAGATGCCCTTGTTCCTGGAGGGTGATAAAATACAACATGTACATCTTGGTTCTGACAGTGAATATTATCAACTTTCCCGATCCACCACTGTTCATCGTAAAAACAATCCATATGTCTTTATTTTGAAGAGCCACTTGTACAAGTTTTCCACAATGATGAAGTTCAGTATCAGGCGAAGTTGATGTGATCTTACACTTCAGTAAGTTGTGTCAATGGTATACAAAACAATGAAACGTACTAGTGCCTTTAATCTTCTGAAAAGAGTTGTGCATTTCTTTCAAGACACAGTCATAGACATCTTGTGTTTACTCACATTGTACAAAAAAGTAACTAATTCCTTTGTTACGTTTTTTACAGAATTAAAACATTTCCTGAGGTGTTATATTATAATTGTCTTCGGTCCGCTGCAGACTTGCTTTTGTGACAGCTCGCTTTGTTGTACTCCCGACACCATCACAAGCACTTTCCCCAAGTCATGAAGTGAAAAAGTGTCACTTTATATCAAGCCCAAAATCTTCTTTATGAAAGGAAATGTTAAAAAAATTTTTTTGTTTTTATATTGACTTGCTGCCCCATCCGAAAAGTAAATCAGTTTTCTTTTTTGGAAGGTTGTTGCTGTTTAATGTGGTTTGTTAATGTTAGTTGATAAATGTTCACTGCTGTAGTGTAGTGTTCGAGGTAGTGACTTATGACACAAAAGCTGGGGCGCATTAGTTTGTATTCATATTTATAACAGAATACAAATGCATGAACTGTGACCTGATTGTTTACCATCTTGAACAACAAACTAATAATTCTCCGAAAAGTCAGCAAGAACTAAGTATTCATCAGCTGCCAAAGGCTGCTTTTTGTCTTTCAAAGTATACTTTGAGCTTTTGCAATAAAATGATGCATTTTCAGATTTTCAAGGTTAGCCACCAACATTAAAAAAAATCTTCTACTAATATTGTGACTGTTACTATTTAAGTTCTGTCTTGTGTCACCCATTGTTTGTATTTCATATTGTCAGGCATCAAATCGTCTTCTTTGGATTCTTCAGAACTGTCAAATAAGGCTATTATGCCTGCACCATCTTCACATATTCCCTTGATCATACAATTGTAACTGTCAATATTGCATACCTTAACTTCCAAAAGGTCCTTACAGTCAACTATAAGATTGGCCCCATGTATCATGAACTTTACATTCTGATGATACAAACAAACACAAACATTATGGTTGCCATATGCCCCTGCATCAATACATCATCTTGCTCTCAACTCGCAAAACTTTGATCTTCAGATTTTAATGTCAGGGTTTTCTTTTTTAAATTCGGTGAATAGTTCACGTAAATTACACAATATTAACCTTTTTTCTCTTTGAATCTTACAACCATTCTCTTTCACAGAAACACAGTTTTTTTAGCCAGACATCAAATGGCTGTTATTGTCTACATCTGCATCTACATGATTACTCTGCAATTCACATTTAAATGCTTGGCAGAGGGTTCATCGAACCACAATCATACTATCTCTCTACCATTCCACTCCCGAACAGCGCGCGGGAAAAACGAACACCTATACCTTTCTGTTCGAGCTCTGATTTCCCTTATTTTATTTTGATGATCGTTCCTACCTATGTTGGTTGGGCTCAACAAAATATTTTCGTATTCGGAAGACAAAGTTGGTGACTGAAATTTCGTAAATACATCTCGCCATGACGATAAACGTCTTTGCTTTAATGACTTCCATCCCAACTCGTGTATCATATCTGCCACACTCTCTCCCCTATTACTTGATCATACAAAACGAGCTGCCCTTTTTTGCACCCTTTCGATGTCCTCCGTCAATCCCACCTGGTAAGGATCCCACACCGCGCAGCAATATTCTAACAGAGGACGAACGAGTGTAGTGTAAGCTGTCTCTTTAGTGGACTTGTTGCATCTTCTAAGTGTCCTGCCAGTGAAACGCAACCTTTGGCTCGCCTTCCCCACAATATTATCTATGCGGTCTTTCCAACTGAAATTGTTCGTAATTTTAACACCCAGGTACTTAGTTGAATTGACAGCCTTGAGAACTGTACTATTTATCGAGTAATCGAATTCCAACGCATTTCTTTTGGAACTCATATAGATCACCTCACACTTTTCGTTATTTAGTGTCAACTGCCACCTGCCACACCATACAGCAATCTTTTCTAAATCGCTTTGCAACTGATACTGGGCTTAGGATGACCTTACTAGACGGTAAATTACAGCATCATCTGCGAACAACCTAAGAGAACTGCTCAGATTGTCACCCAGGTCATTTATATAGATCAGGAACAGCAGAGGTCCCAGGACACTTCCCTGGGGAACATCTGATATCACTTAAGTTTTACTCAATGATTTGCCGTCTATTACTACGAACTACGACCTTCCTGGCAGGAAATCACGAATCCAGTCGCACAACTGAGACGATACCCCATACGCCCGCAGCTTGATTAGAAGTCGCTTGTGAGGAACGGTGTCAAAAGCTTTCTGGAAATCTAGAAATACGGAATGAACTTGAGATCCCCTGTCGATAGCGGTCATTACTTCGTGCGAATAAAGAGCGTTGCACAAGAACGATGTTTTCTGAAAGCATGCTGATTACGTATCAATAGATCGTTCCCTTCGAGGTGATTCATAATGTTTGAATACAGTATATGCTCCAAAACCCTACTGCAAACCGATGTCAATGATATAGGTCTATAGTTCGATGGATTACTCCTACCACCCTTCTTAAACACTGGTGCGACCTGCGCAATTTTCCAATCTGTAGGTACAGATCTAACGATGAGCGAGCCGTTGTATATAATTGCTAAGTAGGGAGCTATTGTATCAGCGTACATACGACCAGAATTTCTTTGGATTTTCTACCAAATTTCGAGACAATGTTTCGTTGTGGAACCTATTAAAGGCATCTCGCATTGAACTCCATGCCAAATTTCGCGCGCCTGTAAATTTTAGCCAATCTTCGGGATTTCGCGTTCTTCTGAACTTCGCATGCTTTTTCCGTTGCCTCTGCAACAGCGTTCGGACCTGTTTGGTGTACCATGGGGGATCAGTTCCATCTCTTACCAATTTATGAGGTATGAATCTCTCAACTGCTGTTGCTGCTATATCTTTGAATTTGAGCCGCATCTCGTCTACATTTGCATAGTCAGTTCGGAAGGAACGGAGACTGTCTCTTAGGAAGGCTTCTAATGACACTTTATCCGCTTTTTTAAACAAAATTTTCATAATACTTAATAATATTATTGATTGTGTTTTCATCTACCAAATTAGATGGACTTTTCTTTTGTAATGCTTGTAAAATTCCCTGTGCTTTTACTAAATGCATTGTTAAATTAACAAGACGTTCTGACAGATTAAATTCGTCACTAACTTTCGCTCGACTCCAAGAATTCGACAGTAAACTGATAATCTTAATTTTATACTCTTTGTTTCAAGTACTGCATTTAGTTTTTAGTTTTTCAATCAAATCATCACATTCGGTTGGTGAAGCTTCAGAACTTCTATCGTTTTTAGTATGAAACTTTAAAATTCTTTTTGACTGTAGCTGCCACTTTCTCAATTTTTGTATTCAAGTCCCTCAGTCTTTTATCTTGACTTAGTTTCCTAATTTTACTAGCAGGCGATATACCCAGGATTTGACAAGCTATATACTTTTTTAATGGTTGCTGATAAGTCACAAAATTCTATATCTGAGGTTTCACTATCCTTTCTCTTATCAATTGCAAATCCCTTAGAATAACATGTTGGACACAATGATTTTCCTGGTATGAGATTGACAAAAGGACTCTCATTTTTAGAATAATGATCAAATGTTATTTCTTGCAGACCTTTTGTTATAGGTTTCTTATGCTTTTCAAATGGGTCCATGCAAGACTGACCAGAAATGTGATTAAATTTTTTTGAGTATTTCATTTCATGGTACTTGCATGTTGATTTGACCTCTGGTCCGACTCGTAAGTAAAACAACACTTCTTTACTGTAATCTTCGATTAAAGTAATGTCTTTAGGATACACTCCATACACACTTTTATGACACCCTTCATTAATAATAACACCAACAGAACACTGAGAGACCATTTTTCAACTGCACACTCCAAGAACTTCTAGCTAAATAAGTGTGAGTTGACAATTCTTTGTGTAAGGGGGAAGACACCAGTCAGACTTGTATAGGGTTGCAGATGCAATTGTTAGCCTGCTGTAACAATTACCACATCATTGTTTCGACAAATAATCATTAGCTGGTGTAATATGGTGTGCTACATTATGCAATTGGTATACTTTATTTGATTAGCTACCAGATATCGCAGATGTTAAAGAACCATATTTGATACTCAATAAAAAGTAGCTATAATATACAGTGTAATAGCAGAAAAAATATTAAAGCTGAGAAATTAATCTTCCTTTGGGAAACTACTGTTCAAAAATTGAGTTTTTTATTAATTTGTGGCTGACAACTTTGCACTATTAAAAATATATTAAAGAATACATTTAGCTAAGTAATAATGATGTTAATTTGTAGCCCATAGTGTGTTGAACTAAATTCGTTTTATCTGAAAGGCTTAGGACAATCCACTACTGAATAATTGTAAAAAATGTAGATGCTTGCGAATACGAAAAACGCATGCGGCCTGGAACGAATATAGCCGCCATTTCAGAATAATAAACAATAACTTTTTTAAGAAAATACTTTTGTGACTTCTAAACATTGGGGAATTCACCCAGCAAATATAATTTTTTTTCTGAGGTCGTCAGGCAATCAGTGCTGGACCACTTGGTATGGATTGACCCATAGCGCTGACACCTATCGGATCTTCGTCAAACTATAGGGGCTGAAGTGGTAATGTTCCATCATGTCGCGCAGAAAATGCATAAC
This sequence comes from Schistocerca americana, assembly GCF_021461395.2. NCBI lineage: Eukaryota > Metazoa > Arthropoda > Insecta > Orthoptera > Acrididae > Schistocerca > Schistocerca americana. The sequence goes on along the minus strand of NC_060125.1, from coordinate 584,937,822 downwards.
TTACTGAACGCCGTTTGTAACATACCTAAAAATTGCTTTCTCAAGGATTTTTCGTCAGCTTCGCATTTCTTCTGTCATCCACATCACGTCGCCATTTGTGATAGCCCTCTGGCAGCTGGTGAAGCATGCTTTGACTTAACGTTGTATTTCGGGCTAAAATTCCGATATAATCTTTCCTGTTGAACCAAAACTGCATTATGTTTTGAACCGTTAGCGTCTGATACAGTAATCTGCTCTATATGACGGTTAACTGCACTGTTTTGGTACGTTTTAACGCTTTAACTGAATTTTCCGTTGGAGTTTTGGCAGAACATGATAACAACATTAAACAGAGAATGTTTCATGCCTTTCTGAACACTAAACAGAGAATAATGCCTAAAATTGTGCAAAATTCTAAACCTATCAGGTAGTTTGTACGCTATATGCACACATAATGTGCTGAATCCGCAAATATTTAATGACTAATATAAATTTTCTGCAACTGTGCTATAGTAAAATATGAGGTTGTACGAAAAATTCATTGCGAAACGCTATCATCTGACCTCACTACCTCAGCGTATTTACACACAACATCTTAATATGGGACATTAAGATCCGTTCGTTATGAACGATTTGGACAAACTATTTACAGATTACTACACAAACCAGGAACAGCATTTGATTGACAGGATAGTTTAGTAACATGATATTGCTTTAGTCTTGCCTCTTAATCTTTTTAAATGCATTTCACACAAATACAATTTAATTGTTAGGGCAACAGTTTTAATTCAAAATCAACAATGACTGTAAAAGAAACCTTCAGAGAACATTTGTTTTTATTATTCTACTTTTCCTTTTGTTCCACCTGTTTTTCATGTTTCTGTAATGTGTAATTAATTACTTCATAAAGTATTAGTGTAAATTTTCTTGTAAAATTATAAGCATGAAACATTTAGAGGAAGATTGCACTGTAGTTCCTTCTCTAGATTGTCGCACAGATGATAAAATGGTAGATCTCGAAATAGACGACAGAGGGATCGAGAAACAATTAAAATCGCTCAAAAGAGGAAAGGCCTCTGGACCTGATGGGATACCAGTTCAATTTTACACAGAGTACGCGAAGGAACTTGCCCCCTTTCTTGCAGCGGTGTACCGTAGGTCTCTAGAAGAGCGCAGCGTTCCAAAGGATTGGAAAAGGGCACAGGTCATCCCCATTTTCAAGGAGGGACGTCGAGCAGATGTGCAGAACTACAGACCTATATATCTAACGTCGATCAGTTGTAGAATTTTGGAACACGTATTGTGTTCGAGTATAATGACTTTTCTGGAGACTAGAAATCTACTCTGTAGGAATCAGCATGGGTTTCGAAAAAGTCGGTCATGTGAAACCCAGCTCGCGCTATTCGTCCACGAGACTCAGAGGGCCATAGATACGGGTTCACAGGTAGATGCCGTGTTTCTTGACTTCCGCAAGGCGTTCGATACTGTTCCCCACAGTCGTTTAATGAACGAAGTAAGAGCATATGGACTATCAGACCAATTGTGTGATTGGATTGAGGAGTTCCTAGACAATAGGACGCAGCATGTCATTCTCAATGGAGAGAAGTCTTCCGAAGTAAGAGTGATTTCAGGTGTGCCGCAGGGGAGTGTCATAGGACCGTTGCTATTCACAATATACATAAATGACCTTGTGGATGACATCGGAAGTTCACTGAGGCTTTTTGCGGATGATGCTGTGGTGTATCGAGAGGTTGTAACAATGGAAAATTGTACTGAAATGCAGGAAGATCTGCAGCGAATTGACGCATGGTGCAGGGAATGGCAATTGAATCTCAATGTAGACAAGTGTAATGTGCTGCGAATACACAGAGAGATAGATCCTTTATCATTTAGCTACAAAGTAGCAGGTCAGCAACTGGAAGCAGTTAATTCCATAAATTATCTGGGAGTACGCATTAGGAGTGATTTAAAATGGAATGATCATATAAAGTTGATCGTCGGTAAAGCAGATGCCAGACTGAGATTCATTGGAAGAATCCGAAGGAAATGCAATCCGAAAACAAAGGAAGTAGGTTACAGTACGCTTGTTCGCCCACTGATTGAATACTGCTCAGCAGTGTGGAATCCGTACCAGATAGGGTTGATAGAAGATATAGAGAAGATCCAACGGAGAGTGAAACGTCCTCTTTGAACAATTCTACATGACTGTGCTTAAACTGACACACAATATTTTGTCAGCGCAACGCAATCTGACTTTCAAAATTCCCTACAAAAGAATGGCCCTGACTAACATTAAACTATACCTTTCACAAATCACTTACCTCACAAAAATCTTCGCTGCTCAAGCTACTGCAATACAGCGAGCGCCACTACTGCCAGCTAAATAAAAGATTCAAACTATGGAAGGCACTAACTACTGATAGGGATAGTTAGCAAATGAAAGATATTAATAGAGAACAAACAATGTATTTACCTTTATATCATCATATATAAATATAGCAGTTCATGACAAATTTCAAAACTCCGCCATCTCTCTCCCCACATCCACCACTGCTGGCGGCTCACCTCCAACTGCGCAACGCTACGCGCTGTTCACAGCCAGCTGCCTAACACTACAATGGCGAGTATTACAACAATGCAAAGCAGCCACAGACTGCACACAGCACAGCCAGTGATTTTCATACAGAGGTGGCGTTACCATAAAAAGAACCTAAATAGCCTACTTACATAGAGAAAACATAAACAGCCTACTTACATAGAGAAAACATAAACAGCCTACTTACATAAAGAAAACATAAACAGCCTACTTACATAGCCCCCATGCTCCCCACAAAAAAATTTTCAAATTGGTTTGGGCAGTGCCCAATACAGATTTGAAAAAATTTTTCATAATTACAATAACAAAGATATCAAATGCACACACTTATTGATACAACGTTGGTCAAAAGCTAAAATTTTGTCACAGTCCATAAAGACAGTCCTGATCATTCATTACGGTAAAATATAGTGTTTTTCTCAAAGTCTGAGCAGTAGAAGAAAAGGCACACGGAAGTAGTGGATTTCCATGCAGTCTTGAAGAAGTAGTGTTGTCCTTCCAACGGAAAGACAGTGCTGACTCTCGACATGCAGACAAGTATTGGGTCACAACAGAGCAAACCCACTGCAGAGTCAGTCGAAGTTTTGATGAATATTGGTAGGTCATCACAGAGCAGACCCACTGTAGTCCTGGTAGAGATTACGATATTGGTGGGCCACCAGAGGCGCAGACCCACTGCAGTGCTTGTAGAAATAATGGTACTGATGGATCATCAAAGATGTAGACCCACAGTAGTCCTTGTAGAGATAATGGTATTGGTGGGCCACCAGAGGTGCAGACCCACTGTAGTCGTTGTAGAGATGACCAGCAGCCATCTGTTGCGATTGTGCAGGTGCACATTCACCATCGAAGAGTCTTGCGGAGAATATAGCAAGTCCATAAACCACCACTTGTGCACTCACAACGTTTTTGGAATTGTCCTTAGAACCAGCAATGCTGTTATCCAGTCCCTTGCTGAATTATTAAGACACGTGCAAACACTATCAGTCCCTACTTCTCACATATTGTCCATGTACTATGACCAACAGAAACGTGTGCAGTGAAATGTAACTAACAAGTTAATAATATCATGAACTGGTGACTATTACAATTTTATAACATAAGAATACAATAAAGGTACAAAATACATCATTAAAAACATAACAATATAGATAACATTTGTAGTACAGGCTTTACAAAAGAATCGAAATAGACATATACGTCAGTGTTACAGGAATTATGACATGAGTACATACATAGAAGATCAAAATAACTTGCGAAACATCAACTTCACACATGAGCATTTAAACAGAATGAATAATGTCTAACATCTTTACAACGTAAATAACATATTATTAATGCCAATTATATTCGAGGATAACAGTATTCCTCATCATAGTGAATGTAGCTTAATATTAAAAGAAGAAAAAATTCTATGAAACTACACAGAGACAGGAAGAAAACAACTACACAAGGGTACACAAACATATAGCGGAATAATACAAGGAAAGGACAGGGTTTGTTTTACTGCAGTCCAACCCAAAACTTCATATATCTTTCCTCTTATTTCATCCTTTGTTTCCACCAAAAAAATTCTATCTAAGCATGCTTTCTGTATTTATATGTCCACACATTTCTCACCTCAACATTTATTTCCAAGAAAATGCTACCTAAACCTGTTTTCTGTACTTTTTTTTGTATAACTCCTCAATGCATTTCTTCCAATTCATCGAAACTCATTCTCTTAGAGGCTACCTACTCTTAAGCTAACTTAAATCTACTGAGCTCAGATGCTAAACTAAGGAACGAGGCAATGCAGCAGCACATAAAACAATTAATATAAACAGCAATAAAAAAAATGGAAAATCGCAAAGCAAGCTACAGTAAATCTAAATTACCAAGCAATTCAACATTACAACTAATATGAGGCAATGCAGCAAACAAAAAATAAATCTGGCTTAGCAGAGTAACACAAATTAAAGTTCAGTAGCACTATGCCTGGCAAACAGCAGCAGCAAATATAAAAAATATAAAACTTATATCTATACATGACAAAGCTCAAGCAGAAAAAATATTACAGCAAAAACAACAATGCAGATAAGGGAAATGTATATTCACATCTTAATATCTATGTAATTAAAGTGGTGCACCACAACAACTTATTGTAAAAAAAATATTACCATGTGCTTGAAAAGAAAATTATGTGTCCAGTTACTGTTACTAGTCCCTTCTTATTGTTCTTTCCTTTCCAAGTGCTCCTTTTTTAAAGAATGTGGATTACAAAATTAACATTTAATAGATCTGTTGACAGAAAGTGTTCACATTAGCAAATGCATCTAAGTTTATTTTATAAAACTAATGCTGTAACACAGCTGGAAAACAGGTATCAAATGAAATAAGCAATTACGCAAACCAAAGCATAAAAACATCATTAATAGTCATGTGGCATTTCGTAAGGTAGTAGCTCTCAACTCTCATAGAAAGACACTTGTCATAATCAAGTGTGCAGATGTACGAATATTTCCCATCAATTCATGAGCATTGCAGTAATTAGCACAAAGTACGAGTAATCATATGTTTTCAGGTAATGAGCGTGTAATATTTGCGATGCTTTCTACAAAGGAATGTCAATAGCAAGGTTAATGGAAGTAATGAGGGTGTCGCATTTGCAATATTTTCTCTAAAGGAATGTCAATGGCGAGGATGAAGGCCTGCCTTTTTTCTTTTTTTTTTTTTCTACCTGTGCTTCTGGAAAGGCACACCCTAATGGCTTGTTCTCCAGGTGTTTGACACAGCTGCGTGCCCACAACGCATTACGTGCAGGTGGTCACTTAACTTTCTTACGGAAATATTTACGACACCAGTTTCCGCTACAGTGACAGTCTCACATAAAAATATTTCGCAGGTCAAGAATTAGCGTTGCAAATCTGTAGAAAGAAAATCCTATAAATATAAGTGTCCAAATAAAATATTCGTCAGCATTGTGATACAGTCACACATTGACGCACATTTCATAACTCTTAAAGTACGATTCTTGGTTTCCAACATACTTCTTACTCCTCATATACGGTAGCATCATCTTATTGATCATAAAGATATCTCAACAGCATAGTACACATCGTCGTCGTAATAATAACATCATAACACCTCAGTCAAATCTCAAAAACGTCGTAGCTTTCTGCAATAATTTCAAAAGCTAAAAAAAATTCTCTGCTCATTTCAATAGTGTCATCTACCTCAAACGTACTTTAAAATCATGCTCCCTTACCAAATATATCATTCAAAGCTCTCATAGTATCACAATGGTTCCGAAAAAATATGAACAGATCACACAGTACAGACAAAATACAGTTTCATAAGTGTAAAGTTATCCAACTCTGTAATTGCGTAAACATCTGTCACTGACGTAGCAAAAAGAATGTTTGTTTCTCTGTCAAATAATCAGATAGCTGTGTAATTCTGTGTTAGAGAAATATGGTACCGAAGTGTAAAGTTGTATAAGCAAATACCATATTAGCTAGGGCTCTTTGTGCTTGCCAAACACATGGTACACAAAGTAAGCGTGAACCCCCCTGAGGATTATTGTAATTATACCCTCAGGTGTTACAGATTACAGCAATGGAATGAAATATATCACGGAAAACCCTTGTATCATTGTACTTCAAATATCTAAAAAAATGCATGTTTTAAGTGGGAAATTAATCACTCAAATACATGTCCTGTAGCGCTAAATGTGCGTCTTGCTGTAAGATAATCTCTGTGGAAGTGTCGTAGTTATCGTCCTCCGAAAGCTAAGTTCTGCAGAAGCCAATGTACTTACCTCATGATACACCAAATTTCAAGTAAACCAAAATGTTGCATTAAAATCTCATTAGCAGTACTGGTAAATGTTCTAAGTATGTGAGCCTTATAGTCGTTACGTAATCGTGCAACTAACAAGCAAGAATGCACAAATAACAACATTGCGTCGTCTGTTCACTATAACAATGGATTCGTAATTTCTGTTTAAATAAGTTATCTTGGTTCTTGACTGGATATTTAACTTCAAACATTGTTGCATGGTAACAGATTCTAAAGCATACTAGTAACGTGAAGTGAAACGTTTTAATGCAAAGACAAAGTTAAAAAGCAGATTATCTTTCAATAAACGGTTTTACATGTGAAATGTGGTGTAAACCTTTACTCTTCCTAGTGCACAGAGTTTCAACTTCAAAGCAATTATCATGTTGTATACATCGGTAAAGAATGCTAAAATTTTTCTCCAGGCTAGCGTCTTATGTTATTTTTCTCGGAGCCAGCCGGCGCACGCGGCTGCCTGCTGTGCGAGTCATTGTCTGTCTCTTTGTTGCCGCGCGTCGTTACTGGGATTAGGAGACCTAACTTCTACAAATTCACCGTGACGAGAAGGCCCTGCTCTGTTTGAATCCCGCCAGTTCTGATGCAATTCAGGTCTGTCGTTACGATCACATCGTCTGTCGTCATGTCGGTAGTTCCTGTAGTTTCTTTCTTGTCGGTTAAGTGGTGGAGAATTTCTCCCTGAATCGTAACTGCGCGCTGGACCGTTGCGTCTAGAGTTATTCTGTCTCCCGTAATAATAATTATTTTGGTTCCCATATTGTCTGTTTCTCTGATTGTCTCTGTGATAGTCACTGCTACGGAAATGCAATCTTTCTCTGTAACTATTATTACTCTGCCAGCGGTTGTCATATGGGTGGTGTCTGTTTTGGTCACGATTTGCGTTGTAAGAATAGCCTTTTTGTGTCCAGTTATTGTTTCTGTCATCACGGAATTGTGACGTATGTGACCTGTAGTGATTGTTTTCCTGTTCTCGGATCCGGCGACTGTCTGTGTCAATTTCTAATTCTTGTAGGAGTCCCTGAAAAGCTTCAATGTCGTCTTTGCAACGTCCTGCCAAAATAATATGTCGTAAATGTTCAGGCAATTTGATTAAGCAAATGCGGATGAGTTCTGAGGGGCTGTATGGGTTTGTCAGGTACTGATTCTTGTGCAACATGTCTTCAAAATATTTCACAAGACTGAAAAATTCAGATAGTTCGAAATGTTTCATCATTATGATGCCATGTTTTACTCGGTCTTGTGTAGCTTGAGACCAATATGCTGAGAGGAAGGCATGGTAAAATTCTCCTTCACTGTGGCAATCGTGAATGACCGATCGCATTCTTACAGCTGGTTCATTCTCTAAGTAGCCACACATAAATTCTAATCTGTGTTCTAACGACCAGTTGGGAGGAAAACAATGAGAGAATTGATGGAGCCATGCTTGTGGATGAATGTCGTTGCCAGAATTCTTAAATGTTTTGAATTTACGTGTAGTAGTGAACAGCTTATAGTCAAAATCGTCATGTCGGCGAGTCGCATGTCGGTCATTGTTACTTCGTTTCGGCGGTTCCATCTCAAAATCCAATGCGTCTTGCCAATTTCTTTCATAATTTCCGAAGTGTCCTGTGTTATTATTTTATGTTTGTTCCGTATTTCTATGTCCCTATTCCCGTATTGGAGCGCGAGTGTCCTCTGAAATGCGTAATTCTTGTATTACCTGCGTCAACTGATCTTGTACTTCCCGGATTTCTCTTTTGTACTGTGTATTGATTTGATTTTGATTTTGTTTGAATTTTCTTATTTGTTCATACTCTTCTGTGTCAGTGAAGGCTACGGGTCTTGTCTCATTCAGATCATCATCTACCTTTGTAGATAAGTTAGTGACCTGATCCAAAAGTTCGGCTACTTTCTCCGATAGTGTACTTATTTCCTCCATGTGTCTTTCTGAACCAATTTTCAGGGTATCTACTGTGTCCTTTAAGTTTTCCTGAGTTCTTGCAAGTTGCGTAACCGAATCGGTAGATGCAACTGAGTTAATTTTAGCTTGCAAGGTCTCATGATTTTCATGAACAATAGTTTGCAGTTCTTTTATGGCTGCTTCGTGATTCTGTAATACATTTTCATGACGCGAAAAAATAGGTTGGAAATGCTCACAAATTTGTGTTTTTACGCCATTACAGACCTTTTGACATTTCGATTCGATGTTATGTAACTCAGTGGTTAAATCTTCACGTGTTTGTTCAAGTGTAGTGTCTAACTTTTTGAGATTTTGTTCCACTGTGTCTAACTTTTTGAGATTTTGTTCCACTGTGTCTAACTTTTTGAGATTTTGTTCCACTGTGTCTAACTGTTGCTGTGTTTGTCTCTGGTGTTGTTCCATTGTGTCTAACTTTTCAAGCTTTTGTCCCATTTGTTGCATTAATTGTAATAACAATGCACTGGTGTCTGAAACATGTTCCTCAGTGCTTTTCGGCAGTGAAGTTGCACCGGCAACATTCACATTTTGACAAGCAGAAAATGTGTCTTGACTCATTTGAGAAAACGGTGAGAACCCAAAACCTGAGCCTACAGTATTTGCAAAATTGTGTCCTGTCATTCCCGATTCCTGAGGCAAGCTGTTGCCGACCGATCGATCGATAATGCGTCCCTCTTCACTAATTGTTTCACTGTCCACGCCATTGTTTGCCGCCTGCTCCATTTCCCTATGCACAGTTACCAAATTACTACTTTGAATGTCTGTTAATTCATTACTCTGCGGCGCTATCATACTGCTTTCGTCTTCACTGTCATTTCTCAGTTTACTTTGGAGCCTAGTATTACGTTTTTCACACGCCATTATTGTCACAATATTTCACACGACAACACAGAAAAGCACAATTTGAAGAGCAAAAATAAGAGAACACATTAACATAGCACTGAAAATAATATTTAGTTAATTGCAAGCGCAGCTGCGAAAAACTTGCTGCAAATGTACATGCATGCCACAACTGTTTTACTGTTCAACAATGAAAGGCTACAACTACAAAGGAGATTCTCTCTACAATTACGCGCTAGCAATAAACAAAATCTACACTAATTACACAAACTACAAGAAAAATCAGAAGATTCCAGTGAGGTATCCTCGGCTAAGGGTCGACATACGAAACGTCCCCTTTGAACAATTCTACATGACTGTGCTTAAACTGACACACAATATTTTGTTAGCGCAACGCAATCTGACTTTCAAAATTCCCTACAAAAGAATGGCCCTGACTAACATTAAACTATACCTTTCACAAATCACTTACCTCACAAAAATCTTCGCTGCTCAAGCTACTGCAATACAGCGAGCGCCACTACTGCCAGCTAAATAAAAGATTCAAACTATGGAAGGCACTAACTACTGATAGGGATAGTTAGCAAATGAAAGATATTAATAGAGAACAAACAATGTATTTACCTTTATATCATCATATATAAATATAGCAGTTCATGACAAATTTCAAAACTCCGCCATCTCTCTCCCCACATCCACCACTGCTGGCGGCTCACCTCCAATTGCGCAACGCTACGCGCTGTTCACAGCCAGCTGCCTAACACTACAATGGCGAGTATTACAACAATGCAAAGCAGCCACAGACTGCACACAGCACAGCCAGTGATTTTCATACAGAGGTGGCGTTACCATAAAAAGAACCTAAATAGCCTACTTACATAGAGAAAACATAAACAGCCTACTTACATAGAGAAAACATAAACAGCCTACTTACATAAAGAAAACATAAACAGCCTACTTACAAGAGCAGCGCGCTTCGTTACAGGATCATTTAGTAATCGCGAAAGCGTTATGGAGATGATAGATAAACTCCAGTGGAAGACTCTGAAGGAGAGACGCTCAGTAGCTCGGTACGGGCTTTTGTCAAAGTTTCGAGAACATACCTTGACCGAAGAGTCAAGCAGTATATTGCTCCCTCCTATGTATATCTCGCGAAGAGACCATGAGGATAAAATCAGAGAGATTAGAGCCCACGCAGAGGCATACCGACAATCCTTCTTTCCACGAACAATACGAGAATGGAATAGAAGGGAGAACCGATAGAGGTACTCAGGGTACCCTCCGCCACACACCGTCAGGTGGCTTGCGGAGTATGGATGTAGATGTAGATGTAGATACCTTTAATTTCATTGGAAGTCGATGCACGTCTGGCGATGTTATTAGATTACATGTGCATTAACTCATAACTTAATTATTGAATGTACTAGCATTAAGTGATATGGGTCTATTAGCCCATACACTCTAAACATCTTCTGAAGCGCTGGGAGACAAGTCTGTAAGTGAATAGAGTGTTCTGTCCACCCTTTCTGTAAAGACGATTAACTAATGAGAAGTATGATTCACATAGAGACTGACTGATTCTCAACGATGCACTGCACACTTGGCTGAATACAAATCTGCAGTGTAACGGATTTACTTTCATCAGTAGTCTTAACACTTTATCATAAGCAAGTGAATCACTAATAACTGATGCAGAAACCTTCTCTCTGTTTGCTGTATCTCCACATGAAACTTGCCTTGAAGCACTTGCTTACATAATTTTTGCTTAATGGTCTATACTTTTAAGACTACAATTTAAACACTGATAATTGGCCTTTTGCTTTTATTTAAAAAAAACTTCTGATGTCATTCTCTATGTCCATAAATTTTGGTCTTTATAGATTAAAAACAGTATTTCTTTATAGAGGTCACTTGGAATTTATTTACAGTATTTCTTCCTCTTGTTTAAACATTCTGCAAACCATTCCTTTTTTCCTCATTGTTAGCAGAGGTCGAAGTGAAAATGAACGTGGTTGTAAATTTCGACATCCACTAGATGATACTGACTATAAAAGCTGCTGTGGAACAGGACATAGAGACAAATTACGATTTTATGTATCAACTGTTGACATTATTTCGCTGTGTTGTAGTAAACTGCTAACACCATATCTCTCCCATGAAAGAGGTGTAACATGTTCTACTTTCACTATGACCAATTAACTTAACTGTTTTCCCATCAGAGAGGTCAATTCTCATGTTGTAATACATCTCTTCCTACTGTCTGATGACATTTCTCACCACACTGTAGTACTGCCTGTAATAAAAAAGTTTTAGCTGACTTGTTAATATCCATACTCAAACTGGTAACGTGTTTTTCTAGAAGATGGTGTATTGCCAGTGATCGTTGTTGGTAGATAGGTGTCAAAGAAAGTGTGAAGGTACGAAGGTGGGAGAGCATAAGAAGCAAACTAGAAGAGGCAAAGAAGGAATTCCGACCAAAAAAAGCGTACTAATATAAATTTTAGTTAATAAGTTAATCACTTTTTCCATACATTAAATTCTCGATAATTGTTATGGTGTGGAACGTCTCGACAGAACCAACATATTTCACTTACTCACAGTTAAAGAAAAAATTAAAAAGTAACATTCATACAGTTGTATTCTGGCTTTTACAGGTTTCTTTAGTGACTAATTATTTCTACTTTAGAATCCCTGTAGAACATAGACTGAGTTATTAAGGAGAAAGCTCTATACTCCATATCTGAAAATATTTCTTCAGTCTATCAGACATTTTATTTCCATGGGTAGATTGACAGAGGTTTGTATAACCCCACAGTTCACCCCTTTCTGTGCCAAAGAGAGATTCATTGAAGGGTGATGCGGATCATTTTCCCTTGTGGTGATACACTTGTAAATATCTGTCTTACTCTCGAATTTAAATGGACTGTTGAAACAAATTTCATAAATGACTTAGTGTTCTGTAAGGCTGTGGTTAATATTCTCAGCTGCTTAAAAAGCTACTTGCAAAATTTATGTGTGAGCACTACACAAATAAATTTCTCTGTCTTATTTTGTGGAATTAATACTTTTTGCCTAAGCGAGGAGATATCCCAGAATATTATCCCGCAAGACTCCAGTGAATGAAAGAAAATATGGAAAATGTGTTAACTTACCAACTGCTCCACCCCCAAAGTTGGCAGCTATTCTTATGCTAAAGGTAGCCAAACTTAAACGTTTCAGGAGGTGTACTACATCGTATCAGTAATTCATGATTTCATCAATATGCACACCTAAGAACTAGCAATTTCTTACCCTTTTTTCCATTTCTTGTTAGTGTAATAGTTTAATAGAACGCAGGATATGTGATAGCATAACACTGAGTGTATTTGCATGTTTTAGAAGTTTGAAGGTAGCACATTCGAGCAAAGAGGTTCAGTGATTGTCAAAAATACGTCATTTACTATTTACGCTGTTGATACTTCTTTGCTCAGCTTCTAACAAGAAGTGGGCCTATGATCGAGCCCTGTTGTTGTAAAATCTCCACAAGCAGATGAAGTGGCGTTCCTCTTTGTATTGCTCAAAGAGCTGCATTTTGTTTCTGAGCCTGGCATTTGCTGAACTACATATTCCGTAAAAACCTGACCTCTAATAGAACGTTATGGTAGCGAACCAAATGCCTTCGACTTCATGAGATGATGTCAATCGAAGATTTCACTATGTGCTCAGTAGATGTAAAAGCGGCTAACGCAGTATAATGAACCTTCAGACATCCAACTTGTGGCTATCTCATCACACGCAGGCCGCTTACCTCATCAAAAAACTTAAGAGTGACACTGGGCGGTAGATATTGACATCTGAAGAGTCACCCTTATTATAGAAGCGTAAGAACGGCATATTTTGAACTTGCTGGGAAAACACTCTAATTTAAAGACGCATTACATGACTAAGAACGTTACATATCATAGAGGAACAGTTTTCTAATCTCATGTAGGAGAAGTTGTCTACTCCATACTAAATTTTACTTCTTAGAGTCACTGTAGCCTTTCTTACATTTGACGGGGATCTTAGATTGATTTTTTAGTCACTAAATGCCCTATATATTGCTTCTTCATTGTACTGTTTTGATTTTCCTTCTGAACAAAAAATTGTTCAAATCGCTCTGAGCACTATGGGACTTAACATCTGGGGTCATCAGTCCCCTAGAACTTAGAACTACTTAAACCTAACCAACCTAAGGACATCACACACATCCATGCCCGAGGCAGGATTCGAACCTGCGTCCGTAGCGGTCGCGCGGCTCCGGACTGTAGCACCTAGAAACGCTCGAACACACCGGCCGGCCCTTCTGAACAATTTGCAACTATTTCCACATATATTTTTAAAAGTAATTATTGAAAATATCTGTTACGCTTGTCCTTTCTTGTAAAATGCTGCTGTTCTCCTTAACGTTTCGTCCTCGATGTGTTCTTTCATTTTCTCTCTTGTAAGACTATTCCATATTGATTTTATTTTATTATTTGAACTGTCAATTTCAAGACAAGGTGTGCATACTCCTGGGTTTCTTTACAACTCGTCTTAATTTTGTACGTTATTATTTTATAATAACGAAATGTTTCTAGGTGATTGTTTACTCTGTTTGTTTCATACAAACTCTTTCTTGTTTTCAAGAGGCACTACATGCAAAAATTTTCTGATGACTTGCCGTTGTTACATTTACCTATAATTTTAGGAAAACTATTTTCAGGACTGAATGCAAATACGTCATGAATTATGTTGCATTTAGAGTTGGCTTTGGACTTATTGTAGACGTCAAGATTTATTTAATTTTTCTTTAAAATCTTCTTTACGTTTGGCCTTTAACGGAGGGAGACGTTTCTGAGGATGTAGGTTGAAGTGCAGCGTTGAATAGAAGTGTATCATGGATAGTAGAGAAACTACAAAAGAAGGCAATCGATGAGTTTGATATGTGCCGTTACGTAAGAAAGATGAAAATTTGATGGACTGATAAGGTGAGATATGAGGGGTTTCTCTGGAGTGGCCCGCATCTCGTGGTCGTGCGGTAGCGTTCTCGCTTCCCACGCCCGGGTTCCCGGGTTCGATTCCCGGCGGGGTCAGGGATTTACTCTGCCTCGTGATGGCTGGGTGTTGTGTGATGTCCTTAGGTTAGTTAGGTTTAAGTAGTTCTAAGTTCTAGGGGACTGATGACCATAGATGTTAAGTCCCATAGTGCTCAGATCCATTTGAACCATTTTTTTCTCCGGAGAATCGGAGAGGAAATACGTGGAAAAAATTTACATGAAGAAGGGTTTGTATTATAACACATCAGGAAATAAGATCCATGGTACTAGAGGGAGATGGGAGGTTAGGAGCCGTAGGGGATGACAGGGATTGGAGTATATCCAATAGAAAATTAAGAACGTTAAGCGACAGCGCTTTTCTGCATATAGCCAATTAGAAGACTGATGATCCCAAAAAACTATTTGTTGTCGAATTTTATCATATGTGTCTGAACTGTGTACGTCTTACAATAAAGTCTTCAAATTTGGCTTTAAATATCTGCATTGAAAATGAACCCACATGCAGAATATTTTCTTACTATGGTTAGATATATTTCTGAACTAATTATTTTCATGTTAATTTTTGTGGGTTTTGATATGATATACTGTTACTAACCTTAGCCACAGCCTGTCCCTGTACTAAAGAATCGCAAAACTTATTATACATGCCAATTCCACTGCTACCACTGTTGTAGTCGGAAGGAACAGTAACTGAAGGAGATTCTGAAAGATTCTGTTCCACTGATAGAACTATAAAATCCATGAACTCACACGAAGAAATCTTGATATTCCTCTTATGGACCGTGATCTGTAGAGTTTGACGTTTGGAGAGAAATACCCTGTAGTTTACATTGGAAAAGCTCTCGAAGACTGCATTTACAAGGCTTTTCCCTTGAGAACTTAAACTCCCCGCCACGGTATCCCAATTACTCTCCCACAGCTTGTATTAATGTGCTAATAGGAACGAATTATTATGTTTCTCACAAATAGGGGTACCCCCTTCCTTCGCGCTACTACAGGTAACTCCAAGCATAAAAATTGTTAAGATTCATCCGTGTGCTGGCTCCGTGTACATAAAGCCCTAAGATAGAAATAAAGTCACAGTAACGGCGTTCTAAAGAAAACTTTTCGTGTATTCTTTTGTGGAAGGAAAGATGATAGAGATATAATACGTGAAACAGTTACTGAGCACATATTTAAGTACATGAAAACATTTTTGGTGGCCAATATTACAAAATGGCGACATTACAAACAATTCTTTCGAGGTATGTTGAATTTGAGGTGATTTTTTTGAAAATTCTGCTGTGATTTTACTCCTTAACGTCAATTTTTGTGCCCAGTTCAACTACTGTACCTCTACATTCCATCATTGTTGGATGAAATACGCTCACTAGAGCTGAATTCCCGTTTGTTGACCTAAATCGGTCCTTAAGGGAAAGAGAAAGGGATCTGAAGAATAAATTGCTTACAGTAGGGCTGAACAACTTTAAAAAATCCCGAATCTGTAGAAATTTTCAGCTGGAAATCGTCTGACTAAGGTTTAAGTTATGCTAGCCCTAACAGATATTTGCAGACATTCGAGGATATTATACATGTATGGATGAATTAAGTGTAAAAGAACGTTTGTTTTATTGCAGCAACATAAAATTAACTTGTGCCGAAAAATAATTGCTTCACTGACCTTAAAATACATCGTTTCCTTGGGGTTACTTTTATAAGAATGTGCGACTGCCCACGCATTGCAAAATTCCTCAGGTATAGAGTCATGCAAACGATGGAATAAAAATCGAAATTGTACAAAAACCTGCATGTCATTATTTGGCTGAATGGCGTGTGGGAAGCCTAATTATGTGCCAGCGTTCTTTCGTGAATTTTTGTGTGTACTGCCAACGTTAATTCTGAACAGGTTTTGTTTGAGTAATTCTTATTTCGACAGAGCTGTAAAATTACAGAAATAACACATTATCACTCATTAGGTTTTACGATACCTACATTAGGGATCCTTTTAAAATGTTGATGGTGTCGTGCAACTTTATCAGTTGTTTTGAGACCGTAATTTGAAAGAAGAGGCAATACTGTAGTACAATAATGGGATAATTCTGTTGGTTTGGTTGTAAATAGCTTCCGATGAAATCGATGTGTTTGGCTTTGAACAGGTTGAACAGATAAAACATATGACAACTGGTAACTCCCATTTAATACCAAGTCATTTAATAGGTATTACAAAGAAGCACATGTTTTATACAGAAACAAATGTAAACAGTTCTTTGTGTCTTCTATGTCTGCGGAAACGTCTCTGATATTTAATTCTGTTTATCATGTGGGTAACAATGATTATTACTTACATTTACAAGCGAATTTGCCTAGGTTTACATTTAACCAAATTTTATCTATTTATTTTATTTTATCTTCAGTGGTCTACACAGGAAACGATTATTATCATCATAGTCATTTGGTTAACCATAAATAGTTCGTGTTAGTCGTATGATAAGATGTATGATTACATAAATAAATGCAGTCTGCTCCGTGAATAGCACATGAATCGGTATCCCATTGTGCTCTGATGTAAAGAGTCATACAAGAACATCGGTCAGCATCCGACCTTTGAGATACTTCGACATCGCTGTTAGATGGAGCGAAGTAACTGTTCTTTTTATCTGTTGATTTACTTAACGAAACAAGACTAGGGCTAAAATGCCCTCTCTTACATCTAACCTGGCATTCTACATGTTCCGCATCACGGTCATTACGGAGAGCAGGTCAGAAGTTATATGTTATGAACAATGTAACACGACATTTATATGAAGATACCGTATTCATATAGTTAAGGCTAACCGGCCATTGACCTCCTCCTGTGCGGATGCACACGCATTGCCCGCACTCTTACGGAACTCGGTAAGATTGTCTGCCGCCTGTAACGAGTGTAATGGGCAGGGGCACTACGGATATAGTGTGTGGACGTTAAGTCAGGAATGTGGGTCTCACGGGGAGCGTGCAAGGCGTAAGTCCCTGCAGTCGCACTATCCTCTGTGCCCTCAGTGACTCAGATGAATAAAGCGTCCGCCGTGTATGCAGGAGATCCCGGGTTCGAGTCCCGGTCGTGGCACACATTTTCAACTGTCCACGTTGATGTATGTCAACGCCTGTGGGCAGCGCAGAGTCTTGATTTAAATATCATTTCACATTTAGAAATCACTAACACTCAGAAAGAAGAGAACAGTTTATCTTTGTTCGTGGGAACACGGACAACACTGACAATTACAAAGAGAGATCTGAGGTATAAGCTCTAGCAGTAGTGGACATGATAGAGAGGATAGAAGGAGTGAAGGAGGAACATGATAAATGACATTGAAGATACGGTAAAAGAAAACAAGGTGACTGATGTGGAAGTGAAAAGAGAAACGTAACTTATATGAGGTGAGAGCATTTGCTCTACTGTTGGAAGCAAGGAGAACTGGCCAGAGGTGGACAGCACCTATAATGGATTATTGTGTAAGTGAAACCATGTGATTCGAATATAATGATATGAGAGGAATTTAACTTCTGATGCGAGGTACTGGAGGTTCATGTGCACTGAAGAGCCAATGAATTACGTACAGCGTATGGAAGGCACGCAACTTTTCTGGACTTGACCAGTGTTACGAGGCATATGAGAAACCTACAGGGTAGGCCTGATATCGCAGATGTAACGCACAGAGGCGTTAATAGTTAGTACTAACTGTGTACGGTTCTCACTACTCTTGCTGTACTGGATTACAGCACAATAGCGGACATAATTAAGGCTGTCGTTGCCACTTTTTGACAAAATGTCTGTTGGCTTCTGTCTCCGGTTCTTCGGCTGACATTTGTTTCACGATTTTCATGACGTTTCGCCAGCAAGAATGACCTTAAATGTCTCAGCCATCCAAACACGCTTCCCTTCTCGACCCAAATACACATATTGTGTGTTATACACTGCTGTCGTGGCGTCATCTACCCATGAACCCTTCAGTCGTAGTGTCTGACTCCTGTAAGAGATCGAGAAAGGCAGGCATCCTGATTGAAAGATACGTTGTTTCGCATGTGTGTGTGTGTGTGTGTGTGTGTGTGTGTGTTTGTGTGTTCGTGTGCGTGCGTGTGTGCGTGTGTTCCAACATTTATAGAAGATTTATTAAAGGAAGAGAAAAAGCTGCTGTGAACATTGGGTGTAAGCCTAAAATTTCCGGAGTTATTGTCTACTTCCGCGTCTCTGCGCTACTCCTCGCAACGTGTGCTCTATGTGATTGCCATCGATTCCAATGCAGCCTTCTGACCTACATTTCATAGAATCACACATCCGCCGTAACGCCCAGGCTGTTGCCGGATTGGGTGACAGGCATTGAACACGCGTTCTCTGCTTTCGTGTACTAGCCCGTGGTAGAAGACCATATCGGACATCTCTTGTGATGGGGGCTTTACATCCAGTGACGGACACAGAAACAAATATTGTAATGCAGTGTCACAACATGCAATGAGTAATATGGACATAGTGGTACACCAGATGAACTTAATATACCTGACAGATACACTACGTACTGCAGTACGCTGGGGAGAACTCTACTTGTTCTCGTGTTAGGTGCGTGCTTGCGCAAACACAGTGTGCTGTGTAAACGTCTAGTACGTACGCTGTGTTCCCTCAATTGTTTTGTGCCAAAGTGCTCGTTGCGTATGATACGCTCCTCGTACCTCGCAGGCCATAACTCCGAAGATACGAGGTTTACGACCAATGTGTATAGGAAATTATTTTCATCCATGACACGTTGCAACCTGTTTTTGAAATACTTTTCAAACCACTTGAGCGTATTGTTGTGCACTACTTGCCATTAAAACTGTTACACCACGAAGATGACCTGCTACAGACGCGAAACTTAACCGACAGGAAGAAGATGCTGTGATATGCAAATGATCAGCTTTTCAGAGCATTCACACAAGGTTGGCGCCGCTGGCGACACCTACAATATGCTTACGTGAGGAAAGTTTCCAACCGATTTTCTCACACACAAACAGCAGTTGACCGACGTTGCCTGGTGAAACGTTGTTGTGATGCCTCGTGTAAGGAGGAGAAATGCGTACCATCACGTTTCCGACTTTAATAAAAGTCGTATTGTAGCCTATCGCGATAGCAGTTTATCGTACCACGACATTGCCGCTCGCGTTGGTCGAGATCCAGTGGCTGATAGCAGAATATGGAATCGGTGGGTTCAGGAGGGTAATACAAATGCCGTGCTGGATCCTAACGGCCTCGTATCACTAGAAGTCGAGATCACAGGCATCTTATCCGCATGGCTGTAACGGATCGTGCAGCCACGTCTCGTTCCAAGAGTCAACAGATGGGGACGTTTGCAAGACAACAACCATCTGCACGAACAGTTCGACGACCTTTGCAGCAGCATGGATTATCAGCTCGGAGACCGTGGCTGCGGTTATCCTTGACGCTGCATCACAGACAGGAGCGCCTGCGATGGTGTACTCAACGACGAACCTGGGTGCAGAAATGGCAAAACGTCATTTTTTCGGATGAATCGAGGTTATGTTTACAGCATCATGATGGTCGCATCCGTGTTGGCGACATCGCGGTGAACGCACATTGGAAGCGTGTATTCGTCATCTCCATACTGGCGTATCACCAGGCGTGGTGGTATGGGGTGCCACTGGTTACACGTCTCGGTCACCTCTTGTTCACATTGAGGGCACTTTGAACAGTGGACGTTACATTTCAGAAGTGTTACGACCCGTGGCTCTACCCTTCATTCGACCCCTGTGAAACCCTACATTTCAGCAGGATAATGCACGACCGCATGTTGCAGGTCCTGTATGGGCCTTTGTGGATACAGAAAATGTTCGACTGCTGCCCTGGCCAGCACATTCTCCAATCTCTGGCAAATGGAAGTCGTCTGGTCAACGGTGGCCGAGCAACTGGCTCGTCACAATACGCTAGTCACTACTCTTGATGAACTGTGGTATCGTATTAAAGCTGCATGGGTAGCTGTACCTGTACACGCCATCTAAGCTCTGTTTGACTCAATGCCCAGGCGTATCAAGGCCGTTATTACGGCCAGAGGTGGTTGTTTTGGGTACTGATTTCTCAGTATCTGTGCACCCAAATTGCATGAAAATGTAATCACATGTCAGTTCTAGTATAATATATTTTGAAACGTCCCCTTTGAACAATTATACACGACTGTCCTTAAACTGATACACAATATTTTTTTTTTAGCGCAACGCAATCTGACTTTCAAAAATCCCTACAAAAGAATGGCCCTGACTAACATTAAACTATACCTTTCACAAATCACTTACCTCACAAAAATCTTCGCTGCTGAAGCTACTGCATTACAGCGAGCGCCACTACTGCCGGCTAAATAAAAGATTCAAACTACTGAAGGCACTAACTACTGATAGGAATAGTTAGCAAATGAAAGATACTAATAGAGAACAAACAATTGTTTATGTTTTCTCTATGTAAGTAGGCTGTTTAGGTTTTTTTTATTGGTAACGCCACCTCTGTATGAAAATCACTGGCTGTGCTGTGTGCAGTCTGTGGCTGCTTTGCATTGTTGTAATACTCGCCATTGTAGTGTTAGGCAGCTGGCTGTGCACAGCGCGTAGCGTTGCGCAGTTGGAGGTGAGCCGCCAGCAGTGGTGGATGTGGGGAGAGAGATGGCGGAGATTTGTAATTTGTCATGAACTGCTATATTTATACATGATGATATCAAGGTAAATACATTGTTTGTTCTCTATTAATATCTTTCATTTGCTAACTATCCCTATCAGTAGTTAGTGCCTTCATTAGTTTGAATCTTTAATTTAGCTGGCAGTAGTGGCGCTCGCTGTATTGCAGTAGCTTCAGCAGCGAAGATTTTTGTGAGGTAAGTGATTTGTGAAAGGTATAGTTTAATGTTAGTCAGGGCCATTCTTTTGTAGGGATTTTTGAAAGTCAGATTGCGTTGCGCTAAAAAAAAAATATTGTGTATCAGTTTAAGGACAGTCGTGTATAATTGTTCAAAGGGGACGTTTCAATTTGTCCAGTGAATACCCGTTTATCATCTGTAGCAGTTTTACTGGCCAGTAGTGTATTATCTCAAAATTTTGGCTACCACATTTTTCTGAGCTATCTTTCAAAGTAGACAGTGTCAAATGTTTTACTGAAGTCTAAGAACGTGAATGATCTAGCCTAAAGGGTAAGTAAGGCAGATTTCAGGCTATCGTTTACCATAATTAATGCAATGTGCGTGCTATATTGTTTATATGAGCCGAAATGATATTTATCAATAGGTTGAACTTGATAAGTACTCAGTAATTTAGCCATGAACTGTACATCCCGGGTCTTTCGGTACTGTGGGTAAGATGCTGGTTGGTCAGTCAGAAGCTAATTTTGGGTTTTCCTTCTTACGGGTAGTTACGATTACACTTCGTTTCCGTGGAGTGTGATATTTTCCATCCAGGAGAGAAATTAAATACGAGGGTCATTTCGAAAGTCTCGCATACTGTGTGTGCACTAACGTTACTGTGGCGTCATGAAGTTGAAGTTAATGACAGCTGTGAGCGAAAACTTAGATGTGAAGGCCGTATACTTGTATTTGCTGGTTGGTGTGGCTGTTTCGAGAGTAATTCAGTTTTAAAAAGGAAACCGAAACTGAGTCATGTCGGATTACAATTAGTCACCAGAATTCCTACATCACAATCGAGTCCGTACGTGAAAAGAACCTAACTAAAAATTTACAGTTTTGTGGGATTAGCGCAATGGCTCGTATGAAAGTACCATGGTGGTCGGTTCGTTCCCGTGAAGTTCGGTTAAGCGCTGAGGATCTTCCAAAAAGCGGAAGGGCAGCAGCTGCAACAGACTACACATCTCCGGTTATTGTTAATGACATTTTCAGGGAGGAGCGGCGAAAAATATGCAAGAAAATTGTGTTTGATATTAGAACGGCTGTCACTTCAGTTACAAATCATAAATGGAAAGGTGAATATGAAAAAAACTTGCTACCACGTGGGTTCCGCTTGATCACAGTGAGGAGCAGGTCACAAAAGAATTGCAGAAGAATTCCCTCATCGTCATCGAACAGACGCACAAAAGTTTCTCCGAAGGATTATTGCACTTGATGAGCCGAACTAAATTCTCAGTCGTATCGATAGAAAAGTTTCGACTTTCCACTCGCGAAAAAATTCTGCGGCCGACAATGAAAGGTGAAACTGGTGATGATCTTCGCGCATGACCTGAATGCAGCGACAGCTACAATTAGTGCCCCAGTGACCGCCTGCGACACGTTCACACTACAAGCTTTTTCTGCAAAATATATTTCTCCTGAAAATTCGTCAAAGAAGGCCAGACACGCTTGCAACTGGTTTCCTCATTTTGCACGATCGTGCAAGACCTCACATTGCCCTACCAGTGAGAGAAACGCCCTACAAATGTAGATGGGAAATACTTCCCCATCCACCAGTCCCGATATAAGCACACCAGGGTTCAATGTATGTCTCACATTTAAGGAACGGCTAGTTGGAAGACGTTTTGATACAACTCATGAATCTTCTAGTGGGGCTATCCGCGTAATCAGACAGTTGAACAGTGAAGGTGACCTATCCGGAATATAGAAGTTGCCAAAACTCTGAGGGCTGCCAGAAGCAAGAATAAAGATTACATTGAAGGCATATAAACGTATTTCGTAAAATAAATTATTTTCTTCCATTCTCCCTTTGAGTGTGCAGAACTTTTGAAATGACCCTCGTATGCATGGTAACACAGGCACATTCTGCAACATTCTTGAGCACGGTTGCGCTGTTACTGTCGTTGCCGATCGCTTCAGAAGAGATTCTCATTATTACTTTCCTTGTTGTGTTTGCTGTGACGTATTTTGGATGTAAAATGTCGTGCTTAATTAGGTAGTCTGGAGATTCTTGCGTGCGACTGTTCTTTGCAGCTTAGGGTTTGACTGGTACTGAGATAATTTTTTTCAGTTCGTCAGCTGACACTTTTATACGCTGCGACCCATGTGGAAAGGACATCACTCCAGACTCCAGTCTGCTCATCGGCATCTCAGTTTCTCAGGATCTCGTTACAGGACAGCTGTTACGGTTCCTAACATAAAGCGACCACACATTTCTTTCATCATTTCTTGTATAGTCCACGGCGCTGCTTCGTCTTTAACACTTGCGAAATTCGACTTTAACCTATTTGTTACTGTTCCTGGGCATTATACCGAACGTTTCGTATCATTTAGTTCCCAGAAGCGGTCGATGGAACGTTTGAATCTGGTATATGACTCAAAAGAATGACGGTATGTATCAATGAGCCAGGAAGACTCTATACTTATATATCCATTTGGCAAGAAAATACTGGTTGGTTACAATTAAAGTGCAGCTACTCACAGTGGTCCAGAGAAAGCTGTAATTACCGCATGACAGCAAAACTTGATAGAGATTCCAATGTATTAATACGGAACCGATATAAACTAGAAAAAAATTAGTTCCAATTTTGGCCACCAGATGCAAATCTGGCGCTGTGAATGCAAGAAATACATATTGCAGAGTTTACATATGTAATGAATCAGAAATGGGGCGTGGACAGAAAAGGTGACCTAAGTGAGAATGGCTTAGTGATGATTTTATTATTAACCGCCGCTTACACAATGTGTTCAATATGAACACCGGAGACGTCGACGGGATGCTGCATCCGTAGTACGACGTGATAAACAGTTACTCGCAGCAGGTCTGGTAGAATGTGAGCAGAGTGTTGGTATATATGAACTTCAGGTCAGGTGCTTATGAATCCACGCCACAGAGTAATATATGGCGAGTACAACTGATTTTCGGGCACACCTCGTGGTATAACATTACCTGAGTTCGGTTGCTCTGCGTAGTATGGTGTATTCACTGCGCACTGTAGTGTAAAAGCTGCCTCTTCAACCCAGAGTAATTTTTCCCGCCCACATGTCATCTGTGTCAACAACCGAATAGCGAATTCAGAACGTTATTGTCGATCATGAGGTTTCAGTTGCTCTATCGCGTGGCTCTTGTTCGGGTACCAGTGTATTATATGACAGCGGAGCTTCCCTTGCTGGTAACCTTGGAAAGGACAACTTTAGTGACACTGTACCAGCACTAGTGATAGGTGACTAGCTACGGCAACAGAAACGTTGCCAGTAACTTCCGTCGGAATAGGACGCCTCCCTCTTCCTGGTGCTACACCGATCTCACCAGTGTTTACTAACTCCATTATTATCTTCTTTAAACAGTGTAATGACATCGGACCTCTCCTCATACCTTTCACACGGCGATACTTTCTCAATGATGCGCTGTAATTGCTGCAGTTCACGTAAAACAGGTTCGCTAACAACTCATGATCTCTTCTTCCCGAAAACCACACTGTTCACTCACGTTGTTGCTTGTCAAATAACAAAAGGGATCTCATACCGTCGTACAAACAGTGTACTGCGCCAGATTTGCCCCTGGTGACGACAGTTGGAACTAACTTGTTTCCCAGTGTAAATGGGTTCTGCAGTATCACATTATCATATTACCAAGTTCCGCTGCCATACGATGGTTGCAGCCCACACTGGAGAGCTGTGAGTAATTGAATTGTAAGCTCCCGGTAGATGTGGCACATGACAGAAGTTCAAACTAAAGGAGACGATCATTCGCGCTCAGATTTGTGTTAGAAATAATTGCATGACAGAGTGTTGTGACTTGGCAAGACAGCCAAGTCACTATGAGAGGAAGCCGAAAGGCACGCGTTAAGCTCACGCAGACTGGCGTGAGGTCTGGAACAGTTAAGGGAATTTTTAGTAGCAAATAAAGTACGTAGTTGATGTAATACTTAACTTTAACCCATAAGGTGTACATCGCTCTTGACGGTACATAATTTCCATTTCAATATAAACTGGTAATGGCGCCTTGCTAGGTCGTAGCAAATGACGTAGCTGAAGGCTATGCTAACTATCGTCTCGGTAAATGAGAGCGTATTTGTCAGTGTAGCATCGCTAGCAAAGCCGGCTGTACAACTGGGGCGAGTGCTAGGAAGTCTCTCTAGACCTGCCGTGTGGTGGCGCTCGGTCTGCAATCACTGACACGCGGGTCCGACGTATACTAACGGACCGCGGCCGATTTAAAGGCTACCACCTAGCAAGTGTGGTGTCTGGCGGTGACACCACACAGAGCTTCAACCTTTTCTTTTTAATCTCGTACACAGCTTCTGGCTTCGGATATTTCCTCTCCTTCCTGCAGAAAGCGCCGCACGGGAGAGCCAATCCATTGTCAGTGACGTTCCGACCTGTAACTGACCGCCGTTCAGTGACGATGTAGCGCGCGCACTTCCATCCCCGCAGCTGTTCTAATATATCTGACAACGTTTTTGCGCAGCTAATTACATGTCCAAACCAAATAGCTTTCACCTCCCATGTCAATTCCAGTACATCGTTCGCTGCAGAATTGTTTCAATTCTCACACTGTCCATCACGCAATGCGCGTCAGCTGCTGCGCTGTCAATTGCTCCGGCCTGAGAACGCAGCCGGCAAAACGAGTCTGCTCCCCCAGCACCGCCAGGTGATCGCTTTTTGTAACGCACTTTAGGACAGCCGACAGGCTGATCGACAGAGCAATAATTATCTCCGATCCCCTGTTGAAGATTTTTATTTTTCATTTCATTTCGATTTTTAAAGAGACGTCACAATCGCTCCAGTGCCAGGCTGAAATGTTACAGCAATGTGGAGCCATCAAAATTTTGTTCTGTCCGCCAGGTTAAATTTCAAACTTTAGTATTATCAGATAAAATTTCTCGATAATCGGTGGGCATCACAAGCTGTATAGTTCTAACTAGGTCGTACCTGCGGCTATGCTCTGTTACAAGTACTAACTATAAATAAAATTAGACACGGCCACTTGGGGGAAAGATTGCATTACCGTGTACAAATTTACTGTATAATATGATTATTAAGGCAAAACACAGTTTTTCTAAGAATATTACTTTCTTGAAAGCAAGCAGTTATCAAACATGATAAAGAAAACGTTTTCAGAGAAACAAGTGGGGGATATCTACATTAATAACACTGGGAATTTTCTGTAACTCGCTGAGGTTTTTGATTTTTTCATGCATGATATGTCTAATACAATGATAAAGTAATTTTGAATTGTAGAAGTTATAGATTCACTGATTTTATCTTACCTGTATCACAGAAAGCGCACTACACCACTTCTACGTCGACAAGATGACAATAAGCACTCCGAGTTTGAAAAAAGCGACAGGGTGTACAACAGCGTGCCTTTTGGGTTCCTCTTCTATCTCTGATACGTATAAAACGTCTTTCACCTGCACTGCAAGAAGATGTAATTGCATATCATGAAAGCAGTGCCCCTCCCTGTAGTGAAAAGTTAGTGATGCCATCTGTGAGACATGGACCGGCACATATCATATTCTTTTGATAAGAAACAATAAACAAACAGGAGTAAACCCCATAGAATAACAATGGCTGCAAAAACAGTCGACTAGAACAAAGAACTACAAACAGATAAAACTAATTTATTCAGTATGATTTCATTCGTTAAGTTGGGGAGGCGATCACTTGGGGTATTTTATACTACAGGGATACTATTATTACAAAACAGAACCATATACTATGAATCACTCCTGGTGTTAGCTCTGGATCACCCTATAGATAACTCTTCAAATCTCGGTATTTTACTGCTGCTTGACTGTTTAAGAGTGTGGCTTTTTGGCGATTTCCGACATACAGTGACACTATTTTCAGAAAGATAATTTGTGTATTACGAATGAAAGCACGTGTTATTTCTAGAAATTCCTACAAAGTGTTTTTCAGAGTATTTGTATTTTCGATGTTGATTGGATGTTTATATATATATCAAATGTCGTTGTCAATATCTTTCTGAAAAAAGTTAAAAGCATTAATACAAAATTGGGATCTGAAACCGTAAATTAAATATTTTAGTGGATGGATCGAATATTGAGAATAAATTTGTTATTATTTCAGGTTAGGTTGTTTAATTCAATTGTTCTCTTTTCTTCTCTTCTAATAAGATTGGGTTTAAAAGAGAAAAAGTTTATTTGATTAAATAAAATTAAAGTGGTTGAAAATATAGTGAAGAGGGAGAATCATATGTGCTGTAATATTTGAGGGATTAGGATTAATGATTCCTCTTCAGAAGTAGGCCATATTTGTCACATGTCTTTCAGGGATACTTTCATTATACAAATAAAAATTACATACTTAATATTTAATATTCAGTGTAAGTCATATTTTTGTCTACGAAGGAACATTTGTGCATAAATCTGAATCTTGAATATTTCCTGTTTTTATCAGTAAGATGTTATTACGTTCCCTTCATCATGACTTTGAGCTGTTTCAAGAATCAAAATGTCGTACGTAAATAGGGTTTGCTCCTAAATTGCAGAATATAACGTAGCAAAATGTTTTAACGTTCTAGTTACAGACTTGGTAGTGAAATAAGAACAAATAATAAAATTCCATGTGAAGTTACAAGATTCTAGACTTTGTTAAAACAACACAGAAATATAACGCTTTTCTTACTTGAGAAAAGTTTATCATGTTAGACCAAGGAATCCTCACAAAGGATGTCACTCATTCCTCAATTGCGCCTCATAAACTATAACGTTGGCCTGAAGTAATGGGCTACATAACTTAGTTCATACAGCTGTGAATGTCCCAAAATATGAAGCTAGGCCATGCTATTAAATAAAACACATTTAAATATTAACCATGAGTAATTGCAAGCATCTTCAGTGGCGGCTTTTCGTTGTGATCGTTTACATTGGCATACTGTTGAATCTTCTTACACTCTATTGAAGCATTCATTTCACTATGCTTTCTGCTTTTTCGTTATATTTTTAAATGGTTTTACATTCGGTTTCTGATGTAATTATGTTTTACGTCCTTATCAAGTAATTTTTCGTCATCAAATTATCTCATTAGCAGAAAGCTGAATACCCTCGCAAAATGCTATTCATATCCGAAACGATTCACAAAAAAAAAAACAAACAAAAAAAATCGAGAACATTTGCGAACAGCGTAAAAGACATAAAAATCCCAAAAGATGGATAATTAGTGCCCTTTGAGAATCACATATCTCTAGCATTCCAATAAATGAAACAATTAATACTATAGAAGAGAACTTGCTGCAATGTAGAAAATTACCCATTACAGGTATACAGGAGATCTCTGAACAGCTAAAATAGTATTAAACCAGAATTACTTTGAATTCATTTATCAATTATACACACTAACTGTGGAATTGCCATAGGGTGTAGCATAGTCGGCCCTACAGTTGATATATTTTGAAATACTTTGGAAGAAAATCCTTTCAGCCCCAGAAACACACCTGCAAAGCAAATTTTATATTATTATCGTTATGTACATGACGCCAATGGACCTGCCACAGTGGTAACAACGGTTCGCGTCAGATCACCGAAGTTAAACACTGTCGGGCTTCGCTAGTCCTTAGATGGTAGACCGTCTAGGTCTACCAAGCGCTATTGGCAAGTGCGGTGCACTCACCCCTAGTGAGCCCAAACAGGGAGCTGTTTGACTGACAAAAAGCAGCTGTGGTCACGAAATCTAACAACGGGTGGGATAGCGGTGTGCTCACCACATGCCCCTCCATATACGTATCCAGTGGCGCCTAACGGCTCAGGATGACACGGTGATTGGTTGCTAACGCTGGATTTTTTGATACCTGCTCCAACGGAGTTTAGTTTAGTTTTATGCAGATGCCACATTGCTACTAATGGATGGTTCTGACACAAACATTCAATAGATACACAAAAGATTTAGTGAACTTCAACCCAACATTAAATTCACATTGCCACCAGAATAAAAGCGATCAACTTTCTTGGCCTAACAATAAAAATATTCATAACATAAATGAAATCGAAGTCTATAGAAAACGACCACCATCAGATAATGTCGCAGCGTAAATTCTTGTCATCCTAAAACGCACAAACATATAGTTACGTATGATGATAAACAGTCCGAAATACAGAAAAATTGAACATTCTCAAATACATAGCACAACTAAGCAGATTCAATTCCAGCATATTCGACCAATTCTATGATAAACACAACAAACCAGTACTTATTAAAGTTCATAGTGACATTAAATTAACAAGAGAGATACCAAAAAAGCAGAAAGTAATATACATACCACTAACTTATGCAGGTAGGCCTAAATACAAAAATCTTCAATCGAACGTAACGCTTTACTGAAGAAAACTAGAGTAAGATTTACATACCTCATTGCACAAAACCTAAGAATAAATATACATTCCGGAAAAAAAACCAAATCACCGGCCACACATATCTAGACGTATACAACACTAACTGTAATGACAGCAAATAATTATATATAGGGCAAATGGATGTAAATTTCAAAATTCGATACGGTAAACATACCAGAAACACTGACACAAACCCATCTACAGTCTTCAATCATACACAAACAGAAAACCACAAGATAAACGACAGTCTATCATAACAATCACGATATTCCGTGTTATTTTTGTTACCCTCACCTACCACAGGGGTAGAGCGCTCCGTGCTGTCAGGAAGCGTCACTTATGAATACGATATAGGATGAGTGCAAGCATGAACAATTACATTAATTTCCAACACAGTTTTTACAATAAGGAGCGTATGTAGTACCATAATAATTGACAACATGTAAAAAATGACACTACGTTGATCACTACTTAGTTTCCTATGAGCTTTGGGAGGTACGAAGCGGGTCTATACAAGACTCTTTCTTTATGATTCTCCTGTAACGCACAGACATTTGTTGAGTGATGTTGTCTTCCTTTAATATATAAACCCCAAAACACCTGAACTTTATAAGAAAAATGTCGTATAACTATCCAACAAAGTTACACGCTGACTCAAATTAGTGAATGTGGATCGCAGGAAATCTGTATGGAACATAATAACTACGTTATATATTGTGGCAACAAGCCACCACAGCTGCTGTTAGTGGAAAACCACACAGATAGTAAACCACGTAGATGTGATGATAAATCGTCAAAAGCAAAAAATTTGTGGCCCAATACACAAGAAACCACTTCCACATTTGTTGCTAAATCTGAGTCACAAACGTCAAAAATGGTTCAAATGGCTCTGAGGACTATGAGACTTAACTTCTGAAGTCATCAGTCCCCTAGAACTTAAGACTACTTAAACCTAACTAACCTGAGGACTTGACACACATCCATGCCCGAAGCAGGATTCGAACCTGGGACCATAGCGGTCGCGCGGTTCCTGACTGTAGCGCCTAGAACCGCTCGGGCCGGCTCACAAACGTCAAGAATCTTCAACACACATGCTTTTGAAGCGAAAGTATTACTGTATTAGACAGTCGAAAAAGTGTAAGAATGGGTCAATAAAAAAGATTTCAAGTGTCAAGGAAAGTGACAATTATAAAAACAACAGACAACGACAGAAATACTTGCTTCTCATGCATGAAAAATGTGTTATTCTCTAACTTTCAGCGGAATTAGCTGCAAATATCCACATATTAGGAAGTATTTCCTCATGAATCAGTTGTAGCTTGTGTCACTCCATCTGTGAGATTCGGCTGTTTTTACGAGTAGTTCGTATCTCTAGGTAATTTAATAACACTCAAAAATATAACAACTATGTCTTCAGTTAAGTAGAACGTAACTAAAGGCAAGCATTACTCCTACGAGTGTCTGCTTAGTCGTCGCTTCAAGCGCTAGCGTCGCTCTAACTGTCAGACGGTTACAACTTCACCACCAGAGGATGTACTGACAGTGTGTATTAGACTTTGATGCAAACCAGATCTAAAATGCAATACAAATTCTGCACATAAGACAAAAGGGTCCAATAATGAACTTTTTAGAAGAAATTTAACTCTACATTGACACACGCAAATATGCAGACAAAATTCTTAACGAACAAACCGACGTAAGACATAAAAATTATATGGACAAATTAGGTGAAATTGTAGAACACGATAAAGGATAAAACGAATTTACTGGCAAAGACGACACCAGCGAACATTAGCAAAGATGAATAAGCCACCAATGTAATCATGATAGCTGTTAAGTGAAGTGGTCAAACTCATGAAAATATTAAGTAGGTCTCAGCGGATATTAATCAGCAACGAATTTCACTTCTGAGATGTTACATATCTAGAGAATAACAGTTAGGTCTACACTACACATACGATACGAAGAAAGACAAGGTAATAAGTTTCCTTTAATTTACGTCTATGGTCACAAACATTTTGTTAATAGATTACCGGTTTCTGCCTTTAAAGACCATCATCAGAACTTCAGCAGAAAATGGGAAAAACATAAATACACTCGCAAATATCCTTGGATGTAGAAAATCTTTACAGTTTTGTCCCAGTTAATGAAACCATTGACATTATTAGACGCAGTCTCCTCTCCTACAACAAGATTAGTACTACAGAGCGTACAGAACTAATTGAACTCCTAGATTTTGTCTTAGCTTACAATTTTTTACCTTTAATGACAAAATTTATTATCAGAAGGACGTATTTGGGATGGGTAATGTCCTGGCTTACACTACAGAAGACATTTTTATCAATGATTTAGAATGTAATTTTTTTGCCAAGTATCCACAACTAAAAGGCAAAACGATTTATTACAAACGGTATGTCGATCACGTTTTACTACTGATAGAAGGTGACACCAGTGAGGTCAACACATTGGCCGAAGCAATAGGTAAAATGCACCCTAAAATAACTTTTACCACTGAAATAGAAGAAGATGGCGTCATTAACTACCTTGATCTCACTATTAAGGAAGTTTATAACAAACATAAGTTTTCGATTTTTAGGAAAACAACTTGTACAGACAGTATCATCAATGCCAGTTCATGCCATCCTCCCCGATACAATAAAGCTTTCTTCACTTCCATGGTTCATTGGCTCCTTCGTCTACCTTTGGACGAAAACTAAATATGTAAAGAACTTAGCATTTTAAAGCAGATCGCGTTATCTAACGGCTTTTCTGTAAATGACGTCACGCGCCCCTACAGTAGGCTAATGAAACGTTTAACAAACAGCAGGCACACACACACCCACACACGAAAGAGAACAGGCAAAGATAGAATGAAAACCATTCCTATGTAATTTAACGGCAAAATGCCCCTGCAAATAGAAAATGTTTTAAAATGTCTGTCAGATGTGGCTTTCAGGTTAATAACGCCCTAAAACTACGAATAAAACATAAACTGAAAGGGAACTATGATAAATTTGATGGCTCTGGAGTACATAGGATTGACTGCGGTAACTGTGACAAATATTATATCGGTCAAACAGGCCCCTCTTCCAAATTAAGGTTTAAAAAACACTCACAGCCACGAAACAAAACGGCTTTGGGACAGCATTTATCTGATACTAGTCATTCCATAGGGAGCATTGAGAGTTGTATGCGTATTCTTCACAGAGTGGAAAAAGGCCGTGCTCTTAATTTGTTAGAGGAGCTTGAAATTTATAAATCAAAAAGTAGAGAACCAACTAAACTGCTTAACCGGCAAAATGACTTTGTACCCAATGCCTACTTTGTTTCATTCGACAATATTTTACTCTTACCACTGCAAGCCTCTGTTATATATAGTGTGTTGAAATGTTCACCTAGAATTAAGTGCACCACACATTTACTTCGTTTTCATACGTTTTACACATGACTCTGGTATGTTCTTATTCCTTCTCTATTCATTTCATAGACTACATTAGTCAGATAATGTGGGTCATCCACTGTTACGGAATTTTACCATTCTTTTCTTGCAACGGAGTACCGTAGGGTACGAGGGGCCCTCTGTCGGTCATGTTGCTCCAACCACTTCCCTCCTGTGCGGAATTATGGCGTTAGCGCTAACAGAGGGCGCTGATTATGTGCAGTACTATGTTTTCTTTCATTTGTGGCTCCTTTAGCGATTCGTTTTACGGTTGTTTAATATTACCCGTTGCACTATCATCGGTGATCAATATTTATGTCATTATTTACAATATTGGCACTACAGCACATGTCAACCACTGTTTTTATAACTCTTTCTCTTTTTAACAATATTACTTTTGTCATGTTGTTACTCCTGTTACTCCCCCTCCCGGATGATGCCCTCTCTCCCTCCATTTATCCCTTCTATCAACTCTGATCCTCACTCCCCCTCCTTTCCTCTGTCCTTTTCCAAGGCTCCCTCCCCACCCCCACTTTCCATCCTCTTTTTTCCCCACCTCCCATCTCTCTGCCCCCTTCTCTCCCCCGAGTCCTTTTGCATTTCCCTCCTCTGCTTCTTCTCATTCCCTCTCATGTCTGCCCTGCCCCTGCCCCCCCCCCCCCTTATGAGTCCAACCTTGGTTTCCCCCTCATTTCGATTTTTTCCTCTCCTCCGTCATTGTTTTTCCCACTCCTCCAGGTCACCTCCCCCCCATCTGCCTTTGGCTCAGGAGTGTCATATTTGTGCCGCTATTTTCGTGCAGTGATTTACAGTGAGTGTTTTTACAGTGAGTGTTCCGTGTTGCCTCTTTTGAGAAGTGTAGCAAACAGCCATCATACTGTCGCTGGGTGTGTTTTTTTTTATCTCTTGCGAACAGAAACCAGACTGTCGTCAGGTTTTTTGATTGTGAGTCTACTATGTTACGTGTCTGATTCCTGTGTATTTTATCAACATTGCCAACCCCTTTTGCTTTCTGTTTCAACTTTCCGCATTTTTCCGCCATTTTACACTTTAAGTCACCGTTTTATTGCCTCTTTCTCTTGTTTCCTTCTTCTTCCTTTTTTTAAAAAAGGTCTGTAGGCTTTAGAGCAGCGTACTAAACTGCTGCCGGCCCGCCCCCTTCAGGGGAATTGAAAATCAATAAAGAAAAAAAAATGTCGTGTTGTTCTTTTTATTGCTTTTTATTACTGTAATGCCTTTTATACGTTATAAGCTTATTACAGACTTCAACTTTTGTATCCCCGTCTACTTTAGCTGTATCAATTAATTATTGAAAACTAGTGTATGCCGACATTAGCGACATCTGGTGAACATACAACACAAACATCTTGTGCCTACTGTACGGCAGCTTGATTTAAACAGTAGTACTACTGGCAACATGACTCGTGCATGTGATGTTATTTATATGTATTTGACGATTTTGGTGCTGATTCCGCATTGAACATTTTACGATGGCACTATGCCTCCAGTACATTAGGACTTTGGTTTTATGAAACAGGTATGCCTACGGCACTGTGTAGGATCCTACGGTCTTGGCCTGCATCCGTGCGTCGCTCCGGTCCGGTCCCAGGTCGACGGGCACCTGCACCTTCCGCCGACCACTGGCGACAACATCGATGTACTGTGGAGACCTCACGCCCCACGTGTTGAGCAATTCGGCGGTACGTCCACCCGGCGTCCCGCACGCCCACTATACGCCCTCGCTCAAAGTCCGTCAACTGCACATACGGTTCACGTCCACGCTGTCGCGGCATGCTACCACTGTTAAAGACTGCGATGGAGCTCCGTATGCCACGGCAAACTGGCTGACACTGACGGCGGCGGTGCACAAATGCTGCGCAGCTAGCGCCATTCGACGGCCTACACCGCGGTTCCTGATGTGTCCGCTGTGCCGTGCGTGTGATCATTGCTTGTACAGCCCTCTCGCAGTGTCCGGAGCAAGTATGGTGGGTCTGACACACCGGTGTCAATGTGTTCTTTTTCCATTTCCAGGAGTGTATGTTTTTCACATTTTTGCTGCAGATCTGATTATGGTCGTTAAAGACCGAAACTGGTAATCTGTTAACAAAATGTTTGTGACCATTGATGTAAATTAAAGGAAACTTATTACATATACGGGTCACTGATTTTTCGCAATGGTGTCGCTGCTTGTGAAAAACAAGGTATTTTCGCTGGACTGGATAATGATCTGGAATGGTTCTGGCATTGAGCCGTCTGTAGTCACTGCATGGACGCCATCCGTTATTCTTCTTTGGTACCACGTGTAGAGCAGATGACCAACTACTATTCGATGAGCGGCAGATTCCTTGTGCTAGCATGTACGAGAATTCCTGCTTAACTATCTTTAGTTTCTGGGGTGTCAAGTGGCGCGGTCGAGCATGTAGCGGTGGCCAATGTGTAGTCAAAATATAGTGCACTGTAGAGTGCTGCACAGGTGCTAGTGTGGGGGTTTGGCATGTGATCTCTGGGAACTGCCTGAGGAGCTCTATAAGTGGAGAATCACCAGTAACCACTCGCACTGCTGTGTCTTCCACACAACGCACTCGACTTGGCTTGTTAGGTTGGCAATAGAGTCAAGAAGGCGTCGGTGACGGAGGTCAGGCAGGAGTCCATAAAATGATAAAAAACCGGCTCCAAGTATGGGGTGCGTCACATCTGCTACGACAAATTGCCATTCAAATTTGCGCCGCAGTCCCAAGTTCAAAACTAATGTGAGACGACCATACGTTGTTATTGTGGAACCATTAGCCACGAAAAGGTGGCAGTCAACACATTTGTGACGTGGCAGACAGGCAGATGGATAGACTGACACGTCAGCAACCGTGCTATGTTCCATTACAAACAGTCGACAGCTGCCGTCTGGAGAGCCAATGGCCATCATCACTGACTTCCTGCTGAGTTTCCCTGTTCACACTGCAGTTTACACTTGTGCGCCTCGGAACTGTACTGTCGGTGATACCAACAGATTCTTGCTGACGAAGATGAGTGGCTGCGCTTACCTGGTGAGCTGTGACGACGAGATCGGCGGCTGGTAGTCTGGGTCCGTAATGCAGCTACTTGCGCAGTGAGCTCGGGAAGCTGTGCTTGTAACACGGTGAGAGTGTTATCTGCCCAAGGTTGTGAGCAAACTGTTGAGACGCATGCGGATGGATACATTTCCACTGTGCGATCCGCGGTTTGCGCGAGTGCATCCAGATCTCCGGCACGCACTGTCAATATTTCCTGCCAGTCGGGTGGCAGGTTCGATAGGCAAATATTCCGCAAAATGCCGTCACTGACCGCGTTGCTCGTTAATATATGGAGTCGGCGTAGTAGCTGTGATGGATTGGGATCACCTAGTTCCTCTGTGCGGAGTAACTTTGCGAGGTGCCGGGGCTAGCAGTGTATTTAACACTAAATTCTTCTAGAATCTTCATATATAAATGATGCTCTACGCCCCTCCCCCCCTATTCTAACTCCGACTTTTGCTGTTGCACATGGATTAAAAAGAAATGCGAACTGACTGTAATCGACCCTGCAAGTGGAGTAGAAAAGAGTTTGGCACCTGCAGTAATTTAATTCGATAAATAAGTTAAATAAAGGAAAGTTTCATTAACGTAGTGAGAAATGAAAGGGTTGCTCAACCGATTAACAGAATGACAGTTCTGTCCAAAATAACAATATGATTTATTATGACAAAACTCAAAATAATTAACAAAACAAATGAAACATTTACAATACTTCAAATTGGCTCAAATTGGATACTCAAATAAATGCTGTGAAGGTGAAGTTGTCCCTAAACTAGATTGTGACATTTATGACGATGTGGTATGTGGAGCCAATTCCTTGCAACTCAAATCTTAAGAGAAGCACACAACCAACCCAACTTTAATTGCTGCTACTGTAGTGAGAACTCAGACAATGAACATCCAAGACAGAACAAAGTTAGAAAAAGACGAACAGGCGCGCTCTGCTAAGCTCTGATTATCACCTAAGAAAATCCCTAATCTGCCGGTGCTGCGGACATACATTACCAAGCTGTCTTCTTAACTCCAAGGACACGATCTGGCGTACCGGAGGCGTGGTTGTTTGCTTCGACGTCGTGGTGATGATATGTCACGAGTATAGCCTGAAACAAATTATCCTGGTCTGGTTGTTCCAGACTAAAGACTTCCTAGCAATACAAATGCGCCTCTCAGCGAGACGAAGAAGGAACGCCATACAATCACTGATGGTACGGTGATTGATTTTAACAAGCGAAGTCACACAGTAACTCCGATACAGTCAACTTTAGCGAAAACTGCTCAAGACAGACAACATAGACCGCTTGTACGCAGAACACTCAATTGCCAACTGTACTCGGGAAGTTACGCTGAAGTCGAATTTTCAGCCACTTCGTCAAACAGTTGCAGTTAAATGAAAGTATATTAGACAGCCAACGGAAGGCAGGCTGTCCAGAGCAGCGAGAGCTCAGTCTTGTAACCTACTCTGACTGAAAGGCGAGAGCCGACTCTCACAAGAGCACCCATACAAACCGAACACAGAACATTCCCGCCCGCACGACAGTGGCTGTGGCTAAACGTTCCAATCAGCAACTCAAAAACCGGCGGAAAACTCCACTCTCTTGCTGAAGCACTACCTTTCCACCAATGGAGATTCTTGGCGCCAATTTGTGCGCCAATTTTGCTACGTCACGGAGCTATGTCCTGAGCAAGACAATCACAGTTACGATTTTTCAGAAAACGCGGAAATTTGCCAGCCAAGACTGTGTGGGAACACAAGTCTTTCCCACGTCCCACTGGTAGCCCTCCAGAAACGATTTTTACTAAGTTTCTGCGAAGTAACGGAATTTCTAGCCCAGCCGCTCCGTCAGGCCCCTGTGGGCGTGTCGCCGCCGCTCTTATGACAATATCGGCGTCTGGAAAGCATTCACTCGACTCCCTCACACCCGTCGGCTTAACCCATTCAAGATCAGCAGAGCCCGCCTGTCACCGGACCACCCGGGGACGAGAGACGCTGCGTGGGAAGTCCGCGTGTGAAGGAATAGCGACTTTTCACCGCATGCAATTAGAGAGGAAGATCGAATTACTCAGAGAAATATGAGAGGGGGCTCATGCCACCTCTCAACTTCTCCAATCTCTTCGCCTCGGATTGCGAGAGCTGGGTAATCAGAGCGATCTTGATGGTTGTCTGACGATCAGTACTCGGTGGTGACGCCAGAATATGCTGTACTTCTACGGCCATATCTTCATTTAGTGCAGCAACTACATAACTGCGGTTGTGTGCTGTAGCACAAATTGTCTTTCCACTTGAGCAAACAGCAGCAGGGGTTCTTTTGCCAAAGCGGTGGCGGTTTTACTGTCACGCGATTAATTACTGCGCCAGTAGACACTTCTGCAGTTGGTGGTGGGTCTGCCAACGTGAGTTACTGCGAAATGGAACACGGAAGATGCGCGACGCGGCTGACGCGGATGTTTGTATTTAACGCAATGCGGTACGATACGGAGCGTTAGTGATCGTCGAGTTTCACGTTAGTGACCGTCGGATATCACGTCGGGGTCACCAGTGTTGCGAGACTAGTGGCATTTACTTAATTGCAACATAAAAACACACCTTAAATCATACGACTCCTTTATTATAAAATAACAACAGAACAGCATAAAAAGAAATTAGGAAGCATAAGTCAGAGACTGCGCAGGAGATGGTCGAAGATTTGACTTTCAGTGACCACGGTAAGCGAATCTTTTCTGTGTTGGACTTAGTTCGTGCGTTTTACTAGATACCTGTGGCACCTGACGACGTTGCTCAGACTGCCGTCTGCACGCCATTCGCACTCTTTGAATTTACCCTAATGCCTTTTCTACTTTGTAATTCTGCCCAAACTTTTCAACGGTTCGTGGATTAAGTGACACGTGACTTAGATTTCTGTTATGTGTATATTGATGACGTTTAGGTCATGTCAAAATCAGAGGCAGAACACCTACCACACCACCTACCACACTTATGACAGATCTTCACCCGTTTACGTGCACATGGCCTGCTCATCAACCTGTCGAAGTGCATTTTTGGAGCAGCTGAAGCACAGTTCCTAGGCTACACTATCAACGCTCAAGGCATACCGCCACCACAGGAGAAAGTAGACGGTATACTAAATTTTCCCCGGGCTACGACGGTTAACCAATTACGTAGACTTCTTCGCATAACCAATCTTTACCATCGATTCGTTCGCAATCATGCCTCCCAGGATGTAACAGTGAGTAAGTTATTGCAAGATTCATCGAAGCCACGAGCGATCTAAGGCGCAGCAGTCATGGACTTAGCGGCTGATACCGGCGGAGGTTCGAGTCATCCCTCGGGCATGGGTCTGTGTGTTTGTCCTTCGGATAATTTAAATTACGTAGTGTGTAAGCTTAGGAACTGATGACCTTAGCAGTTAAGTCCCATAAGATTTCACACAGATTTGAAAATTTTTTTCGTCGAAGCCGAAAGACAAATTCCAGTGGGGCAGTGAGGCCAAGTTGGCGTTTAACAAGATGAAGACTGCCATCACAGAAGCTACATTGTTAGAACACACAGTCCTGCAGGCCCCTCTCGCCCTAATGGTCGATGCACCTGCAACTGCTGCACTGCAACAGCAAATAGACGGGCATTATGAGCCCTTAGCCTTTTTCAGTAAAAATCTATCGCCATCTCAACAGAATTGGTCCACATATGATCGTGAACTGTATGCTGCATATGCGGCCATTAAAAAATTTCGTCACATGTTGGAAGGACAGCAGTTAACTCTCATCATAGACCATAAGCCACTACCACATGCTTTCCGCCAGCGTCCTGAGAATGCATCGCCATGCCAGTTGCGACACTTTGACTATATCAGACAGTTCACCACTAGTATTGTACACGTTGAAGGAGAACTATATGTGCCAGCTTGTGAGGTGAAGGCCGAGTTGTGGCGCCCTGAAAATATTCCAGCTTCGGAGTTGCCGTGGCCACGCTGGGGCTTCTCGGCGAGTCGCGGCTCGTCGGTGGCCACGTGGTGCTGAACATTAACCAATGTCCAGTGACAGCGTGGCTGGGAATTCCACTGTGACGCTGTGTCGATGAAGGAGACATGCCGCGAGTCCCAAAGATGGCGGACTTTGTGAAACCAGCATGGCAGACATTTCTCAGTCCGTATAGAAATTAATAATAGCCAGAAGAATCATGACACCTTAAAAAAGAAACATGTACATTACCATTATTTGCATGACGATTCTCATGGTGTAATCAGATTTTCCATATCTTTATTAGTTTAATGTTTAGTATCTGATTGTAGATTATAGAAGTAACACCGGGCAACGAATTACCAAAACCTAAACGGTTCATCCGATTTTCTCGATCGACGTGTCTTTGGAAAGCTATTAGTGTAAACCTAAATTGGTTAGAATTACATGTATGCAACTTAAATAATACATGAGTTATTGGAGGTAAAAGGGGCTGATTACTATCTATTGCGTCAGGTCATAAGTACTCCACAGTTACACGAAAAAACGGTAGTAGCATGTTCATTGCTATATTTAGTCGTCTATTTCTTTGTTTATATCCGAGATATACTATTCATGAAAAATTGGTTAATTACCTACTGTGTTTTAGAAAGCACAGAGACATTAGACTACTGGCCTACCTTTGTTGTATTCCTTTGATATATGTTTATTTGATTTGTTTATGTATTTAATAATGTGTGTTAGAGCGTGTTTATGGCACACCTATAGGAATATTTATTTAATTTCAAGTTATCTAAATGTAAATCCAGTATTTCGAATGTGTTTCATTATGTTTCCGTGGGTGCGTTGGGCGTTGGCTTGAAGACATAGCGCGAGCACTCTGGCCAATCACAGTGCTCGGGAATGGGAAGCGGGAAAGGAGTTTGGAACAGAGCTGGACACGGAGACGGAGTACAGCGCGTCGGACGCACAGTCGCGGGAAAGACTTGAGTGTGGAGTGGTTTGTGCACGGTCGCGGCGGATAGAAATACTTCGGAGTGCCAGATTGAGCACTTGTAGGATTTCGGTGGCTTCTACAGTGAAGAGGTAGTGTGCGTTTAGAAGTGAATATATCGGGAGCTATGTTGTCTTTCACAACTA
The DNA here is from genome assembly GCF_021461395.2 of Schistocerca americana. Taxonomy (NCBI): domain Eukaryota; kingdom Metazoa; phylum Arthropoda; class Insecta; order Orthoptera; family Acrididae; genus Schistocerca; species Schistocerca americana. The sequence continues at coordinate 584,896,735 of NC_060125.1, read as the reverse complement.
ATTGCGTGCTGTAGGAGTCTGTTGTTTCCCTGTTATTCAACTTATATTTAATTTACTTGCAGGACCATCGACTCCAATATGTGTTTTGCAGAAATATACCGCATTATCAAAAGCACTTATAGTATCGTATGATCATTCAAAGTCGTTAAGATAGTACCTGCAGATTTTATTTAATCGCTATATTTCATTTATAAATTTCTACGTTACATTCGCAATTGCCGAGTGATAGGAGCCTTCATCCATTCTATTCATGTGTGTATTCATATTGTATACTGCAGACTCAGTAGTATTTGGCTCGTAATGCGACAACTACGTATCCCAGCCGCTAGACAACGAAACCAGCCAAAACTTTTAATATTTCAACTGAGGGTACGTAGCTGAGGGCCACCACACTACATCATTTTTTATTTGAAAGCCCGCAAGCTGATGTCCTCTCCAGGTTTGAAGCAATCACTGGAGTAGTTGATTTTGAAGCTTTCGCCACTGTGCAGCAATCTGATATTGAGCTCCGAGATTTGTTGGCGCAACCATCGGGCCTTCAACTCTTGCTGTATTGCACTGCCACTGTCAACTGTGCTGCTGTATTGTGATGTCGCCACCAACAAACCAAGACCTTTTGTGACTACTGACTTTCGCCAACAGGCAATCGCCTCTGTATAAAATTTGTCGCACCCTGGAATATGAGCCACTACCAACATGTTGAAGCGAGCTTTTGTCAGGCCACACATGGACAAAGATTTCAAGCAACATGTGCGCCAATATGTGGTTTGTCAACGGAATAAAGTTAGCCGGCATGTTAGGTCACCTCCTGGCACATTTCGTCCACCAAATCAGAGATTTGATCATGTCCACCAAGACCCTGTAGGACCTCTCCCACCATCGGAAGTATACACCCACTGCCTCACAGCCATCGATCGTTATACACGCTGGCCCGAGGAGTTCCCGATCGCCTACATCACCGCCGAAACTGTCGCAACTGCATTCTTCAGTGGATGGATCGCCCGCGTCGGAGTGCGGTTACGAATCACAATGGACCAAGGGAGACAGTATGAGTCGTATTCGCTCAAAGCACTCTCTATCATACTGGGTACCAGGAGGATCTGCAGCGAATTGAGGCATGGTGCAGGGAATGGCAATTGAATCTCAATGTAGACAAGTGTAATGTGCTGCGAATATATAGAAAGATAGTTCCCTTAGCATTTAGCTACAAAATAACAGGTCAACAACTGGAAGCAGTTAATTCCATAAATTATCTGGAGTACGTATTAGGAGTGATTTAAAATGGAATGATCATATAAAGTTGATCGTCGGTAAAGCGGATGCCAGACTGAGATTCATTGGAAGAATCCTACGGAAGTGCAATCCGAAAACAAAGGAAGTAGGTTACAGTACGCTTGTTCGCCCACTGCTTGAATACTACTCAGCAGTGTGGGATCCGTACCAGATAGGGTTGATAGAAGAGATAGAGAAGATTCAACGGAGAGCAGCGCGCTTCGTTACAGGATCATTTAGTAATCGCGAAAGCGTTACGGAAATGATAGATAAACTCCAGTGGAAGACTCTGCAGGAGAGACGCTCAGTAGCTCGGCACGGGCTTTTGTTAAAGTTTCGATAAGATACCTTCACCGAAGAGTCAAGCCTCCCTCCTACGTATATCTCGCGAAGAGACCATGGGGATAAAATTAGAGAAATTAGAGCCCACACAGAGGCATATCGACAATCCTTCTTTCCACGAACAATACGAGACTGGAATAGAAGGGAGAACCGATAGAGGTACTCAGGGTACCCTCTGTCACACACCGTCAGGTGGCTTGGAGAATATGGATGTATATGTAGATGTAGATGTTGATTAGACCTACAACTTACCAACTGTCAGCAAACGGTTTAATTGAACGCATGCACCGCCAACTGAAAGGGTCGATTCGTGTCACGACTCACAGCGATGGACAGAGACATTGCCCATTGTCCTCCTGGGTCTTCGTGCGTCGCTGAAAGAAGGCCTGAACACCACGACTGCAGAACTTGTTTATGACCAGCCGATACGACATCCCGGCGAGTTCTTTGCTAAGGTGCCAGGCAACGGCACTGACACTTCAGATTTTGTACAAAAGCTGCTTACACAAATCCGGCAACTACGCACCGTTGTTCCAAGGCATCAGCAGACCGCAGCCTGTGCACGACCCATTGTAACTCACTCCGGACGACATGTCCGTTTCAACAGAAAGTACCATTGACACTAAGGGGGGGGGGGGGGAGTGGTGAAGTGCAGTGTTACGTGCAGTGTAATGCTGTGTGCGAGTGATTCCCATTTGTAATTATTATCTCTGGTGTAGTCTGTGACTTATGTTCCCTCATTTGTTTTTATGTTCTTCTGTTGTTTAATTTTGTAGTAAAGGAGTCGTATGAGTTTTGATGTGTTTTTATGTTGAAATTAAGTAAATACAACTAGTCGCGCAACAGTATTAGACAGCGATAGCGTTAATTCTGTATTGTGGAAGTAAGTACTACAACGCATGTGTACAAAACTGTTATTAGTTACGAATAAACATAAATAGATGCACAAATACTCCATATGTCTTCAGATAGGTTGACAAAGGGCATGGAGCCGAAATAAGCTTATAGAACCAGAAAATAACGTCTTAATAAATAGTCCTTGAATATAGCAGTGTTTTGACATACTTTACATCTTTATTGAGACGGCTGGGTACCTTCTTTTTAGAGTACTTATAAGTACATTTAATATTTCTATGAACTCACATTTTAGTTATTCATTTGTGTTACTCAATATCTTGTATGATTTTCCATAATTGAAAAACTTTGGTAATTTACTGCGTCCTTTATCTCCTTGATTCATTAGTGATACGACGATCTGTAACTTAACAAAAGTACCACAGGACGGATTATTTCAAATAGTTTTTGGCATGTAACCAATAGACGTGTAAATAGTTGTGGGGTATGTCAGAGCAATATAATTCTTTAGATAATCGACACACCATCACAGTAACCAATACTTAATCCTAAATTATTGTATGTGCATAGATTCCTCGAATTTTTGTCAAGAAAACTCGGGTGACCGAAGTTACAAGAGTTGCAGGCCACAGAATATATTTTATTTCTTTCTTTTTCAGTGAAGATGTAACGAACAGCACGTAAGTGACGATATCATATTATGAAGGAACGATATCGTATTGTCACTTTAGTTAAAATTTCATGTTTTTGCTCGTTTAATATCACCATACTTCATACTTTTGGACGTCTTCACGATCAGATATCTTTTACTTCCTGCGTGTCTTCTCCCTTCGTCCACGTGGTTTTCACCATTCCTCCTTCATGGAACACTTTCAAGGGATCTACGAGGTATCTCTGCCCAGGCTGACTAGGTAGGTGTTGTACTTTTAATGTGATCCAACCTAATTTAATAAAACAAACAAATCTCGATTTCCTGACTGAATAGAGCAGTTTGCTCACTAATTTGGTAGATTCCTTTTATTCCTTTTAGTGCCGACTGCACCAAACGCCGATTAAAAGTTAACTGTGGTCAAATTAGCATTTAAGCCTGATTAACTCAATTTTCGGTTGTACCAACCTCAATCAAAGATAATCGAGGGATTTGATCGCGATTAAAGTTAACTGTGCTCGAAGAGTCGATTATCTTGAATTGATCGCCGTCAACATATTGTAAACACGTAACATGGCAACGCGTTTTGACGTTTTATATGGCATAGGAGACAGAGAAATGCTATGTCTTCAACATATAAATCGTTGCAACCGTGTTGGTGTACCTGTGGAAACGGGAAATCCTTTCGAAGATTACGGTGACCAGAAATATTAAGAGAGGTTTCGTCTTTCAAAAGAAACAGAGTGGTGGTTATTGGATCAAATTGACGATTGGTTAGAATTTCCAACTTTCCGAAATAATCGGGTCCCCTCCATGAACAGACTTCTGATGACATTAAGGGCATACGCTAGTGGAGCATTTAATACAGTAATTGGTGACAGTGCTAATGTACATTCTACAACGGCACGAAGAATTATAAGTGAAGTGTCGGGAATCATAGCAACAATGTCTCGTCAATAGATAAAGTTTCCTTCTCGAGCGGAAATACGCTCTATGATGGATGGTTTCAACACACTGGCTGGATTTCCTAGAGTCATTGGTACAGTTGACTGCACTCACATAAGAATTCAGTCACCTCGGTGACAGAATACAGAACTTTTCCGCAATAGGAAATCATATTTCTCCTTTAATGGTCCAACAATCAGCGACTACTATTTACTAATACGGGACATTGTGTCTCGTTGGCCTGGCTCTGTGCATGATAGTACAGTATTTCGTAATTGCGCTCGAAGGGCACCGTTTGAAAATGGTGAAATACCAGTCGGTCACGTACTACACTTACTAGGAGATAGTGGTTATGCATGCAGACCTTACTTATTGACACCACTTCCCACAGAGTGCGGCAGAGCACCGATATAATAGGTCTCACATTACAACAAGGAACACTGTGGAGAGAGAATATGGTTTGTGGAAGAGGAGAGTCCCCATTTTATCTATGGGAATGAAATGTAATCCACAAAAGACAATGGCAATTATAGCGAGTACAGCTGTCTTGCATAATACTGCAAGGAGCACAAGCAAGGAAGAGCCACTAGAAGATACGGAAATTACGCGGCTGCTGAGGCTATTACGTAGCGGTAGGGGCCCCGATTTCGACGATAATGAACCAATGACTCCCGGTCAACAAATGTATCATGATGACGCATTACCAGGACGAGCAGTTCGTCGCACTATAATTGATGAACATTTTCACTGAGGTACACTGCTACTTATTACGTGTAAAATATGTAATTATTTTTATTTGAAATTATTATAGTGTACAAATAACAAAATAGTTTTAAACATTTACATTACATTCGGTAGAATTATTCCGCTTCCAATATTTTAATTTTTCTTTTAGGGCCAAAATTTTGAGGTATTTTACTCTCATTTCTTTCATATGTTCTCTCTTCATCATTTGCAGCTGCTGCTGTAGTACTTCCACCCTCTTCTGCATCACACTGTCCAGCGCAGAGGAGGAAGTTGGTTTAGGACTCGGTGGCATCCTTCTCAAATTACATGTCTCTTGTGTTGCTGCACTTGAAGGTTTGGAGAAGGGGTGTTGAACATTCTAAATAACAACGTTTCTCCCTAACTGTGCAACCATTCGTTTTTTTTTTTACACTTTAATATATTTGAATTAAAGGCAACCGACTCCAAAAGTATGTGTCGAATTTGGAAAAATTCGGCGTCCTTCTCTTGTTCATAGTGCAGTAACAATGCTCACGTTAAGCCAACAATATGAAAAGCGCGCCTAAGTACCACAGACCAAGGCGGTTACAGCACCCTTGCGACAGGCAGACAGCGAATATCATTACTTTTGCATGTATATAGGCGCTTTACTTTGTAACACGTGGAGCTAATCGTGGTCAAACTTCCGATTAGCTAACCGCGTTTTGGTAATCGGCGTTTAACGTTGAAGCAGTACGGAGACAACTTAATCGCGGTTGAGTTTTTACCGTGATCTCGGGACTCTCGGTTATCTTGCTTTTTAATTGGCGTTGGTGCAGTCGGCCCTTAATCTCCATAAGAATTACAGTAGTTCAAGTTTCAGACTTTGAAAGGGCCCTCCTCTGAAATTTATCCATTTTTTCCTGGTCCCACGTTCGAGATATTCTGAAAGGTGTCACTCGTCTTCAGACACGCTGTTTTCGCCTTTGGCTTATTGAGGCTGGGATTAAATCATCTTAATTTAAATTGAACTTCGTTATCACAATAATTATGTACAGGGTGTTACAAAAAGGTACGGCCAAACTTCCAGGAAACATTCCTCACACACAAAGAAAGAGAATATATGTGGACACGTGTCCGGAAACGCTTACTTTCCGTGATAGAGCTCATTTTATTACTTCTCTTCGAATCACATTAATCATGGAATCGAAACGCACAGCAACAGAACGTACCAGCGTGACTTCAAACACTTTGTTACAGGAAATGTTCAAAATGTCCTCCGTTTGTGAGGATACATGCATCCACCCTCCGTCGCATGGAATCCCTGATGCCCTGATGCAGCCCTGGAGAATGGCGTATTGTATCACAGCCGTCCACAATACGAACACGAAGAGTCTCTACATTTGGTACCAGGGTTGCGTAGACAAGAACTTCCAAATGCCCCATAAATGAAAGTCAAGAGGGTTGAGGTCTTGAGGGCGTGGAGGCCATGGAATTGGTCCGCCTCTACCAATCCACTGTTGAGAAGCGTACGGGCACTTCGACTGAAATGTGCAGGAGCTCCATCGTTCATGAACCACATGTTATGTCGTACTTGTAAAGGCACATGTTCTAGCAGTACAGGTAGAGTATCCCGTATGAAATCATGATAACGTGCTCCATTGAGCGTAGGTGGACGAAACTAAAATGAGTTCTAACATGGAAATTTAGCGTTTCCGGACGCATGTCCACACAACATCTTTTCTTTATTTGTGTGTGAGGAATGTTTCCTGAAAGTTTGGCCGTACCTTTTTGTAACACCCTGTATAAGAAATGTGACCTGAGGAACGATGGTAAATGTCAGTAATAACTAATATATAATTTTTAAATGCACTTATCGTTGTGAGAATATTTCAGCTTTTTAATAACTACATTTCACTCGCATAAGCTGTACCTTCTCTTACGCATAGGTTTTTTTTTTAAATTACCGCTACCAGTCACAAACTGGTAGCGGTAATTTACAAGAAACCTTTACATATTGCCTCAGACAGTCACGGCCTAAAAATAGTCAAAATGGCTTCAGATTCTTGTACTTCTTTTAATAGGCTAGCTATCAAAATGCAATGTTTACTTTCTTGTCATCGTGTATGCATATCTGCGCTATATGTCAAATTCCTGACTGTCTCCATAGCACCTGTGTTCTTCCCCAGACCCGGTAAATCAATATCAGCCGTAATCAAACAGAGAAAACAAAAGTCTAAGTGGGACTGAAACATCATTAACATTATGGAAATTTGGAAATTACTGATAAGTTTCTGTTGGACCAAACTGCTGCGGTCATAGGTCCCTAGGCTTACACCCTAATTAATCTAAAACTAACTTACGCTAAGCACAATACACACACCCATGCGCGAGGGAGAACTCAAACCTCCGACGGGGAGAACCACGCGTATCAGGGCAAGGCACCCTAGACCGTGCGGGTACCCCGATCGGCTAACATGATGATCAACATCGCGTCGTCATTATTTTATACCGAGTGTCGAACAAGGGTCTCCTCGAGACTTCAGCATGCATTATGGTGATCAGCATTTTGCATACATCGTGCCCATTATTGTATTCTGATACCTTCCACAGAATGTCCATTTTGTTTGTCTTTCATTATCAACAGTACTCCGGCAGTGAATTTCCGTGGTCCATGTAACATTCATTCCTCTGCGTTTTCCGCCCAACTCCATTTTACACTAGTTATGGTTATAAAAACAAGTTTACTCCAGTGCGGTACATGAAGCGCTGTTTGGTGTGACTCTCTGACCTAATAATTCCTATCAAATTTCAATCCACTTGTTGCAGATCACGCTAAGCTTTGTAATCGTTTCGTATCAAAATACATACTGATTATAAATTCTCCATTTCAAACAAATCGGGAGCTTGATCTTGAAAACAGTTTATAATTTTCCAAAGGCACCCCAGGAAATTTAAGAGACGCAGAGATTTCAAAATTACCAGATGAGACGAAGCAAAATAGGTGTGGTATACAAACAGACACTCTTCTAATTAGTTGCAGAGACTGACAACATCATCAAAAGCATGGTGATAATAAACGATATCGTAATGTACACTGTTGTTTATTTCTTTGACTGTACATCCAGCCATTGTTTTCTGTTTTGGTTAGCGTGTAAACTCATCAACTGACTCGGTAACTTAAAAATTCACTTTAATTGTAAAACTTATTTATTTCTAAAAAGGAAAGCACTACCTGATTTCAGGACATATGTCTCATTTCCAGATGAATGTCAAAACGTGAGCCCACAAGATGCATAACTAAGATTAAAATAGGTGCATGCCTGGTAAATGACATGCAAGAGAATACGCTCGTCAAGCCTATGTCTGTCAGAATGTCCCCTGCAGAGGAGGAGAACGGTCTTTCGAAAGGTCAAAAACCCGTCTTCATGCGGGTCCATATGTGGTGCGTCCGTAAGCGTGGACCGATGTACTCCTCTGTGAGAGGCTTTCAGGCTGATCTAGGTTCGAAGAAGATATTCTCTTGCATATATCACGCACCAGGGATGCTCTATTTTAACAAATTTTAGCTATTTTAACCTAAGTTATGCATCCTTGGGGATTCGAATTTTAATACGTACCTGCAGATATATAGGATAACTCACTAACAATTGCCACCAAGAATAACTCTGAAAGTATAATAGGAGCTGAAACGTTTGTAGGACAAAAGTTCCATGAGACAACGGGGACCATAATATGACGTCGGTTTTTTGTTGCTAGGGGGGGAGGGGTTGCTTCAGAGATATGAAGGACAACTTCGTTTTCTTGAATGGGATGATATGATTTGGTTCTTATTTTCTGATAGCAGCTATCGACACGAATCCAATGATGTGTAACAGTAAAGTCTTTTAAGGTCAACGAATGTCAAAAAGGTGACATAAACCTCCATTTACATAAAGTGTTAGAAGTGATGACCATTGGTATCAATGCAGTGCTGCAATCTTCTTATCATGGATGGAGTGGTATTCCTCATCACTTCGGCACTTATCGAAGCACGTGATCTAACAATTATATCTCTTACACTTCATGTGTAGTTGGAACGTCTTTATAAACAATATCTATTACAAATCCCCACAAGAAAAACTTCAGAGGCGTCAAGTCTGGCGAACGAGCAGGCACAACACATCTCCTCCACGTCCATTCCAACGATTTGAGAATTTTTTCTGCAACTCATTTCTAGCCATCAGCAAAAATTGTGCCAGACATCCGTCGTCTTAATACCACATACTGTTCCTTGTTCCTAAAAGTATTTCTTCCAACAACAGACCTAATATTTCTTGCAGGAATGTGGTGTGCTTCCTACCATTAAGATTTCCACCGGTGAAATAGGGGCCTATAATTCTATGTTCCAGTACCCACAGCATACATTCACCGACTGCTGTTTTTGGTGTGCAATTTGTCGTAGCCAGCAAGGATTTTCAATAATGCGTGTTATGCAAATTAACATTTCCGTGGTTCATGAATGTAGCCTCGTCAGTAAATAAAATCAAATTAATAAATGTGTCATCCCTTTGTATCTGAAGGTGAGCCCATCGGCAGAATTCAATGGTACCCATACAATCCGTACCCGTCAATTTTTGGTGGAGACTGATATGGTAAGGAATATATTTACGACAATGCAGAACACGAGCGACACTACTCTGGATCATGTCGGATTCCCTTGCGATTTGACGCGAACTAACACAAGAATTTCGAGCTGCAGTGGCAAGAGTACCAATTTCCGTGTCCTCATTAGTTCAAATGGCTCTGAGCACTATGGGACTTAACATCTGTGGTCATCAGTCCCCTAGAACTTAGAACTACTTAAACCTAACTAACCTAAGGACATCACACACATCCATGCCCGAGGCAGGATTCGAACCTGCGACCGTAGCAGTCGCGCGGTTCCGGACTGCGCGCCTAGAATCCTCATTAGTAACTTTCCTTTCCCGGATATGTTTCCAGTGTGTTAAAGATCCAGTTGTTCTCAATTTATCATACACATATTTAAATGAACGACGTGTAGGGTGAGTACGTTGAGGATATCTTTCAGCGTATGAGTTTCTAGCTCTCACTGAATTTCGTTGGCGTTCTCCGTAAATGAGAAGCGTATCGACGTGTTCTGAGAAGGAATACATCATACACATTCGCTTTATTCTAAGATACTAGTCTTACCGTTCCTGTTAGTGTTGTATAGCGAAACCGTTTACCTGTAAATGGCACGTTAGATGGATATGCCATATTCGGCGAATATTTACCATTTTCACGATATACGAGAGAAAATGGTCAGATCATGTGCTTCGGTAAGTGTCGAAGCGATAAGGAATGCCACTCAATCTGTGATAAGAAGATTGCAGTACTGCATTGATTCCAACGGTCATCACTTCGAACACCTTCTGTAAAGGGACGTTCTTGTCACCTTCTAGACATTCGTTGACCTTCAAAGACTTTACTGTTACACGTCATTGCATTCGTCTCGATAGCCGCTATCAGAAAATAAGTACTAAACTTTAGCATCCCATTTAAAAAATCAAAGTTGACCTTCATATTTCTGACGCGACCGCACCGGACAACAAAGCCAATGTGATAATAAGGCCCCCCTTGTCCCGTGCCACATCTGTTCCACAAACTTTTCAGCTACTGTCATGCTTTCGTAGTTATTCTTGGTGTCAATGGTTAGTGACTCACCCTGTATAATGTTTACAACTGTTGTAGATTTTATCAGTCACGACAAATAAGAATTTGGGATATCCCATGAAGAGAACCTTGCGTTTTTGCTGCATTTTACAATCTCAAATCACACAAATATTTTGATTGCCGTTTCCTACTGCTTACCTAGTGAACGCCGTATAATTTAAATGCGATACATAGTAACATGTCAATTGAACAAACATAGTAACTCGTCAGCTGAATAAATCGAGAGAGGTGTTTAATTATGTGACATTTTCAAACAATCTGATGTTTATTTGCTAGAAGTCAAAACCAGTAATGAAAATAAGACACAAATAAATTACAGACATGGTCTGCGAGTGGGCCTTCATTTAAATCAATGGGAAAAGTTGTAAATTTGAGCCGGACCGAGGTTTGAGCCCGGGTCTCTTGCCTACTAGGCAGATACTCTGACCAATGAGCCATCCGGACACAGGTCATTGCAAATGCTCGCACAAACCTAGCTGTCCTCCCGCTGGACCAAATTTCCCATCTTGTCACACACTCCACGAATGTAACGTCCCTTGGCCATTATCCTCATTATTCGCAGCATTTTCTCCAGTTCCGTAAGAGTTCGAGCCTGATGAAAATCGGCACTCAAGAGCCCACTGACCATCCTCGCCCTATTTATTTATATGTGGTGTCTGCTCTTCCAGACTTGTCCGACAGAACAGACAACACATATACATAGATCATGAAAATATTAGTGTGACCCAGAGCTGCAAAATACAATTTAAGAAAATGGTAGATTTCCTTAAAATATGTTGCCTATACATTATTGTAGTCTTATTGGGATTGAGTCTGAATCGTAAACTTTCTCTATTTAGTAATTCCATTTATTGCCGTTATTCTGTAGTAAAACGTAAATTCAGTGGTACAACGACTGTCGTTCGCTCGAATAACGACAAACCGTTCGACGCCTTATTGGTTAAAAACAGTCTTGGTTGCAATTTTAATTTTTTTTTTTTATTTTTCAACGACGCGTTTCTCATTATTTCGGCATCTTCAGTTTATCTAAATAGAAAACAGAGAACAAATACATCTATTTAAGGATCGCGATCGCGTTGTGCAGACTTGGATAACCTATAAGCAAGTATAAACAGATCACCTATTGAAAATATAATCAGATCACCTACTGAAAGAGAAAATACCTTAATTTGGTATTTCTTAAGAATCTTTTAGTCAGTGTAGCCAAAGGGCATCAGGTGTTGCCCCTAGTAATTCCATCTCATCAATATTTTATGTGCATTACATTTGTAAAGTTTTAGTGGGTATGTATATCCAGTTTACGATCTCTCATTTTTAATCGCTGCTGCTTCGCAACGCCACCTCTTGAGGTGAATTTGTATTAGGCTTCAGTACTGGCACACGACGCTGTGGCGCATTATGCTTACTACCTGAACCCCCATCTTACTGTTACTCGCTCCTGCGAACGGAAACGCGTTATGCAGATCTTGGTGCCTCTCGCGTCCTTCTAGAAAAGGTAATGATTTTACTATTTTATATTTCTAGTTTTTACTGAGTTTAACGAAGGCGATGTTGGCCTGATATATTCGACGATGCCTTTTGGCTACGCTGACTAAAGGATTCTTAACAAATACCAAATTAAGGTATTTGCTCTTACAACAGGTGATCTGTTTATATTTTCAATAGGTGATCTGTTTATACATGCTTATAGGTTATCTAAGTCTGCACAACGCGATCACGATTCTTAAATAGATGTATTTGTTCTCTGTTTTCTATTTAGATAACCTGAAGATGCCTAAATAAGGCGAAACGTTTCGTTGAAAAATTAAAAAAAGTAAAATTGCAACCAAGACTGTTTTTAAGCTATACTGTTAAGCACTGCTTTGCTGTTATGCCACATATGGACTAGAAGAAGTTCGACACCTTATAAGGTTTTACTGCGTTGCAAAGAACAGGCAGTCATTCCGCTGAGACGCCTCTTTCGGAACAGCAGGGGCGGCGGGGAGAATAAAGAGATAAGCAGGAGCCTTCAGCAACAAGGCGCGGCATGGCCCGAGTTATGGCCAGTAGGTCCTGGCCGGCGCCGATAAAATGATTGCCGGGTAAATCCGGGGCCGCCTTTCAGAATTCTGATCAGCGCCGCCGTTGAATGAGGCTCCTCTCATTGAATTCGCTCGAACTGGCCTTTTGAGACCCCCCATTTCGTTTTCCATCTGGGCGGCGGGCGTGCGAGGCCAGCCTTGCCGGGTTCTCCCCCCACCACCCTCCTCTGCTGCCAACCTCCTTCCTCGCAACCCTCCGATACGAGCGCAGTTGTTCCTGGGACTGGCATCGCTGCTGCGAACGTCTGTGACCCACCTCTCCACCAGAGTGTACAGCTTCCCGGTTAGCACATTTCCATATCTTTGCTACTGTTCAGATGCCTGATGTTTATATATTTATTCCGCTGTCCATACTTGCCTTGTATCCTCGGGCCGTCTTTTCCTAGGGAATAAACGCGTATTTATGTTGATTACCTGACATTAGCAATCGTTGTAGGAGTCGATTTTAAATTTATATTTTATTCGTCCTACGCTAAATTTTCCTTATTTATCAAGATCTCTGCGTTGACACGTAAGTTGATTTCTGGTTTCGTGAACATAAATACTTCCTAGAAGTTTGTAAAGTTTGTAACATAAATACATCCTAGAAGTTTGTAAAGGGAATACGTTATGGCTGCATTCTTGGTATGTTACTGAAATGCCTCGATTTTTTGTGCACATTTTGTGTTCTAATTGTAACAGTGTGGTTCAAATCACTATATGATGTAACTACAACTGTGTAGTTTTTGTGTCTGAAGATGGTAATTTTTAGGACAGAATCTAGTTGTTCACTAACGTCTTAACAAAGCGATCTTGACAATTAAATAAATGTTTCTTTAGGAGGGCTATTTATTGTCTTATGTAAGACTTAATGGCAACCGAGCATTCAAAATGTTAACCTTGACCTTCGATACATGTTTAAAGCGTTCAGTACAAACAATACTACGCGCTGAATGTCATCTGAAGTTATCATGGAAGAGGTTCGTATTATATGGCATTTCATGTTTTAGCGAGTCTTCAGTGATTCCTCACTGTCTTAACTTTTTCCACAGATAAAGATTCAGATTTTCTCAGTCCAGGGAACATTTTGTGTTTTCGTAAGAACCAAGTATCTCGATATGATCTCTTTGAGAATACCTCTCTCTATTTATACAGTATGTGTGTGACATCAGTCACTTGTTCGTACCACATGGATTGTTGTATGTCTCGTTGGATGGGATCCAATACCTGCGGCAGTGTATCTGTCTCGATTAGAAGATAATTCTGGTAAATTCAGCTTTCCATCAATAAAACAAAAACAGTAATCATTTTTAGCCATATTTCTCGCCCCATTTGGATTCTAACCGATGAGTAGCGGAAACTGCGAAGATTCGTTTGCTTATAATTTATAAAGATGCATTATCCGTAAGCAAAACAATGCATAGAAAGGTTCTGTATATCCGTCTCTCCAAAGATGGTTACAGAACTCGACTGATAAGTACAGAATGTCAAATCAAACACCCTTCTGCCGTGTAATTTCCAAACTGTTATTTTATTCGACTTCCAGTTTCTGCGATTTACTACGCCATATTTATGCCCCCTCTTCGACGTGTAGGAAGATTTCAACTTCGGTTCTAGTCAAAATGGGAGCCAGCATTCAAGGACTGTAGATTTCTGCTTGGTACAACGATCTGCTAACAGGAAGTGATCGCTGTATCAAGGTGAAATCTACAGATGCCAGTCTTATGATGCTGGCCCCTATTTTGACCATAACCGAAATTGGAATCTTCCTACACGTCGGTCAGGGGGCCTCAAGATGGGGTAAGAAATCACCGAAACTGGTAGCCCAATAAAATCACAGTTTCGAAATGAGACGGCAGAAAGGTGTTTGATTTAACATTCTACGCATGGAAACGTTTCATCACTTCTAATTATCGTGGATCGCATTGCAAGAATTGGAACCGTTTCTGAATCTCATTGCCATAATTCTGACGATAAAGCAAAATGTGGAAAGAATCATACGCGACGGAACATAGAATTCGCCGCACTACTTTTGCTGATCCCTGTGGTGTGTTCACACTGTCTTTTAGAGACGTGTGGAATGGGTATTAGCGCTGCTATACTGTTCTAGAGAATTAGTGAAACCAGTGAATCATCGTCCGGTATTTTAAATCTGTTTTGATACAGGCGGAAGCTGTTATGATATCGAACGGCTGGAGGTCTTTGCTTTCAATGTATGCAATAACTAAAATCATTCGCCATCTGTTGCCTGTGTAATTCCTCACACTGTCAGGTGACCCCTCAGAAGTACGTGAGTATCGGTGTTCAAGTGACTTCTGGTGAGGTACAAAGATGGCAGTTATCATTTTTGTATGCTGTATTGAACCAAACACCTAAAATGCAACATCCTTGAGCATTGCGAGTTGCAAGGGTGGTCCGTTCGATCCAAAAAGGGTGGACTGCCCGTCGTTTCGATGCAGATCCCAGTGCCTTTCCGAGTGTCATCCATAGGTTGTGGACACACCACAGAGAAACAGGTCAGTACACTAGGCAAGTTGGACAAGGTGTCTGACGCATTAAACCCCACGTCAGAACCGACGTCCGGCCATCTCTGCGTTTCAGCGTAGCACCGATACCGCTAGAGCACTGCAAGACGATCTCGGAAAGGCCACTGCAGTCAGTGTGTCCGATCAGAGGTAATGAAGAGGTTACGAGAGAGAGGAGAGGACCACATGATCCAGACATCCTGTCCGAATAATACGCTTTACACAACTTCTTGCAGCTCACCGTCAATTCTGCCTGTCCTTTGTGAACTGTAAACTTCAACACTGGCGCAACGTGTTATTCACAGACGAACCCAGGCATCCTCTGACTCAAAGAGAAGGATGAGTTCATGTGTGGAGATATATGATGAGCGGTACCTCCCAGAGGTTGTCCAGCAAATCTACAGATTTCCAAGGTTCTGTGACGTTGTGGGGAGGCGTCAGAGTTGACAGTGATACCGATCTTGCTGTGGTCCATGGCCTCCTTACTACCACGCAGTACATCGAACGGATCCTGTGGCTGCTGCATATGGTAGCAGCTCTTAAATCCTTGTAATGCCAGGGCCCATGAGGTGGGCGATAGCAGGGTTGTTTTGCGAAGCCTGGATGTTGAAGTAATGTAATGACCCTACTGGGCTTACATGAGACATGCTTGACAGATGTGTTCGTCGTCGTCCTGTTTCACCGCAGGCTCTTGTAGGACTCTCATAGGCCCTCGCTGAAGAATGGTAACAATACCGCAGGGTGCCCTCTGCAGAACTATTCGGAGTCTGCCACGTAGATGTCAGGCACTAACAAATGTTCACGGAAGGTATAGGTGTTATTGAATTGCAATGAAAACACTCCCTGATTGACGGGATGAACCATTGTTTCCACTTCGTTTTCGACAGTTGTGGGGCATTCCAATTCATTTTACTAGGTGACAATTATTGAACTATACGAAGAAAACGCAAATTAGTTACAAACAATGGCGTACACACACTTTATTCGTCATGTAAACGTCACTACACATGTTCGGATCTAGGTTATGACATGTTGGATATTCTTACCATCATTGGCGCACACGAATAACAAAATTTTGCATGACACGCTGAAGTGTCTGAACATCGATGCTGTCGATGATCTACTGGACGACTCTTTTCAGCTCAGCAATGGTTTGTGATTATTGACGTACATCTTGTTTTTAATACAGCCCCAGACGCCTGTGTTCAGATCCGGAGAATATGGCGGCCAATCGAGGTCCACGCCAGTGGCTTCCTGGTACCCCAGAGCCAGAATGCAGCACATAAAGTGCTCCTCCAAGACATCATATACTTTCCTGCTGCGACGGGCTCTAATTCCGCCTTGTATGAAACACATGTTGTCGAAATTAGGGTCACTTTGATATTGGGGCTGAAATCATCTTCCAAAACCTTCACGTACCGTTCGGCAGTCACAGTGCCATCGAGGAATATCGAACCGATTATTCCGTGACTGTACATTGCACAATACACAATCACCCGTTGAGAGTGAAGAGACTTTTCGATGATGAACCCATACAAATGAAAGTGGGCTTCGTCGCTAAACCAAACAACAACGCGCACACTAATTCCCATCATTTCCCGCGTCCAACAATGCAATTTGAAGGTCCTAACGCAAATCTTTCAGACGTTATGATGATTTTATTTTATATAGTTCAATAATTGTCACCCTGTATGTAAACGATCGAGGATATAATGCTGTTTTGCTGGATACTAAATTTCTGAAAGATAAACGTATAATTCGGTAACATAGCCAGTCCTGCATTACTTCTCCGTGGAGTATGGCAGACACCGAAAGTCATGTTCTCGTAATTCCTTAGATCAGTGTAGTAAGTTAAATGCTATTTTCTCGTCGTTTGATGTTGTAGTTCACTGGCTTTGTTTATTCTTCATATTTTCAGTTTCTTCAACGATTTTACATAGTTTACAAACACAAGGCTTGATACTATCTGATATCTTTCAGCACAGAAGAACACAGTTGTCGTAACATTCCGTTTTTCATGTACCATATACATTGTGAAAATCTGAGTAGCTTCTAGAGCCAGTTGTCTGACCACTACGACAGCAGAGCACAGGCTGATGGGCTTCAAGGGCTCAGGTAACCACACGAACAGTACCCGGAATCACGTCTATGATTACATTTTGTACGGAATGGGAGACATTCCAGGAATCTCTTCTGGTGACGGTGAAAAGCTGTTTTGGGACTGTATGTTACTGTTGTTTGATTAAGTTTGTTTGGTGAATTACTCAACAATGTTTGTTTCCACGACCACGGAGTAAACTGTATTGCTACATTTTGGTGTAAAGGAAGTCGCTATCTTAATTCAGCGAATGTCTGAAAATTCATCACTTCGTACGTTACAGGTTAGTGAAAACTACACGTCGGTATTTCTCTTCTTTGTAGAGTTGTTTACGGTAACCTGTCTCAGCTGTCTCACCCAGCAGAGGAAACTTCTGGGGAATGAATGCTATTCGGTTACGCCACACGTCTGTACTTGGCGGCCATGTGTCTGTCTTTACACCCATAAACTTGGAAGTTTGGACAATGGCGTGCAGGACGTGACGTAGTTGACCTCTGCAGCAACCCACGTGGCATGTTTTCTGTTAAGTATAAATATTAGTGATACTTTCACTATCAAAGATAAGGTAATTTTCTAACAATTTAAGTAGTGCAATACGCGAAGAAAAAAGAAGAAAAAGTGAAAAGTATTCTTCTAGAGATATAGAACTGCTTGTTACCACAGATCGTCTACTTCTTGTTGTTGCAGTTGTTGCCAGGTTTGGTGCAGTTCTCCACTCTACGTAAGTCTCGTTATCATTGCGCAATTACTAGAACATACGTCCACTTTTACATTCTTATTGTATTAATGTGTTCAATCCAGTACTCTGCCAGAATGCCTTCCATGCACTCATTCCTTCGGTGCCAGAAAGCTCTTTCCTCTGCAGTTCGGTTCTTTAAGTCTTCGTTTTTTATCCCCTCTGATTTACAAGATTCATCCGTAAAGCCTCATTGAAAAAGCTTCTTTCTCTACATTCGTTTCACTGTTGTATAAGGATGTAGTCAAGATAAATACTCTAACGAAGAACTTCATGACACATTTATTGAAAATTGCCTGTTAACCGTCTCTTTACTTTCGTCACAATATAGATTACGTTTTTCGTGTCTTGTAATATCTATTTTAGTACCATGTTTAAAATTCTGCACTATGCAGTTTCAAAATGTATCGACACACAAAGTTCCCCGAACTCTGAACTAAGTCATAGCGCCAGTATTAGGTCTGTGCTAAGTCGGTTGGTTTTAGCAACAGCGTGCGAGCCATGGGGGTTCCTCCTTCAACGAAAGTCAGTAGTTACTTCGCAATACGGCTTCGTCGACATTGATTGCAGGGCTATTTCGAACGTCACATACTGCTGTGACGAATTCACCTTTGATGGTGGGCCATGTCGTTGAACGATATTTAATACGTAGAAGATGCCTGGTAAAATCAATCCAGCGTACAGTAATGGCTAAAAACACGTTTTTTTTCCATTTGAGTTCGTCTCAGTATCCATCCGCGCACTAGTAACCTATCACGTGCTTATGTGCAGAGCAATAGAGACCAAGACGTTACTAATTATAATCACTGCATCATTTATAACATCATTTTATTCTGTACTATTTTTAAATTCTTCAATAAAGGCTCGTTATCCTATTTGATTCCACAGTGTCTTAAATTCTCCAGCATTAATTGTTCAAGGTGTGTAATGTTTTTTTTTTTTTTTTTTTTGTACTGATGCTTTCGGAAAGTGTTTACAACAAAATTGTCTTTATTTTGTAACAAGAAACGTAGATTATATTACCACTAAGAATTCTTGAATTTCGTCAAATGCTCTTAAAACTAATATAACAGTTAACGAGCTCAAGAATTACGAGCCTGTTTATCTGAAACATATTCTCCTGCATACAAACTTTGCGTAAATATGCATCGTGTAAAGACACTTCTGCATGTTGACAATGAGAAGGGTCACAGTCATGAAATATTATTATGTCAATTTTATTAAACATTTCTGGTAGGACCTGTAGATAAACAAATTAACGACTGAGCGCAGGGACAAAAATCGCCATATTAGCGGAACTATCACAGAAACATTACAAAGAGAAAGACGCTCTCTGTGATGTGGAGAATTCTGAGATGTTTTTGGGATGAAGAGAAGAGATGTAACAGAGACGGTAACTTTTGTTTTTCAGGTGATGCCGAGTATAGAGGTGGAGGAGTATGCAGAATTTTTTCTATTGTTGAAGAGCTGCCATCGTGATATTTTTTGAAGTAGAAGTTTATTTAAGCGCAAAGGTATATAAAAGCAAGCTCAAATGTAATTAAATGCGAATAAAGGTTAGTAGAAAATCAAGTAAACAGAAGTTTGTGGAAAGGCAAGCTGTTTCCCATTCGCTTCGAGCTTTACTGGAATGTGTAAGTGTTGACATTTACGCACATAGACAGTCACCCCCTTGATGAATGAGTGCCGATTCAAGCTTGCATGCAGTCCGGCTCCATCGAAATTAGTTTCCCTTCATCGAAACTGTTTCAAATATATGAGCACTGAAGAGTCATCGGAGTATACTACTACACCTACCCTGCAGTCACTGTCTGTCTGTACCCAAGCCATATACACACAGAACGCTTCGGACAACAGTGGGTTCTGGCGGCGCGGAGCGGAGGACAGCTGCGACGTTGCAGCACAATTCTCTTTCGGATTGTGGCGACTGTGAAAATTCTATTAGTGTTGAGGTACGTTCAAAACTTGCTAAGTTAACTCTGTTCTAATGAAGTATACTTAGGCGTTGAAGAGGCTACACATTCTCTGTAGCATAACACATTCCACACAGAACAAGTATTTAAAATTCAAGTAATTAATGCGTAGTAAGTAAATATGCAAGTATTAAAATCGTCAGCAGAAGAAGCGACTCCAATTTTAGGGGAATTTTATGTGTAACAGTAATTGTACAAAGTGCTTAATCTGTGTCGTGTTACCTCATTGCATGCTGTGGAGCTGAGTGTCATCTTGAAACTTGAGCAGACTGCTCCAGCACAGATGAATTTCATGTAGGTAAGCATACGTAGAGTTCTTCTGCTGTAGTTCACGTGTACCAGTTTTAAGATTGAGATCTCCTCATACTAAAAAGTAGAAAATTATTTGTTTCTTTCACAGTATTCAATGCAGTAATTAGTGACACGTCGCATTGCATTTAAAGCACATAGACAATTGTATGTATTGGTAAGTTATGGTGATCATAGGAAGGAACATTACCATCCGACAATAAATTTTGGTTACGATCGGTACGGGTTCACAATACAGTAAAATGCAGGCTGGACAGGAAGCAAATATTTAGGCCTTTTATGAAGGTTCGTTGGGAGCTGGGCATAGCTTTGCCACAGACAGTCATCAGTCCATTAGCTGATATCTTAAGGCAGTTAACATTTCGAGGCACGACTGTTACTGTTGTTTCAGCCAGAGTAGCTAATATACAATATATGCAATCTGAAATGAACACAGATGTGGAGAACGTTGTAACTAAGCCAGATTTAGAGCCGGTTAGTATGAGAATGTCAGATATACAATACAGGAAAGAAGGTAGAATGAAATAACACAGCTGCGTCAAGGCAGGAACAATTTCCGAACGAGCTGACAGACATTTTCACTGCAGATTAAATACATGATCAAGCATTACGATACTGTGGAATCTACAGTAGATCAGTTAAATGCAACTATTAATAGTATGTCGTCAGAATATGAGGAACACATTTTGGAGAAATTTAACGAACATAGGAGGTTTTTTCCGAATGATCTCGAAGAGTGATCTGGAGTGAAAGGAGGTCAAGTTTCCGCTTATGACAAAGCGTACAGGAAGCTGTTTCTAACCAGTCAACGGAGAAGTTGCCTTCTACTGAGGAATATAAGACTGTATTGCAGAAAGTTAATGAGCAGATGTGGCTCAGTC
This sequence comes from Schistocerca americana, assembly GCF_021461395.2. Taxonomy (NCBI): domain Eukaryota; kingdom Metazoa; phylum Arthropoda; class Insecta; order Orthoptera; family Acrididae; genus Schistocerca; species Schistocerca americana. The sequence goes on along the minus strand of NC_060125.1, from coordinate 584,875,670 downwards.
TTCGTTCAGCGGAAGAAACGAATAGATATTTTAGCCGCTAAGTTTTAGAGAAAAATGGAAGAGGTCTGAGGGGCAATACAGAATCCAAAACCAGAGGTGCGTGGTGAGCATATATCACAGGCCTAGAGCCCTGCACCAGATCAAAGCAGCCTGTAGACGTATCAGACTTTTTATGCTGACACTTCTGACGTTGCAGCGGTGTGCTTTCACCTCCTAAATTACATACAATGCTGATGGAAGAGAAGCTGTTAAAGGATAAACAATTTCAGAATTTCTCATCAGAGAAGAAGACTGTTAAACCCGTTGTATTTATTAGAGGATTTTGTGGGGCTTCACCCCGAGCGCAGACACAGACGCGAACGATCAGTTAAATCTTGGATGGTTTGAAGCGCATTCAGCGCCCTGGGCTCCACATGTATGAGGAATTTGAACGGGCCTTCGTCGCAAAATACTGGACACTTGAGATAAAGGAACATTTGAAGAAAAGAGTTTTTATTCACCAAGTGCTTTCGTATACGAATGATGATCAGTGGAGATTCTTTGAGAAGTATATGAACAAATCCCGTTGTTGAGATGAAATCTTTTCACGCAAAAACTTATTAAGCTTTTGAAGCCTCAGTTGCCAGTGAAAATACGCGATAAGCTGATTGACACGAACGAAAGTAACGTGGAAGATTTTATGTCGGTCTTGGATTACGTAGATTTATTCCAATAGGATATAAAATTCAGACAGAAACAAGGAAACCGGTGCATACCACATTCCTGTCAATATAATATACACGCATATAATCACAGCTAAATTATGCCCAAAAACATGGCCGACAGCACAATCACACACATTATTCAAATTTTATGCCTAACTGGAGGAAACAAAGTAGGCCGGTTCGTAGAGTTACTCCCGTGTATAGCAACCATCTGAGTCAAAATCAGAACCGACAATCGCATGAGGCAAACCACACCAATCCGCAGCAACAACAAACAAATCACGACTGGCGGGAACAGCCTCCGATTGTTACGGAAGTATCTGAGGAACTTGCTCTCCAACTAAGGCCCCACCCGTTAAACCAAGGTTGACCGTATCGTGCTCCAGATGTGCGGGCGAAGAGCCTTTCAGGGGCTACCCACAGAAGGTGAATTTCTTCATGTATATTGATGGTGCAGAACTAAAAGAAGACCTCTGTGGTGATACAAGTAAACGTGACGAGGATTGTTCACCGGTACCGATGTCAGGGGTAAAAGCAAATATTTAATGACTTACTGTTGTTTTGGACAGTGGTGCTTCGGTAAATGCGATCTACTGTAGTCCCTTTGAAAGATTGTTTCAAAGAAACAAGTTACCATCTTTACCTGTAAACAACTATAGGGCAACTGGAGCTGTCGGTAACCGGTCGGACACAGTGAAGATACAAACGATGCTTACACAAAAACTAGGAAATGGTGCGATTCAATGCACGTTCTTACTTATTAATAAATTTGTGGTCTATTATACCGTCGGGTGGGAAAGAGGATGCGTGAAGGGCGGAAGAGTCAGCTTCTCCGCTGGAAAACTTATAATTAAGTTAGGTGGTGCCGAATTTCAAGAAGACCAGTTGAGAAATGAGACTATGTGTTAGCGATACTGCAGAGGGATATGCATAAAACTGATTATTGTAACAGAAGGTGTTCCACAGAACTACACCAAAAGGAAAATATCTACATCTACATCCATACTCCGCAAGCCACCTGACGGTGTGTGGCGGAGGGTACCTTGAGTACCTCTATCGGTTCTCCCTTCTATTCCAGTCTAGTATTGTTTGTGGAAAGAAAGATTGTCGGTATGCTTCTGTGTGGGCGCTAATCTCTCTGATTTTATCCTCATGGTCTCTTCGCGAGATATACGTAGGAGGGAGCAATATACTGCTTGACTCTTTGGTGAAGGTATGTTCTCGAAACGAAAAAATGTAAGCAGTTTGGATGATCAAGTCCGTAAGAAATTAGAACAGCCTGAGAATCTCACTCTGGATCAGAAGAGTGAGTTAGGAAATTTAGTTAATAATTATGATAAAGTTTTTGACGAAAGGCCACATCAAGTGAAGGGACATGCTTGCCACATCGAAGTCTCCCCATAGCAAACCTACAGCCATAGCTTTTATTCCATACCCTGGAAGCTAAGATCGGCAGTAGCAAAGAAGATTAATTCCATGATTTCGTGGGATTTGATCGAACCCTCGAGCAGTCCCGACACTAGCCCACTTCTCATGGTACCAAAGCAAGGTGGCAATGTTCACCTGGTCCTCGATGCCTGGGTCGTAAATACGATTATTGTTCCAGTACGCACACATCCAGAGAATATAGTCACTTCATTCAAAAATTTCACCAATGTTCAATACCTAAGCTGCATCAACATGCATGCTTGTTAATGGCAAACAAGCCTTGGACAAGCCTCAAAGAAGTATAAAGCATTTCTCTATGCAGGGTGAGGCTATCAGTTCCAACTCCTTCCATTCAGCCTTAATGGAGTGCTCGAATATTTACACAGGCCCTGGAATATGTGTTAGGACAAGAACATATATAATTATTGGTTCGTGTACTGTAAGCTTTTAAGGAGGTCAAAGTACAGTTACCTTGCAAAAATAGCATTTGTCTTGAAGAAGATCACGTTCCTAGGCCATGTAATTGATTCCAAAGGGATTTTACCTGATTCGGAAAATGTATGTACAACTAAGCACTTCCCGGCGGCACTGGCTAAGAGAAAACGTTAAGTGTACCTCGATCTCCCTTTGTTTTTCCGTCGATCGTTCCTGATCGGTCTTTGAATGACAGAACATTTTCCATATATTATACGATCCCAAAACCAATATTTTAATAAATTAACCCATGAAATGATCAAAATATTAATTATATCACTATCAAATGTAATAACTGTTAATTTTCTTAAATTAAGACACCCAATATCAATAATACTCTTCGTTATCCTTCAAACATTCCTTCTCAGATTAATAACAGGAACAATAATGAAAAGTTATTGATTATCATATATTCAATTCTTAACATTCCTTGGTAGTATATGAGTTCTACTTATTTATATCATTAGAACTGCATCAAATGAAATATTTCATCCTAAATCAATTACTATAATCGTCACTCTAACAATGTGATCTTTATTATATCAACATTAATTACTATAGGTCAAATAATATTTATAGAGTTTTCAATAATACCAAAACAATAAATATTAATAACTCAATCATTTATCAAGAAATAATATGTTTAGAAAAATTATATAATAGACGAACATTTATTATTACAATAATGATAATAATTTATTTATTTTTATTACTATTAGCAGTAGTTAAAATAACTTATATTAACCAAGTACCTATTTGAAAAATAAAAATTTTACTGATGATTACACCCTTATGATTGAGACACCCCTTATTTAAAATTATTAATAATTCCCTAGGTGATTTACATGCACCAACTAATATTATATTTTGATGAAATTTTTAATCCCTATTAAGATTGTGTTTAGTAATTCAAATCGTGACTGGACTATTTTTACCTATGCACTACACATCAAATATTGAAATAGCATTATGTAGTCTGTTACACAGCTGCTGGGACGTAGATACCAGTTGAATCATTCGAATTTTTTATGCAAGGGAAGCATCTATATTTTTATTTGCATTTACTTACATGTAGGATGAGGAATCTTTTGTGGATCTTATATGTAAATACATACCTGATTAATTGGAACAGTAATTCTGTTCTTAGTTATAGCAAATGCATTTATATATGTTTTACCTTGAGGTCAAATATCATTCTGAGCTGCAACAGTAATTACTAATTTACTATCAGCAATTCCATATTTAGGATCAGACTTAGTTCAGTGAGTATGGGGAGGATTTGCTGTTCACAACGCGACATTGGATCGATTCTTTACATTCCCTTTATTATTGCAGCTATGTCAACAACCCACTTATTTTTTCTATGTTAAACAAGGTGTAATAACCTTTTAGGCCTAAATGGAGATATTGAAAAAATTCCATTCTACCCACAGTTTACTTTCAATGACCCTATCACGTTTGTATTAATAACATCATTATTAATCATATTATGTCTAATTAACCTCTACCTACTAGGAGACACTGATAACTTTGTACCAGCCTATCTACACCAAGATGAAATTCAGTTGATAAACGGGTATTCATTGGACAAATATATTATACTAGAACTGACATGTGATCATATTTTCACGCAATTTGGGTGCATAGGTACCGAGAAATCAGTATCCAGAACAACCACCTCTGGCCCTTATAATGACCTTGATACGCCCGGACATTGACTCAAACATGGCTTGGATGGCACGTACAGGTACCGCTGCCAATGCAGCTCCAACACTATACCAAAGTTCATCAAGAATAGTGACTGGCATACTGTAATGAGCCAGTTGCTCAGCCACCATTGACCTGAAGTTTTCAGTTGGTGAGAGATCTGGAGAATGTGCTGGCCAGGGCAGCAGTCGAACATTTTCTGTATCCAGAAAGGCCCGTACAGGACCTGCAGCATGCGGTCACACACTATCCTGCTGAAATGTAGGGATTCGCAGGGATCGATTGAAGGGTAGATCCACGGATCGTAACGCATCTGAAATGTAACGTCCACTGTTCAAAGTGCTGTCAATGCGAACAAGAGTTGACTGAGACGTGTAGCCTGTGGCACCCCATGCCATCACGCCAGGTGATACGCCAGTATGGCAATGAGGAATACACACCTCCAATGTTCGTTCACAGTGATGTCGCCAAACACGGATGTGACCATCATGATGCTATAAACAGAACCTGAATTCATCCAAAAAATGACGTTTTGCCATTCGTGCACCAAGGTACGTCGTTGAGTACACCATCACAGTCTGCGATGCAGCGTCAAGGGTAACCACAACCATGGTCCCCGAGCTGATAGTCCATGCTGCTGCAAACGTCATTGAACTGTTCGTGCAGATGGTTGTTGTCTTGCAAACATCACCATCTATCGACTAAGGGATCAAGATGTGGCTGCACGATCTGTTACAGCCTTGCGGATAAGATGCCTGTCATCTCGACTGCTAGTAGTACAAGGCCATTGGGTTCCAGCACATATTCTGCATTACCCTCTGGAACCTACTGATTCCATATTCTGCTAACAGTCATTGGACCTCTACCAACACGAGTAGCAGTGTCGTGATACAATAAACCGCTATCGCGATTGGCTACAGTCCAACCTTTATCAATGTCGGAAACGTGATGGTACCCATTTCTTGTCCTTACACGAGGCATCACAACAACGTTTCACCAGGCAACGCCGGTCAACTGCTGTTCGTGTATGAGAAATCGGTTGGAAACTTTCCTCATGTAAGCATGTTGTAAGTGTCGCCACCGGTGCCAACCTTGTGTGAATGCTCTGAATAGCTAATCATTTGCATATCACAGCATCTTCTTCCTGTCGGTTAAATTTCGCGTCTGTAGCACGTCATCTTCCTGGTGTAGAAATTTTAATGATCAGTAGTGTATTAGTAACACCAATCAACATTCAACCAGAATGAAATTTCTTATTTGCATATGCAATTCTTTGGTCAACTACTAATAAAAAGGTAAGTGTTACAGCATTATTTTTATTAATGAGAATCCTAATAATTTTACCATTTTACAACAAAACACCATTCAGAGGTATTCAGTTCTACGCTATTCATCAAATTCTATTTTGAATCATAGTAGTTGCTGATTAACATGAATTAGTAAACGACCAGTTGAAGAACCATATATTATAACAGGACAAATCTTTGCCATTATCTACTTTACATACTTGTTAATTAATGTTCATATTGCAAACACATGAGACAAGTACTCAGGATTGGGAGATATACAGTGATTAATAAAAATAAAAAAAAAGTACTCAACGCTGCAATATTATTTAGTCCGTTAAATATATGTGGGCTTGCATGAGACTTTGAAACAACCAAATACCACGATAACATACATTCGGACATCGGCTATTCTGAATATGAAATAATATTTTGCACACAGCACACTACTCACTGCCTTCTAACAGATAGTTCAAATGAGCACTACTGTTACAGAGAGAAAATGTGCGTGCTTTTATGCAATATGTAATGATTAATTATTTCTCAGGGGCTACTGGTAATTTGTGTACCAGCTTTCACACAGAAACTGAAATATTTTTTATGTTTATTGAATGGAATATTTTTCTGTATTAAATATTCATTATGTGCGAGGGAAAAACTGAGGAGAATCTCAGTAGCCAATCTTAAACATACTAAACTCATTCAGTACAAAATCATTAATGAATGGAATTTGTCTTTACTTTACTAGCTTTGAAACTATTAAAAGACGAAAATAGGGAGGTCTCCAGTGTTTACATTTAATATTACAGACTGAATTTCTGACTAAAAAATATCATCAGCAGAATGGCTGAACAAATGCAGATAGGGAAAGAGACCTTTCCACAACACGAATTTCTGAAACAGAGTTATTAACTACAATTAATGTTGGCCATTATGGGTGGTGCTCACTACTTCAGTAACCAATACTTCGTAATAACAATTGAACATGTTTTCTGGTAACTTTCAGACTTACATAAATTATCAGACTGTGATACAAACTACGAAGGAAAAAATCTAACCCAAAAAAAAACATAGTCTCTGTTCTTCTTCATCTACATTACACAGATACTATAAACAAAAGGCTATTTGTTAAACACATTACTGTTTGTGAGCTTTACAAATAATAAACTACACTTTTTAATATTTGATATTCATCAAGGACACGGACCCAGCTTTCAATAATTTACAGTTCACACACCACTATTTTTTAACACACATACCAAAACCCTTTTAACTTTTCTCGAAACGTCAATTTATGTGATGTTCCGTCACACAAGCTAATTAAGCAATAAAATAAATAAGTTAATTTCCCTCGGAAACAAACCGAGATATTGAACTCTTCTATTAACTTTTCTCAAAAAATTTCTCTAGTAAATGAAGTAAAGTAAATCTTAAAATCAATAAAGAAAATAAAAAAATTAAAAGTGAAGGTAAAAAGCTGTTTGAAGCTAAATATATTAATTTATTATAATGAAATTGAGGTAAAGTACCTCAAACACAAATAAACCCAAAAGATATTACAGCAAGCTTCATAAAAATTTAAATTAAAGCTGACAACATTCTCATAAAAGCAATTCTAGTGAATTCAGCCAAAATAAATCAAAGTAAAACCGCCTGCACCATACTCAATATTAAATCCTGAGACTAATTCAGACTCACCGTCAGCAAAATCAAAAGGAGTTCGATTAGTTTAATCCAAACAAGAAGCCAAACAAGCTAATACTAAAGGTTTAGAAATAATGATAAATCAACAAAAAAGTTGATAGTTTATGAAGTCAAAGTGTAAAACTACCAATTAGAATAATTAAATACAATAAAATCAAAGCTAAGCTAACTTCATATTCAATTGTTTGAGCATCAGAATGCAGGAAACCTAATAAAGACTAATTTGAATTAGAAGATCAACCAGCAATTATAACAGTTTAAACACACAGTCTAGTACAGCACAAAAAAAACATAAGAAAAAGAATACACGAAAGTTAAATAAGGAAAGATTACTGAAACAGGCAATGAAATTATTAAATTAAAAACAAGAGAAAAATAATAAAGGAAATAATTAGACATAATAGGGATGGGCTACTCATCACAATCCAGCATAATGGCATCAGTAAAAGGCTGCAGAATCCCTACAAACCGTACTTTATTTTGATCTTTATGAATCTGATTATAGCCTAAAACCTTTTGCTCCAATAAAATTAAAAAAGCCACACTAATTAAAACACAAGTAGATAGCAAAAGAAACTTCAAAACTAACAGAAATAAATCATAAAGTATCAACACTATTTGCAGAAAAAAATCTACATAAATGAATTCTACATTCATTGATTAATGTGTCAAAATAGTAAATTAATTAATATTAATCAATAATACAAGATATTTTTAAGTATATGGTCCTTCCATACTAGTATGGTTTAATAATCATAGGACATAAAATGACCTTGCTCACACCAGTCTGAACCCTGATCGTGTAAGTATTTAAAGGTTGGACAGACCTAATCATTAGGCATTTCCACCCAAAATTTTTCTTATTCCAACCTTGATGTAACGATGTGCTTTGTCAATATGAACTCTCAAAAACAATTATGCTGTTATCCCTAAAGTAACTTAACCTAATGATCATAAAATATGGATCAAAACAAGAAACTAAAATCAATGATATAATAATGAAGAGTTTGCTTATTCTTCATGTCACCCCAACAAAACATTATCATTAAATATAGAAAGACCAACAAAAACTATATAAAAATCAAATGTTAAGCTCTATAGGCTCTTCTTGTCCTAAAGATAAATTTAAGCCTCTTGACTTAAAAGTTAAATTCAAAATTTTATTAAGAGACAGTTGATTTCTCGTCAAACCATCCATTCCAGCCACTAGTTAAGAAACTGATGTTTATGCTACCTTTGCATGGTCAAAACACCACTGCTCTTTAAATATTCGCTCAGTGAGCAGGACATGTTTTCGATAAACAGGCAGAAATCAATTTTTCCAGTGTATTGTAATAATTAACAAGGTAAACTTTTTATATAAATAAATATACTAATTCATTCGTTATAACAAAGATTATTAAATTAAATCAAGTTTTAATACAAAACATAAATATAATTATAGAATCAAAATTTAAAATAATGAACTGAAACATAATCTTCAAGATAGCTAGTTTAAAGCCTACTATTATATTTAAAAAAGCAATTTATAAGTTAATAAGTCTAATGCTTATCACTTAAAGAATAAATAAATTAATATATACACTTGAAATTTATATAAAAACAATTAGCCTCAAAAAATTAAGTTTTTTTTTCTTAAGAATGTAGATGTGTTAGGAAACGATTAACATTTCATTTCTATAGATAATTTAGAACAACTACGTCACATTAACTATAAATTTTTTAATAATTTAACCTAAATTGAGGCAAGAAATATAAATTCTAAAATTTTGATAAAACCTGATTCAAAATATACAGTAAATAAGATCTACTTTAAAAAAAATTAATACAATATTTCATAAAACACTTTCATATCCAATGTACTGTAATTTGAAAATGAGTTCTATAAAATGTACTCAGACAAAAACAACAGTTATTTATATTAAATAATTAAATAAACATAAAATAAAGTAAATGATCAATAATCCTGAGTGGCATAGAAATAGTTTCACTGTAAGCGAAATACTTACTAATAAGTTATATCTTGAACCTCTTCCTAGATACACTTTCTAGTACATCTACTATGTTATGACTTATCTCATTTAATTGAAGGTACCTTAAAATAAATCAAATAGATTAATCAATAATGAGAGCAATGGGTGATGAGTACACACCTCAGAGCCAAATCAGTTAAATTAAATAAATCAAACTTCTATCAAATTTACCTTGATCAACAGTATTTCACCATCGAATCTGTTCTAAACAAAAATCTATTGTTAACTACCTCCTCGTAACTAAAAGCTGCACCTTGACTTGAAATATTTCACAATTACAAATCCTGAGAATTATAACTCTAAAAATATTATCTGATAATGGAGGTATACAAACAAGTAAATTAAGTAGAGTATATCATGTATTATCCATCATGGGTGGTTTCCGCTGAATGTAATGAGATACTGCAAAATTCTCAGGGTTTAAAGATCTTAACCAATAGTACCCAGGTAAGTATAATTAGTATTTAAAATAACAGGGTATCTAATCCTAGTCTGTTATATAAATTTTACTAATTCATGAAAAGAGCTATTAATAAATTTTGACATTTCACCTCACTAATTCATTTTTTAACTCAAATAATACACACTACTGTTTTAACAAATAATATTCACTTGTATCTATCATATAACTGCAGCATCTGGCACTAACTATGCCAATACTAAATCAATTACTAAATCGAAGATCACTTATTATTAAATCAAATTATTGCAAAAATAAAATTTAGTTTGACAAAAATTACATATAATAAAAAGAAAAAGTCAATAACCAAGAACAAAACTGTTACCAATAAACAACAAGAAATAAAAAATTAAACAGTATAAGAGATAAGAAGGAGTACAAGTATTTCAAGAAAATAACAGATAAAAATCAAATAATAACAAAAAAGAACCATGCCCCATTCATTACCACAACAGCTGAAACATACCCTTTGAAAAATTAATGAATTGCTGTGCTGATAAACCACTATGTTATTTGATTTTCAAACAGTTGAGCAAAACTGAATGTACTCAGGCATTACTCTCTTTACTTATTTTGATCAACACTAAACTGACATACAATATTTCAGGCACAACGCAATCTGACTTCCAAAAATCCCTACAAAAGAATGGCCCTAACTAACAATAGCCTATACCTTTCATGAATCACTTACCTCACAAAAATATTCGTTACTCGAACTACTACAGTACAGCAAGCGCCACTACTGCCAGCTAAATAAAAGATGCAAACTACTGCAGGCACTAACTACTGATAGGCATAGTCAGCAAATGAAATATTTCGATAGAGAAAAAAAAAAAAACAATGTATTTAGCTTAATAATGTTCAAAAATCAGTTAATGGAATCCAGTACCACAAATTTACTCATTCTGGTGGGCACACGTCCAGATCATCTGCTCTTAAAATTCTGCCATCTCTCTCCCCACATCCACCACTGCTGAGAGCTCACCTCCAACTGCCCAAAGCTACATGCTGTTCACATACAGCTGCCCAACACTACAATAGCGAATATTCCAACAATGCAAACCAGCCACAGACTTCACACAACACACTCATTGATTTTCATATCGAGTGCTACATGGCATTACCAACATAAAAACCTAAACAGCCTACTTACATAGCCCCCGTGCTCCCCACAAAAAATTTTACAAATTGTTTTGGGCAATGGCCAATACACATATGTTAAAATTTTTTTATATTCACACTAACAAATTTATAAAATGCACACATTTGTCAATACAATATTGGTGAAAAGCAAAAATTGTTGTCATAAAGATAGTCTTGACCATTTGTCACAATAGTCATTACAGTTTTATTTTATTTCTCAAAGTCTGTGCAGTAAAAGAAATTGCACACAGAAGTAGTGGATTTCCATGCCGTGTTGATGAAGTAGTGTTGTCCTTCCAATGGAAAGACAATGCTGACTCTTCACATGCAGACAGGTAATGGGCCACAACAGAGCAAACCCACAGCAGAGTCTGTCAAAGTTTTGAAGAATATTGGTGGGTTAGGTCATCACAGAGCAGACCCACTGTAGTCCTGGCAGAGGTTATGGTACTGATGTGCCACCAGAGCTGCAGACCCATTGCAGTCCCTATAGAAATAATGGTATTGGTGGACCATCAAAGGTGTAGAACCACTGTAGTCTTTGTGGAAATAATGGTATTCACGTGCCAGCAAAGGTGCATACCCACTGTAGTTCTTGTAGAGGATATGGTATTGGTGGGCCATCAAAGGTGCAGACCTACTGCAGTCCTGGTAGAGAAGGCCAGCAGCCATCTGTTGTAACTGTATAGGTGCACAATCACCATTGAAGAGTCTTGTGGACAATATAGTAAGTCCCTAAACCACCATTTGTGCACTCACAAAGTTTTTGGAATTCTCCTTAGAACCAGCAGTGCTGTTAACCAATCTCTTGCTGAATTATTAACACACGTGCACACAATGACAGTGCCAACTTCTCACATATTGTGCATATACTAAGACCAACAGAAATGTGTGCAGTGAAATTAAACTTAATTTGAAGAACTGGTGACTATACAATTATAAATTTATGACATGAGAGTACAATTACAAAGGTACAAAATACATAATTAAAAAACATAACAATGCAGATAACAGTTCTAGTAATACAGGTTTTACAAAAGGATCGAAATAACATATACAACAGTGTTACAGGAATTATGACATAAGTAAATAAATAAAATAACTAGAATAACTTTCGGACCATTAATTTCACACATGAGTACTGAAACAGAACAGAATGTCTAAACATGTTTACAAAGTAAATAACATAGTTCTAGAAAAATTCTACAACACAACTCTTATCAGATAAACATATAAGGACAGGAAGAACACAAATACACAAGGGTACACAAACACATAGCAGGATAACACAAAAGGAAAAGACAAGGTATGTTTTACTGCAGTGTTTTGCAAACAAAACTTTCTTTATCTCTAGACGATCTCCCTTCGTTCATCATTATTCCTTTTTCATATAACCTCTCAATGCATTCTTTTCCTATTCTTCGTAACTCATTCTCTTATATAGCCTACCCCCTCTTAAGTTAATTTAAATCTACTGAGCTCATATATATATATATATATATATATATATATATATATATATATACTAAGGGACAACAAATGCAGCAGCAAAAAGACTTAACAGAAACAGCAATGACAAAGAAATGCAAATTGGCAAAGCAAGCAGAAGTATATCTAAATTACCAAAGGAAATGCAATATTACAACTAATATAAAGCAGTGTGCTGCAAACAAGAAAAGTAAATCAGAATTAAACTGGCTTAACAGAGTAATACAAAGTGAAATGCAGTAGCACTATGCCTGGCAAACAGCAGCAGAAAATTGAATAACTTATTTCTAAACATGTCAAACCCACAAGCAGAAGAAAAGTACACTAAAGACAGCAATGCAGATAAGGGAAATGTCTATTCACATCTTAATATCTATGCTATTAAAGTGGTGCACCACAACAACTTATTCTACAAAAGAATTACCAAGTACTTGAAAAGAAAATTATGTATACAGTTACTGCTATTAGTCCCTTCTTATTGTTCTTTCTTTTCCAAGTGCTCCTTTTTTGAAGAATGTGGATCTTTAAATTATTATTTAACAGCTCTGTTGACAGAAATTGTTCACATTAGCAAATTCATTTAATTTTATTTCAATGCTGCAACGCAGCTGGAAACCAGATATCAAATGAAATAAGGAACTATGTACAAAGGAAAGCATAAAAACGTCATTCAATAGCCATGTGGCATTTCATAAGTCACTAGAAATTCTCTCAACTCTCGCAGAAAGACACTTATCATATTGAGGTGGGCAAATGTAAGAACATTTCCCATCAATTCATAAGCATTTCAGAAAGTAGAACAAAGTACGAACTCCAACGTGTACTCATATGTTTCCAAGTAATGAGCGTGTCGTATTTGCGATGCTTTCTTCAAAGAAATGTCAATAGCGAGGTAAATGGCCTCTTTTTTCTCCGCCTAATGGCTTTTTCTCCAGACGACTGCTGCAGTTGGGCACCCTCAGCGCATTAAGGCAAGGTCACCTAGCTTTTTCACCGAAATATTTATGCCTGCAGTTTCTGCTACAGTGACAGTCTCATATAAAAAAAATTCACAGCTCGAAAAATTGCAGTAGAAATTCGTAGAAACGAAATCTCATAAATATGAGTGTTGGGATGCATTCATGCATGTACATACATTTCATAACTCTTAAAATACGATTCTTGGTTTCCAACATTCTTTATAACAAATCAGAGACCCTAACCACTACTCATTATTCCTTACCTTGTTACACATACACATATTCGTCGACACTTTTTCAATATTTCATCATAATAAATATGAAGCATAATCATATTCCTCATATAGCATTAGCTTATTGATAATCATCGTTGTCTGTAAGCAAGGTTCTGTAGAAGTCAATGTACTTACCTCGTAACAAACAAAGTGAAATGCTATGCATATGGATATCGTAGTTGTTACGTGCATTACCGTGATCAAGAAAGTACTATACTGTAACGTATTGCTGTGCTACGAAAAACGCTGTCTCATTGTAGCTATACCACAAAAGTTACTACTAAAACATGTTTTACTTTACAAAAGACTTCAGAAAAACTGTGCAGATATAAAACAGATACAGCACAAAAGCAATAATATAAATAGCGCGCGTCGTTATTAGGATTAGGAGACCTACAAATTCACCTTGGCAAGATGGCTCTGCCCTGTTTGAATCCCGCCAGTTCTGATGAAATTCAGGTCTGTCGTTACGATTATATTATCTGTCGTCATGTCAGTAGATTCCATAGTTCCTATCTTGTCGGTCACGTGATAGACAATTTCTCCTGGAATCGTAACTGTGCGGTGGACCGTTGTGTCTGAAGCTATTCTGTCTCCCTTGATAATAATTGTTTTGGTTCCCATATTATCTGTTTCTAAGGTTATCTCTGTCATATTCATTACTATGGAAATGCAATCTTTGTCTGTAACTATTTTTACTCTGCCAGTAGTTGTCATATGGGTGGTGTCTGGTTTGGTCACGATTTACGTTGTAAGAATAGCCTTGTCGTGTCCAGTTATTGTTTCTGTCGTCACGGAATTGTGACGGATGTGACCTGTAATGATTGTTTTCCTGTTTTCGCATCCCGCGACTGCAAGTGTCAATTTCCAATTCTTGTAACAGTCCCTGAAAAACTTCATTGTCGTCTTTGCAACGTCCTGCCAAAATAATATGTCTTAAATGTTCAGGCGATTTGATTAAGCAAATGCGGATGAGTTCTGAGGGGCTGTATGGGTTTGACAGATACTGATTCTTATGCCACATGTCTTCAAAATATTTCACAAGACTGGAGATTTCAGATTGTTCGAAATGTTTCATCATTATGATGCTATGTTTTACTCGGTCTTGTGTAAACAATGAGAGAATTGCTGAAGCCACGCTTGTTGATGAATGTCGTTGCCGGAATTCTTAAATGTTTTGAATTTACGTGTAGTAATAAACAGCTTGTAGTCAAAATCATCACGTCAGCGAGACGCATGTCTCTCATCGTTACGTCGTTTTGACGGTTCCATCTCAAAATTCGGTGTACCTTGCCAAATTCTTTCATGGTTTCCGAAGTACCCTGTGTTATTATTTTGTGGCTGTTCTGTATTTCTATGTCCCTCTTCCCATATTGGAGCGTGAGTGTCCTCTGAAATATGTAATTGTTGTATAACCTGTGTCAACTGATCTTGTACTTTCTGGCTATATCTTTTGTGTTGTGTATTAATTTGATTTTGATTTTGTTTAAATTTCTTAATTTGTTCGTACTCTTCTGTGTCAGTGAAGGCTACGGGTCTTGCGTCATTCAGATCATCATCTACCTTTGCAGATGAGTTAGTGAACTGATCCTAAAGTTCGGGTACTTTCTCCGATAATGAACTGATTTCCTCAGTGTGTTTTTCTGAACCAAGTTCCAGTCTCCATTTGCGTTGAAAACGTATCTACTATGTCCTTTAAGTTTCCTTGAGTTTTGTAAGTTGCGTAACCGAATCGGTAGATGCAATGGAGTATATTTTAGCTTGCAAGGTGTCGTTATTTTCATGAATAATAGTTTTCAGTTCTTTTATGGCTGCTTCGTGATTCTGTAATGCATTTTCATGACGCGAAAAACTAGGTTGAAAATGCTCACAAATTGTGTTTTTACGTCATTACAGACTTTTTGACATTTCGACTCGATTTTAAGTAACTCAGCAGTTAAACCTTCGCGTGTTTGTTCAAGCGTGGTGTCTTACAATTGAAGATTTTGTTCCATTGCGTCTAACTGTTGCTGTGTTTGTCTCTGATTTTGTTTCATTTGTTGCATTAATTGCAATAATAATGTATTAGGATTTGGAATCTGTTCCTCTATGCTTTTCGGCAGTGCATTTGCACTGGCAACATTCACATTTTCACAAGCAGAAAATGTGTCTTGACTTATTTGAGAACCCGGTGAGGACCCAAAACCTCAATCTACAGTATTTGCAAGATCGTGTCCTGTCATTTCGGATTCCTCAGGCGAGCTGTTGCCGACCGATCGTTCGATAATGCTTCCCTGTTCACTAATTGTTTCACTGTCTACACCATTATTTTGCCGCTGGCTCGATTTCCCTATGCACAATTACCAAATTACTTCGTTGAATGTCTGTTAATTCATCACCCGGTGGTGCTGATAAGCTACAATCGTCGTCACTATCATTTCTCAATTTACTTTGGAGCCTAGTGTTCGTTTCTCACACGCCATAATTATCACATATTTCCTACGGTAACAAGAAAAGCACAATTTGAAGAGCAAAAACAAGAAAACACAATAGCATAGCACTGAAAACAATATCTCGTTAATTGCAAGCGCAGCTGCGAAATACTTAGTGCAAATTTCACATGCATGCCACAACTGTTTTACTGTACGACAATGAAAAACTACATCTAGAAAGGAAATTATCTCTATAATTATATGCTAGCAATAAACAGTAGCTCACTAATTACACAAACTACAAGAAAAATTCAGAAGATTCCAGTGAGGTATCCTCGGCTAAGGGTCAACATATGAAACATGCCCTTAGAAAAATTAATGAATTACTATGCTGATAAACCTCTGCTTTATTTGATTTTCAAACAGCTGAGCAAAACTGAACGTACTCAGAAATTACTCTCTTTACTTATTCTGATCAACGCTAAACTGACACAATATTTTTAGCGTAACACAGTCTGACTTTCAAAAATACCTACAAAAGAATGGCCCTGACTAACAATAACCTATACCTTCCATGAATCACTTACCTCACAAAAATCTTCGTTACTCGAACTACTACAATATAGCGAGCGCCACTACTGCCAGCTAAATAAAAGATTCCTACTGTTGAAGGCACTAACTACTGATAGGCATAGTCAGCAAATGAAATATTTTGATAGAGAACAAACAATGTATTTACCTTAATAATGTTCAAAAGTCATTATATATATATATATATATATATATATATATATATATATATATATCAGTTCATGATATCCAGTATTACAAATTTACTCTTTCTGGCGGACACACGTCCAGATTGTTCGCTCTTAAAATTTTGCCATCTCTCTCCGCACATCCACCACTGCTGGCTGCTCACCTCCACCTACAATAGCGAATATTTCAACAATGCAAACCAGCCACAGACTTCACACAGTACAGTCAGTGATTTTCATACAGAGCGCTATGTGACGTTACCAACATAAAATCCTAAACAGCCTACTTACACAGCTTCTCTATAACTTAAAAATAAAGATAAATATGGGACCTGTATATCAATAAATGTATTATATTCAACCCTCGCATTCTATTATCTTCAACCATCGTATATTGTTTCCAAAATAATGGATCTATTTACTATTTTCTGTGTATCATTTACCATTTCAATTCAACAGCATCGTTGTATTTGATTTAACAGCAGTTCACTTCTCATGCATTCCTTTTCTTGTTGTTTATACTAACACTCTTTTTGGAACACATTAACCATTTTACTCAAGTGCAATTCAAAACCATTTGCTACTCCTCTGATTGCAAACAACAATAACATGTCACCCAATCCCACTGTGATAGTCCATCTAACAGCTTCTAGGGCAACAAGAATTTGATTTTCATTATTTCATACAATCATTGATCCACTGTAAGAACTTAAAATGCTGTCAAAATATACTTGTTCAGAGATGTACCCTTACATCAAAATTGTAGCACAGTAAGTAGACTATTAAAGTTAAGAACAGTGTGTTTGTCTTGAGGCGGTTCAACTGATGGTGTGCAAATTACATGTGAGTTCTGTTCCTTCAAGAGTCGGGAATAGGGGTTTCCTGTTGTAACACTAGAAGGAGTGGCTTGCACCATTCTTCACAAAGCTTTAATTTAGTGGAGTATTCTGAAATAAATATTTTCTACCATTTAGCCAGTAACAAAATTGATAGTAAAATTGATAATAATATTGATAATAAAATTAACTACAAAAACAACTAAAATCATATCTGCTGCATAACTCCCTCTGCTTAATTAACAGTTTCTGGATAAGTAATAATGATTTTGGTATGTTTGATGGAACTAGAGCGTTATTGATCACAGTGAAGTGTAAAACACTGTGTGTAAAATAACAGCTTAAAGCAATTACATAATTTTTAAATGGTCAACTTGCGTTCATACACTAATAAATTTCATTACCTCTGTCGACAAGCACGTTATTGTAATGTAATGGTATTTCCGGAATACGTTGGTCTAGGTAACATATTTAAATGAGTGACATGGCAAGATCACAGGTTAATGTAAGTGCGAGATTAGCCATTACAAACATGAAATGTTGATTGCAAGCATGCAATGTGTTGTTTAGGTGCTGAATATCGTTCATGAGATGGGATGTCTGTTGCATGTGGTCAGTCAATACAGGAATCGCTGATGCTGTTTGTGGATGACGCTGGAATTGCCCGATGATGTCCCGTATGTGCTCAACTGGAGACAGATCTGGTGATCAAGCAGCCCACGGCATGTCGACACTCTGTAGATCATGTTCGGCTACAATAGCGGTATGTGGACGAGCGTTATCCTGTTGGAAAGTAACTGTTGGTTTGCTAATCGTGAATGGCAAGAAAACAGGTAAAATCACCAGACTGACGTACAGTTTTGTAGTCAGGGTGTATGGGATAACCACGGGAGGACTATTGCTGTCGTATGAAGTCGCACCCCAAGCCATAACTTCAGGTGTAGGTCCAGTGTGTCTAGCAGGCAAAGAGGTTGGTTGCAGGCGCTCAACTGGCATCCTTCTAACCAATAGACGGCCATCACCGAAATGGGCTGCAGCTTTCATCAGAAAACACAACAAGCCCCACTCTGTCCTACAATTTGCTCTCACTCGACACCACAGAAGACGCAAATGGCGGTAGTTTGGGGTCAATGGGATGCACGTTAGAAAGCGGCTGGCTCGGAGCTATCCTTGAGGTAACAGATTTGTAACAGTTCTTTGTTTCACTGAGGTGTAAATGTTCAAATTGTTGCTGGGGATACGATGTGCCAGATCCATTCGCCAAACGCGACGGTCTTCCCTGTCGGAGATGTCACGTGGCCTTCCGGGGCCCGGTCTTTTTGCGATCGTACATTCTCGTGACCATCGCTGTCAGCAATCATGTAGAGTGTCTACAAAACTGCCACGTCTTTCTGCAGAAGCAACATGTAGCCTTTCGTAGCCGTCTTACACCACCTCCTTCAAACTAAACAATGGCGTCTTCGTCGTCCTAAAGGCCTTCTTGACTAACATCAACTCACCACGTCCGTTACAGCGTGTTTTCATGGCTAACCTGATTTGCATCCTCACAGAGGTGCTTTTAGGGCGACTGTTATGAGACTGGCGTGAAACTGGAATAGACATAATTTTCCAGATGTGGTAACACGCCCACTAATTTTTATTTATGTCGCATGTCTCCTTCTAGGCACTGCGATTTTTTGTTGTTGTTGCCGTTAGTGTATACAAGGTGTTACAAAAAGGTACGGCCAAACTTTCAGGAAACATTCCTCACACACAAAGAAAGAAAATATGTTGTGTGGACATGTGTCCGGAAACGCTTACTTTCCATGTTAGAGCTCATTTTATTACTTCTTTTCAGATCACATTAATCATGGAATGGAAACACACAGCAACAGAACGTACCAGCGTGACTTCAAAGACTTTGTTACAGGAAATGTTCAAAATGTCCTCCGTTAGCGAGGATACGTGCATCCACCCTCCGTCGCATGGAATCCCTGATCCGTTGATGCAGCTCTGAAGAATGGAGTATTGTATCACAGCCGTCCACAATACGAGCACGAAGAGTCTCTACATTTGGTACCGGGATTGTGTAGACAAGAGCTTTCTAATGCCCCATAAATGAAAGTCAATATGGTTGAGGTCAGGAGAGCGTGGAGGTCATGGAATTGGTCCATCGGTCACCGAATCTGTTGTTGAGAAGCGTACGAACACTTCGACTGAAATGTGCAGGAGCTCCATCGTGCATGAACCACATGTTGTGTCGTACTTGTAAAGGCACATGTTCTAGCAGCACAGGTAGAGTATCCCATATGAAATCATGATAACGTGCTCCATTGAACGTAGGTGGGAGAACATGGGGTCCAATCAAGACATCACCAACAATGCCTGCCCAAACGTTCACAGAAAATCTGTGTAGATGGCGTGATTGCACAATTGCGTGCGGATTATCGTCAGCCCACACATGTTGATTGTGAAAATTTACAATCTGATCACGTTGGAATGAAGCCTCATCCGTAAAGAGAACATTTGCACTGAAATGAGGATTGACACATTGTTGGATGAACCATTCGCAGAAGTGTACCCGTTGAGTCCAATCAGCTGCTGATAGTGCCTGCACACGCTGTGCACAGTACGGAAACAACTGGTTCTCCCGTAGCACTCTCCATACAGTGACGTGGTCAACGTTACCTTGTAAAGCAGTAACTTCTCTAATACTGACATTAGGGTTATCGTCAACTGCACGAAGAATTGCCTCGTCAATTACAGGTGTCGTCGTTCTGGGTCTTCCCCAGTCGCGAGTCATAGGCTGGAATGTTCCGTGCTCCCTAAGACGCCGATAAATTGCTTCGAACGTCTTCCTGTCGGGACACCTTCGTTCTGGAAATCTATCTCGATACAAACGTACCGCGCCACGGGTATTGCCCTGTGCTAATCCATACACCAAATGGACATCTGCCAACTCCGCATTTGTAAACATTACACTGACTGCAAAACCACGTTCGTGATGAACACTTACCTGTTGATGCTACGTACTGATGTGCTTGATGCTAGTACTGTAGAGCAATGAATAGCATGTCAACACAAGCACTGAAGTCAACATTACCTTCCTTCAATTGGGCCAACTGGCGGTGAATCGAGGAAGTATAGTACATACTGACGAAACTAAAATGAGCTCTAACATGGGAATTAAGCGTTTCCGGACACACGTTCACATAACATATTTTCTTTATTTGTATGTGAGGAATGTTTCCTGAAAGTTTGGCCGTACCTTTTTGTAACACACTGTATAAATTAAATTCATAAACACTACGGCACACTGTGAATGAAAAATATCGTGACATAAATCCATCGTGGTGAATCCTCATAGTTCACATTTGTTCTTCCTGTAATTTAATTGCCTTTCTCGATTTCCTTTTCGTTTCCTCTATTGTTTGCTTTATATACTGTTCATGCAACAGGGAAGGGCAGCAACCCCACTTCGCTCCCTTCTCAACACCGGCTGAATAGGTAAAATTAAATGTTTAGCAGCGTCTCCTCCGCAAGGGAATGACAACATGTAGAGTCACGGAGCAGATACGGTGCCAGCACTGTTAATAACCCTGCTGAGCCGGGCCTCTTTTGCGAGAGGAGCTGTGAGGACTCGACCTGACCGGGTGGGGCCCGCGGCCCGCCGGCCTTTTGTCCGCCGTGGCTGTTTTAACAGCGAGCCGAGCGCTCCCGGCGCCACCCCCAGTGTCGCGGCAAGACAAACGAATAAAGTGTGTATTTAACGCCGGCTGCGGGCGCCCGCTGTCAAAACATTTGCCGGCGCCGCGCGGCTCGCTGCCGCTACTTTGCGACCGCTTCAGTGAGGCCAGCAGGAGAGAGACGTGCTGAAGAAAGCGCGGCTGCGGTGCTAGCCCGATCCAGCAGACACACGGGTTCAAAATACTGCTGCTCACCTGCTAGTGCAGGCATGAGACACCTTTCGTGACATGTGGGCCTGATTCAGATATTTACTTCAGCCTCACGACATGATAGCAGCGCTCCTAGAGCGTAAAGCGAGCCGCGCGGAGTGGTCCCGCTGTTTGAGGTGTCATGTTATGGACTGCTCGGCACCTCCCGCCAGAGGTTCGAGTCCTCCCTCGGGCATGGATAAGTATGTTGTTCTTAGCATAAGTGTGGTGTGCGTACTGTAATACCTTCGGTACACACACCATCAGATTATTTGACTTGTCGCTCTAACGAAGTAGGCGAGTGTCAGCAATATCTCTCGTGGTCTTATTTTGGCGTGTTTATGTTCTACTGTTAGGTCGGACGATAGAAATGCCACTTGCACGCTTAGAGTAGCAGATTGACAGTGACCAACTTTAAACAGAACTTGATTAATTTTTGACACACATTTATTAAAATAATAAAAAGAATAAAATTACTTAACTTGATTCTGGACGCTATTTACAATTGACAACCTGAAGTTCCTTTGGTCTTGGTACGTTAATCTGTGATACTTGACAAAGTGTCTATACATTTATCTTCACGGCTATGTACAGGAATATGACAATGTTCTTAGGTGCAGACTGAAACTTGACTATAGAGTGGTACAGAAACATGCAGACTGGTACAGACTAATGCAGACTGAATAATCGGAGGTCTGTACACTCGTTATAATACTTCGCGCGTTCAGGTATCACTGCACGAGTGTGATTCGCGAGGATAAAAGGTTCTGCGTTTGCAGCAATCTCGTTGGCTGCGTTACATACTAATACGCGAATCGGCGGAAGCAGAATTTGGTCAGTCTTTAAAGCAGCGCCATCTCGTAATGCGGAGACGGACGAGCGCTGCGCCTGCGCTGTTGTGCTTAGCGGGGCGCGCTCTAGTGGGAAAGTTGTGTACGCGCTGACTACGCGGAACTGTGTACGCAACAATAAGTTAATTTAAATTAGCTTAAGTATCGGGTAAGTCTTGGGACCGATGAACAAAGCAGTTTGGTCCCTTAGGAATTCACACACATTTGAGCATAAAGCGACCCTGTCTTTAATCGGCACACCAATATGAATGGCAACCCTCTATCAACACACCACACCAAGAAATTATGACGCAACCCTTGCTGTTGAGTTTGCGTTCGTTTTTATTGATCTGGATTTTGCACTGCGGTGTTCAAACAGTTGCTTTTGAAACATTCAATAAGTTGGCTGTCTCGGTTACTGATTCTCCACCTAATCGGATCCCCACAGTGTGTCCTCTTTGGAACTCTTATTAGGTCTTTCATTTCACGTCGAACTCGGCCTCTGAATGCAAATACGAAGTGTACACTACTCGTAAACAGCCTGCGCTGATGCCTACTCCGTAATGAACACAGTCCAGCGCGAAATGTGCCTTACTTGCCTTGTTGACCGTCGAGCACAACCATCCCATTACTGCGAGTGTTCACATTATTTTTCTATTCCCTGTATGCCTGTATAAACTGTGTGCAGGGTGATTTCGTGGTGATGTTACAAACCTTCACGGATGACGGAGAAGGCTAAATCTATCCATCTGAGATAAGGCACTTCGATCCAGAAACGACCTACTCGAAAGTTTCACGTGAAAATCTTTCTAATACCTCTGACAATGCAATAAATGTACCGGTTCTGTTGTTATTAAGATTGTAGGGTAGTCAACGCCAACGAGAAGATTCGTGTGAATCCCAATTGTTATTTATCAACGGATTTGGTTCCTACATGATTCATGTCAATATCACTTTTGTACTGATGGTTCGTCAACACCTGGATCAGACACTCCCTCAGAAGTGGATAGGCGGAGGGGCTCCTCTTTCGTGCCCAGAGCATGCACCTGATCTCGCCTCACTTTAGTTGTTCTTGTGGGGTCATGTGAAATGTCTTGTGTACGAGACGCATATCGAGACTCAGGAATTCGCTGGCTGCGACGCTGCTCAAAGGACACAGGGGTATGACAGAACTTTGTGCGACAAAACCGTGCCCGCCCTAAAGCCATTCTGAACAACTGTTGTTAATGTATCAGCAAGTGAAACAGATGCAAGTAAATGGAATTCATTTCTACTATACCGTAGACTTAGGATTTTCAGTCTCTTACACGAAGTGACGTGCGTCGTTAATAGCAAAAACTGCTGCGAAGTATTCTGAGGAAATTCTGTACGTCATGAACATGGTTCGGAGGTAGGGACCCTTAGATTGAGCACTACGTGAGGCTAAGACGGAACTACAGTAGATTTTCGTTTATACTTTTCGACTTGAATAACTTACAAATTATTCAGAATATTAATATGTTTTCAGTTTCAAAGTTACACAGCAACACTTCTCAACTACATTTACATCTATATCTTCATGCACTGTGAAGTAGATGACAGAGGATACGTCCCGTTACACAACTTATTAGTGTTTCTTCCAGTTCCATTTGCGTATGGAGCGCGAGAAGAATGATTGTTATGTCTCTGTGTGTGCTGTAGTTAATCTAACTGTTCTCACGATCCCTACTGCGCCATAGGTAAGAGGTTTTAGTGTATTCCTACAGTCATCATTTGAAGACAATTCTTGAAACTTTGTACTTAGGCTTCCTCGGAAAAGCTTCCTCATCTTCAAGAGCCTGTCAGTTCAGTTTTTCCATCATCTCTGTCACACTTACCCAAAGGTAAAACAAGCCTGTGGCTATTCGTGCTGCCTTTTCCTGTGTACCTACAAAAACCGCTGCTAGTCTTATATGGTGTGGATAACACATACACTCCTGGAAATGGAAAAAAGAACACATTGACACCGGTGTGTCAGACCCACCATACTTGCTGCGGACACTGCGAGAGAACTGTACAAGCAATGATCACACGCACGGCACAGCGGACACACCAGGAACCGCGGTGTTGGCCGTCGAATGGCGCTAGCTGCGCAGCATTTGTGCACCGCCGCCGTCAGTGTCAGCCAGTTTGCCGTGGCATACGGAGCTCCATCGCAGTCTTTAACACTGGTAGCATGCCGCGACAGCGTGGACGTGAACCGTATGTGCAGTTGACGGACTTTGAGCGAGGGCGTATAGTGGGCATGCGGGAGGCCGGGTGGACGTACCGCCGAATTGCTCAACACGTGGGGCGTGAGGTCTCCACAGTACATCGATGTTGTCGCCAGTGGTCGGCGGAAGGTGCACGTGCCCGTCGACCTGGGACCGGACCGCAGCGACGCACGGATGCACGCCAAGACCGTAGTATCCTACGCAGTGCCGTAGGGGACCGCACCGCCACTTCCCAGCAAATTAGGGACACTGTTGCTCCTGGGGTATCGGCGAGGACCATTCGCAACCGTCTCCATGAAGCTGGGCTACGGTCCCGCACACCGTTAGGCCGTCTTCCGCTCACGCCCCAACATCGTGCAGCCCGCCTCCAGTGGTGTCGCGACAGGCGTGAATGGAGGGACGAATGGAGACGTGTCGTCTTCAGCGATGAGAGTCGCTTCTGCCTTGGTGCCAATGATGGTCGTATGCGTGTTTGGCGCCGTGCAGGTGAGCGCCACAATCAGGACTGCATACGACCGAGGCACACAGGGCCAACACCCGGCATCATGGTGTGGGGAGCGATCTCCTACACTGGCCGTACACCACTGGTGATCGTCGAGGGGACACTGAATAGTGCACGGTACATCCAAACCGTCATCGAACCCATCGTTCTACCATTCCTAGTCCGGCAAGGGAACTTGCTGTTCCAACAGGACAATGCACGTCCGCATGTATCCCGTGCCACCCAACGTGCTCTAGAAGATGTAAGTCAACTACCCTGGCCAGCAAGATCTCCGGATCTGTCCCCCATTGAGCATGTTTGGGACTGGATGAAGCGTCGTCTCACGCGGTCTGCACGTCCAGCACGAACGCTGGTCCAACTGAGGCGCCAGGTGGAAATGGCATGGCAAGCCGTTCCACAGGACTACATCCAGCATCTCTACGATCGTCTCCATGGGAGAATAGCAGCCTGCATTGCTGCGAAAGGTGGATATACACTGTACTAGTGCCGACATTGTGCATGCTCTGTTGCCTGTGTCTATGTGCCTGTGGTTCTGTCAGTGTGATCATGTGATGTATCTGACCCCAGGAATGTGTCAATAAAGTTTCCCCTTCCTTGGACAACGAATTCACGGTGTTCTTTTTTCCATTTCCAGGAGTGTATGTGGTCAGTATTCTAGAATTGGTCACACGCATGATTGTGATCTTCTTTGTAGATTGATTGCATTCCCCCAGTATTCTACCAATAAAACAAACTGTGCAATCTGTCTTACCCACTACTGTTCAAAGTCGAATTACGTTCGGAAGTCAGCTATTAGTTCGGCATTAGTCCACCTGCTTGCAATTACAACACTTAATTCAACCTTTATTGTCATTGGAGTTAGAGATGTGTCCGTAACATTGTAAAATTTCAGTGTTATTTTGTTCTTCACTGTATTCTCCAGAAACTTCCTTATTGCACTTTACTGGGTCCTTTCCTCGTTGGGTATTTGTTTTCCTTTTATTCGGTTCAGCAGGCTTAGATCTTTTACCCTTTTCTTTGGTTTCTAGTGGCTTTGTCTTGTCTTGTTGATCTGCTTATCTTCGTTCAACTTATCTTCTAACAGTCCAGTTTTGTGTTCTCTACGTTATTATCGTTCCCTTGCTGTTTCTACGGCTTTTCTTTCTTTGTTGTTGTTCGGTTACGTTTAATTTTGGTAAAGCTATGATATCTTTTGGACTTACAACAAGAAATATCAGCTTTTTCACCATTTTAATGTTAGTGCTGACGCCCGACATTCTAGCCTTCATTATCGTTATTTCCATTCACTTCTCCTTTATGCACAACTCTATTTTTAACGTCTGCCCTTACGCTAAAAAACTTTTAAGTGTCTCGATTGAACTGTTATTAGGCCAGTCAAATCAACATAATGGATTCCATGGCGAGGATGAAGATGTTTTTTTTTTTCTTTTTGCACTTCTTCGAGAACATTGAAAAAATAATGCATATTACCTTCATTATAGTCATGTGCTCCGACCAATGAAGAGAAATGTGGTTTTCTAAAACGTATGTTTTTTGGGTGTCCATTCCTAAACTGTGTCACCCGATCCTTCCCTGCCATCTTTTTCTGTTTGTTGAGTGAGTGTGGAAGATTATTCCTCTCAGAAACCTGAAATGCCAGGTGGCCGAAATCGCTTACCGATATGCCATAATATATTCGTTCTATGTCGAAAACGTGGTTAAGGAGAGATTTTTCCTCGCTGAATACACGTCGGACGTTTCGATGAATTGTCTTCAGTAGTGCCATGGGCTTTTTTTCGTTTAAGAAATCTTCTTGTAAGTGTGTGTTCCTGGGACGCTGAGTAGTTTGGCTGCTGAAGCAAACTGCATCTGTCCTTTTATTACAGCATCCAGTGTCCTTTGCCTGGTGTGGGAATGTTATGATCGTTGTAGTGGTTTTCTTAAATTATTTGAAGGCGCCTTTATAGACAGTTGTAATCAGAGAACACGCCCTTCCACCAATTTGTTAATACACTTATGCCTTACGAAGCAAAACCGAGCGAGGCGCGTAGTTGTTGGCACACTAGACTCGCATTCGGGAGGACGACGGTTCCAACCCTCATCAGGCCATACAGATTTAGGTTTCCATGATTTCCCCAAACCCGCCGGGATGGTTCCTTCGGAAGGGCACGGCCGGCTTCCTTCCCCACCCTCGACACAATCCGAGCTTGTGCTCCGTCTCCCATGACCTTGATGTCGTCGGGACCGTAAACCCAATCTTCCTTCCTTCCTTGCGAATAAATCAAGGCAATTCCCATAACGAGATTTCCCAGATACTCCGCTCATTGGAAGAGAATTAAAAATAAACCAATCAATGTCTCTGCTTATGCATAGATACTCCACTATTTATGAGAACCCGGCGGTCAAAGTTACCGACGCAATTTAAATGTCGATTACTGCCGCGACGCTAGACATTGTGATATCGTTTCGGTTGTACTCTTTATCCGCTAAAAGGCACATAAAGTACCGTGAAAACATTGACCATCGTTTTTCTCTCAAAAGGCAGATTATCGACGGATAAGCTGACATTACATTGACTCTTCCACTGAACAAAATTTCTGTAAAATCGGCGTTTGGCACTTGCCGTGCTATCGTCGTTAGTATACTTATCGGATGAAATACTGCTTTTGTCAGCTCCGCTGCCTTGAACCAAAGTAAATACAGTTGGGCACTTTGCCCTGTCGGTTAAACGTCCACTGTGGCCGGCTGAAATCCATCGTGCTAAATGTTGTCTGAATAAGAAAACACATAACCGAGTCAATTCATAAACATAGGTTTATAATGCTAAAAATGACGTTTTCGCAGCATTTCAGCAATTAACTGTCACAATACATATTTTCTGATGTGTGCAATCTAATTTATCACTTGGATTACAACACATACAGAGCAAACCAAAATATTTCGCTGCAGACGAGTGCCGGCAACTACTGCTACGAAATTCGCAGACGAAACTGAAGAAGTCTTTTTGAATGTTTTAATGCTGGAACGGGTGAGTCCCATTTGTTTCACAAATCTCGTATCTGGACCCGCATCTAGCGTGCTCTTGACGCTGACTCACGACACACGTCTGTAACGCTAATAACCAGCCTGTGTAGAAGAAATGAGTCAGCTTGTTAATTTATTTCACTTCTTTAAGTGCTTTCTATTGAACCGTTTCGGTCACTGTACTTCTCCACCGCTCTTGTTGGGAACTGATATGTGATCACACGTGTTCTCCTGAGCAGTCTGGGGTAGGTGAGGAAGGAGGTTCTTGAATATGGTAATATCATTCGTAGATGTGTTTTGTACAACTTTTCGTCATTCCTTTTCTTTTTCATTTATTTCACCGTAATATGTGTAGCTTGATCGTGTCGGCTTTGTTTCTTAAGAAATACCGTCAAGTGTAGCTTAGTCTGAAAAGTTAGGCTGCATGAACTCCCTTTTTGATAATTTGATTACATGTTACCTCACGAATCGTGTAATGAAGACCTCGTTAACTTTATTAGGGCCTGCTGGTTTAATCGATAAATTATTGTGTCTAATGACATAGTCTTTGCACGTGATATTTCCACTTACTAGTGATCTGATATCATTCAGGAAGAATTACTATGTACTTTGTGGAACGTGAAATTGAGTACGTAACGAGTACCGACATTTGTGAGGAAATTTTTTTGATTAACCTTTCCCAGATTTTCAGTCAAACTTATAAGACCACGCCCTATGATATAATACCACTCACTGTCCCACTGTTAATTCTTTGCTTGCATTAATGGGATTAGATAGTAGAAATACAAGTTGTATGTTTCTTCACTGTATAAATATACGTTTATTAAAGTAGTTTTGTCCCATGATTTGAAACGTTAATGTCTGGAACAAGAGGCCAATCCTTTCACAATAGGGTCAATGATACCTATGAAACCCACTTTTATGTGTACTAAGTGGCTCTCAGTCTAATAAATAATTCTGAAGTAGAGTAGATTGTGTGACTTGGTTTGTACGGGAGTATTTAGTATTACGGAAATGTTCTGATGTGTTCGTTTATGGCACAGTTATAATTGATTTGAATGAATTTTCACTATTCGTGCTCAGAGAATCATTTCCGATTTTAAATGATATTGCAATCACACCCGTAACCTGGAAAGGTCAGTGCAACTAATCTGCAGAGGTGTCTTGACTGAAACCGAGATTCAGATTAAAACATGTTACTTGGAACAGATTATAGTGCAAGCTGCGTACGTCACCTTCCCCAACATGTTTGCTTACATTCGAGTAATTCGTTGCACGAAATAATTATTTTCATATTTGGTACAAAGTATTGGATTGACAAAAGTCATTGAATAGCTATATGGACATATGAGGGTTGGAACTTCAATAGTGGCAACTACGAGTATTTATTCACAACCGATACATAAGAGTTAAATGTTTGCACCTGTTACTGTCCTTCAAAGTAGTAACAAGCGTTGTGTAGAACCCGTTGACAGCGATGTGGAAGGCGTAGCTTACCGTGAGCAGAGGCTGTTCTGTTGATGGTGCAGCGAATGGAGCGGTCTAAAGTTATAGTGATTCTCGTGTACGACTGTGATGGTGTTATCCTAACGCATTACGTTCCTCCACGGCAGACCGTCAATGCACAGTATTACTGTTCGCTTTTGGAGCATCACCTGCGACGAACTTTGCGGAGGAAGCGGCGACACTTTCTGCGCTACCCACCCATCATTTTGCACGACAATGCGCGGGCGCATAAAACGCAAGCTATGGCTGCTCTGTTCGGTCGATGGGACTGGGAAGTACTGTACCATACATCCTACTCCCCGACCGTGAGTCCTTGTGACTTTGATTTGATTCAGAAGACGAAGGAACCTCAAGGTGACATTCGCTTCAGAACTGTTCCAGACATTCAACAGGCAGTAGACTGCTCCATCCACACCATCGACAGAACAGGCTCTGCTAACGGTATACTACGATTTTCAGATCGCTGGCAACGGGTTCAACACAACGCTGGTGCCTACTTTGAAGGACAGTAACAGGTGCAAACATTTAGCTCTTTTATATCGGTTGCAAATGAATAGTTGTCATAATTTAAGTTCCAACCCTCGTATACAGACGGTGGTAGTATCGCGTATACAATGCGTAAAGGGGGGGGGGGGGGGGGGGTATAGGCAGAGCTATCGTTTGTACTCAGTTAATTCATGTGAAAAGATTGCCAACGTGATTAGAGTCGCGCGACTGGAATTAACAGACTTTGAACGCAGAATGGTAGTTGGAGCTTGTAACGCCGGAAATGCATAGCATCCTATTTCCATCTATTGTACTATAAATTTGTTCCTTATTTTGTTACCTGAAGATATGACATTTCTGTGTCTTTATATATTGTAATTGTTTTACAATTTGTATATATATATATATATATATATATATATATATATATATAAAAATTGTGCTTAAATATATATATATATATATATATATATATATATTTAAGCACTTATGTCGATGTATAATTGGTTTGTTTTGTAAATACACTACTGGGCATTAAAATTGTTACACCAGGAAGAAATGGAGATGATAACCGGGCATTGGACAAATATATTATACTAGAACTGACATGTGATCACATTCTCACGCAATTTGGGTGCATAGATCCTGAGTAATCAGCACCCAGAACAACAACCTCTGGCCGTAATAACGGCCTTGATACGCCTGGGCATGGTGTCAGATAGAACTTGAATTGCGTCTACAGGTACAGCTGCCCATGCAGCTTCAACACGACACCGCAGTTCATCAAGAGAAGTGACTTTCGTATTGCGGCGATCCAGTTGCTCGGCCACCATTGACCAGACGTTTTCAGTTGGTGAGAGATCTTGAGAATGTGCTGGCCAGGACAGCCCTCGAACATATTCTGTATCCACAAAGGCCCGTACAAGACCTGCAACATGCGGTCGTGCATTATTCATCTGAAATGTAGGGTTTCGCAGAGATCGAATGAAGGGTTGAGCCACGGATAGTAACACATCTGAAATGTAACGTCTACTGTTCAAAGTGCCGTCAATGCGAACACGAGGTGACCGAGGCGTGTAACGAATGGCACCCCATTCCATCACGCCGGGTGATACGCCAGTATGGCAATGACGAATACACACTTCCAATGTGCGTTCACTGCGATGTCACCAAACACGGATACGACCATCATGATGCTGTAAACAGAACCTCGACTCATCCGAAAAAATGCCGTTTTGCCATTCGTGCACCCAGGTTTGTCATTGAGTACACCATCGCAGGCGCTCCTGCCTGTGATGCAGCGTCAAGGGTAACTGCAGCCATGGTTTCCGAGCCGATAGTCCATGCTGCTGCAAACGTCGTCGAGCTGTTCATGCAGATGGTTGTTGTCTTGCAAACGTCCCCATCTCTTGACTCAGGGATCGAGACGCGGATGCACGATCCATTACAGTTATCCGGATAAGATGCCTGTCATCTCGACTGCTAGTGATACGAGGCCGTTGGGATCGAGCACGGCACTCCATATTACCCTCCTGAACCCACCCATTGCATATTCTGCTAACAGTCATTGGAACTTGACCAACGCTAGCAGCAATGTCGCGATACGATAAACCGCAATCGCGATAGGCTATAATCCGACCATTATCAAAGTCGGAAACGTGATGGTACGCATTTCTCCTCCTTACACGCGGCATCCCAACAACGTTTCACGAGGCAACGCTGGTCAACTGCTGTTTGTGAATGAGAAATCGGTTGGAAACATGCCTCATGTCAGCACGTTGTAGGTGTCGCCACCGGCGCCAACTTTGTGTCAATGCTTTGAACAGCTAATCATTTGCATATCACAGCATCTTCTTCCTGTCGGTTAAACTTCGCTTCTGCAGCACGTCATCTTCGTGGTGTAGCAATTTTAATGCCCAGTAGTGTGATATGATTCCATTTCACTGCTTTAATTTCAAAGTTCAATTAAAGTATTCATTGCTGGCTACAATATTTAGATTACACAAGCACTAATTAAGAGTGGGAGCTTTGTTGCCACATTTTAGCTTACCTGTGACTACAGCTCAGCTTGGAACGTACTAAAATTTACTATTGTTAATTGTTCAAAATCATTTAATTCAAGTTCAAAGTTAAATCTCTTGTTTCTAAATTGCGTAGATTGAAGTTGCTTTTGAGATGATTGTTGAGGTAGCCCAAGACCAACCTTATTTTATTTAATTTCGTAGTGCTTCAGAACAAAAGTTAACTCTTAATTTTAGTCACTAAATTAACTTTCATTTTCCGGTTTTATTAGTTCTTTTGCTAAATTAAGTCAGGGTGTAGCAAAATTTATTGCTTCTGACAAACATTCAGTTTTCACGCAACAAGTGTCAACCTTCAGTTGCCACTCTTTTAGTGCTAATTATATGTGCATTAACCTTTCTTTTTCAGTTATTATAGTAGTTGTCCATAGGACTGGTGACCGTAATTTTCCCCAAATCTCACATATCTAATCAACGCCACTTAATTGTTAACGTAACGACCGCACGTTTACTTTCTTCATTACCTTTATCCTCTTTCAAAATTAATTTCCACCAGTTTCATTTGCATTTTTCCTTTCATTTAGATGTAACCCTTTCCCCCCTCTTTCCCGGCTGATTAACTTCGGAGACGATTGCTTTTCTCAAATTTCCATTAGGTACACGCGGTTCAATTTTTCACTGTCATTAAGCTCGATAAGTGAGGGGGAGGTTACAAGCTAGACGCATGGGACACTCCATTTCGGAAATCGTTAAGGAATTCAATATTCCGAGATATATAGTGTCAAGAGTGTACCTAAGATACCAAATTTCAGGCGTTACCTTTCATTATGGACACCCACAGGTGCCGACGGCCTGCACATAGCGATCGAGAGCGGCGGCGTTTGTGTAGAGTTGTCACTGCTAACAGACAAGTAACATTTCGTGAAATAACCGCAGAAATCAATGTGGGACATATCACGAACATATCCAATAGGACAACGAGGCGAAATTCGGCGTTAAACGGTTATGGGATCAGACGACTGCCGCGAAAGAGTTTGCTAATGCGAGACATCGCCTACAGCTCCTCTCCTGAGCTCCTGACCATATTGGTCGGACCCAAGACGACTGGAAATCGTGGCTTGGTCAGATGAATCCCGATTTCAGTTGTAAGGACCCAAGTTGTTATCAAGGCACTGTCAAACTAGCGGTGACTCTGTAATGGTGTGGGCTGTGTTTACATGGAATTGACTGGTTCCTCTGTTCATATTGTACTGATACTTGACTAAAAATGATTATATTCGCCTATTTGAAGACCATTTTCGGCCATCCATGGACTCCATGTTATCAAACAAAGATGGAATTTTTATAGTTGACATTGCGCCATATCACCGACCCACTACTGTTCGCGATTTGTTTGAAGAACATTGTGGGCAGTTCGTGCGAATGATTCAGCCACCCGAGGTGAATTCCATCGTAGATTTAGGGGACATAACGAGAGGTCAGGTCGTGCACAAAATCCTGCAGGGGCAGCAAATTCGCGGCTGTAGACGGCTTCAGATGCAGCTCAATATTTCTACAAGAGACTTCCAAAGATTTGTTGATTCCATGCCACGTCCAGTTACTGCATGACGCCTGGCCAGAGGTGGTTCGGCACTATATTTGGAAGTATCCCATGACTTTTGTCCCCTCAGTGCACTCACAGATTGGAAATGATGTTGGAATATTATGTACAACATTCATGCCAATTCATGTGCACAGTTAGGTCTGTTCTTGTATATAGATAAAAGATTATGCTTCACCCCTATCGAAGCTAGTAATCCATTTCACCAACATTTCACTGCCCACTTGAAGAATATTTTCGTCAATACTTGGTGAGGAGAGAATAACTGAGGGAAAATCGGTCAGAAAATTTAATACATGTAGCCTCCTGGAAGATTAAAACTGTGTGCCGGACCAAGACTCGAACTCGGGACCTATACCTCTCGCGGGCAAGTGCTCTGCCATCTGAGCTACCCAGACACGACTCAGGCCCCGTTTCCACAGCCTTACTTCTGCCAATATGTCGTCTCCTACCTCCCAAACATCATAGAAGTTCTCTTAATACATGTAGCTGATTCACCTCGCAGCGGCATCCACTGCAATCCATCTATGCACGAATGGAAATGAGTAGCAATGATCGATATGGATACTGCTCAGTGGGTGAACCGTCTGGAGGATGTGCTGGGCAGAGCAACAGTCAAAAACCGCTGTGTCGAGAAAGTACAGGACAGCATGGGCAAAACATGCGAGCTTCTGCTATCGTATTGAAAGATAACGTCACAGAGACCTTGAAAGTACAAAGCTACCGGAATTACACTTGCTTGCAACGCATGCTGTCCAAATTACGAACTACGTGAACAACTGCTGATTGTTTTTTTCAAAATGGAGCACATATTAGCATTACACCAGGTGCGCCCTTATGGCGATAAGGAGTGCAATCTGTCAACATTCGCTCACTTATGTGGTGTTGTCCGAAAAACCACGTATCATGGCAAGGTTGGTATCTCGCTACGAAACCACAGGTAAGCATAATCGCTGCCAGACTCGGAGACGAATGAGCAGAGTTGGCAGAAACAAGTCCAAAAGAGTATCAATGCGCCAACACATCAGCTCGCTTACTTATGTGTCAACGCACTGTCATTCAGCGTAGTCTGCGGTCATCCCCTAAGACGACAGCAACATCTTTCTACCAAGCCAGCAGAGCGATAGTTATGTCGGACAGAAGTCTATGAAAACGTTTATAGTCAATTGTACTCTCTGAGAAGAGACTAGTGTCTTGTTCTCATCAAATGGTACGTTAATATTCAGAGACAATAATAAATGCTAATGACATTCTCGCGGATATCTACTGTAACAAGATTAAGTATTTAGAAATTGTTCAAGATGTAATAAAGCGATCTAATATTGTACGTGTTGTAGTATCAGTTCTGCCTCCTCCAAGAGCAAAGCTAGGAACACTTGACAGTGAAGACGAGTGTTAACTTACCCTGATTCATCCATTGTGCCGTGGTATGCAGAACCAGGAATCGTCTGAATACAAGACGTTTCGTCACTGCTACGTCCAATGTTGTCGTGGGTGAAACATCCCCTTAGAAAAATTTATGAATTACTGTGCTGGTAAACCTCTTACGTTACTTGATTCTCTCAATCACTAAACTGACACACAGTATTTTTTAGCGCAAACCAATCTGACTTTCAATAACCCCTAGAAAAGAATGGCCGTGACTAACAATAACCTATACCTTTCATGAATCACTTACCTCAAAAAAATCTTCGTTACTCGAACTACTGCAATACAGCGAGCGCCAACACTGCCAGCTAAATAAAAAATCTAATTCCTGATAGGCATAGCTAGCAAATGAAAGATTTTGATAGAGAACAAACAATGTATTTACCTTAATAGTGTTCAAAAGTCATTATATATATATATATATATATATATATATATATATATATATATATATCTTACAAATTTTGTTTTTCTGACGGACACACGTCCAGATCGTCCGCTCTCAACATTCTGCCATCTCTCTCCCCACATCCACCACTGCTGGCGGCTCACCTCCAACTGCGCAATGCTACGCGCTGTTCACATACAACTACGCAACACTACAATAGCAAATATTCCAACAATGCAAACCAGCCACAGACTGGACACAGCACAGTCAGTGATTTTCGTACAGAGCGCAACGTGGCGTTACCAACAAAAGTCCTAAACAGCCTACTTACAAAGGGTGCACCGCTATCGGCGCACATCTCTCTACTGTCACGTTTCAAGGGAAACCGCCACAGTGGCTGCCGTGTTGGCACCCTGTAGCGTCCCGCACCTCCTCCGTCACAGTGGGTACATGCCCTGGTGCAAACAAGCCATTTTATGCCTCAGAGTGCTTGAAGAGTCCGTACACTTCTAAACGACGGGGTAAGCACTATGTCCGTCCTCTCGGGAGCTAGTCGCGTGGGGTAGTTAAGATTCTACGCGACTTTGAGTATGGCACACTCGAAGCCATCTGTTCCAGATTCCCTGATAGTCGTGAGACGATCTGTGTGGGCCGCATTTCACTGTACGGTAGACTGCAGTCTCCACAGACGGCGATCCAACCGCTTATGGGTCAGACATAAGCTGATAGACGTGTCATCGTCAATATTGAAATGCGATTTTTGAGTGAAGAACCCGCTTTTTAATCATTTTGTATAGAGAGTGAGGCTGGCACACATTCTTGTGACATTGTGCGGTGGTTATCAAGCGCTAATCATCCATATAGAGTGGTTGTAATTAAACTTTCGGCTATTTAAGAGGGCCCTCATAATAAACGTGGATGTGTAAAGACATGCAGAAGAGAATTAACGATTAAATCATTGAAAGAAACACATTTCAATTTCCACAGAAATGGTAAGAGTAGTTCATTGTGTGCCGTGCTTGCGTTACAAGTTGCAAAACTTGCTCAGTTTGACGAGCATCCGCATCCACGTCAATCTGGAATCGCACTTGAGATTACTCTGTCGCTGCCAGAAATGACGTTGGAGCCCCGATTGTTTATCTGCCGTGGCGCAGCTGGTGATCCGTTTGGAGCTCGCACATTCCGCCGAGCATTCTCAGCCACGGCAATGGTAACGTCTTCAACAATTGCTGACGCAAATGGACGTCGGCCTCTCCAGTAGGAATTCCCGTATTGCCGGTTGATTCGAACATCGCAGTCATGTTCTTCAACTCCAGTGCGGTGTCGATACCCACGAAAAGCAACAGCGCTGTTTCTGTTGTATTGGTAAAACAGCTTCAAGAGTAAAGCATTGCTTACCTTGGCCACAACCATGCTAACTGTCTGCGACTGTAATGAACACTAATACTAGTGTTTGAACCCCGTGTCGCCGTACCAGTTCCGGCGACTGATGCCAAGTCATGACACAAACAATGAAAATCCTTGAGCTTAAAATCTGAACATCATTCCTGTAAAGTTGGCTAGCCGTATTGTAAGTAGTTTTCCGTCCCCAGTGGCTCTACTAGCGGAAGTTTAATCAAAGCCACCCTGTATTTGAGCATGTAGTACCCTCCATTTCGGTTTGAAATTTGTTGCATGCCGCTCTTGTGGTGTGTCAGTTTAAGTGGCAGCAGTGTTGTTTCTTGTAAGAAATTATAAATAAATTGTAGAATATCGGAGAAAATATTAGTTCGCATTATACTATTCAGCACTACTGTCGTGTGTGATAAACGTTCTCTCTTAGTATATTTTAAACTCAGTGATAGGTACTAGCTAATGATGTTCTCCGTTTGCTTCTTCTTGTTCTTCTTCTTCTTCCATTCGAAGTCGAACGAAAGATTGCTACAATGAAGGGGAATGATGTACCGCTACAAACAGGGATGTAGTTACAGAAAGCTTGCTAATATCTGGAGTGAAACTATACCCGAAGAAAAGCTTGTAAATATGATAAATTTAACGAAAATGGTGAATGACAGAGCAGCTACTAATTTATTGCTATGTAACTGTTGCACAAAGGAGATCGTGAAATCAGCCTTCTGTCACAAGGTTGTGCTGTTTCTCCTGGGTGGACTGGTGTTTAAGAAAATGTAAACTAAACATTACGATAAATTTTATAAATAATCGACAAGTTCGCCAATAAGAAGAGATAGAACTACGATGGACATGTTATTCCATGGACGCTTGCGCTTCTATGCATGAACTATCTTTCCTTTGTCATTCGCTTATCTTATCTGCTTGGGTTCGGACCTAAGAGGGCGTTCTTGTGTGAAGCTCATCTTGCTGTGCCAGCTAAAAGTTGTACTTAAAACCAGAAAAATATTATGGTCATTTTGTCAAAAGAATTTGTGTATGCGGTCAGTCAATTTGTAATCTGATAACTGGATTGTCCTAAGTAGATATGGGCCTAGCAAAGAATTTTCATTGTTAGCCGCTAGCTTAGAAAATCTTTAACATTTTTCTTTTAGTTCATCTACGAGACGTGCCGTCGATTAGGAAAATTAACTTCCTTTCAGATCCTACGAGCCCGGTGGCCACTGATAATAATTTAACAATTTTTACTTACAGCTTTTCTTTATATAAAGAGATAACATCCCAGGCAGAAAAGGTCTGGTCACAGGATTACAGTTCCATTATAAGATTTCATTTGTAGATGCTACTCTTGTTGTCTCATATCGCGGAATCGAGACGAAACCACGATATTAAGCTACGTATTGCTGCAGTTTACATCGAACAGACTTGTGAAATATTCTCTGGTGCAATAAGCACACGACTTCTCACGAGCGTGGAATAATGTCTGTGGTGTTGGGTAAAAAAGGATAGGACAATTAACTGTTGTCGATTACGTAACTACCCTGAGAACTGAGTTGCTTCATTAACTACTGATCTGTGTCGGGCTAACTTAAAATATATTGCCCTATTAAGAACATTTTTGTGAGTCATTTGCAGAAAAATGTTTTCAGCCGCTATTATTGAGTCATTAAGAATGCGATTAGATTGGCAGACTGCCGTACATTTTTTACATATCACTGTTTTTATATTTTTACATTACAAGGTTCATTGTATAGGTAATGCGTTGTAAAATTCTTGGCATTATCACGTGACTATAACTCAGCAAATTGCAAGTCCCACTGAATCTTATTCTCTTGTTTATGGGTTCTCATTTATTCTCCGAAATCCAAATATATAGCATACTCGTAAAATCCTCTCAGATCTCCAAGCAATTTTTCTTTGAATTTTGGGTGCCTTACTCATGTGCCAATTTCCAGTTTGTTCTTTCCACCAACAACAGCATTCTCCATACATTTTGAGAACCTTTCAGGTTTTATACGAGCGTGAGGAGGTGGCCGGAACTGTGTAGTATCACCTCGCTTTCCGATATGATTGACAGGAAGCTTGTAGAAACAACTCTCTGCAAAAGTTACTGCGTTAACATTTGAGAGAGACCGTTAACAAGACCCACAAAACAGCTTTTCCTTTAGCATGTTTTAGTGCAAAACAAGCCACCTTGTTAAAGGAAGAGGACATTATATTTTCACAGAATGATTGATTGAAGCGGTCTGTACTCAAAAGCTATCACTTTTATTGATTCTAGCAGTGCCTGCGTTGCAGCGTAATATTATATTTTACTGGGTTCATTTTACTGGAGCGGTCTGCCATTATTTCAGCATGACATGACATGAATTTAGCTGTCACCTATCAAATATTTTGCTGATCCAATGAGCCGGAACGAATACTTTTTCCTTCTTTTTTAAATGAAACTTCGTCCGCGTATTGTTGATGACTATGATATCCATTTCGATTTACTCCATCTCCATGTAGTACATCACACACTGGTCACTGCGCCACTTTATCGAGTGCGGAATTGAATGCGAGAGCTGCGTCCCAGTTGTCAGTTTACACGCCAGGGCAAACAACCTGTTCCTGACGGGTCATATAGAAATTACCAGACAAGGGCAAACTGCGCTTACCCGCTCACCGAAAATGAAAGCGAAACGTCCGTAACCTCTTTGAGACTTTGTACCGTGCCTTGCTGATCTTTATTGCACTCGAATTAAAATGGTAACAATCAGCAACACAGCTTTGTTAACTAAACGCTGTGTCGCGTTGGCATACATAGGATGCTCTTCAGTGAGTTACCTATGGTGTTTACTGATGAGTGGTTTTAGTGTCATTCTGTTGGACGGTTTTATTGTCTCTCCACCTTTCTGACATTTGTTTATATTTTATTCTGAGCTTATCTATAGCACTCTTTATCATTTGGTTTGCCTCTTTGTTTTCCTCCCACCCCCTCTATTAAAGCTACTAAAAATCAGAGGATATTTGAGTAATCAGGAGAACTTTTTTGGCCACACACATTTGTTTTCCGTTGTTTGCCTCTATCGATTAAAACAATTTTCGAGAGAAATCCTATTAAAAGAAAAGACGATTTGCTTGGCTAATTATGTTTGAATTCCGTTTCTAACACCTTCTTCATCGACGGTAAATTGAGCCTTCATCTTCCTCCCGAGATGCTTTAGCAGTTCTATTCATCCTGATTACTTTGCATTCATATTTTTATCTGTCTAGTGTATAACTTAGTTATTTTAAAATTGTATCAAGAGTCCTCAAATCAGTAGTGGCCTCTTGTGCAAAACTTTGTTTGAGTGGCACCTGTTAGTTTCAGATGCTTTCTACCGTGCGATATGTCTTGGACCTACGTTACTTTCTTTTTTCCACTGTACCTCTGACAATTTTGATTTTGAGAGTTACCATCACTTTAATTTTAGCTTTTTTTATTAGTGAAACAAAGTCTATAGTAACTGTTGTATTAAGAATGGTACGATACTTATTGTTACTGGCTGTTAGAATGAGATCCATGGTGTTGTAAAAGGCTGGCTACACACTGGAGAGTAGAAAAAGCAATGTTTATCTCACATTCATGGACGGATTAAACAATGTTAAAAATGTAGTTTACCGCAGATTGACAGCGTTATTGGTGCTGAAATACGTAATCCTGATACTGGTTTCGTTCTAAGCAAATCTATATCATGTTGTCCGTGACTACATTTTTCCCTTTTATTTACGATCTCCTTACGTTAATTGGAGGGAATTTTTATAAGATGTGCTCGGCCTTCTCTAAAGGACGCTCTACTCATTCGGGCGGCAACTCGTTGTTACGAGGCTCAGATCGAATGATGAGAGGTTCGGATCTCACTTCAATGCAATAGGTATTAGCAATATTATTGGTAAAACTTATGGAATGCACGTTTCTGTCCCGTATTAATAAATATACATAACGTTCACGTCAATAGTAATTACCGTAACTTATGCAGGAAGACCAAGTACACTAAAAAATATGTGCACGAAAGCAACGATCGGGTTGTGAATAATTGGTGAAAACTCAGCTATTCCTTTTTTTTAATAAGTATTTATGCATTTTTAAATCCATTAGATCTCCGGTACCCCTTCAAAAATCAGCGGATTGAGGATTTCTTTCATCGACATCGAAAGGTTTCAACTAAACTTAGCTTTTGTAGACCCATTTAGAGCGGAGCTATGCTGGTCATTAAGAACAAAGCTAAATCAATTTGTGCACAGGACTAAGGTTCGTTTGTTCCACTTTCCCTTCAAGTAATTCGTAGTATGTTGCTGCTGCAATGAGAAATATGACTTAGAATGTAAATTAAATGCAGCCCAAATTCAGGAGCTGGTATCAAGCTTCTGCTCGAAAAAGCTGATGCTATCACAAAAACTAGTCGTAGATTTCCCTAGTTATACTGAAATTACTTTTAAATTAAAGCATGTCTTATTGCTTTCTGTGAAGGATTTGCTGTCACTGAACTCAAAACATCGCCAGCCACATCAGTTTTAGTGACCTTCCCTCTACTAGGGTATATTTTTGATTGAATTTATTTTATATGTAATGTTTAAGAATGAACGATAGTACTGATCTTACTTGGTGGGTGGTTGCTGATCGGAACTGCCTGTACTGATTTACGTACAAGCGTTCCGCAGCTGCTTCCGGCGTGTGAAAACAATGAAATGAACACAGCGACGAAACATAGAAAATTGTCTTGAGTTTTTCAATGTTATTGATTTGACATTGTGCGAGCAAAAGTTATTGAAATGTTACAATTAATCTTCCGAACCAAGATGTCTGATAAAGCTATGAAGTCTGAAATATATGCTATAAAGTATAAAATTGTTTAGGTTTGCCCGACATGCAACGTACTGTATTGAGAGACATTGCCAATGCACACACTCACGTAACGAAAAATTATTGTAGTGAACTTATTATTTGAACATCCAGAATGAAAAAAAAGACTCGACTTCGGTTGTCTCTTCCGAATTTGTTTTCAAGCTAATTCTTTAATAAAACTTGCGCTGTTATCAGATTTCGTGAAGCGTAATCGATAAGTCAGAGCATTTCATTACGTAAGCAAAAAAAAAAAAAAAAAAAGAAATATTCCTCAATATCCAAATTTTATGGTATCATTAAAAGACTAATGATCTACCGATTTTTATACCTGTTT
The DNA here is from genome assembly GCF_021461395.2 of Schistocerca americana. Lineage (NCBI taxonomy): Eukaryota > Metazoa > Arthropoda > Insecta > Orthoptera > Acrididae > Schistocerca > Schistocerca americana. The sequence goes on along the minus strand of NC_060125.1, from coordinate 584,833,505 downwards.
GAGAAGAGAGGGGAAGTCCGCCAATTATTACATAAATATAAAGGCATTAACGGTTTATGGCTGCGATCCAGCAATAATCTGCAGTGGCTTATGACCGTCAGAACACTCTTACGTATGTACTTAATAACTAAGGAAAGAGAGGAGCTTCTCAATAAGGTACAAATTAGGTTAATATTTTAACTATCGAATTATAGTCTGAAATTAAGCACAAAGTAATATATTTACAATACGTACGTTTTCGTTCTACAAGCAGTGAGCTTCAGAGGTGCTATTACAAAATAACTACCTTCTTGAACAGCTAGACAGTTTGTCAATTTTTTCTCTGCTGGTGCGTTATACACTCCTGGAAATTGAAATAAGAACACCGTGAATTCATTGTCCCAGGAAGGGGACAATTTATTGACACATTCCTGGGGTCAGATACATCACATGATCACACTGACAGAACCACAGGCACATAGACACAGGCAACAGAGCATGCACAATGTCGGCACTAGTACAGTGTACATCCACCTTTCGCAGCAATGCAGGCTGCTATTCTCCCATGGAGACGATCGTAGAGATGCTGGATGTAGTCCTGTGGAACGGCTTGCCATACCATTTCCACCTGGCGCCTCAGTTGCACCAGCGTTCGTGCTGGACGTGCAGACCGCGTGAGACGACGCTTCATCCAGTCCCAAACATGCTCAATGGGGGACAGATCCGGAGATCTTGGGGCCAGGGTAGTTGACTTACACCTTCTAGAGCACGTTGAGTGGCACGGGATACATGCGGACGTGCATTGTCCTGTTGGAACAGCAAGTTCCCTTGCCGGTCTAGGAATGGTAGAACGATGGGTTCGATGACGGTTTGGATGTACCGTGCACTATTCAGTGTCCCCTCGACGATCACCAGTGGTGTACGGCCAGTGTAGGTGATCGCTCCCCACACCATGATGCCGGGTGTTGGCACTGTGTGCCTCGGTCGTATGCAGTCCTGATTGTGGCGCTCACCTGCACGGCGCCAAACACGCATACGACCATCATTGGCACCAAGGCAGAAGCGACTCTTATCGCTGAAGACGACACGTCTCCATTCGTCCCTCCATTCACGACTGTCGCGACACCACTGGAGGCGGGCTGCACGATGTTGGGGCGTGAGCGGAAGACGGCCTAACGGTGTGCGGGACCGTAGCCCAGCTTCATGGAGACGGTTGCGAATGGTCCTCGCCGATACCCCAGGAGCAACAGTGTCCCTAATTTGCTGGGAAGTGGCGGTGCGGTCCCCTACGGCACTGCGTAGGATCCTACGGTCTTGGCGTGCATCCGTGCGTCGCAGCGGTCCGGTCCCAGGTCGACGGGGACGTGCACCTTCCGCCGACCACTGGCGACAACACCGATGTATTGTGGAGACCTCACGCCCCACGTGTTGAGCAATTCGGCGGTACGTCCACCCGGCCTCCCGCATGCCCACTATACGCCCTCGCTCAAAGTCCGTCAACTGCACATACGGTTCACGTCCACGCTGTCGCGGCATGCTACCAGTGTTAAAGACTGCGATGGAGCTCCGTATGCCACGGCAAACTGGCTGACACTGACGGCGGCGGTGCACAAATGCTGCGCAGCTAGCGCCATTCGACGGCCAACACCGCAGTTCCTGGTGTGTCCGCTGTGCCGTGCGTGTGATCATTGCTTGTACAGCCCTCTCGCAGTGTCCGGAGCAAGTATGGTGGGTCTGACACACCGGTGTCAATGTGTTCTTTTTTCCATTTCCAGGAGTGTATGTTTATTCCGCCAAAGAGGTTGATGAGTTTATCAAGAGCAAACATTGTTATCTGCTATTCTTTATACGTTTTACATGTTTTGGACGCCCAATAACGCAAAATTAATTTATGTTTAGCATTGTCCACTTATTATTCATTTATTACAATAATAACGATGAATGCATAAAATGAAGAGCAAAACCTAAAATATGCTACGAAAGTTTAATTTATATCGGTATACGCATATATTTCTTTTAAATAAATAATACTGAGTGACACTAGGAAGTTCGAACCCTACAGAGTCCTATTAACGTGATTACCTTGACAGGATCCTATCCCTGTAGTTGTACGGCACTTGAAGTTTCTGAAAATGAATCTCAAACAGAGAGTTCATCAGCATGGGTATAACTACCACTCTTTGCTAATGCACCAAGATATTCAGTAGTTACTGGTTCATTTCTGTTTCTTCAAATTGAGGCTCATAATTTTCCTCTAAGTTGAATGTATAAGCAGCAAGCAACAATAACTAAATTATGTCTTTTTGGCTTTAGAAGGAGCGGCCAAGAAATTATGCTAAATATTTGGTGTAACAAAGCAAAGAAATTTTCAGAGGCTTTTTCTACTGTTTGTATTAGTAATAAATCAATAACACTTCCAGTGTTAAAGCTGGTTTTACGTCTAGACTTACAGGATATGCATATCTGGGAGAGGACTCCTCCTTGATATCTTGTTTGGCAAGATCGAGCACATAGTTCAACTACGCTTTGTTCACAGTGAAATACTCCGGAATTTTCGCTAATTTCTGAACAAGTTCCGATTGTTGACCTGTTCAGGTCAACCTTTCCACAGCTGCTGTTCTCAAAATCGGCTGTATTTCAGCAGTTCCCTCACGCAGCTCTAGCTAACCTTCTTCTAACATTAGACAAATCAACAAGCATACAGGAATCATACAAAATTCATAGCATTGAGGTCGACATAACTGGCAAAAATTACACCTCAATCTACTTGTGGCTCGAGGGTCCACTATAAAAAGTTACATCTTACAACTTCTGTATGTAGGGTGGTCCATACAAAAGCACAAGGGGAAACAGTACAGAATTATGACGGTTTTAAAGTTCTATTTTTCGACTCCAACGGCTCGTTTAGGATGTTTTCTGAGTGTTTATTAAAATGGTTATAAATCTTGAACTTTTCTACAATATTTATGACATCTCCTTTACCTAGTTTATGTAATGCGATGCAGAGTGTCTTCGGTACATTTAGTGACATGACTCTCACTATGTGGGTGATTTATTTATTTATTTTGCTTGCGACATGCCAGATGCCTTACAGTACTTAACACATTCAGCATGAGAAACTTAATTAACATGCAAATGTAACAAAACATTATTCATTATAAATTTAGTTATACATATTAACGTACTTATAAATCTATAGAACATAATGTTGCAATCTGTCAAAAAAATTAACAACTAAACAGAAACACTTACATTACAAAGCCAAGAAATGGCACAGTCTGTGAGTCTATGCAGGTCCTCTAGTGGACCGTCGCGAAGACCATGAATTTCACACTCGATTATGTGCTGCAACTGTATTTTTCCGCAGTCACAATGGAGATCGTACACGTAGCTCCACCCGGCCTTCAGCTCGTTGCACCGTCCAACACCATTTCCCATTCTGTTTAATGCTACCCAGCTTCTTCCACGGATGTTGAGGCCAGGAACACGATCAGCCGGGTTCTTAATGAGGTGTCCATTGTTAACATTTGCTTGTTGCCATTCGAGGAATAGTTACAGAAGGGATTTATTGACTTTAACCGTGTTGGGCCATGCATATCAGCTTGTATTGGGAGTGTGGTGTCAGTAGCAACTTTTTACTTTGGATTGGGTGTTGTCTGCGGAGTGAGGGAGGATCAGTGTTTGCCAGCACAAAGAGCCATGGTGTTGCGGTAGGTCTCACGGTTCCAGTTATTGTTCGCAAGGTGTCATTTAGGCGAACATCTACTTTATTGACTTGCGAATTGTTGGCCCATTCAGGAGCACAGTATTCTGCAACGCTGTAGACTAGAGCTAAGGAGGAAGAGCGAAGTGTCGTAGCATTACTTCCGCAAGTAGAGCCTCCGTGTTTGTGGATGACATTGACTCTGCCTCTGAGTGTTTGGCTGATATCCTGCAGGTGTTCTTTGAATGTTAGGCTGCGGTCCAGTTTAACAATCAGGTATTTTGGTGCTCTTTCATGTCTTATATTCTGGCCTGCTATATTCAAGCGCAGCTTCCTGTCTTCTTGTTCGTAGTTCAGGTGTATCACTATGCTTACTGTTTCTGATGCATTATGGTTCAGATGACAGGTCCTGTCGCAGTTATGAAGCTGCACCAAGTCAGAATTTAGGCCTGATTCCATTTGTTCGAATGACTCGCCGTGCAAAGCGATAGTCACATCAACAGCATATGCGAACATCCGTTACTTGCGTTCCGGCATACCAGAGATTTACAAATTAAACAGTAAAGGGCTAGCACAGACCCTTGTGGCAGTCTATTATTGAGGATTCAGGCTTTTCTTGTTTTTCCGTAAAGATGTACTCTCTACTTCCTTGTAGACAGCGTATTATAAAGCAGCTTTAATGACTTCTTACATATGACTACTGTAGCAAGCATACACAGTAATCCTTTAAGCTAGCTGAGAGATCTATTTATACTACACCAGCCCTTTTCTTGTTCTGAAAACCACTTTTAGTATGCGTGGTTAGTGCAAGCACTTCATCGCAGCAGCTCTTCTTCGACCCGAAACCAGCTTGCTCCATGGGTATTGCTGCAGCATCTATTAGGTCAGAGAAATTTCACGAGAAGTCTGTACATCACACACAGCAGAGAGATAGGTCTGAAGCTCTTAGGACCTCTCTCTCCTTTGCAGGCTTCAAGATAGCTATCATCTTCGAATTCTTCCATTTCTTTGGGGTGTTTCCTGTCTCAAGTGTGACGGAGAAAAATTTGTACTGCCATAGTGATGAGAAGAAGATCTGCGAAATACGAAGCGAATGTCATCCACAATCGATGGCCGGAAGTACCTCCCTGTCCTGCCAGATGCGCTACTCGAAGGCTAGCAGAATGCGGCCCATCAAAAAACAAAAAATTAGGCACGTTCTAAGAATATTCAAAGCCAACATAGAAGACTATGCAGGTAAGACTTAAATGTTGAGACGGGAATTATCCACATAAGTGTTGCATTTATCATTTTACAGACGGAATTCACATCTTAAGTCGTAACGCTATCTGACGGTAATACCAAAATGTAAATCATGTTTTTTACGGTTTCTATGTGAACTGGGATAACTAGTGCTGGTCATGCAAGTTGTGCCCACTACCATCACGTTCATATGCAACCTGTTCGAAGTGCACCATTAGATGGAGCTTCCTCTACACTAACGTTAGGAAAGTGGGATTTATAACTATTGTTTTTTTTTCTGTGACGAGGGTGTGTAAGAAATTCTCATGTATATTTCTGGCTTTTTTCGCTATTCTTGAATTTTCTGTAACTTCTGTCACTTGTTTCGCTACCAAACAGCCAAAAATAGGCCAAGTGGCTGAAACTAGGTAAAAGGGAAAAACCATGAAATAAAGGATTTACTTCAAGAATAAAAACAGCCTACACAGCACAAATTTTTTGTCGGCCGTCGATTACAGCAACGGTTCCCAAACTTTTTCCATCGCGACTCCTTTCTTTGACATAAATGATTTTGTCTCCCCCCCTGCCATGTTGTTCTTTCTTTCCTCAGTACTACATGCACTTGGCACAAAAATAGGCCACAATATCTGTTGACTTCTAATTGTTGCAACCATCAATAACAATAGTAACAGTAACAATAAGTAGAGAGTATCCTTAGAGCACATCGGAGTTTCACATTTTTTAAATTATAATTCATTTGTATTAGTCAAAATGTAGAAAGTTAACCGTTACAACTAGTTCATTCATAACAGTGGCTACCTGCGCAGTTTCTGGAACAGAGCAAGCAAGCGTGTGTTCTTCTCCGCATGTTTTCTTACATGTTACTTGATAAATTAGTTAGTTGGTTGATGTTTTTACTTTTTGCTTCTATATTGCTTTAATTCATTTGGACTGTTTTAATATTTGAAAGTTCATCACATGCAAATAGTAATAGAACAATACTGAACACTTAAAGGCCAATTTAAAAACTTTGTACCATAACTAGTCATCCAAAACGGAAACAAACAAGATTTAAAATGCACACGGTCAAGTTTTGGTTGGATTTTTGAAAAACTAACTCGCAAATCTCCTTCCAGCTTCCGTCGAGACAATGTTTCGACTTGATTTATGACAGTGCCGAAAACGTTGACTCACACAAGTAAGTTGATCCGAAGGTTAATAACACGTCTAATGCCACTCTTGCTATCAGGAGTCTGCACCCAAACGTTTTCAAGAGAATTCGATTTAAAATAATTTCGTAGTGTTCTGCCACTTGGGAGTTCTGTTAGTCCTGCTGTTCTACTTTTGATGAGTCGATTGTTATGATTGTATTGAACGGAGTGTGAGTCCAGTCATACCCAGATGATGGTCCTATAAATAAGCGCACCATTACCTCTCTTCTGAGAGAGCTACACTGGAGGGAAGGAACTGAACCATATTATCGCATACTGCTTGGTATACCATAATGACGTGGAAAGAGTCAGTTTACAGAACACTAAAAAAATTGCAGTGTAAATAAGGCTGTATGATAACCATTATCCGATGACTTCACATAAGGGAGTACAATATTTATTGTCCTAAAACAAGAAGTTCTGACCAAGTAGTACTGTCACACTGATTAACACAAGCACGTATGTAACAATTTTGCACTAAATTTATGTTTGCAAATAAAAATTCTTGCACGGAAAGGAAGAAGTTGCCCAAAATGAACTTTTCCTTCACTGTACACTAAGTTTAGACAGGGTCGCAATTGTTAACTACTCTGTGGAACACGTGTAACCTTAAGCCCCTCAAAGTGGTAGTTGGTGCGTGGCTTAACTGCCCTACTGGTTATCCGTTCTGGTCGTTGACTTGCGTTTGGTAGTCAGAGGTCCTTTCAGTATCGCAAAAGAGGTAAATACCACCCTTCCACTCAAGTAATGTTCGTAGGGCAGAGAAGGGGTTTCACTTAATACTTTCAATATAGTTGAGCTACTTGCCATGTATATTTAAATTATTGTGTAAGATATCAAAGATTGTTGTAGCAGCCTGATCAAAAACTAGTTTATTTTGCGTAGTAGTGGAGGTCATTTTTCTTGTAATATTGTAATTATGATATTAATTGTCTTGAACTCTAATGAATTATTTACAATGACTTCCGTACATCACTTCTTAAGCGCCTGCCTACCAGATAATCTAGAGCAGAAACGAAATATTATTATTATGACATGCAGTTGTGCAACATAAACAGGGATATTCAGGAGTGCAGAGATACAAGTCACTTAAGAAATAAATAAATAGGAATTTCAGGGAAGCTAAGGCGAAATGACTAAATGAAAAATGTGAAGATATCTAAAAGGAACTGATTGTCGGAAGGACTGAGCGTATAGAAAAGTGAAAACATCCTTCCGTGAAATTAAAATCAAGGGTGTTAAGATTAAGATTCAAATAGGAATTCCACTTTCAAATGCAGCGGAGAGAGCAGACATGTGGCAACAGTAAACAGAACATCTCTGTGAAAGGGAACACTTATCTGATAACATGATAGAATGAGAGACAGATGTCGATAGAGAATCCAGTATTATACTGAAAATTTTAAGGAGCTTTGGAAGATTTAAGAACAAATAAGGCGGAAGGGACAGATAGCATTCAATCGGAATTTCTAAAACCACTGGGGCAAGTGGCTACAAACCTCTGAAGTTGGTGTGGAGAACACATGAGACTGGCGACACACGATCACACTTTCGGAAAAACATCATCCATACAATTGTGAGATTGCAAGAGTTGACAAATTCGAAAATTATCCCATAACCCGCTTAACGGCTCAAGCATTCAAGTTGCTGAGAAGAATAATATATACAAGAATGGAAAAAAAGTGAGGATCTGTTAGATGACGGTCAGTTTGGCTTTAGGGAAAGCAAGGAAAAAAAAACAAAAAATTCAGACAAGTAGTTCTGACGTTGCTGTTGATAATGGAAGCAAGACTAAAGAAAACTCAAGAAACGTTCATAGGATTTTCTGAACTGTAAAAAGCGTTCGACAATGTCAAATAGTGCAGGAGGTTCGAAATTCTGAGAAAAACAGGGGGAAGCTTGAGGGAAAGAAGGGTACAGTATGTACAAGAGGCAAGAGGGAACAATTAGAGTGCAAGACCAGGAACAAGTGCTCGGATTAGAGAGGGCATAATACAGGGATGTAGCCTTTGCCGTTTCTCTTCAGTCTGTGCATCGAAGGACCAAGGACGGAAATGAAACATTCGACATGGGATTAAAAATCAATGCGAAAGGATATAAATGATAGGATACGCTGATGACATTGCTGTCCTGAGTGAAATTGGGGTAGAGATACATGATATTTTGAATGTAATGGACAGTATAATGAGTACAGAACAGGGACTGAGAATAAATCGAAGAAAGACGAAAGTAATAAGAAGTAGCATAAATGTGAACAGCGAAAAACGTAACATCAGGATTGGTAATCAAGAAGTAGATAAAGTTAAAGAATTCTGCTACGTAATCAGGAAAATAACCCGTGTTGGAAGGAGCAAGGAGGGCATCAAAAGCAGACTAGCACTGGAAGAAAAATGCATTCCTGGCCAAGAGAGGTCTAATAGTATCTAACACAGACCTTAATTTCATAAGGAAATTTCAGAAAATGTACATTTGGAGCACAGCATTGTACGGTAGCGAAACATGGACTGTGGGAAAACCGGAACACAAGAGAATCGAAAAATTTGAAATGTGGTGCCACCGAAGAATGTTGTCAGTTCGGTGTACTAATGAAGTAAGTGACGAGCAGGTTCTCCACGGAATCACTGTGGAAAGGCATTCATGGAACACATTGACAAAAAACAGTGACAGGATGGTAGGAGATCTTTTAAGACATCGGGAAGTAACTTCCATGGTACAATATGGAGTTGCAGGGGTGAAAAGTGTAGAGGAATACAGAGGATGGAATACATCCGGCAAATAATTGAGGATGGAGGTTACGAGTGTTACTCGCAGATGAAGAGGCTGGCACAGGAGAGGAGTCCGAGGAGGGCCGCTTGAGACCGGTCAGAAGGCTGATGGAGAAAATCATTAAATATTCTGCTCTCTTTGAATTTTCCAACCCAGGAGGTTTGTATGAATTCAGCGTGCTCATAATGCTACTCTAATGTTATGGCACACTGAAAAGCATCAAGCTTCTGCCGATTCATTTCTTCTGGGCGATTTTGTAACTAAATTCTGATATTTCTTTTAGGACCAATCACGCAGATCTACATGATCTGTGACTTATAGCAAGGAGATTCCCATAGTTTTGTTCTGTACTGTTTCTCATTAAATGGTCATTCATTCAGAGACATGTATCAGATATTCCGTTTCTGCCCAGTACCGTAGCCCTGAGAAGTGATGTAGCTGGAAAAACAAATGCAATTCTTCTGTTGGAAATGAGCGTTTGGCGTCATTGGCCGGGAGGCCCCTCGCGGGGCAGGTCCGGCCGCCATATCGCAGGTCTTATTACATTGGGCGCCACATTGGGCGACCTGCACGCCGGATGGGGATGAAATGATGATGAACACAACACAACACCCAGTCCCGGAGCGGAGAAAATCTCCGACCCAGCCGGGAATCGAACCCGGGCCCAGAGGACGGCAATCCGTCACGCTGACCACTCAGCTACTGGGGCGGACAATTCTTCTGTTGATTGACAGGATATGGGGAACATACATTCAAGTTAATTAAAGTGGTTGTTTACGAAACATGTATGTGACCATTCATAGAATATCGCTGAAGTGTGTTGAAACCAAACCAAGTAAAACTAACAGCCAATACTGAACATACACAACGAAGTGCAGCGCGAATAGTCAGGGAATTATATGACTTACTTGGGATTCTTGAAAACAGACGTCAACTATCCCAAGACACCATATAAAGTTTAAAGAACCATTGGATCTGTTAAATGGGACAACTGTCCTTTAAAAGATTACTTACAAAGTTGAAAGAACTAATAGACGTCTTAACTGGGAACCAGGGAACATAATATATATTTCAGAAGGATTCATCCGATTTTAGAGCACCGTATCTTCTACAAGAGTGGTTGCAGACGCTTGGGTGAGTTTTTCTTTTTTTCCACTGAGCTGACAAACATTATTTTCAAAAGAACCATCCTGTTTTACAATGGGACGTCTTTTACATATGCTAGTATCCAAATCACAAAAACATGAAAACGAAAATAGGAAAGGTGAGCAATCACCCATCATCAACGTAAATAGTTGCCTGAGAACCCTAGTTGCTTCCTCCACATATAAAACGAGTTCTCCATTCTGTGAATAGCGAGGTTACTGAAAGGCAATAACGAACAGTGGATGGGACCACTCGTGTCTCATTCTTGTTTGTCCGTTCATAGTGAGCGAAGTGTATAGTTTCTTGGTGAAGTTGAATACTCTGTCGCCTGGAAGCAGGCTAGACACAGACAGAAGTCTTAATATCCTTGGATGTGCCACAGAGTGACGGTTTGGAGATAGGGATGTTCATCGTAGGTCAGTAATAAATCGACCAAAAATAATCTCTCAATAGCTCGACCGATAGTTGGCCATAACTGCCCGACGAGTTCGGAGTACATTGCAAGTCAATTGGATGCGGAGCTGGCTACTGCCTCAGGAGTTCCTATTTCCAGAAGACTAAGAATTGTGGAGCTGTTTGCCAAGCGTCAGGTCGTGTGTATCCCGCTCGCTCCAGCATAGGGAAGGGCCCGTGCATTCTTTAGTTGGCTACGTGAAAACTGGACCATGAGTGAATGAAGGAATGTGATCTTCAGTTTTCAAATTGATTCTCGTCGCACATTACTCTGGATAGAACCTGGTAACCGATACAAACACAGGAATATCGTCGAAGATGACCTGACTGATGGCAATGCCGTGGGGAAACATCATATCGAAAGACTGTACGGAGCTGCAAATCTTCGATGGTGGAAGGAGGAATACTTTAAACCATCAGACGTACAGAGATTGTGATGATCTCAACCCACAGCAAAAAAAAATTATCAAAATCTGAAGTGTGAAGTCATCGAAAATTCTAGTAGGAAAACCACACTCTTTGTTATACTTCTCAATTGGTCACGATCCCACTTTGTTTATGAACTGAAAACTCAAATATTCACGAGAAACTGCTCTGAAATTAACCTGAACCGACAGTATTGTGTATATATTCTCTGAAACTTCAAAGACATCTAAGACAATATCTGAAAGGAATTAGAAAAAGTGACAAAATTTCGTGAATCACACACAATACCGCTAATAATTGCATGAACACTGGGGGGTTTCAACCATACATTTACCCATTTTTGAGTATAACCAATGTCCCTTAATACTACGACTCGTAGCAATACAATATCAAAAACATTTATTACTGGGTAAACAGTTCTTACGTGATTTGACAGCTGACATTTATAATTCACGCTCACGTCAGGAAATGCACCATTACGGGAATAACAGCTTTTACGTTATTGGTCAGAACGCAAGCAACTATGGCGGCCGCCGTAATTTTCGCGCGACGTCGTATTTCGCGACAAAATACGCTTATTAGTCACTGTCATATATCTAGTCTCATAACAATACATAAAACTACATAAAATAACTACAATAATTTTGACATGCAAGGAGAATTAGTTCTAATTTGCTGGTGTTTCAACAGTGACTACCAGGCAACTTTTAATTCACTGATTGTAATTTTATTTTCGTTAGCAGAAAGCAAACATAAACTAAACAAATAATTTATTTGAATAGAGTCTGTAATTCTTATACTTTTAATATAGAAAAAAAGTTTCTAGGTCAGGGGATAGCGTTCGGCGAAATCTCTTAACTTTTTGTTGCATACGAAGCGTTGCGTTGGGCAGCACGATGTCGGCGGGTTACGATGATGAGAGCAGGATACAGGCAGTTCCGCTGGTTAATCTTCTCCGGCGAAACGCAAATAAAGTTTCGGCACAGCTGTATCATTAACCCCGTGGTGATTAACAAACCACAAGACGCCAGTATACGACCGTTGTCGACATGTCCTCTCTTTCAAAGTACATTACGTAGACATCGCTATTTTTTACACTTTATGCACTGTCCGTGACGCTATCGTCCATAATTACACAGTTCGTCACATTCATATAGTCTTAGCCACAAATACACAGTTCATAGGATTGTTCTTGTATGTGAAGCACACCGTAAACAATGTCCACTCTGTTCTCGCATTTCAAACTTCGACAACGTCACTGAAAGTCATTTATATTGTAGGGTTAATTAAAGTCTTCACTTTCACAGGTTGAACGAATGTGATAGACAACAGTTCCACCACCCAAAACCAAGACCAGCAAAGTTCATTCACATAAAAGCACTGTTCGTGTTGGCCACAACAAAGTATTGTTAGCGGCACTTTCACAGTCCGGTTTATTTGCTCTTAAAGTTCGCTGGCGATGGCATTACATACCGCAGTGGTAAAGAGAATTAACAATCTGATATTACGGTATCACTGTCCATAAAATTACGTATGCTTTTCATAAAACACAGTACTATTTTTGCACGCATGCTTCACAGACACACCATCCATCATCCCCTCTACTACACAACAACCTTTTGACTATCGATATCACTATCGCTGTCCCCTGTCTACAGATGTTATATCTTTATCGTAAGTACATAAATCTTTATAAATGTTATTGGCTGCATTTTTCACAATTAATAATATTCCAAATGAAAACTTTACAACCTATACCACAGGTACAAAGCAAGAAACATATTTATCCATTGCCAAACGAAATAATCACAATTACATCTTTACATATGTAAGAGGTCCGAGCAGATGTAATTTCGATGTATTGCTCATGCGCTGCCTGCGATGTGCAGGGTATAAGAGAATCGTTGACCAGAGAGCAGTGTTGACTCAGTAGGAACTGTGTAGCTGTAGCAGTAAGTTGTTGCTAGTCTGCTCTGGTCTGGTCTGGTGTATCATGTCGGCTGGGCCGGTTGCGGTGCAGCGATGCCGGAGCCTGAGTATTATTGTATACGGTAAAAAGCAGCCTCGCGCATATCTAGTAATGTTATGAGAACTCCCATGTAAATCTTTTAAAAATGTCCTAATAATAATCTTTGTCATATAAAGTAATTTCCAACAAGCATTCATTTCAATTTAAATAATTTACTAATTACTCCAATCCATGATCATTCCGATTGTTGCAAAAGCAAAATCAGTTGCTTCCTCTCATAAATGACAAATCTATCAGCCAGCATTGCACAGAGCTGTGCCGGAAAAAGTTATTGTAAGAGCAGATAGTTGGCGACTTTATTGAGGTAAGAATTTTTGCTTTATTATTCACAATGATCTTACAGGGCCACGACGCAGCACTGCTGTCGTCCAAAATTTACCAGGTTACTGAATTTATATATATATATATATATATATATATATATATATATATATATATATATATATATATATATATACAGGGTGTCCCAGCTATCTTGTCCACCCAAAATATCTCTGGAACAATAACAGCTATTGGAAAACAACTTTCACCGGTATCAATGTAGGGCTGGGGCCCATGAATGTACATATTTGGAAACATTCTAAAACGAAAGCATATGTGTTTTTTAACACAAACTTATGTTTTTTTTAAATGGACCTCCTATATTTTTTCTTCAGCAATCCATAGCATGACAAAGCATATACACAATGGCGTTGATTGCATCGCAATATTCCCATTACATCCCGAGATATTGAGACGCGAAGTTGACGCTTGAAACACCCGACATGCGCTGCTAGCGCACGTCCTGAGGCTCAGGCGTGAACCCCATGCTGCCCGTAATCGTGATGTGATTGACATGTGTAATCACACCTCCAAACTTATCAAGAGATCCGAAACGAATAATACGGTCTGCTGCGATTACGGGCAGCATGGGGTTCACGCCTGAGCCTCAGGACGTGCGCTAGCAGCGCATGTCGGGCGTTTCAAGCGTCAACTTCGCGTCTTAATATCTCGGGATGTAATGGGAATATTGCGATGTAATCAACGCCATTGTGTATGTGCTTTGTCATGCTATGGATTGCTGAAGAAAAAATATAGGAGGTTCATTTAAAAAAACATAAGTTTGTGTTAAAAAACACATATGCTTTCGTTTTAGAATGTTTCCAAATATGTATATTCATGGGCCCCAGCCCTATATTGATACCGGCGAAAGTCGTTTTCCAATAGCTGTTATTGTTCCAGAGATATTTTGGGTGGACAAGATAGCTGTGACACCCTGTATATATATATATTTTTTTACGAGGTTTAGGAATTTTTCTGTTTGGAGCTTACATTAAATGAGAAAAGAATTTTTTGGGTACATTAAATCGGAAACAAATTTTGTGTGGAGGTTAAATGCGAATGAATTTCTGTAGGGAGGTTATAAATGGGAACCAATTTTGTTCTGAGGTTACACAAAAATTAGAATCATCATATTCATATTATTTATTTTATTATTTTTTGTGGGAAGGTTACACATATAAAAAACATAGTTGAATGTTACATAATCACAATTAGAGATGCCCATACGAACAAAAGAAAAAGAATAGAAATCTAAAGAGAATCACGAAAAAATTAGCTTATGTGCGTAATTAGCAATGCCTTCACAAGATGAGGCACTGCTATCACCTGTTGTCCTTTACAGAGGTTTCTGTAGCCCCACAATTCTTCTTTGTGGACGATAATGCCTGTCCGCATCAAGGTGTTCCGTTGCATGAATTTCTTGGAGTGAATATATCCGCCGTCCGTCGCATGCACTGGCCAACAAGGTCTTCGGACTTGAATCCTACAGAAGATGCCTGGGACGCATTATGGAGGAGAATGGCATCTCAAGAACACTTCCAGGTCTCCGCACCGCTCTTGCTCAGGAACGGGATCCACTGCCCAGTGTGCTCTTCACCCATCTCGCTGGGAGCGTGCCACGTCGCTCTGCCGCATGTGTGGCTGTTGGGGGTAACCGTATTCCCTACCAACAGATTCTTTTGTCGTGGAAGAGATTTCCCAGTTGTGTTTGTAAGAAATACACATATTAGTTGTCTGATCGCGCCCAACATTACGTTTTGGGCCGTGCTGTTTGCGAAGTATCATGTGATTGAACTGTAACTTGTTCAGTAATACGCTCGAAATCCTGATCAGGCAGTATGTCCTCTTTTCGTGATTATGCGTAACTTTTGGACGCTAGTTTACAAGCACGTTCAACGAAGAGTACGTTTCGTAATTACATCAAGGATTAAATTTTTCAGTTACCTTTGCAAATACTCATTGAGGTCTACCCAGGATTCACGACAACATCCAGACGACAGTCAAGCTCATCCCATACGCTTGCGAGCATATGTGGAGGTACTGTATTAAATGATGGTACTCTGTGGCATAGACGTTTACCCAAAGGTGTGGGAAGAAGAGACATAAAGTACTGGACAAACTCACAAGAAAAGAACAAAAGACACATAGTGCGTGATGGTGTGGTCTAGGAGACCAAGGGTGGGTGCGAAATTCGTGCATCCGTGACGGTGTGTAAGGTACAATGCTATTATATGGACGAAAATCATGGCGTAAAAGTGTAAGTGGATTGCGTCTGTGGAAAAGGGGAACCCAGAAGGCGTTTTATCGCTTCGCAATTGCTGTCTCGACTCGACTTACGTTATATAATGAAACAGTGAGGGAGATAATTGGACCTCTACAAAGAAGCATATGATGCAGTAGATTGCGAGTGGCGCCAATATTATCTTTTAGTTTTCATGTGTATATTAAAATTGTTAAAATCCATCAAAAGCATACATTATCTGTGCAGAAGATGTAGTCCAGTGAAATTGGATATTTTTCTCTTTGTAAAACCGCTCTAAAAATCGATACCGATCTCATAGAGATCAAGAAGACAAGCTAAACCAATTGCAGAGGCATTTGAACAGTTTATCGTGTCGTGTTCCACGAGCAAATGGAACGAGAAAAATTTATTAATAAGACAACAATCAAGCAGCCTTTGTAAGTTTTTAAACTGCGACAGTTACCGAGCTGCATCGTGAATTTTGTGTACAATTCAGCAATTTTATGCCTTATAGTTACGGTATCTTATTCGATGGAGCGAGAGGCTGTCTCCGTTTCCTTGCTTCTTAGACATTCCTGCAAACCTGATCGCAATACATCCAAGCTCTATGCCTGTAGCCTGTGACCACTGCTATATCGATGGGTTGTCGGATATCGGTGTGCATGTTGGAGTTACGGAAGAAAATCAGAAGTGGAAGAACCTGTCAGTTGGGGGAACGACCTGTGGAAGAATAACCTAAAGTAATGGTAGGAGAACGAAAGGCAACAGACACACGGCAAACGATGCAACAGATCAGCGTAAGGACAAACAACCTAGATGACAATGAGTCACAACGCACAGCGGTCACCACAAAAAAATGTGAGCAAAGAGAGTGAAAGGGTGATAAGAAAGGTAGTTATCAAATAGTCCTAGTACAGCAGCGATAGATCCGACAGTATCAAGAGCGAGCACTCAACTGACTGGCTCTGCGCTGGGCAGCCACCTACACACTCAGGTGACAAAAGTCATGGTATAAGGCATCCAGATTTTACGGACCTTACATGAGCTCAATCCCTAACGACAGTACGATACAGTATGAGATCCTCAGAAAACTATATTATCAACAAAAAGCAATTGCAGTAATCCTATGTACCGAAAACTAACAAAACAATACCTACTAATATAAGGACAGGGGCATGCATAAATAAGTTTAAGTGAAACGAATTTTCGAGACAAACCGAGCAGGTGGTTAATGGCATTGGAAAATGTGTAAGTGGCTTCATGGCTTTAACAGGGCTAGTGACGAATCGACAAGAAAAAGAAAAATTCACCTCTAACGAGGCAAACACGACATGGTGTGGAGATCTCCACTATATAAAAGCATTTTGAGAACTAAAAATCTCTGTCATCTCGTGGCAGACTGCACAAGTGTGTGGAAAAGAGCGAGGGCGTTGAGATCTTTGCATCTGCAAAGTGTGGACGATATGTTTCACGTATCATGATGACAGACAGCAAAGAGGTAGTTAATTATTCCTGCGGGAATTTTCGCGGGAAATGAAATTGTGTATGTAACTCCAACCCTTAGTGAGTGCGCAATAGCCATTATTTCCACTAGGGTAACATTAACGTTCTACAGAACGCAGGAAAGTTGAGACTGAGTGAATTCAGTCAAGGCCAGAGTAGGGGATTAGCATTTCAGATGCAGCATGGAGACAATGCCGTTGCAGATCCCGCTTGGTAAAGTACCAACGTGCATTAGGCTACAGTAAATGTTGAGTCAAGGTTTTTCTCACTCCAACCTGTGCACCCTTTGACCATCGAATATAAAAGGGTAGGATACTAAACTACCCTCACATTAAGTACATGGGAGTTTTTTCATTGGTTCAAAAGGTAAATCTATTCTCCACCAACTTAGTGCATTGACCAGCTATGATACTGTAGAAGTAAATTTAATAGATGAAGATTTTTTATCATTCTTGTCAGTGATAACATTTTCATTTGTAGAGATAACGATTTATTAACTGGCACTCAATATGTCCAAGAGTTAAATATTTTGTTATTGAGTGTTGAAAGTAATTGAACATGATTGTTGTATGTCACTTGACACCTGAAAGCAAAGTTGATAAATTATATGTAGAATGAAAAACGTGAACAGCTGTCTTGTCTTTCTAGAGTAGATACCAAACTTCCACTTTTATTAATTGATGCATTGTATTTACGTTACAGCAGTATTTCTAATTAATCTATTATGATCTACAATGAATACTAGCTACCTTACAGGGCCAGATTCATATTTATACAGAATATCTATTTAACACCCTGGGCTTGAGAAAAGAGTTCAGATGCATTATCCATTTGCGCACATATCCTTACAGTGGGATATCTTCTAACATTGTGTCAGGTCTAGTTCCGCCCGCCGTATAGCAGTCAGTCGAGCTGGCAGGGTCTCAACAAGTCCATGAAAGTACACTTTTTCTACACTGCTGGAAATTGAAATAAGAACACCGTGAATTCATTGTCCCAGGAAGGAGAAACTTTATTGACACATTCCTGGGGTCAGATACATCACATGTTCACACTGACAGAACCACAGGCACATAGACACAGGCAACAGAGCATGCACAATGTCGGCACTAGTACAGTGTATATCCACCTTTCGCAGCAATGCAGGCTGCTATTCTCCCATGGAGACGATCGTAGAGATGCTGGATGTAGTCCTGTGGAACGGTTTGCCATGCCATTTCCACCTGGCGCCTCAGTTGGACCAGCGTTCGTGCTGGACGTGCAGACCGCGTGAGACGACGCATCATCCAGACCCCAAACATGCTCAATGGGGGACAGATCCGGAGATCTTGCTGGCCAGGGTAGTTGACTTACACCTTCTAGAGCACGTTGGGTGGCACGGGATACATGCGAACGTGCATTGTCCTGTTGGAACAGCAAGTTCCCTTGCCGGTCTAGGAATGGTAGAACGATGGGTTCGATGACGGTTTGGATGTACCGTGCACTATTCAGTGTCCCCTCGACGATCACCAGTGTTGTACGGCCAGTGTAGGAGATCGCTCCCCACACCATGATGCCGGGTGTTGGCCCTGTGTGCCTCGGTCGTATGCAGTCCTGATTGTGGCGCTCACCTGCACGGCGCCAAACACGCATGCGACCATCATTGGCACCAAGGCAGAAGCGACTCTCATCGCTGAAGACGACACGTCTCCATTCGTCCCTCCATTCACGCCTGTCGCGACACCACTGGAGGCGGGCTGCACGATGTTGGGGCGTGAGCGGAAGACGGCCTAACGGTGTGCGGGACCGTAGCCCAGCTTCATGGAGACGGTTGCGAATGGTCCTCGCCGATACCCCAGGAGCAACAGTGTCCCTAATTTTCTGGGAAGTGGCGGTGCGGTCCCCTACGGCACTGCGTAGGATCCTACGATCTTGGCGTGCATCCGTGCGTCGCTGCGGTCCGGTCCCAGGTCGACGGGCACGTGCACCTTCCGCCGACCACTGGCGACAACATCGATGTACTGTGGAGACCTCACGCCCCACGTGTTGAGCAATTCGGCGGTACGTCCACCCGGCCTCCCGCATGCCCACTATACGCCCTCGCTCAAAGTCCGTCAACTGCACATACGGTTCACGTCCACGCTGTCGCGGCATGCTACAAGTGTTAAAGACTACGATGGCGCTCCGTATGCCACGGCAAACTGGCTGACACTGACGGCGGCGGTGCACAAATGCTGCGCAGCTAGCGCCATTCGACGGCCAACACCGCGGTTCCTGGTGTGTCCGCTGTGCCGTGCGTGTGATCATTGCTTGTACAGCCCTCTCGCAGTGTCCGGAGCAAGTATGGTGGGTCTGACACACCGGTGTCAATGTGTTCTTTTTTGCATTTCCAGGAGTGTATATCAGACCATGACTGCGAAAGTGTTGCATGCAGGAATTTTTGCACAAACTGATCTCTCGATTATGCCCCATAGATGTTCAGAGGGATTCATGTTGGATCGTCTGGATGGTCAAACCATTTGCTTAAATTTTCAAGAATGTTCTTCAAATGAAAGGAAAAGTTGTCGCCCTGCGTGGCGTGACGCATTGTCATCCACAAAAATTCCATCGTTCTTTGGCTGCAAATGGACTCCCGGAGCTCAACATTTACAGTCAATGATCAGTCCAGATAGACCAGAGGATCCAGTTCGTTTCACGTACAGACATTCCACAGCATTATGGAGACGCCACCAGCTTCCACAGTGATTGGTAACAACTTGGGTCCATGTTTTCTTGGGGTCTGTACCACAACTGATGAAATGTAACATCAGCTCTTACCAAATGAAACAGGGAAACAGGGACTCATATGACCAAGCCACGGTTTTTCATTGGTCTAACGTCCAGCCGATATGGTCAGGACCCCACGAGAGACACCCCAGGTGATGTCGTGCTGATAATGAAGCCACTAGCGTCGGTCGTTTGCTGTCATAGCCCACTAACATTCGCCATACGTCCCATATTGATTTCAGCAGTTATTTCACGCAGTGTTGCTTATCTCTTAGCACTGACAACTCTACACAAACGCTGCTATTCTCGGTCTTTAAGTGAAGGCCGTCGGCTACTGATTGGTCTGTGGTGAGAGTTGATGCCTGAAATTGTTCTCACCACACACAGTAATTCTCAGAATGCTGAATTCTCAGATGATTTCCGAATTGGTGTGTTCCATGTGTCTAACTCCAACTTCCATTCCGCGTTCTGAGTCCGATAATTCCCGTCGGAGACCTTTTCACATGTATCACCTGAGTACAAATGACAGTAGCGCCAGTGCACTGGCCTACATAGCGTTCGTAGGCGATACAACCGCCATCTGTATATGTGCATACCGCTGTCCCATGACTTGTCACGTCAGTGCATAGCGGGCGCCTGAAATGCTATCGGCCACCGCGCTCAGACGATTGGCCACACGAAGGCGCCCATCGCTGTGTGAGAAGAGCGCTACATTGCCGAGATGCAACCTTACGATAAAGTCCACATTCTCTGGCGGGCATTCAACCACTGCCGCACCTGATATCAAACCTACAGGAATCTTGAGAGCGTTGTGCGGCCCCGACAGTCACTGGAACACTGCTGCCATGTTGGTTACAGATTACTCGCTACCCACACGGTTCAGCTTCACTCGCCTTCGAGAGGGCGGACACTAGGCGACTGCGATCCAAACAGGTGTGGCTGCAGCCACATGAATTAGGGAACAAAGCATCAACGAGCCACAAGGTATAGTGTGGAGTCAAGGAAGAACATCGAGCCAGTGCACACTGCAGCTTTGGGCCTGCGAACAAGCAAAAAAGATCAATGTGATCTTAGAAAGTTGGCTGTGTTCTTATGACGTGTAGTATGAATGTCGTTCGGCAACTTCACTCAAGGAAGCAAGTCTTAGTTGAACCGTCTCCCACACATTACAGCTGAGTGAACACCGCACAGAATGGCATGCTACAGTCTGTCAGTGTCGGAATCAGTATCATGACGATGATCAATCACGACATTGAACTGCAGCCCACGGAAGTTTGCTGAACACTGTTGGCCAAATGTACCAGCAGATGAGCCCAGTTTCTTTAAGGCTAATGAGGTTTTAGCCCAGGAATAAACAAATGAATCCTTTTTCTTAGCCTTGTTCCCAAGTGTGCCCAATGTTTGAGACTTGGTGTATTTATTCTTATTTCTCATATTCGTACGGTATCTTCCACCGCATTGGACGCGTAGCGAGACCTATAGAGGTCAGTTGTGCTATATCTCTTTCACATATGTCATCCTGTTTAAAATCAGGTGTTACCCTGTGCACGTTGTGGCGTCATATATCGATACCACCACCACTGGCGCCTCACAGTCTCACAGTTGGCTACGAAAACGCACGTTGCCGACACACGCCGATAGTAGTCACGTGAGTTCCTGGCGGATCCAGTGATGCACGTCTGCCAAGCGACGCCTTCAGCGGCTTTACCTGCGAGCGCCCTCTGCTGACACAGTACAGGACGGCTGGCGGCTGCTGCACGGCCCGTCTATTTCGCACTTTTCGACTGATTTTACTCTCAGCCAACCTTCCACATTTTGCTATTGCATTAGTAGCTCGACGCTCTTTAGATTCCTTCGTGTAATACCTGGACTATATTGCAGTTTATTCTTTCGTTAAGTTCCGTGGAGAAAGCTGCAAGTTAAGTACAACTTCTGTTTACTGTATTTACGTGTTAGCTGATCATTTCTGCTTCTGTCCAGTTGCCCTACGATGACGACTGCTGCTCTACTCCGTACCTCACCTCGCCTCCTGTTGTGTATGAAGTAATACACAACATGTGTAATGATTAATGGGGTAGTTATTGATTGTTTTTTGAGTAACTACTGTGCAACATGCCAAGGTGGAATATTTTATCCCAGGAGGGAAGTCGGAGGCTAGAATGCTGCAAATGTCTCGCCAACCCAAACGATTGGCAGTACAGTTGGCCACGTTTGTCTTCCGAGGAAGGTAGAGGATTCGTCTTAGTTACCTCGTGGACCGCGGGACCCTCTCCTTTGCAATTGACAGTGGTTAGGAGAGTATGTATGCGGATGTAAATGTCTTGCGATACCTCGCAGTGGCAGCAGCCTCTGCCCCGCGGACCTGCTGGGACCAGAGCAGAGGTCGACCGCGGAAAGCCGATTGTCGCGGAGGGCAGCGCGGTGCAGTGCCGCGTCTAATCCTGCTGTAATTGGTGGAGCCGCGGCGGGACTAATCAGATTATTCGCAGGTCGTTTATCAGCTGCGGTATAGCGGGCCGGCCGGCACGGGCTTAGCAGCCAGGTGGCGGTCGCCATGCCTTGTTCTTGGCCGGCCCTAATCCCGCGACACCAGCCGCGCCGAGTGGCCTCTGCCCGCCTCTTTCAGGATCTTCCGCGACCGCAGGCACCAGCGCCGAACGCAGTAATTTCGGCTTAGTGGTAGCGCTCTGTGTTGCGGGAACCCTACCAGCATTTTTGAGTGGGCTCTCTCGCTTCACAAGACCGTTTAAACATTAGCATTTACTTCCTCGTTGTTATTTCCATGTGGTATGAAATTTAGTAAAGCGTTTTAAATTGAAGGTGAGAGCTGTCTGGAAAGTAGATTTAGTTACAATGACAATTAAGTACTATAACAGTTGAAGATGAGTTTATTAGAAGAATCTTAAAGCTACGTAGTTAAGTGTTCTGATTTATACACAGAGATTTCTGAACATGGAATCCAGGTTCTGTTCAGTGACATACTCATCGTTAATGGCCTTTGTAAACCTCGGTCTTCTGTAGAAGGTTACACCATTCCTCCCAGTTTGGTGGCGAACTCTCCAGTTCCCAATTCCAAATTTCTTTACGAAGACTCTCCCATTTTCCTCCCACCTTAACCTTGGTCTTCCAACTCTAATGGTTCCTTCAGGTACTGCTCTGGATAACCACATAATCATGCTGTTGTCTGCTGCCCCTTTCAGCCTCTTAATCTTAATGTAGCTGAAAAAATCTGGTGCATTACATACATTACTACTTGTGTACCTGGCGTTGCTGGGTATATTTTTATTGCGTTTTTCTATTAGTAGATCCCCTCCTTCCCCCTCACTCTGCCCATCTCCACCTCTTCCCTTTCTCTGTCAATTTCTTCTTTCCCATCTCTGTCTTCATCTCGTCAGTCATCCTTTCTCTGTCCATCTCATCTACCCCCTCTCTCTGTCTGTCGGTCTCCTACTTTCGACTCTCTCTCTATCCGTTTCCCCCTCCCGTATCTCCTGCACAATGTGTTGTTCAGTGACATAATTTTGTAAGTACATCCAGTGGTATAGGTGGCTACTAACTGTCAAATGTGTTGTAAATAGAGTTAGCAGTAAAAAAATAGTAAAATAAAACGTCATGCATGATGGGGTAGTTTTTCACACATCTCAGTGTTTATGCCATCATATCTTCTGAAACATACATGCACAATGATATTTTGTAGAGGCAGTTTTGGATACTGTCTGTGAAAAGCATTGCGAATACAGTGAGTAGGTACGAAATAATAAATTTAAATGTCTAGCATAATGTGGCAGTTTTTCTCTCGTCTCAGTGTTTGTGACGTCACATATCCTGAAACGTGTTCTAAAATTATCTAAGTTTGCGGGTATATTCAGTGGTAGATGTTTATCTCCGAAAGTAATGTGGAAGTTTTGTCTGGACTAGCGTGCTCACTAAATAACTGTGGTAGCCACGTAACCGATCACTGTGCTTCGGCGTGGAGTAGCCGACAATCCTGTCTGCTTCCAGCAAAACTTGATTGTCTACAGGAACTACTCAGCTCGCAGTCATTATTGACTTAAACTGTAGAGTAAATGTGGATGAAAATTTGGGCAACAGCGAGACTTTCTCGGTGCATGATGTGGAAGTTAATAACACAAGACTGCTATTGTTCTCATCTGCTGAGTCAAACGATAAATGACATTTTAAATCGCAGAATACAAGCTGAACACGTATCCATTAAAGTCATTCTTTGTTATTCTTAAATGTATGAGAAAATTTGCTTGTGTATTAAGAAAGTTCTTTCTTTCACCACAACCAATGTAAGTCGTTTATTACGTATTTATGATTTCTTTCTACAACTGTAGTCCGTAACCTAATTACGATGAACTGACTTTGAGATGCAGCCAAACTGCGCTGAGGCAGTCTAACTGCTATTCGGGTCGTCAGCATCACCGTCCGGATCCTGTACTTCACGATATGGATACTTGTGCAGCCGACAAATGTCATCTCCGTCTGTCCATGAGTATATCTTGCCTTGCCTTCGTCCACAGAGCTATCTAGCAACCGCCACGTTCGAGCATCTCCTCAAATCTAATTTCAATTACGACAAAATATGAACTGAAATCATTTTGTCATTGTGCTTATACTGTATGCAGCACGTCACTTACACCGTGCTGAATGCGTCAAAAACCTAACTCATAACGAAGACAATCTTTAAGGCCTATACATCTACACTGATTTTGTGAAAGAAAGAAGGTTCGAACAAGTATAAATTGTACATACGGAAAATTTTAAGACATGTGCTGCATACCAGCTATCCTAAGCAGTATGTTTTGTTAAATTAATTCATCACAAGAACAATACCCGAAAGACTCACCATTGGTACTGCGTTTCGCAAATAATTTTGAATGGAGGTAAATTATTTTTGCGATTACCTGTACTGTATTTTAAAGTGGCACTTTTTCTGAGGTTTAATGCTGGCTACGTCAGACCGAGAGGGGGAGGACATTTACTCAGATATATTCCTGACCATGGAAGTAGAACCAGACTTTAGTAATAAGCCATGGGACGTAGTGGCCTACCGCAATAGTCTGTTAAATCTGTAACTCTCAAGTGTCTTGCATATATGTAATGACAAAGCAATTTTTCATCACAGTACTGATTTAGTGAACTGGCTTCAGAAACAATTAATCTCCTATACTGAGATAATCTTCCCAACAAAACTAATGCATGTTCCATTTGTGATTACTATATGTCGACTGTTCGGCGCTATGAGTGAAGTGTGTGTGAAATGACACTGAATGGGGGATCCCATGTACTATGATAGACATTGTTTCTGTCATTCAAGGGGGCTGTGTAGCAGATCATTTCATTTGAAGCAGCTACCCCTACTGAAACTGATAGAATCTGACAATGAAAGTAAGACTAAATCGCTGATGATAAATGTCATCTTTGTGTACATGTTGTCTGTGAAAGTCATTATGATTTTTTGTTAGAAAATTGTTAAAAATATAAAAGTTATTTCCTTCTTCCTTGTTGCTGCTTGAAGATAGTATTATGCTTGTATCTTAAATATTGTTGTGAAATAATTACGCTGTTAGAATAATTTCATTTTTATTTTTTGGTATAGTGTGTGACCCTGCATTCTGGTACCAATGAAGTTTGGTTTATTTTATGTGGCCTCCTAAATTAGTGGGAAATAATGTGTTCAGTGAGCGACAATTAGATAATTTAAGAGCTTTGTCGTCTTCTCATTTCAATATTTGTAAGTAGAACCTCCAAGTCCAAAAGTTACTATGAAAACTATTTCTTTGCATTGACATTTAAAGAGGGATGTTCATGAAACTAATCTAAGATGTCAGTTCTTAATTATTTTTTCATTTATTGGTAGAACTCATGGACAATAAAGTCTCAATCAGTGTGATGAGACAGAAGTTTTTCAGAACAAAGATGATTTACTGAACGGCTTTAGCAATCAATTAGTCTTCTGTAGTGAAATAATCTCTCCAACAAAAGTACTATACGTTCAGTTTGTGATGATGAAAAAGCATCTGAAGTGCCTAAAACTAATTAAATGTTTGACATGTCCTTCCTTCCACACCCACTTTTCAAAGCAACCAACACTTTCATACATACTTGGTTAACAACGATTCCGTCGATCACTTTCAGGCAAACTTACGCGGGATAAATCTAGAAGGCTCTGATATATACTTTTCGGTGATCCTTTTCCGTGTCTGCAAATCCACTCACATGTAAACGATGCCCTAAAACCACACATCATCTGCTATAGATGTCAGAATTGCAAGTTAAGATGAAGTTCCTGTATATGATTATGTGAATGTAGGGAGGATGAAGGTATTACAGAGAATGGGATGTAAGACAGAAAACTTCACTCAAGACGTCTTAAGGGAAAAAGTTTACAGAATCTCTCTGCAACTGAAAAGTCAGTTGAAGACCTGATAAAGGAAAGAAGTCTGAAACAAGAAATTAGAAGAGATTCTTTGAAGGGTGGGAATGCACTTTACTAATCTTGGCCTTCTGAAGAGGTGACACAAAAGAAAACTTTTGTTTGAACTGAAAGTCGCATTTCCTGAAAATATTTTTTTTAAAGTTTCATGTATCTTTTCTTCACAATATTACAAGACTACAATCATCACTTATTTCGATAAATCCAATAAATTGACCCGAGAAGCTAATTTTGAAATTCTGAGTCCAAGCTGAGACATGGGAAAGAGTAAATGGAGTTTTGTATGAATTTCATATTGTACTTACAGGATTATAACTGAAGATTATTAAAATTCCCCTACTGAATCTATTCAAGAAACCTCATAGTAGATGCTTACTATGAGCAAAGAGATTAAACAGTGAAAAATTTGTAGAAATCTCTTGAATAACTTCTGAGAAATAGGTACACAGAATATTTTTTGAAAATTAAATTTTTAAATTCAATACAAAAAGTTATATATATATATATATATATATATATATATATATATATATATATATATATCATGTAGAGAATGGTTCAAAATTTCATCAATCAGTGACTCTGAACTCTGACCACTACGAAACCAGGTAACAACAGAGTTTTATTCTGGCCAACAGAAGGTTAATTTAATCATTATTGAACTCTATTCGTTGTTGTGCTCCCGCTGTGGTACCTAAGATGTATCCAGACTCCTAACAATTACTGTAGTAAGAATTAAATACATTCATCACTATTCAATTAAATTTATTGTTTCATTTTCGATGGGATACGTTGCAATCGTTTAAGAGAAGTTTAATAAAACAGAAATGATATCGCAGGGCAATCCATATGACGCCTTTTCATTTCTCACTTGGCAAAACAGAACTACTTTTTCATGACAGCAGAAATTAAAACGCTTTCCCAATCTTTATATCTCTAGTCGAAGAAAAGTACAAAAGATAATGGATAGAGTGCTGCGTCATAATTCGAAAAGGAAACAGAAATAAAAATTTCATGGTAAGGAAACGGAGATACAAATGAGATGTAGATAATGAATTACTGCTTCAGCAGCTAAATGTAAACTGCTGGTGGACTATGTGGGGTGTGTCTAAGATATATGTCGATTATGCGAGTGATCTGTTGCGTCTTCTGCGCCCATTTCTTGAAGATACCTGGAGAAGTAGAATACCTCATGGAACTGATTTTTTCCGTTGAAGATTTTACAAGAACAATATTGTTCAAAATATACATTTCATTTAACAATTACGGAAAGCAGTTTTTACTGCTGCTAGATATTTACTTAACCTATGCTCTCAGAGGACAGTCAGTTATTTATGTCAGAGTATGTCGAATACGTGAGCTTTCTACAGTATGAGTAATTTGAATTCTACGAATCTATCGAACACAGAACATATGTCGAATGCGTGAGCTTTCAACAGTGTTAGTAATTTGAATTCTGCGAATCTATCGAACACGGAACATATTTAGCAGGAATGTGTAATACAATTTCACTTAATGACTACTGGGAAGAGAATTTTGTGTAATCGACTTAACAAAAGCACAGTAAAACTGTTTCCAGAGAATGCAACGAAGATAATTACCTTTCGCTCTATTTATGTGTGAAGATACGATGGAGTGAACTGTGATTCAACAACGATACATCAAATAAGGGTTAACAATATTCTTATACATTGCATCAGTTTTCACTAACTGTAATATCTATTGGTCGTTTTTTTCCATTCAAATCGTAAGTTATACGTATAAAGGAAAGGAGAATATAGGCACATCTAATGCTGTAAATTGTAGGCAGGTATTTTCTTAAAGTATTATTGCTGGATTACGAGAAGTGGAACAAGTTATGGTTTCAGATTGCGTAGAGATTTTTAAAATGGATTTTTTCTGTTATCGTACATTAAAATGTTATTAGATGGTCACAGAACTGGTACGAATTATGGGTTGAGATTGCGTAGAGACATTGAAATTGATTTTCTCTATTATCTTACACTTTTACTAACAGTACACGGTATATGAAAACGAGAAAATATCTTTGAAGCCATTTTTGAATCGAAAAAGTCCATTTTACTCAATATTAAAGCCGGAACACTTAAGGAACATTTCGTTTGCTTACGTATTTATATTATAAGGACACTCTGAAATGATTTCATTATTGTTGGCGATAATCGACTTCAAATGATTTCCTTGCGTGATATAATATTTGAGCTTGTTGTCAGCAAATTTGTCGCTATCTGGAAGAATTATGAGTAACCATTCATTTTTATTATAGATTTCAACTGTTTTCATTAGAGTTCAGTAAACTGTCGTCAGTGAAATATTTTTGTTACAAAGTACTTTCAGAACCTGTGACTAAGTATATGTATGGGTCAGACTGCAAATCTAAATCAAACAATCTTATCGACTTTTCTATGACAGATTTCTTCCTTACATCTGGAGACGGTTTCTAAATATGAAATATGCCAAGATGCACCATGCTTCGACATCCGAGTCAAGTACTACGTCTTCCTTATAAATGGGTAGGTGAGTCAGCTCGGAGGTGGGACGAAGGTAAGGGCGTAACATCGCCCAGCAGATTACACCTAGGAAAACCACTGTGTCGTCCAAACCAACACGCCTGTCAAGGTCAGTTTCACCTATGTCCTTTGGAATCGCTGGGTGTCAACAAACTTTGGGCAAGATAACGATTTCAGCCCTTCATCGTACCATCCCCTCATGTCATTAAGAGGTGAAGAGAGCCATCTTAGCTCACAACGGGTCAGTATTTGCCTAGAAGTCAAATGAGCAGTTTGTAGCAATATCTGCAGCAAGTATTTCATTTACGACAGAGACCGAATTCTCATTGCAAACCTTGCTAGAACACTCATGGTCGTGTAGTCTTGGGTGGATGTATGTAATAGAATACAGAAATAATGAGATGGTACAGGGTGGTGAAAATAGGTATTACAAAGATTTTGTCTGCGACGAAATCATAAGGGATGATATACCCTTGTTATCATATTTACGCTTCAGCAGACAACTGGATATTTAATACACAAAGTGTTCAAAGTGGTTTCTGTCTGCAGCGATGAGTGTGTAGAACATTGAGCTAAATTCCGTGATGTCTTTCTATCTTTATAACAAATCGTACTCCCGTTATACAATTCTCTGCTGTTGATATTACCCCATACTCAACTGACCAAAAATCACGGTGTTCTTTCCATTTAACTTCACTAACACCCACTGTATCTAAGTTGAACCTTTTCATTTTTCTTTTCACATTTTCTAGCTTTCCTATCACGATGAAGCTTCTGGAAGTCCACGCCCCGACTCGCAGAACGTTATTCTTTCGTTGGTTATTCAATCTTTTTCTCACTGTAACCTCCCGCTTTGCAGTTCCGTCTCGCAGACGGGATTACTTGCATTGAAGAGAACAGCAAGACGTATACTATACCGATGAATAATCTGGAGTCTGTTGAAGTGTCTTGGAATACTGCTTGCAGTGCTGTTTTAACTGCGATAGTTTAGTATTTGTACTTTTCGTGAAAAGAAGAAGCTGGTTACAAAAAACTTTCAGTTGGTATGCTGAGTTCAGGCAGTTGTTAGCCGTCGATGGACAGAGTGTGTCTTACTAAGGCGTGGGAGTTTTTCTACATGAGAAGATTAGTCTAACTGCTCATTTTAATACAATAAAGACAGATGAGAATTACCCTACGACGTTAGTAATGAACGTCTCAAACGACATCTTGAGGGTATTTTGTTAACGACTGGCGTGGAAATGTGTTTACTATTACTCCTATTAGTGTTATTATTAGGATTTTAGGGTCTAAACTGCAGTGCTGTTACTCACCTACAGGGTAGCTCATTTGGTTTCTAAAGATGGCAGCAGCTAATATTTGATTTAGGTCTGAAACGAGTGGTACTATTTCAATAAAGTAAATGGAGAACAATTTAATATATGAAAAAGTGTGTTATTAAAATCCATTAAAGGAAAGATTTCAGCATAAAACTAAACATAATCAAACACCACGAATTGAGTTTAAGTTTCAAGTTTGTCATAATTATGAGAATGAAAACAATCAGCAAGTTTAGCTTACCGTAGGCTACTGTTTAAATCGTTAATAATATTAATTAGAAAGACCCTAGCAGTTTACTGTAGGTCACTGTCTTATTCTTTAGTATTCAATAGATTGCCCCTAGCAGGAAAATAAGCACCAGATCTAGCGTCTGTCATACCTTTTTATTGTTTTTCATTATTGAATGTCCTTTCTGCCAAGTACAGTGTAACTGTAAACCTTGTGTGGCAGTTGGTTTCCTCAAGTTTCTTATAGTAAATCAGTTATTAGTCAGATGGATAGGGACTGTGTCTGTTGTGTGCGGAAGCAGGCAGGGTTGGCCATGGACCAAATGCAGCTGGAAGCTTTGTTGGCCACAGTCAACAAGCTCCAGAAGGCCACGTTGAGGTGCGGTGGGGATGAGGTGCCTGGCGCAGCCACTGCTGTGCTAGATGTGCAGGGGGGGGGGGGGATGTCACAGCTCTCTGTCACTGAGCCGACCTATGGTGCGACTGAGCCGGACGGCCCCACCTCACCTCAGTGTGGGTGGTGGACTGTGTCGATGTATCGAGCCTCAAATCGAAGGCTGCATGGGGGATGCAGGGTCTTGCCAAATCCCATGCACTTTGCTTATAGATTCAGTGTGTTATCTGATGCTGGGGGAGAGGGGGGGAGGCTGAGCCAAATCGGAATGCACCTTCAGCAAGGTCTGGA
Source organism: Schistocerca americana (assembly GCF_021461395.2). Taxonomy (NCBI): domain Eukaryota; kingdom Metazoa; phylum Arthropoda; class Insecta; order Orthoptera; family Acrididae; genus Schistocerca; species Schistocerca americana. Next base: position 584,802,558 of record NC_060125.1, on the reverse strand, counting down.
CAGGCACATTGGTGTTTGTTAGTGAAACATCCCCTTTGAAATATTGCACATGACTGTGCTTAAACTGACACAATATTTTTTAGCGCAACACAATCTGACTTTCAATAATCCCAACAAAAGAATGGCCCCGACTAACATTAACCTATACCTTTCACAAATCACTTACCTCACAAAAATCTTCTTTACCCGAACTACTGTAATACAGCTAGCGCCACTACTGCCAGCTAAATAAACGATTAAAACTACAGAAGACGCTAACTACTGATAGGCATAGTTAGCAAATGAAATATTTTAATAGAAAACAAACAATGTATTTACCTTAAAAGTCATAATATATATAGCAGTTCATGACATCCAGTCTTACAAATTTCAAAACTCCGCCATCTCTCTCCCCACATCCACCACTGCTGGCGGCTCACCTCCAACTGCCCAACGCTTCGCGCTGTTAACATCCAGCTGCCCTACACTACAATAGCCAACAACAATGCAAACGAGCCACAGACTGCACACAGCACAGAAAGTGATTTTCATACAGAGCGCTACGTGGCGTTACCAATAAGAAAACTAAACAGCCTACTTACATAGCTCCCATGCTCCGCACAAAAAATTTTACAAATTGTTTTGGGCAGTGGCCAATACAGATTTGAAAAATTTCTTCATAATTACAATAACAAAGATATCAAATGCACACACTTATTGATACAATGTTGGTCAAAAGCTAAAAATTTTTTACAGTCCATAAAGACAGTCCTGATCGTACCATCACAGTAAAATTGCATTGTTTTTCTCAAAGTCTCAGCAGTAACAGAGCAAACCCACAGCAGAGTCAGTCGAAGTTTTGAAGAATACTGGTAGGTAGGTCATCACAGAGCAGACCCACTGTAGTCCTGGTAGAGATTGTGGTATTGGTGGGCCACCAGAGGTGCATACCCACTGCAGTCCTTGTAGAAATAATGGTATTGGTGGGGCACCAGAGATGCAGACCCACTGAAGTCCTTGTACAGACGGCCAGCAACCATCTGTTGTGACTGTGCAGGTGCACAATCACCATCGAAGAGTCTTGCGGACAATATAGCAAGTCTATAAACCACCACTTGTGCACTCACAAAAAATGTTTTGAAATGTCTTTAGAACCAGCGATGCTGTTATCCAGTCCCTTGCTGAATTATCAACACATGTGCAAGCACTAACAGTCCCAACCTCTCACATACAGTGCATATATTATGACCAACAGAAACGTGTGCAGTGAAATGTAACTTACAAGTTACTTAATTTGATGAACTGGTGTCAATTACAATTTTATAACATAAGAATACAATAACAAAGGTACAAAATACATCATTAAATAACATAACAATACAGATAACATTTGTAGAAGCACAGGCTTTACAAAAGAATAGAAATAAACGTATACATTAGTGTTACAAAAATAATGACATAAGTACATACATAGAGATCAGCAACAAAACAGAATAAATAATGTCTAAACATCTTTACAAAGTAAATAACATAGTATTAGAAAAATTCTACAACATAGCTCTCATCAGCTAAACACATAAAGACAGGAAAAACACAAATACACAAGGGTACACAAACATATAGAGGAATGACACAAAAGGAAAGGACAGGGTTTGTTATACTGCAGTATTTTGCATGGAGATCTCCCTTCGTTCATCATTATTCCCAAAAGTCCTATCTAAGCCTGCTTTTGTATTCTGTTCACATCGTCTTTCAAAAATAGTTTTTCTCCACTGTACACTACTTTTTTTTTGGCCAAACCATTTTCTTATAGCTTGTCAATGCCTTTCTTCCAATACATCATAGTTAGTTTCTTATATAATCTACCCCCCTCTTAAGCTAACTTAAATCTACTGAGCTCAGATATATATATCAAGGGAAAAGGCAATGCAGCAGCACATAACAAATTAACACAAACAGCAATGACAAAAATTCAAACTGGCAAAGCAAGCACCATAAATTAGCAAAGCAAATGCAATATTACAACTAATATATGGCAATGTGCAGCAAACAAGAAAAATAAATCTGTAGTAAAACTGGCTTAACAGAGTAATACGAAGTCAAATTCAGTAACATTATGCCTGGCAAACAGCAGCAGCAAATGCAAGAACTTATATCTAAACATGAGAAAGTTCAAGCAGAAAAAATAGTACACTAAAGACAACAACCCAGATAAGGGAAATGTGTATTCACATCTTAATGTCTATGTAATTAAAGTGGTGCACCACAAAAACTAATTCTACAAAAAATTACCAAGTACTTGAAAAGAAAATTATATATGAAGTTACTGTTATTAGTCCCTTCTTATTTTTCTTTCCATTCCAAGAGCTCCTTTTTCGAAGAATGTGGATCATAAAATTATTATTTAATAGATCTGTTGACAGAAAGTGTTCACATTAGCAAATGCAATCAAGTTTATATTATGAAACCAATGCTGCAACACAGCTGGAAAACAGATATCAAATGAAATAAGCAATTACACAAACCAAAGCATAAAAACATCATTCAGCAGCTATGTGGCATTTCATAAGTCAGTAGAAATTCTCTCAATTCTCATAGAACGACACTTGTCATAATCAGGTGTGCAGATGTACGAATATTTCCCATCAATTCATAAGCATTTCGTACCTTACCATGATCAAGAAAGTACTAAAATGTAACGTATTGTTGTGCTACGAAAAAGGCTGTCTCATTGCACAAAGTACGAGTAATCATGTTTCCAAGTAATGAGCGTGTCGTATTTGCGATGCTTTCTGCAAAGAAATGTCAATAGCGAGGATAACGGCCTGTTTTTTTCTCTACCTGTGCCTCTGAAAGGCACACACTAATGGCTTTTTTCCAGGCAGGTGGTACAGCTGGGCGTCCATGACGCATTACGTGAAGGTCACTTAACTTTCTTACCGAAATATTTACGACAGAAGTGACAGACTCATATAGAAATTTCACAGGGTGAGAATTTGCGTTACAAATGAGTAGAAACAAAATCCTGTAAATATAACATTGTCCAATAAATTTTCGCCGGCGTTGTGATACATTCACGCATTTACACACTTTTCATAACTCTTAAAGTACGATTCTTAGCTTATTGATCATAAATGTACCTCAACAGCATAACACACACCTTCATCATAAAAATAACATCGTAACACCTCAGTCAAATCTCAAAAACGTCGTAGCTTTCTGCAATAATGTCAAAACCTAAAAAAATTCTCTGCTCATTTCAATAGTGTCATCTACCTCAAACGTACTTTAAAATCATGCTCCCTTACCAAAGACATCATTCACAGTTCTCATAGTATCACAATGGTTCCGAAAAAATATGAAAAGTTCACAAAGTACAGACAAAATAAAATTTCATAAGTGTGAAGTTACCCAACTGTGTAATTGCGTAAACATGTGTCACTGATGTAGTAAAAAAAAGTTTAACTCTCAGTTGAATGATCACATAGCTGTGTAATTTATGTGTTAAAGAAATATGGTACTGATGTGTAAAGTTGTATAAGCAAATACCATATTAGCTAGGGCTCCTTGTGCTTGCCAAACACATGGTACACAAAGTAAGCGTGTACCCCCCTGAGGACAAATGTAATTATACCCTCAGGTGTTACTGATTACAGCAATGGAATGAAATGTATCACAGAAAACTTTCTTTACAATTCAAAAATCTTGAAAAACAAATGGTTTAAGTACAAAATTAATCACTCAAATGCGTGTCCTGTAGCGCTAAAGGTGTGTCTTGCTGTAAGATAATTCTGTGGAACTGTCGTAGTTATCGTCCTCTGTAAGCAAAGTTCTGCTGAAGTCAATGTACTTACCTCATCATAAACGAAAGTGAAATGCTTTGCGTATAGATATCATAGTTATTACGTACCTTACCGTGATCAAGAAAGTACTAAAATGTAACGTATTGTTGTGCTACGAAAAAGGCTGTCTCATTGTAGTTATACCACGAAAGTTACTACTAAAACATGTTTTACTTTCCAGAATAATACAGAAAAACTATGCAGATATAAAACAGATACAGCACAAAAGCAATAATACAAATTGTGTCACTCATTAGTAGCGTCGTGATATAATCGTGTAGCTGTCAAATAAACTAACCACTGTGTCATCTGATATCCCTCAGAAAGTACTTTAAATTGAGAATGTATTTTCAAACAAACCAAAATGTTGCATTAAAATCTCATTAGCAGTACTGGTACATGTTCTAAGTGTGTCAGCCTTATGGTCGTTACATAACCGTGCCACTAACAACCAAGAATGTACACATACAATAACACTGTGTCGTCTGCTCACTATAACAATGCATTCGTAATTACTGTCTAAATATGTTCCCTAGGTTCTTGATTGGATATATAACTTCAAACATTGTTGCATGTTAACAGATTCTAAGTCTGACAAAGCATACTAGTAATGTAAAGTGAAAAATTTTATAGCAAAGACTATGTTAAGAAGCAGATTACTCTCAATAAATGGTTTTACATGTGAAATTAGGTGCAATCCTTTACTCTTCATAGTGCTCTGAGTTTCAACTTGAACGCAATTGTCATGCGGTATACGTCGCTAAAGAATACTGGATTTTTTTTTTTCAAGGTTAGCGTCTATGTTATTTTTCTCTGAGCCAGCCGGCGCACGCGGCTGCCTGTGGTGCGAGTCATTGTCTGTCTCTTTGTTGGCGCGCGTCGTTATTGGGATTAGGAGATCTAACTTCTACAAATTCACCTTGCCGAGAAGGCCCTGCCCTGTTTGAAGCTCACCAGTTCTGATGGAATTCAGGTCTGTCGTTTTGTCGGTAGTTTCTGTAGTTTCTTACTTGTCAGTTAAGTGGTGGAGAATTTCTCCCTGAATTGTAACTGCACGGTGGACCGTTGTGTCTGAAGTTATTCTGTTTCCCGTGATAATAATAGTTCTGGTTGCCAAATTGTCTGTTTCTCTGATTGTCTGTGTTATATTCATTACTATGGAAATGTGATCTTTCTCTGTAACTCTTACTACTTTGCCAACGGTTGTCATATTGGTGGTGTCTGTTTTGGTCACGATTTGTGTTGTGAGAATAGCCTTTTCATGTCCAGTTATTATTTCTTTCATCGCGGAATTGCGACGGAAGTGACCTGTAATTGTTGTGTTCCTGTTTTTGCGTTCCGCGATTGTCAGCGTCAATTTATAATTCTTGTAAGAGTCCCTGAAAAGCTTCAGTGTCGTCTTTGCAACGTCCTGCCAAAATAATATGTCGTAAATGTTTAGGTAATTAGATTAAGCAAATGCGGATGAGTTCTGAGGGGCTGTAAGGGTTTGACAGGTACTGATTCTTGTGCAACATGTCTGCAAATTACACTCCTGGAAATTGAAATAAGAACACCGTGAATTCATTGTCCCAGGAAGGGGAAACTTTATTGACACATTCCTGGGGTCAGATACATCACATGATCACACTGACAGAACCACAGGCACATAGACACAGGCAACAGAGCATGCACAATGTCGGCACTAGTACAGTGTATATCCACCTTTCGCAGCAATGCAGGCTGCTATTCTCCCATGGAGACGATCGTAGAGATGCTGGATGTAGTCCTGTGGAACGGCTTGCCATGCCATTTCCACCTGGCGCCTCAGTTGGACCAGCGTTCGTGCTGGACGTGCAGACCGCGTGAGACGACGCTTCATCCAGTCCCAAACATGCACAATGGGGGACAGATCCGGAGATCTTGCTGGCCAGGGTAGTTGACTTACACCTTCTAGAGCACGTTGGGTGGCACGGGATACATGCGGACGTGCATTGTCCTGTTGGAACAGCAAGTTCCCTTGCCGGTCTAGGAATGGTAGAACGATGAGTTCGATGACGGTTTGGATGTACCGTGCACCCCTCGACGATCACCAGTGGTGTACGGCCAGTGTAGGAGATCGCTCCCCACACCATGATGCTGGGTGTTGGCCCTGTGTGCCTCGGGCGTATGCAGTCCTGATTGTGGCGCTCACCTGCACGGCGCCAAACACGCATACGACCATCATTGGCACCAAGGCAGAAGCGACTCTCATCGCTGAAGACGACACGTCTCCATTCGTCCCTCCATTCACGACTGTCGCGACACCACTGGAGGCGTGCTGCACGATGTTGGGGCGTGAGCGGAAGACGGCCTAACGGTGTGCGGAACCGTAGCCCAACTTCATGGAGACGGTTGCGAATGGTCCTCGCCGATACCCCAGGAGCAACAGTGTCCCTAATTTGCTGGGAAGTGGCGGTGTGGTCCCCTATGGCACTGCGTAGGATCCTACGGTCTTGGCGTGCATCCGTGCGTCGCTGCGGTCCGGTCCCAGGTCGACGGGCACGTGCACCTTCCGCCGACCACTGGCGACAACATCGATGTACTGTGGAGACCTCACACCCCACGTGTTGAGCAATTCTGCGGTACGTCCACCCGGCCTCCCGCATGCCCACTATACGCCCTCGCTCAAAGTCCGTCAACTGCACATACGGTTCACGTCCACGCTGTCGCAGCATGCTACCAGTGTTAAAGACTGCGATGGAGCTCCGTATGCCACGGCAAACTGGCTGACACTGACGGTGGCGGTGCACAAATGCTGCGCAGCTAGCGCCATTCGACGGCCAACACCGCGGTTCCTGGTGTGTCCGCTGTGCCGTGCGTGTGATCATTGCTTGTACAGCCCTCTCGCAGTGTCTGGAGCAAGTATGGTGGGTCTGACACACCGGTGTCAATGTGTTCTTTTTTCCATTCCCAGGAGTGTATTTCACAAGACTGGAAAATTCAGATTGTTCGAAATGTTTCATCATTATGATGCTATGTTTTACTCGGTATTGCGCAGTTTGAGACCAATATGCTGAAAGGAAGGCATGATAAAATTCTCCTTCACTGTGGCAATCTTGAATGACCGATCGCATTCTTACAGCTGGTTCATTCTCTAAATAGCCACACATAAATTCTAATCTGTGCTCTAATGACCAGTTGAGGGGAGGGGGGAGGGTACAATGAGAGAATTGATGGAGCCACGCTTGTGGATGAATGTCGTTGGCAGAATTCTTAAATGTTTTGAATTTACGTGTAGTAATGAACAGCTTATAGTCAAAATCATCGTGTCGGCGAGTAGCATATCGGTCATTGTTACGTCGTGTCGGCGTGTGTGGCGGCGCGTGGAATAAATATATATATGTTTGAATGTAGAAACACTGCATTTCCTACGATTCAGAATGTTATTTATGCTGTCTTTCACCGTTCTCAACACTGGCTTTCTAACTACAATACTGGCAACCAGAAAGTGATTAGCAAAACGTGAAGCCTGTAATTAGAATTCCTACTGCTCACTTCATCTGAGAATACACTTATAGTTACAGCTTATAGCTCTGAGGAATTAGGTGATTGTCTGGGATTTATAATCAAAAACAGTGATGAAAAAACGTCCTGAATTCTGAAAGTCACAGATGAAAACAAAAGAATCCACACAATCTAACTAACAGAGCAGTTCAGAGTCTAATGCTCTGATGCCACTATAACTGTCCAAATTAAATATTTAAAAGGATGCTCGCCATAATTTGATGATAAGGTTCATCAAACGCCACACTAACTAATGGTAGAATGTTTATCCCGCGGCGGCACGTGAAGATACGACAATACGCAAACTGAAGATAGATAATTAAAGTCAACTCAGAATTAACACTTCACTCGAAAATGATTTCATGGTTACGCGTATCTCGGGTAACTTAATACGGCATCCGAGGCTGTTTGTAGCATTGATACTGAAGCGACGCGACGCGACTCCCGACACAGATGGCGTGCTATTCTGCGTCTGGAGAGAACTGGGGCCTTGCTTCCTCGCGCAGCGTTCTTATATATAAAGCCGCGGAGCGGACGCCTAAGGGAACGCCTGATCAAATCGGCTCTCCCGACTAGCCGCTGGGCTAGTAATGCACCCCATTAAGTTACCGAATAAATCATAGCTTCTTTTGCTGATGGCCGATGAAGCTCTTAATTTAAATGTGCATTCAGCACACAGGTAATTAATCATGATAAAAGTTTGACGTGGCTAAGTTAAATATTTTGGGCGAGAGAATTAATTTAATTACACTGCACGCAGTAGACGAGCTCTGAACTGGCCCTTTGGAGATACGCTATAGCTATAGTTTTATAGATATTCAAATGAAACTTCTCACATCCTTATGGTTATAGCGGATCTCCATTCTACTTAAATATAAACATCCTAGCCTTATTTATTGGCTTACTTAATCTACCTTGCTTCCTTAATTTTTAAGACAAAACCCAGAACATCATGAATTTCAACTAAGATCTTAATTTGTGAAATCCAAAGTACTGTTTTTATTAAATATTTACGAAAAAGGAATCTAATTATGAATTTTGAAGTCTCCAGCTCTTTTCTGTTGCGCCAATGATTTTTACAGAAAAACGTCCAAATTTCGAAAATGGCTAAAGTTATCGAACTGATATTCAACACATTTAATTTAGTATTATTCCTGACATGCTAGAAATGTTTTAGGTTATTTGCTTGATTTTTAAAGTATTGCGCAACGTTTATGACGTCAGAGCTAGTTGCAGCGGACTGGCTGGCACACAATGGAAAGACTGATGTGAATTTACTATGGTGTGAGTAGGCTGCTTCCCTACAGGTGGTTCCAAAAAAATGGCTTTGAGCACTATGGGACTTAACAGCAGTGGTCATCAGTCCCCTAGAACTTAGAACTACTTAAACCTAACTAACCTAAGGACATCACACACATCCATGCCCGAGGAAGGATTCGAACCTGCGAGCGTAGCAGTCGCGCGGTTCCGGACTACGCGCCTAGAACCGCGAGACCACCGCGGCCGGCTCGGCGGTTCCATCTCAAAATTCTGTGCACCTTGCCAATTTATTTCATAATTTCCGAAATGCTCTGTGTTATTATTTTGCGGCTTTTCCGTATCTCTAAGTCCCTCTTCCCGTGTTGGAGCGTGAGTGTCCTCTGAAATACGCAATTCTTGTATTACCTGTGTCAGCTGATCTTGTACTTCCCGGATTTCTCTTTGGTGTTGAGTATTAATTTGATTCTGATTTGGTTTGAATTTCCTAATTTGTTCGTACTCTTCTGTGTCATTAAAGACTACCGGTCTGGCGTCATTCAGATTACCATCTACCTTCATAGATAAATTATTTAGCTGATTCGAAAATTCGACTACTTTCTCTGATAGTGAACTAATTTCCTCCATGTGTCTTTCTGAACCAATTTTCAGAGTATCTACTGTGTCCTTTAAGTTTTCCTGAGTATTTGCAAGTTCCGTAACCGAATCGATAAATGCCACTGAGTCAATTTTAGCTTGCAACGTCTAATGATTTTCATGAACAATAGTTTGCAGTTCTTTTATGGCTGCTTCGTGATTCTGTAATGCATTTTCATGCCGCGAAAAATAGGTTGGAAATGCTAACAAATTTGTGTTTTTACGTCATTACAGACTTTTTGACATTTCGATTCAGTGTTATGTAACTCAGTAGTTAAATCTTCACGTGTTTGTTCAAGCGTATGTTCCACTGAGTCTAACTTTTGAAGCTTTTGTTCCATTGTGTCTAACTTTTGAAGCTTTTGCTGTGTGTGTCTCTGATTTTGTTCCATTGTGTCTAACTGTTGCTGTGTTAGTCTCTGATGTTGTTCCATTGTGTCTAACTTTTGAAGATTTTGTTCCATTGTGTCTAACTGTTGCTGTGTTTGTCTCTGATTTTGTTTCATTTGCTGCATTAATTGCAATAATAATGTATTAGTGTCTGGAATCTGTTCCTCTATGCTTTTGGGCAGTGCATTTGCACCGGCTACATGTACATTTTGACTAGCAGAAAATGTGTCTTGACTTATTTGAGAAAACGGTGAGGACCCAAAACCTGAGTCTATTTCCAATATTGTGTTCTGTCATTTCGGATTCCTGAGGCGAGCTGTTGCCGACCGATCTATGGATAATACTTCCCTGTTCACTACTTGTTTCACTGTCTACACCATTATTTGCCGCCCGCTCCATTTCCCTATGCACAGTTACCAAATTACTACTTTGAATGTCTGTTAATTCATTAAACAGTGGTAATGATAAGCTACACTCATCGTCACTATTATTTCTCAGTTTACTTTGGAGCCTAGTGTTACGTTTTTCACACGCCATTATTGTCACAATATTTCACACGATAACACAGAAATCCACAATTTGAAGAGCAAAATTAAGAGAACACATTAACATAGCACTGAAAAAAATATCTAGTTAATTGCAAGCGCAGCTGCGAAATACTTGGTGCAAATTTACATGCATGCCACAACTGTTTTACTGTACAACAATGAAAGACTGCAACTACAAAGGAGATTCTCTGTACAATTACGCGCTAGCAGTAAACTAAAGCTACACCAATTACACAAACTACAAGAAAAAATCAGAAGATTCCAGTGAGGTGTCCTCGGCTAAGGGTCGAAATATGACACGTCCCCTTAGAAAAATTGTACATGACTGCTTAAACTGACACACAATATTTTTTAGCGCAACGCAATCTGACTTTCAATAATCCCTACAAAATAATGGCCCTGACTAACATTAACCTATACCTTTCACAAATCACTTACCTCACAAAAATCGTCGTTACTCGAACTACTGCAATACAGTGAGCGCCACTACTGCCAGCTAAATAAAAGATTCAAACTACGGAAGACACTAACTACTGATAGGCATAGTTAGCAAGTGAAAGATTTTGATAGAGAACAAACAATGTATTTACCTTAATAGTCATAATATATATAGCAGTTCATGACATTCAGTCTTACAAATTTCAAAACTCCGCCATCTCTCTCCCCACATCCACCACTGCTGGCGGCTCACCTCCAACTGCCCAACGCTACGCGCTGTTAACATCCAGCTGCCCAACACTACAATAGCCTACAACAATGCAAACCAGCCACAGACTGCACACAGCACAGCCAGTGATTTTCATACAGAGTGCTACGTGGCGTTACCAATAAGAAAACATAAACAGCCTACTTACATTAGTTATTGGGAGCTCCAATGTTAGGCGGCTCATGGAGCCCATCAGGATCGTAGTGGCTAGGGCAGAGAAGAAGTCCAACGTTCACTCGGTGTGCTTGCTGGGAGGCCTTGTCCGAGATGTGGAAGAGGCTCTTCTGGCGGCTATCGAGCGTACAGGGTGCAACAAGCTGAAGATTGTTGCACATGTCGGCACCAACGAGGACTGTCGAGGCGGTTCCGAGGAAATCCTTGGGTCCTTTCAGCGGCTGACTAAATTTGTGAAGGCGGCCTCCATCTCTCGAGGAATGGAAGCCAAGCTGAAGATGTGCAGCATCGTATCCAGGGTGGACTGGGGTCCTTTGGTTTGGAGTCGAGTGGAGAATATAAACTAGAGGCTACGTCGACTCCGTGACGACAATGGTTGTAGATTCCTCGACCTACGCTATGAGGTGGAAGGTTGTAGGACCCTCTCGATAGATCAGGGATGCACTACACACAAGAAGCAGCTACATGGGTAGCACAGTACTTGTGCCGTGCACATGGGTATTTTTTAGATTTGGTTCCTCCGCACGGGAAACAAACCGTTGGCCTGAAAATTTACCAGTTCATGACACTGACGTGGGTGTGCCAACTGTAAAAATAGCTAGTTCACCTAAACAGGTCATCCAAGGGATTTAGATATGCTAAATCTCAGTAAATTGTCGAAGTGTCTCTAGCAAGATCCCCGAGTTACTCTCCGAAATAAACAGTAGCAATGCCAATATTGTATTGGGTACCGAAAGCTGGTGGAAACCAGACATAAATAGCAGTGAAATATTGAACTCAGATTGGACAATTTTTAGGAAGGCTAGGACTGATGCTACGGTAGGTAGTGTGTTCATTGCCGTTAAAAGCTGTTTAAACGCAGTTGAGATCGATACTCGGTCGGGCTGTGAAATAGTCTCGATAAAACTGTCAATCAGACAAGGTTTGACCATTGTATTAGGATGTATTAGAGACTGCCAGCATCCGCAACAAACTTCGCAGAACGTTTCAGGGAAAGTCTTGAGTAGAAAGGAAATAAATATCAAAATTATCCACTAGTTATAGGTGCAGACCTCAATCTGGCATCCATTGACTGGGAAAATTACACGTTTATCACAGGGGGCAGAAGCAAAGACTCGTGTGAAGTTACTCTAGGACCGCTTTCAGCATACAACCTTGAGCAATTGGTTAGAAAACCAACTCGAGATGGGAACATATTAAATATCTTGGCGACAAACAGACCAGATCTTTTTGAGGAAGTTAATGTAAGAGAAGGTAAAATGGTTCAGGTGGCTCTGAGCACTATGAGACTTAATTTCTGAGGTCATTAGTCCCCTAGAACTTAGAACTACTTAAACCTAACTAACCTAAGGACATCACACACATCCATGCCCGAGGCAGGATTCGAACCTGCGACCGTAACGGTCGCGCGGTTTCACACTGTAGAACCTAGAACATCTCGGCCACTCCGGCCGGTTAGGAGAAGGTATCATCGACCATAATGTCGTTATGGCTTCTATGTCCGTGGAAGTTGCAAAGAAAACGAAGCAAGAGCATTGAGTTTTCTTGTTTGTGAATGCAAATAAAAGTGTCATTAATGAATATCTTCATTGTGAGCTCCAAGCATTCACCGATGGACACAAAGATACTGAGCATCTTTGGTTAGGTATTGTCCACCACGTCCTAGAGAAGTATGTGCCTAGCAAAAATATAGGGGAGGGGAAAGGGTCCACCTTGCTACAACAAACATATTAGAAAGTTGCTGAGAAAGCAGAGAATTTTGCACAGTCGTTTTAGACGTAGTCACTGCCCCGTGACAAACATATACTATGTTAAATGAAGGTAGCTGTCAAAAGTTCAATGAGAAATTCTTTTAACGAACTTGAAAGCTGTATTTCATCAGCAGATTCTAAAAATAACCCCAAAAAATGTCAGTCGCACGTAAAATCTATGAACGCTACAAATAATTGAATACCTTCTCTTGGTGACAGTACGGGTAATGTAACGGATGACGATAAACAGAAGACAGAAATTGTAAACCTACCCTTCAAAAACTCGTTTACGGTAGAGAACTGCAGCACCATTCCCCTTTCAGTTGTCGAACACTCGCAAGGATGGCTGACATAGTGTTTAGTGTATCTGGGATGGTAAAACAGTTAAGATACTTAGACGCCAGAAAGGCATCTGGCCCAAATCCTATCCCTGTAAGATTATATGTTGACTATGCTACAAATATAGCACCATTCTTATCCATCATCTGTCAGAGTTCGTTGGAATACCGGAAAGCTCCACGCAACTGGAAGAGGGCCCAGGTCATAGCAATCTATAGAAAGGGTATAAAATCGGATGTGCGTAATTACCGGCAAATTTCACTGAAATCGATTTGTTGTAGAATCTTGGAACATATTTTGTGTTCAAACATAATGACCTTTCTAGACACCAAGAAGTTCATCTGCAGGAACCAGCACGGTTTTGGGAAACAGCGGTCATGCGTGACACAGCTGGCCCTCTTTGTGCATGATATACAACAGGCTATAGATACCGGCTCCCAGGTTGATGCCATATTTCTCGACTTTGGAAAGGCGTTCGACTCAGTTCCGCAATGTCGCTTGCTCAAAAAAGTGCGCGCTTACGGTCTATCCAATGACATATGCGGTTGGATAGGTAGTTTTCTAACAGACAGAAAGCAGTATGTCGTCCAGAAAGGGGCGACTTCAACAGAAACAAGCGTAACTTCAGGTGTGCCCCAGGGCAGCGTAATAGACCCACTGTTTTCTACGATTTACATAAACGATCTGGTTGATGGTACTGACAGTGGCATTAGACTGTTTGCCGATGATGCTGTAGTCTGCAGGAAACTAGTATCACACGAAAGTTGTGAACAAATCAATGGGGAAATGCAGAAAATAAATGCGTGGTGTAATGACTGGCACTAATCTCTAAATATTAGTAAGTTTAACCTACTACGTATAACAAGGCGAAAATCCCCATTAATGTACGAGTGCCAAATAAATGCCCAGTCTTTGGAAGCGGTAACATCTGTCAATCATCAACGCGAACTCTAGATTGCAGTTTATTGGTAGAATCCTGAAGCGATGCAGTCCTTGAACAAAGGAAATTGCTTTCAATACGTTAGTTCGTCCAGTCTTACAGTATTGCTCGTCTTTATGGGACCGTTACCAGTTGGGTCCGATTGAGAAGGTCCAAAGAAGGGCAGGAAAATTCGTGACTGGTAAATTTAGCCGTCGCGAGAAAGTTACAAATCTCATATAAAGTTTTTAGTGGAATACACTTGCAGATAGACGACGCGCTAAATGGAAGGGGCTGCTCACTAAATTCCTAAACCCGATCTTCGCCGACGATGTAGAGCATATATTATTACCTCCAACTTTCAAATCGTGCAATGATCACCATTGAAAGATATGGGAAATTAGAGCTCGTATTGAGGCGTTCAGACAGTCGTTTTTCCCTCGTGCGATCCGCGAGTGCAACAGGGGGGCAGGGGGGGGGGGGGGGAATCTTACTTTGGTGCAAATTGTGCCCTTCGCCACACACCGCTTGGTGGCTAGCGAAGTATATATGTAGATATGTAGGTGCAGAACCGGAAACACAGAGGGAAATGAAAACAAAAGTCCAATATTTTGGCTATGAGGCCAGACACTACTCTCATAATCATTTGAAACAGTGGAGGGGTCATATGGAAGACAAAGCTGAGCCCTCAGATCCGAAAATAAAAAAAAAACCTCCATTTGAAATTTCTTGCATGAGTTTATTGATCCGTGGGTTCTTGCTAAAATTTTTCATACCTTGTGAATGAAAAGCTCATACGAAACTGGAGTGACATCGTGCTACTTTTATTATTTTGTGAACTGGTTTCAGATGTTCGCCAAAGTCAGATACAAACATAAATATGTGTGACTTCGAAATTTTTGTGGGATCAAAACTAGAGCCACTCCGTCGGTTTCCAAAGATGACAACTGTTCGATTCAGAATTTATGAGTGAAACTATTTCAGTAATAGTTAGATTTAAAGCTGTTTAGCTTAGATTTAGTTTGTGACACATTAAATAATTAACTACTTGATAAATTACCACTGACCTGGGACGAAAAAGTCTCCAAAATTATAAACAGCTGTTTTTCCATATCCTCTTTGGTCTCACTTGTAATACTGTACCTGTTCGGTGGCATAGCTGGCGATTTTATTTTCTCTGGGTGCCAAACCCATTGTACTGTAGATAGGTAGGTTATCGTCCCTAGCTCACTTAGAGCAGTACCCATGTCGTTTGCCTTAGGGTACGAGCACAAGGAACTGGAGTAATGGTCCCGAGAAAAATATCAATCACGTTGCTTATTAACGAAAATCGCACGTACATGACCGGCGTAAGAAGAAGCAGCTAGTGTCGGAATATTTTATGATGGCAACAACGAAATGAAATGTCACCAGATGTCTAATTTATGTACAGTAGAGTTATTATTCAAGTGATACTTACACGTCAATCACTGTTTCTGTAACTGCGGCCATTGACATCGTCACAACCGAGCAATAACTTTGTGTATTTGTCTTTCAGGTAACACGGAAGGTACAGGTTCTCGAAATTTTTAGTGTGTACATTTCCGGTGGCGCTATCATTTTCTTCCGGAGCTGTATTAACTGCACGACCGGAACGACCATTTAATGCTTGCCGCCCCGTGTTCAAATGCGAACGTTTTTATCGAGGGATTTAGCGCGACGCAGTAGTACGGCTTTATAAATGGAGTTACACGGTCCGTGCCGTAAAGAACAGGCAGGTACTACAAACAAAAGCTGCTAGCCGTGTTGGGGGAAAAGTAAGGGAGAGTGCAGAGAGCAATGCAGGAACGCCCGCTTTTTATATTGTTTCCTGTACGCCGGCAAGTCGGAACAATGGGCGGAAGGCGTTTGTTTACAGTGGCCGGCCGGGCTGCTGCCGCCCCCGCAATCAGAATCTTTGTGCGGCAGCCGACAGCGACTGGCAGTGCGGCGCGGCTTGCGCAGTTGTGACGCGCACAATGCCAACTCAATCAGGCCGCCGTGTTTGCCTTTCCGCCAGAGTCCCCGGGGCGCGGCGTCGCGCGACATCGCTCTGGCGCGCCGGCCGCCCGGCGCTCGTCTGTCACGTGACCGGGGCAGTCACTCCGGCTCAGTGACAGCGACAAGCGCCGCGCGACGCCGCCGGCAGCGCCCACAGCGCGCAAACATCCGACTACCGGCGCCTACTATCGACTGCTGCCAGCTTAGTTTCCAGATCGACACCTAGCGTCGCCTACCGTCCAGTTTCCGGCGGATTGTCCCGGAATTTAAAGTACTGTACAGGACTCCTGGTGAACGGACTCATGACACACATTCATACACCCTTATGCCGAATTTGCGTATCATGCGAACGAAGGGAAAGACTGATCAGTGAATATCCTACCTCAACCATTATATACGATTCAAAATACACGATTGCCTCTTATATTATGGGTCACTGGGCTGAAACCCTCCATTGCTCGTGCGTGTGACACGTTATTCACACTATTTTCCCGTTCTGTGTTGTCTGACTGCTCTGGACTGAGTTCACGTCATTTTCAGTGCCTTTCCATTAACTCTTCATCCGTTAGCTTCAGCCATTATTGCCTTTCAGTTATTCAGGGTTACATTGTTTGTGAGACATTGTTAAGGGTTGGAGGACAATGGTCATCCACGCAACCACTGCCGCTACAACCTGAGACAAAGTAAGTGTACGTTACTTCACCAATGTTCCGGATTCGAGCCAACTTTCATGTGTGTCGTTTTAGACGTGTCGAAACTAATTACATTTCCTTTGCCTTTTGACTAGAATGCGTAACTACGATAAATAAATAACCTCCACACCTTTACCTTGTGGAATAAACGTCAAAGTTTATTAAAACTTATTGGAGAGCTTAGCAGAGATCTTGGTGTGTGGCTGAAATGTCCATGAGCTGAATGATGAAGATCGTCACAGTGATACTGCTAACACAGAGAATATGAATATTAACCCTTAACTACTATCGACCGTCTCTCAGACCGCTACTAATTTTTGTGTCGAGATATTTCTCACACCCCTGCAAAGACAAATGGACTCTTCCATGTACCTTCCTATTGGCTGTCAAGCTACACGTACCTGCATTCTTGCATTGTTGCTGCTCTTTGTTTCGTAATTATTAGCCTTGAGAGGTCTCACAGACGTACCATAGTGTTTGCGTGCCGCGTTTTTATTGCATGCTACTGTTTCTCCATGGCGGGGAAAGCTGGGCCTTCTGTGCAACGTGTGTTATGTGAGACAGATGTCTTCACTTGCAAGATGAGCCTCAGACATCGAAAGAAGAATACGAAAGTCGAAAAACGTGCACCTGTTGCCCTCCTCGTCTGAAGAGGAAAACAAGGTATCCATGTCAACAGCGTGGTGTTCCGATTTGTTTGGAGTGTTCCAGGAAAGTCTGCGTGAAGTGTTTGCAGGTGGAAATTGACTAAAGTATGATTCAGTGGCACATGAGAACAAGTATTTAGTTTTTACTTGTAATTTTAGAAGTAAAATGGTGGCAAAGTTTCTGCATTCATAGACTTATGGACTGAAATATTCGCTCTACATTGCAAATTGAGTCGTAAACTGAAAGCTGACTTTGCACACAAGTTATCGTAAGTCACGTCGGATTTTTCCACCTAGTTATACTGCCAATTTGTAATATAATCCCTCTGACGAAAATCTGTTTGTGAGTAGAGAGCTAACTGTTTGCTGTTATTTTCGTAACTCATAAAATAAAAATATACTCCAGATTTCGCTTTGTTTTAATTGTCGATGTGTCTAAAATACTGCAGTGTTTAAAGAAATCAAATTTCTACAAAAGCCACCTCTAAGAAGTGTAATGAATGACTGGAAGTCAAGAAACTATAGATATTCAGCAAAATTCTGGTTTGATTCAGCAAAATTCTGGTTTGATATATAAAATAGAAAAATGCGGTCTGTGAGAGCCTTCCATAGTAATTGTGTTCCTGTGAATGACCATAGTAGTTAAGGGTTAAAGTGGCCATGATTCAGAAACACAACAAGAAGCGTCACAAAATGATGGGTATGAAACAAAGGAAGAAATACTTAAAGAGGACGTGTTTCTTGTAGCAAAATATAGAATAGATGAATGGAGGAAAAGCAAATGTCCTACTAATGTTAGAATGAAGTCTTGTAAAGTTATTAAGAATTTCCCTAGACAAAATTAATGAAGCTCCTACAACAAAGAAACAAATATTACGAAGTTATTAATGAAAATATAACACCCATTAATGCAACATGTGCTAATATTTCCATCAACCAGGTTCCGATTAATTTTTCTAGGGGAAGGAATGCTAAAGAAACATGTGATAGGGATCAGAGCTTCCATTGTTTTGTAATGTCTCTCTGAGAAGTTCTACAAATAGTTTATCAAAATTGTAGGATAATTCAAGGGGCAACAGACTTGAATTGTGCTACTTCCGCGTGAGTGAAAACCGATTCATGTCGCACCTTAGCTGTCGGCGTTTGATAGTATCCTTGATAGAGGTGTTCGCAAGGAGATTGACAAGTTTGCTGCTATCAGAGAGGTACTGGAGCTGTTTACGAGCAGTTGTCAAAAATATGTTATCACTCAGTGCAGTGCTTCAGACTCCGTGCGGCCAGTGGGCCCGTTTCAGACTTTCGTACAGCCACTGGTTGTCAACCATATGCTTCTAGAAACTAAAACCGAATCCAAAAACGTCACCTAACGTTATAAACCTCTTAAGAGTATATTATTCTTGCACCGTACAAACAAAAACACAAAGAGATAAGTATTTCAAGATGTGATTAATACTTATTGCCGTTGGCGAACGCAGTAAAGGTTGCAGCTTAAGTCAGGAGCAGCGTGTTATGTAGCGCGACCAGTACGGGGCTAATAGAAGTGAGACAAGAAATATTTTATTGTTTGTCTTCCAGCGCCGACAATTCACGAGCGTGCACGACTAACACCGATCAGCTGCGATGGTATAAATCTCAACGAAAGCAAGATGGTCTCGTGATTGCGCTTTGCAGAGACCGTCATCTTAAAATGTGGTACACGTTTGTAGCGAGTAATATTAAATGAACTTAAGACTGTTGTAATAGAATGTAATGAGGACTGAAATGCTGAGTAAAAGAAAAACGACATTCAAAACAATGGAGTTACTGTTACTAACTACTATATGATACTAATTTATGTAGGGTACCCGCCAGTAGTAATTTCGGTAGGGGAAGGTGTGGTAAAGCGGTGAGATCGTGAAAAGTGGCCATTGCATATTTTTTGCCCTAATCAGCGCTGCTACCTCTCAGCAAGTATCCACACTACTAATACACACTGTCGCTGTTGTCAGTGAGAAGCTTGACGTATTATTGTTTAGCATTCCTTTATTCCTCTGATGTACACTAAGTCATTTATGTTATTCTCAGTACCGCGCCTTCATGGAGAGTAATAAAAATGTTTCAAATGGCTCTGAGCACTATGGGACTTACCTTCTGAGGTCATCAGTCCCCTAGAACTTAGAACTACTTAAACCTAACTAACCTAAGGACATCACACACATCCATGCCTGAGGCAGGATTCGAACCTGCGACCGTAGCGGTCTCGCGGTTCCAGACTGTAGCGCCTAGAACCGCACGGCCACTCCAGCCGGCGGAGAGTAATGTGTTTTTACAATATCAATGTTTAAACAACGCCCTTTTGCCTACGAGTGTTGTCATTTCAGTATGATAATGTCTTAGATGGATCACTAATGACAAAACGGAGACCCATCCGGTATAGTGGTCACACTACACGTGGGGAAAAGTGCCCAAGGTGTTCACTCCAATTAGAAACTGACTTCTGAACCGTCTTATAAAGAACTCCTTCTGTGACTCTTTTGAATTAATTAAGTTACATTATTTAAAACCGTCTCTGTTCTGTTACATATGGCATAAAAGAAACGCACGATTTTACCGGTATGCAGCAGCCGTCTGTATTCTTTCAGAGAGCAGGGCGTGAAGACGCCTAGAAAACATGCCCGAAAATCCCGTTGCGATGTAACCTAGTGTACATCTTACTGTGTTTACGTATTACACATATTACATTTAGATTTAAACAAAGCACTCCTAAAATCATTCGTATGCATCGTTTAAAGTGCCCGAATACATCGTTTATGTTGTGGATGAAACCTGCCATCTGTGCGAGTGACTAAGTTATGAATTAAGACGTGAGAACGGAGGATTAAGCTGCCTAAGCATTTCATGTCCTGTTTTAGTATTTCTAGGATAACAAACGATCGGTGTTTCGAAATATGTTTCGTCAATCCTATGATGAAGAAAACATTTCGTCAAGTTCCTCTGATCCGAAGGAGAAAGTTTAGATATGGGGCTTTCAACAAAGACTGATTAGGAAACAAAGAAAAAGTTTTTCGCATAGTTGATGAAAGTAAACGGCTTTGTAGCAGATATGTGATTTGCCACACCACGTTTTCGATAAAATTTCAAGGAAAGAAAGGCTTTAGTGGATCATCAGAAGGCACAAAAACACTTTCTGGCACGAAAGCAATGTCGTAAAAATCAAATAATGACAACTGTCTTCGTGATGAAACAAATGTCTGAAGGTGAATGCCTGATACTTGCTGTAGTTGCTTATGTTTATCACAGTGAAAAGCAATGCCTTTGATACAAATCGCTAGGTTACCAAATGAAATTACATCATCTTTTGTTTATAGAGAGTAATAGTGCATCTAAAATTTCTTTGGGAGAACTAAAACAACGGCTGTCTCGGAAAATGTTCTTGATCCGTACTGTCAAGGTGTAGCCATAGGCGAGTTTCGCCAAGCCTTTTATTTATCCGTTCCTCAAGTGCTTCAAACCGAGCACATATAAACTTCTCCTTACGCAGTATTTGCACATTTACGTCACAAATTACCAGATTTTTATGAAGACCGTAGAGAAACCCAAAAAGACATTTTCCATGCAGTAAAGAACGTTACAGAATAAATACCTTTCCTCTGAATAAAGTAAGTGCATAGAGTGCTGACAATGCTCCAGTAACTAGAAAAACAGTCCTGTTTCTCACTTAGTGAAAAACGAAAATCTATCCATTCTGAGAGCTTATTTACCCGCCATGTCAGAAGTAATATTGAAAAATATGGTCTTAAGACATTCCTCTATGATATAGAGGCATTAGTTCTCAAAATCTACAGTGATTTTGGTTTTTCTGCATTAAATGTTCAGTCACTGAGAGAATTTTCGGAGTACGTGGAGACAGAGTGTAAGGAACTATTAAGACACGTTTGTACAAGATGGCTCTTGCTATTTCCTACTACTGACAGAATTGTAAACTGATGGCCCACCGTCGTCACATTTTATTTCAGAGGACGAGGAGGTACATTGAAGATTTATTTGGCAGTTTGTAACATCAAATAGGGAGCATGAGCCTAAAGAAACTGAACATTCATTTTCTCAGTGGTATGTACGCTGCCAGCAGGATATTTCGCCCGTTTTAGGAGACGCTCTTCGAGACTGGCAAACAGCTTAGTTATTTTAGTGAAGTTGGACAGAATAAAAAGGGTTGGACAGAATAATAAGGGAACTTAACAGCAAGCTACAGATCAGTAAATAAGATAAATTCTTAGGAAAGAAGGTCCATGAACTCCAGGAAGAAAATACCAAAATCACGTAGGGAAATCATGCGCGCCCTTTCTTCTCACTTTGCATTGATTATAATAGCAACAAATTTAACTATTTTCCGTAAATGGCATGAAAACAGATAATCTTACAGTTGGGACGTGCTGATAACGAAAATGTTAATTAAAATGAAAGATTAACTCTCGTTTTGAAGTTATAATACCTTTACGGTATTGCCTTTATAGGCTTACGCATGCATTTACCTTTGTGTCATCCCTCCGAGGAAGGTCATTGAGTGCACAATCGCCTTGCCTAGCGTTTGTAATTTTCTGCTGGAGATTCCATAATTAATGCCCAGCAGTAATCGGCTAACACTAATGCGCTCCACTTTCCCTGGTATCTCATTTCCTTGCCCGAAACGTGCTGCTGGAAGCGTTCTAGGTGCTCGTCGGTTACAGCTCCATATTTGTCAGGGAAAATAAGTTCAGGTGGTAATCTAGGAAATGTGATATTAAGGACATGGTGCACCCCCGTCTACTGTAGCAGTGCAGATGCTTTACCACAAGATTCCTAGTTCTCAGACCCGTTATTTCCTATAAAGTTTATTCATATCTGAGCAAAGTTATCCCAAGGCCACTTTTCATCACCAGTCAGGATGGTGTTGAAACGCTTATCTTTGTTTACTTTTACGTATCTGGGGAGCCACGGAAATCCCCTCTTTTAGTTTCGCTTTACTAAGACGTGGACATTTGCCGCCGGAATAGAGAATTGCTTCCCCAATTTTGTCCGTGACCTTAACGAAGATTTACATTAAATTTTATAAGAAGGGAGGGAAAATTATGATTCGATAAGTGCTTCGTGCATAACAGTGTGAAATCGTAGTTCAGGTGATTGACTCTTCGGGCAATCTTTCTTTTATAATGATGTGCTTTGGTGCCATTATCCCAGAGGTACATGAAGCAACAGAATTTGATGTAGCCATGTTATGGCGCAAGTAACATGACGAAGGCTTTTAAATCCCCGGAAATCTATGGTCTAAACTTGTCACAGTTCAATCGCAATAACAATTGTCTCATGTTAGCTTACGTTTCTTCCACGTAAGGTGCATACCCAATCGGAATCGATGGTAAGAACAGGGTTTCGAAGGTGACGCTGCAGCAGCATTTTCACCACCACCCTCGCCACCGTCACAAACAGTTGGGACAGGAGCAGGCCGTCCGTCTTTGTGAGGCACTAATCATGAGAGCAGTGGCCGAAGGTGTGTTAGGATATGTGAAAGAAGACTTCTCTTCTGAGAAATACCACGTGTTATGGAAGCTGCATTACAAAGGTAACACTCATTCACATGATTTGATGGTTTTGCCAGATCATGGATAAAGCCGTGAATTAAGACTCGAGCCACATACTTGAGGAGCCCAGCTGGTCCCCTATTTCACAGCCCAAGTACAGTCTGTACTCCATCATAATACAGGACAGGGCATAATAAAGGTGGATCGGACGAGTGCATACGATGTTGAAATCATTTGCGACAGTATCAACGGAGGAGAAAAAGACCTAACTACATCCAACAGAATGGTGCAACTGCACTTACAGGCCAGCCGAACCTTGGAGGACATTTACACAACCTTCACGCCTGAAGAGTTGTGAGCAGAGGTCTGTCTGGTCGCGGCCTTGGCTGGCCACCCAAGTGACCTGATAAGTAAGTGTGCCATTCTTACTTTGTGTGGAGATCCCTTAAGTCTAAGGTGACTCACAACACTCATAGTCCTGAAGAATTGCAGCAGAAAATTGCGGATGAGACTGCAACGAGTCAAGCAATCCAGCAACGATCCGTAACTTGCTGACCATGGACGAAAACTGCCACGAAATGAATGGTGGTCACTTTCAACGTCTGCCACAGTCAGGTCAAAACTTTATTTCCTCTCCTCTGCTGTGTTTCTTTGTATCTGGGAACTCTGTTCTTCGGGCCAATTTTATTTGCCAAAACTTGTATGTGGCGTTACTGCCCTCCCTTGGGATTTCAGTGTAGCAACTTTTGCGTCTCTGGTAGTCTGAATAGAAGTTAATAGTAAGACATAAATACAGTATTTCACTTTATACATTGGTCGACAGGCATGATGGACATATGAAACGAAATCATTTTACCTAAAAGCCGCTTTCTTTAACACAATACCCGGCCGTTGTGGCCTAGCGGTTCTAAGCGCTTCAGTCTGGATCCGCGCGACCGCTACGGTTGCAGGTTCGAATCCTGCCTCGGGCATGGATGTGTGTGATGTCCTTAGGTTAGTTAGGCTTAAGTAGTTCTAAGCAACTGGAAGCAGTTACTACCATAAATTATCTGGGAGTACGCATTAGGAGTGATTTAAAATGGAATGGTCATATAATGTTGATCGTCGGTAAAGCAGATGCCAGATGCAGACTGAGATTCATTGGAAGAATCCTAAGGAAATGCAATCCGAAAACAAAGGAAGTACGTTACAGTACGCTTGTTCGCCCACTGCTTGAATACTGCTCAGCAGTGTGGGATCCGTACCAGATAGGGTTGATAGAAGATATAGAGAAGATCCAACGGAGAGCAGCGCACTTCGTTGCAGGATCATTTAGTAATCGCGAAAGCGTTACGGAGATGATAGATAAACTCCAGTGGAAGACTCTACAGGAGAGACGCTCAGTAACTCGGTACGGGCTTTTGTCCAAGTTTCGAGAACATACTTTCACCGAAGAGTCAAGCAGTATATTGCTCCCTCCTACGTATATCTCGCGAAGAGACCATAAGGATAAAATCAGAGAGATTAGAGCCCACACAGAGGCATACCGACGATCCTTCTTTCCACGAACAATACGAGACTGGAATAGAAGGGAGAACCGATAGAAATACTCAAGGTACCCTCCGCCACACACCGTCAGGTGGCTTGCGGAGTATGGATGTAGATGTAGATGTAGAGGTTCTACGGGACTGATGACCTCCGATGTTAAGTCCCATAGTGCTCAGAGCCATTTGAATAATTTTAACAGAATACGTAGATTATGCAGGGATTATACAGCTTTTTGAATGTCTAACGGATATTATATACGATCCTTAATTGAGATGCTTATTCGGCCACTCGTGTTTATGATTCATTTACTATCATATCGTTACTCATTTTCTAGGACTATGCAGCTTTTGTGGGAAGATCTAATTTCCGTTGTCGTTTAAAAGACACAATAAACAAATGTTATGTGTAGCAAAATTAGAGTCAAACATACAAGATCTCACATTAAGACTTCACCGCTAAGGGAAGACTGTGACGTGACCCTGATCCCCCTGTCACATTAGGATTCTGGGAAAGGAACACGTGGAACGGTTCAGCGTGACGACCGTGTGTGGTGCTGTGGAAAGAAATTGCCGGGATCCGCCATGCGAACAACAGTAATTCCCCAATGCTTGTCATCACAGAACAATGAATGAAATGTCATGGTTAGAACCGTTAAATTATGGGCTATAAAAGGGCCTACGATTGCAAGTGATCTTCTACTCGAACATGTTGGTGTGATTTCGCAACAATCTGACCGAGGGATGCGTACTACAATAAACCGCCCCATCTTGCTGTACTTGTTGTGCTCGTCTGACCGTCGTAGTTGGCTGAGTCGGTGTGAAATCATAGCTTGTAATGTCCAAGCCACAAATCAGATTTTAAATGTTATCCGTCTGACTGGATTGTACGAGGGTTATTCGGTCGCGAATTGGAAAATACAGTGAAAACCCGATGAAGCTTTGCACAGATGCGTTGAGCACTGTGTCTAGTACACCCGTCGATCGCATCATGTCGCTCTTTTCAGTTCTGAGCTCACAGTGAGAACGTAAAGGTGGTTGGAAATTAGCGTCTCCCACCAAGTACGAGGGCCTGGCGAAAGATTTTGCCTGAAGCTACGCAATCAACATAACATAACTGTCATGCGGTTCGTTCTACATGACAAATCTCAGCCGCAGTCTGCAGAGGCAATGAAGATGCTCCTTCAGCCTTTTCGATGGGAAGTGTTTGATTACCCACAATACAGCCTGTAATTGGCTACCCCTGAGGTTCAGCTCTGCTTTAATGAACCGCTGGCTCTGAAGACAATATTTTGACACAGACAACGAGCTGCAGTCCAGAGCAGAAAATTGTCGATAAGCATTGGCGGCTGTCTTCTATAACGAGAGAACTGAAACGTTGGTACAACGTTACGACGGATGTGTAAGT
The DNA here is from genome assembly GCF_021461395.2 of Schistocerca americana. NCBI lineage: Eukaryota > Metazoa > Arthropoda > Insecta > Orthoptera > Acrididae > Schistocerca > Schistocerca americana. The sequence goes on along the minus strand of NC_060125.1, from coordinate 584,776,666 downwards.
CTGAGCGGCGCCTGTATAGAGAAATTGCTGGAAACTGTAGCTAACCGTTGCAAATAAAACAGTTATGATTTTCACTGTGATTTCCATTTCGCGACCTATTGTTCCTTACTTTCCGAAAAGCCCTCAAATGATTCGAAGGTTATCAAAGAATTGAATCACGACCTGGATGAAATTCAGTTATACAATGAATTCTTCGATTTCCGGACTTGATAAAAATAGACCAGAACACTGGATCTACGTACTTACCTTTAAGCAGCAGACCATAGTTGACATGTCCCATGCCCAATTGCTCTGTCTTGCATCACATGTATCTTCAATTCCCACCAATAGCTCATCTGCTCGAAGAATCTTCCGTAAAATGAAGAACCAATGGTCAGAAGAATGAAGTAGGAAGTCTGTGGCCTAAGTGAAAAGAGAACTTCAAATAGGAGTGAACCTCCGTGAAAGTTGTGGTGAATATTGGAATTTTATAAAATGGAGAGGAGGTGGGGGGGGGGGGGGGGGGGGGGGGGGAGGGAGGCAGTGAAGGACTACTGAAAGCAGCAAAGAGAAACAAAAAACATGCCTTCTAAAACTCAAAACTATGATCATGGTCTTTTGGACGCTTTCTTGAAGACTTGTTAACTGTCGTTTTTTTTCTGAACTTTGAACTGAAGTTATTACAGTAGCTGTAAATATTCATTCAAAAATTCATTTCTCGTTGAAATGACAAATCTATACATTATAAATAAGAAAGAAAATGAAAAGACTTTATTTTTTATTATTGCAATAATACAACATCAAAACTAAATTTTGATACATTTAGAAATTGCAGGCACAACAAATTGTATATTACTTATGATATTTTAGTGAACTATCAGCATTTATTTTTTCATTTCGTATGACCGAGAAGTTCTTCAGCGGAGGGTTTTTTGAAACAGGTCATTCCGATCATCAGTGCGGAAAGTTCAAATTGTGTCAATTCTTTCATTATCTCTTGCCTTTCACCAACACACTTTTATCAAGCTCGACTAAAAATTCTCATATTTTCAACACTTCTTATGTTGTAGATATATGCAATCGATATCTTGCATCTAAGCATTGGAATTAGTAGAAGTAAAGAACTAGAGAGTCCCTGCAGGTTATTGTTAATGAATAAATAAACTTTGTAAGTAGGTTTTTAGGTTTTTATATTGGTAACGCCACGTAGCGCTCTGTATGAAAATTACTGGCTGTGCTGTGTGCAGTCTGTGGCTGGGTGGCATTGTTGAAAAATTATCTATTGTAGTGTTGGGCAGTTGGCTGTTAACAGCGCGTAGCGTTGCGCAGTTGGAGGTGAGCCGCCAGCAGTGGTGGATGTGGGGAGAGAGATGGCGGAATTTTGAGAGCAGACGATCTGGACGTGTGTCCATCAGAAAGAGTACATTTGTAAGACTGGATGTCACGAACCGCTATATATATTATGACTTTTGAACACTATTAAGGTAAATACATTGTTTCTTCTCTATCAAAACCTCTCATTTCCTAACTATGCCTATCAGTAGTTAGTGCCTACAGTAGTTAGAATCTTTTATTTAGCTGGCAGTATTGGCGTTCACTGTATTGCAGTAGTTTGAATAACGAAGATTTTTGTGAGGTAAGTGATTCATGAAAGGTATAGGTTATTTTTAGTCAGAGCCATACTTTTGCAGGGATTATTGAAAGTCAGATTGCGTTGCGCTAAAAATATTGTGTGTCAGTTTAGTGTTGATCTGAATAGGTAAAGAGCGAAATGTCTGAGTACGTTCAGTTCTGCTCAGCTGTTTGAAAATCAAATAATGTAAGAGGTTTATCAGCATAGTCATTCATAAATTTTTCTAAGGGGACGTTTAAACTTCCCTACTATCCACCGACTCACGTTTCTTCAGTCATTGCCTCAAGGGTTTTCCTTGAGACTTAGCCCAATTGTCATGTCATCGCCACTGTCTGAATTGATTCTAGTGGCACCGCATACTAACACTTGTTGTTGCAAGTCCGACCTTATCGAACCTGTTGAGTGCACGTCGTATTTCGTGAGATATTGTGTATCTCGTGTTGACTTCTGGCTTAAGATCACTCAAGCTATCATCCATGAATTCCCCTCCTCCCCCCCCCCCCCCCCCCCCCCAGAATTCACAAAGATTAAAACGTCCACAGTCACAGTCACTTACACCAAACTCTATCCTGCATCCTGCATCTCTCAGTTCATACAATGTTACTGGCTACTACGCCGAGGTCGAATGGATTTCACATTATAACCCAACAATTCGTCCCCATCTGCGAAGGTCATTTTCAAGGGGGATCGTATCTTCTTCGAGTGTCCAACTCACACCCTGGATTGTAGTCATTATCGTCCAATGATCCTGACTGAAAGGGGTTAAACCTCGAGATCACGCCCCAAAGGGATGTGGCGGAGTTTCACTTCAAGAATCGAAAAGATCTAATCTGCTGAATATCAGCATGGGGATATCTGCACCATAAGATGACCTTACTCTTAATATATCAATGTAGACAACAGATACGACCTATCCAACACAATCCGAGAGTCACAATAAATGTCTTACAAACCAATAATGCTAAATGTAAAACTACTCCTTCCCTAAACGAACGTTTTAACATATTATCCCAACAAATGGAAACCACTTGATCAGTCCTACCTGACCTACAATATGACTGTACGGCAAAACGCCCACCCGCAAAATCTTAAATGGCTGTCCACAGTCGTCACTGGCCCAAGGATCCGTTCAGGCTGCTTCCTCTGTCTCGCAGCGGATGGCGGTTATCGTAGAATGAAGACTGTTGGGTTATACCCGCTTATACTAACGCCAGTTTAACCTGAGTGCTAAAACCGCTCAAAATAACCGGTTTCTGAAATAACTGATTTTCGGAATTTTATTCCTATTTTTTTGCTGTAAAAAAGAACCTTGAAATCGAGCAGGGATTAAATAATTTTGAGTAAACACAGAATCAAAATAGGCAAATAAAAAAAAAATTCTTCAACCTTTCGCTGTTTTCCTCGAAAAGTGATAATTGGTTGAATACTACAAAAAATCACCATTATTCTCCTGCAGATTCGAATTTTTTTGAAACTCTGCTCAAAAATCATGGTTTAATCGACGATTATACGAACGAAAGGAAATGAGCTTATGGCATCGTTGGCCGGGAGGCCCCTATTCGGGGAAGTTCGGCCGCCAAGTGCAAGTCTTATTTCATTCGACGCCACATTGGGCGACTTGCGCTCCTGTGATGAAGATGAAATTATAGTGAGGACAACACAACACCCAGTCCACGAGCGGAGAAAATCTCCAGTCCGGCCGGGAATCGAACACGGGCTCGCTTGCATGTGAGGCGAGCACGTTACCACCCAGCTAAGCAGGCGGACGATTATACGAACAGACAGTGCTGAAAGGTGAAACTGAGGTTAAAGGACTGTTTTTCATGTTAATTTGTTCGTTTTCAGAATCTACACACAGGAAATAGATCAACTACTTTCAACTTTTATATATTTATAAACGAACTGTTACTTTCTCTAAAAGTGATAGCTGTTTGAGTAGTACAAAAAATCACCGGTATTCTCCTATTGCGAATTTTTTGAAACTCCATTCAAAAAGATGTTGTAATCGACGATCATATCACTATTTCCGCATTACGAATAGTCAGTGGTAAAGAGTTAAAACTGAGGTTGGAGGACCCTTGTTTTTCACGTTAATTTGTCCGGTTTCAAAATCTAACAAGCACACAAAGGCAAATTACGTACGCACAGGCACTGGATCAATTACTTTCTATTTTTATTGTAATTTATGAATGAACTGTTACGTTTCGCGTTCTCTCCTTACATGGTGTGACAAGTTTGTTGTGGTTCCTCCAATTCTTAATCTCTTAAAGCAAATGGGGCATTGCATATCACTGACGAGGCAATTCGTAAAATATGAGTACTTCCAGACTAGGGATGACGCCATTCCGTAACGCAAATAATGTCCGACGACAACAGCGACAAACTACTATGCGCCCGAAAGCGGCTACGTGTCACACACTACATGTACACGTATACTATTCAACACGCCGCGCCACATGTTAACAAGTACATTCTTGTGTTACATGTTTGTCGCTCGTTTCTGTCGGCATTATTATTAAAATAGCACTGACCCTCCATTCTCTTTAATAACACAAAATTTCAATGCTACGGAAATTTTACGTATAAAGTTACTCGTTTATCGAAAAAGATTTATTTAAAAATAAAAAAAATTTAGCGCACTTGTTGTGGCTAATTGATATTTCGGTTTTTTACCCGGCTGTTAGTAAAAAATTAAAAACATCTGTTATAACCGAGACCAAACGAATACCGACAACTACGAAATCTACTGTTATTCAGAACTAAAATATCAGTATTGTTTTTAGCCTGTCGGTATTTGCCATTCATAAGTCGAGCATCTGTATGTACGACTGGGATACCTTACATGGTCGGAGACTAAACTGACAATCATTATTACAATCTCTGCATGTTGGACATTAACACTTATGTGAACTCGCGCAGGTTGGTTTTAGATTAGCTGTCTGGGGTAGGGAGATGGTAGCAGCCATCGAGAAGGAGCTGCACAATATTCCTTTACACTCACAATTATCACAGGACAAATCCCTTCTCCAACCCCCATTCCTATTATTTAGCTTCTCATCGAAATTTCATTTATACTTTTTTCATTATCCTATTCTCCTCACGTGATCATCCAGAACTGGTACCCAAAAATCGCTATCCTGATCCAGCCGATAAGCAGAACCACAGTTATAATAGAAAAGAGCAGCATCTATGCGACATAGTTCACTCTGGAAATGAACATCACCAAACCCTCGTCTTTCTTTATTTTAAATATCGTCTGCGTATTTTTAACTGTAATGCTGTTTTCTAAAATACTGTCTTTAAGAGAATGTACAACAGAAGAGTGTATGCCCACATAGTCTGTAATTGAAGTCTTTGTACTAAACTACGTGGATGTGTATGCTGTTCTGACTGTATTACTACCACATTTTGTTGTACATTCCTTTACACAGTTTTCCATGTGCTGGCAATCTGTTCTGAAGAGATTTTTTTTTTTATTTTATAGATCCACAGTGAGGAGATTTTCAAGAATGAGAATGAAACAATATACAACGTTTTTACGTTTTTAGACTTGTATCCTAAGCACAATACATTTATGGCAAGTTAAATTATGGTGTCTACCACGGTCCTCGAAAATTTTACAGGCGTGAGATTCTCAAGGAAACTCATTATATCAGAACATAGCTATGGGTAGGGTTGCCTCGTGGAAAACATCTTTTGTTCATCACTATCTAATATGTAGCGAGTTCAGATTCAGAATCATATCTGCTGCTGCATTCACGATCAGTTTTTTTGGCAGTTCTTTTATCACTGTCTTCAATAGGTTCCACCCCATGTGAACACTGAGTAAAAGTAGCCTCAAAATCTGAATCTAAAACACCATCTCTGTCCTTGTTAGAGATGGAGAATGCTATTTCATTAAGTAATGCAAAGTATGATATGTTTAAAATTACTGAGTTCTTAACGTAAAATGCGTGGCGGGGTCGCACGGTACCCTAGCAACTTATTCTACTTACCAAGTCAAATTAACAGCAGCTCGCAACAATGACTATTCACTACAGACGCTTATTACGAATTGAACGAAAGCTGCTGAGCGTATTGTAATGCCAGAGGGAATAACCTCTTATCCCACAACACCGGTCGAAAGCTAAATTGTGCGGTTCATGTGCAAATGAGGAAAATACTAGGAGATGGTTCGCACTTGCAAAAATGTGAACGGTTGAGAGACGCTTCTTCCACATTTATCGTTTGTGTGAACACGTCCATTGCTAGCGGTAAGATTGTTCAAGTACATTAGAAACCTGGCAGAGTATCTGTTTGACATATGATGTTGATAAACCTCTCAAAAGAATGTTAAATAGAAGTTTTTAAAGAAAACTTCAGGATTTAATTCTCGAGTATCTGAAATGGTTTTCATAAAAGGAAAAGATGACAGAGAAGCAGTTATGGCTACGGTGAGAGATGGCTTAACATCTGTGAGGAAATGATAGTACCATGTCAAGGATAGTCTGACCTTACAGATTTCGATGTCTTTTCGTGCCTGACAACAACTTGTTGCAGGTCAACAAATATGAGGAGCATTATTATTCTTCGCATTTTTGTAGACCTACAACAACCTGTTCTCGGGCACGAACATGCTTTGAAATCTGTAAGATTAGACTATTCTTGGCTTGGTACTATCTTTTTTTCACGATGTTCAGTGCATAGTACCAGTTGCAGGTTGACTCTCACACAGTTTCTTGAGGTAACGAAAATTAAGTTTTCAGTATTCCATATAATTATTCACTAGATTAAAAATTATAATCCTTTCACAATCTGCTCATTAAGAGGTACAAGCTCATGTTAATGATTTATCACAGTAAGATGTGTACTGGTATCACAGTTAGAAACTTCGTGTATGTCTGGACGAAGCCTATCGCACGACGCGCAATTTTCTCAGACTGTATTCATCCAGCTTTGGAAAATGAGGCCACTTAGCGACTTCCAACAGACTTTACACATAGTGATACAAGTTTCTTTAAATTAAATGACACAGGAGTGATGCAAGGAGCAGCACTTGTAGATACGGTGTGGAGGGCTGAGAGAGTGAACATACGAGGGCACCAGTATTCATAATCACCCACACAGTCCTTTATTGTCCAAACTAAATAACATTTCAGTCAGAATACAAGCATTCACATTCCAACTAATATGTAAGCTGCAATGCAAAATGATGTAACAACATAAATTCGTCCTGTTCGCCCAGAATGACAACAATGACCACAATCAGAGAGCTGAAGACTAAACAGAAATCCACTTCAGTAACCTAAATGGACTCTGACAGTAATAAGGTCTATATGCCAAAATGGCGTTAACAGTAACACAAGAAAAACTTATTTAAAGTAGTGAATAATAAAACATAGAAACGCAAACGCTAGCCGGCCGGTGTGGCCGTGCGGTTCTAAGCACTTCAGTCTGGAACCGCGTAACCACTACGGTCGCAGGTTTGAATCCTGCCTCGGGCATGGATGTGTGTGATGTCCTTACGTTAGTTAGGTTTAAGTAGTTCTAAGTTCTAGGGGACTCATGTCCACAGATGTTAAGTCCCATAGTGCTCAGAGCCATCTGAACCAAACACAAACGTTAGATAACTCCAGTATCTAGAAAAAGAAATTAAATTCTGAAATGATTTATATCTTGCACCCAAAGCGGCGTTAATAGGAACGACAATTAAATCTCAATAAGGTTGTGAATTTAAATGACTGACATTTTTAAGTCAGCTCCAGTTACAAATTGCCCAACACAAGAAAATCTCGCTTAAGGCAGTAAATAACAAAAATTAAATGACTGAAATTTGAAAGCAATGTCAGTTACAAAAGCTGATTAACACAAGAAAATCTTATTTAAAGGAGTATGTACTAAAACACAGAAATACCAATGTTAAATAACTTCAGTGTTAAAAATGAGGTTTCAGTTGCAAAATGATTTGCATCTTGGGCCCAAAGTGGTGTTAATAGTAATGATAATGAACTGTCAACGAGACTGCGAATTTAAATGACTGAAAATCTTAAACCAATTCAGTTATTAAACTTTTACGAAACTTTTTCTCGCTGACATCTCCCACAAAAGTATTAAAGGGAACAAATTTATTGCTAACATTTCAACTGTTTGTGTAGAAAAACTTGAGTAGCAGGCACGACGTTTTAGTTCTTATTTACTATTATGTCTCCTCGCAAAGCATTTCGAAGTCGGTTTCCATTGAATGTACCTGCAAAATTATATCATTGTACGACAGATGGCTCAGTAGATGTGACACTGTAAACACTGACATGCGCCATAAACCAACTTTTGCTTAAATAGGAGTGCAAATTACTTACAATATATTCATCCAATGTTTCATAATGAGAACACTTAGCAACTTCCAAAAAACGTTAAAAATAAATTCAGACGTTTTCTAAACTTTTTCTCACTTATATCCTTAACGTAAAGCATTCATCGTATTAACTCATTTGTAAGGTAATCAGACGTTTCAAGGTCTTTTATACAAGGGAGATCGATCATTTAAACAATCGTGGGCTTATTTTGTAGTATTAATTTTGAAGTACATGTTCATCAAATTTGTTCAAATGTGTGTGAAATCTTATGCGACTTAACTGCTAAGGTCATCAGTCCCTAAGCTTCCACTCTACTTAACCTAAATTATCCTAAGGACAAACACACACACCCATGCCCGAGGGAGGACTCGGACCTCCGCCGAGAACAGCCGCAGAGTCCATGACTGCAGCACCTACACCGCTCGCCTAATCCCGCGCTACATGTTCATCGATTCTCCGTGTTTTCAACATCAGAATCGATGTAGTTGTGAATATAGCGTAACTACCATTCATTAAGAAGAACACATGCAAATTACATTATGTTACACAGAGATTACATTTATGCTTCACTATGCGTTGTAGATTGGAAAATTACTTTAACTGTTCCCTCTTGTCATATGAGGCAACATCTGTTTTCTTTTTTACTACACGATATAACGGTCATAGTATCGATTACTCCTGACCCATATATTGTGTAACGAATGCTATGAATGCCGTTCATCTATCTTTTCTAGAGTTCCTTTACAATCGTCGAAAGTGCTACATCATTCGTCAGCCTTAGACATGATATCCATTAAATTCGTACTTTGTATTCCTCTTCCAAAATGTCTCTTTCTTTACTGACTTTTCCATTTGCCCGTTAAACAGTTTTGGTGATAGTTATCCTGCCTTTCATCCTACTTAACAGTCTGTAAATCGCACTTGCTCCTATAGATATAGAGTAATGATGTGTCCTAGCACATCAGATCTATAGTTGTAACGTGGGTTCCGAATCACGACGCATTTTTGACATCTGCAAATATTTGCTGAGTTGAAAGAAGTGGAAAGTTACCGAAATAACTAAGAAAGCTAGGGTCGACTGAATTTGTAGTCTAATATAAACCTACACAAACACAGAGCCACATAATAAAGAAAAAAATTTACGGGAGACTATTCCTGACACTAAGTTTTGTGAAGTATAATAATCGTAAATGAAAAACATAATTTTTAATGTGAACTTAGGGAATTAGTACCCTACTAAATTTACTCGTTCTCACGATTTATGCAGAACGACCTGCAACAGAAATTTATCATTTTGAAAACCACAGTAAATTTTGACGAATTTCAAATCTTTTATAGTTCATCAAATTTTAGGCGAGGTCTTAACTTCCACCTCTACCCAGTTATGAATTTTACTTCATTAAAAACGAAAAACATGCGGCATGCAGGCAGAGTTGGAAAGTCTGTCAGACTGCCAGCACTTAAACATCCTGGGGGCCTGTGTACAATGAATAGAAATCACTCATACGGTGCCAAAATTGCGTTCCTGCAACAAACAATGGACTGCATTTTCAGCGCATGTAACGAGTTCGGCAAGTCGAAACAATAGCCACGCAAGGGTCGACAAAAAACTTTTGGCGCGGAAACGATTTCTCACTACGTCGCTCCGAATTCTCGCAAAACGTTTCAACAACAATGGCTACCAGGAAATGGATGTAACGCGGAATGTGAGACCTTGGCACAGGCTACACACAGCAACTTTGTATGTGATACGACGGACTCCAGAGAATGACCAAAATGAAATGAATACAATGTAATAAACCATTTATTGCTAAAGCTTATTTCATGAATTTTCTTCAACAAACCGATGGTGTCATTTATATATCTGCATACTATAAAACACTAGTGAATCGTGGGCGTCACTAGCACATCGGTGAATGTAGTGGTATAGATCTTCCGTTCTCTCGTGCATCACACACTTGAACATGGATATATTGTCAGTGCCCACTTACTATGTAAATCCTGACAATGGGATCAATCTACTAGGGTCTCAAAAGCGCCTGAATGACGGTTTCATAACAGCGTACAGAGATAAAGGGCAAGTATCCGCTACTACACACCATAAGGAATAAAAACAAAAGCCATCGGTATGAGCTGTTGAGTGTGGGTGCCAAAGCAGACGCTCATCACGAAAATATTTACGGCGAAGTGATGTTATTTCTAGATATCGTTTTCAAAACATTCACACATCTTCAAATGTATAGCTAATAACTGAAAAAAAAATTCTGTATCTGTATGCCCTTCAACCGGTGGTAAATTAGAGTCAAAGCGAGCAGCGAATGGTATTATAACCTTTTTAAAAATTAATCATTTGCATTTCCTAAGTTTATAAGGGCCGGATCTGCTACTAAAAGCAATACTTTAATTTTGTTACATTATGGAGTTTGCTTCCCTTTCACATGTGCCATGTTTGGTTGTCCTGCATAGTTCAGGATGTCCTATTCGTTACATAAGAGAGCACAAATTCCACATACACTACGCAACCTTACATTGTTGATGTTGTTGTTGTGGTCTTCAGTCCTGAGACTGGTTTGATGCAGCTCTCCATGCTACTCTAACCTGTGCAAGCTTCTTCATCTCCCAGTACTTACTGCAACCAACATCCTTCTGAATCTGCTTAGTGCATGCATATCTTGGTCTCCCTCTACGATTTTTACCCTCCACGCTGCCATCCAGTGCTAAATTTGTGATCCCTTGATGGCTAAGAACATGTCCTACCAACCGGTCCCTTCTTCTTGTCAAGATGTGCCACAAACTCCTCCCCAATTCTATTCAATGCCTCCTCATCAGTTATGTGATCTACCCATCTAATCTTCAGCATTCTTCTGTAGCACCACATTTCGAAAGCTTCTATTCTCTTCTTGTTCAAACTATTTATCGTCCACGTTTCACTTCCATACATGACCACACTCCATACAAATACTTTCAGAAACGACTTCCTGACACTTAAATCTATACTCGATATTAACAAATTTCTCTTCTTCAGAAACGCTTTCCTTGCCATTGCCAGTCTACATTTTATATCCTCTCTACTTCGACCATCATCAGTTATTTTTCTCCCCAAATAGCAAAACTCCTTTACTACATTAAGTGTCTCATTTCCTAACAAAATTCCCTCAGCATCACCCGACTTAATAAGACTACATTCCGTTATCCTCGTTTACAATGTCATCGACGAAACTCAAAGTTTTTATTTCTTCTCCATGGATTTTCATACCTACTCCGAATTTTTCTTTTGTTTCCTTTACTGCTTGCTCAATACACAATTTGAATAACATCGGGAACAGGCTACAACCCTGTCTCACTCCCTTCCCAACCACTGCCTCCCTTTCATGCCCCTCACTCTTATGATTGCCATCTGGTTTCTGTACAAATTGTAAATAGCCTTTCGCTCCCTGTATTTTTCCCCTGCCAGCTTTAGAATTTGAAAAAGAGTATTCCAGTCAATATTGTCAAAAGCTTTCTCTAAGTCTACCAATGCCAGAAACGTAGGTTTGCCTTTCCTTAATCTTTCTTCTAAGATAAGTCGTAAGTTCAGTATGGCCTCACGTCTTCCAACATTTCTACGTATACCAAACTGATCTTCCCCTGGGGTCGGCTTCTACCAGTTTTTCCATTCGTCTGTAAAGAATTCGCGTTAATATTTTGCAGCTGTGACTTATTAAACTGATAGTTCGATAACTTTCACATCTGTCAACACTGGCTTTCTTTGGAAATTATTATATTCTTCTTGAAGTCTGAGGGTATTTCGCCTGTCTCATACATCTTGCTCACCACATGGTGGAGTTTTGTCAGGACTGGCTCTCCGGAGGCCGTCAGTAGTTCTAATGGAATGTTGTCTACTCCCGGGGCCTTGTTTCGACTCATGTCTTCCAGTGCTCTGTCAAACTCGTCACGCAGTATCGTATCTCCCATTTCATCTTCATCTGCATCCTATTCCATTTCCATAATGTTGTCCTCAAGTACATCGCCTTTGTATAGACTATATACTCTTTCCACCTTTCTGCTTTCCCTTCTTTCCTTAGAACTTGGTTTCCGTCTGAGCTCTTGATATTCCTGCAAGTGGTTCTCTTTTATCCAAAGGTCTCTTTAATTTTCCTGTAGGCAGTATCTATCTTACCCCTGGTGAGACAAGCCTCTACATCCTTACATTTGTTCTCTAGCCATCCCTGCTTAGCCATTTTGTACTTCCCGTCGCTCTCATTTTTGAGGCGTTTGTATTCCTTTTTGACTGCTTCATTTACTACATTTTTATATTTTCTCCTTTCATGAATTAAATTCAATATTTCTTCTGTTACCCAAGGATTTCTACCAGCCCTCGTCTTTTTACCTATATGATCCTCTGCTGCCTTCACTACTTCAACCCTCAGAGCTACCCATTCTTCTTCTATTGTATTTCTTTCCCCCATTCCTGTCAACTGTTCCCTTATGCTCTCCCTGAAACTCTTTACAGCCTCTGGTTTAGTCAGTTTATCCAGGTCCCATCTCCTTAAATTCCCACCATTTTGCAGTTTCTTCAGTTTTAATCTATAGTTCATAACCAATAGATTGTGGTCAAGTTCACTTCTGTTTTTAATATCGTGCATTTACGTCTCTTATTGAATAAAGCATCACTGCCTACTAAGAATCAAGTGAACGTAACTAAGATTCAAGATGATTCAGATCTGAAGGGAAATTGTGGTGAAGTGGATGTTCCTGGATTTGTTTGAACCAGTTGTTCAGCAGCCTCGTAGTTTTCCGTCTCCTGGGATTGTTCCAATAATGATTCACACTCTCTCGTCCAGTACGGAGTATATTCTTTCCTCGCATCACGTGGAACACTTCTCAGTGCCGATTTATAAATCAGAGAGCGAAACGCCCATAGTTTTCTGATAGTACTGCAATTTTATATTTTCTCCTTTCATCAATTAAATTCAATATTTCTTCTCTTCTCTCCGTGAGAGTGCGAAATGTCTCCCAGTCGGTCTGTTTTAGATTCTATTGTGAGATTGGGGGTTTTTTAGTGACAGGAATTGACATCCCACTTCGACGATCACAGATCGGCGTTGGCTTCTAGGGAACTTCGGTAGCACTTTTCCTGTTGCTCTCCTTGTAACGAAGGTCAAGTCAGGCATTGCTTGTGATCTTCATGCTGCTGATGAAATGCTGGCTCGGTCTTTCGGATCATACAGGAGGTGGAGATCTCTCCTTTCAGCCCAGTTACTCAGTCTGTCACCTTCTGTATTGCATTCTGAGTAGCCCCATTTAGTGTGATACGAACTAAAATCGCCAGCGCACACAGCTGGGTGTTCGGCTTTGGGCAGTATCTTCAGTGGCCAAAGTTCAGATGGAGGTTTGTACACACTAAAGACAGTTAGGTCTTTCACTTTGATTCCGATGGCATGTTCTGGTTGTTCTAGGTTTTTATTTGCATTTTGTATAAGATTTTTTGTGACCGGGGGTGTTAGACCATGTTTGTCATGTTTCTTATATTCAACCAAAGTAAGACCAGAGATTTTAAGTGTCGAAATCGTTTCCTTCGCCAGATGGATTTCTTGTAAAAGCACATTTACTCCTACCGTTACGAAGATTTTTTTCCAGGATTTCTCCTTTCGTCTTCGTATATCCTTCTATATTGAAATGGCACATACATACTCTCTTAATGCCCCACTTGTTCCCGCCGGAGCGGGCTCTCCTCCTTCTCGTTCGCCTTTGCTTGGACCGGGAGGCACTCGTGCCTTCGGTCGCCGTTTTTGTGAAGATTCTTCGCCACTGAGTCATGACGCAGCTTTGCTCAGGGTGCACCATCGGGGAGGTGATCTGCACTTCGCACCCCTAAATTTAATTTATTAATTAATAGAATTACAGTTTGATGGAACGGAAATTCCTGTGAGCGTGGCGTAGAAGGAAATAGGTGAGATCAGCGCTATTTGGGTGCGAGTTTTAACACCATTTTACTTAATTCCTTTAGTGGTTGTCATTCTACAATATGGAATGTTGTAAGGATACAGTTTAATTTGTCGCCGAGTTCCAAGAGGAGACACAGCCAAAGCAGTAGCAATAGTGCAGTAATACGCCGACGGCGACGAGTGTGATATGGGCTCCGACGCTGCCAGAGAATCGCAGATGAATGGGTACCGGATGCATTCGTTAATGTTGTGACTTCAGTCAGTCGGAGGCTAATCCACCCAATCGATCTTCAAGGATAGATGACGTGATATTACCCTTCATCTTGCTGTCACATCTATTCTAGTAAATAACACGTCTGTAATTCCCACTTTCAATCTGTCTTGCCTCTCGCTGTGAGAACACATAGGAACGACTTTCTTCCAGATTGAACATTTCTCTCTGCAGAGGATTTGGCGCCGACCTGAAACTTCCTGGCAGAGAACATTCCGCACGGGGACGTAGAACTGTAAATTCTCTTCTCTGACGACGGCTGTTCGCCCCCGGCTATATTATTGTCAGATATGATTAGTTGCATCAGCTAGTTACAGTTGCTAAATATACCCTTATGTTCCTAGGTACCCAAGTTGATTCTTGGGTAGTTGTGGTAACTATTCTGTCATCGACGCGTATGTACGAGTGCTACATTCTTTTCAAGGAACAATCAGCCACAAAATGGAATCCACAGTGTGGTTTATTTCCTGTTGGAAGTTGTAGCTAAATGTTGCACATAAAAATTTTAGATTTTCACTGTGGTTTCTACGTAGTCACCGCTCCAACTTAGACATTTTGTCGTAGTCTGGTACCGATTTCCCAACACCCTCATCACAGAAGGCAAACCAGATGTGTTCTCCGCCCGTTGCCTACGGTTGCCTGCGTCTCGTAATATGCCAAAATTCAGTCCTCATAGTCACTAGTTCATGTGAGCAGACAGTTAAAAATCAAAGGAGGTCAAGTCCGGGCTGTATAGTGATTGATTAACGAGTTCCAATCGTAAAAGTGGCAGATGTGCCTTTGATCCAGCGGCAGTGTTGGGAAAAGCTTTGTCATGAATAAGAGCAATGCCTGATGACAACATTTCTCTCAGTTGCTCTTCGAAAATAATTTTCTCGAATCGCCTGATTCACGTGCTGAACAAGAGAATCGGTTGAAGTTTCCGTCACTGACCACCTGGATCGTGAATGTCTGTACATTTTGCTTCAACGTTCCTGCCCCACCGACCCACTTTGCTGTCACGCATGACAGTAACGTTATGTCGGCCGTATGAAATCAGGTAGTGCCCCTGAGCATTTAGAACTCAAATGACAGCACTCTTCTCACTCTTGGCGGAAGACTATTGCCCCAGGCATCTTTACCTGTTGACTGTTCGCTCAGGATCGGGAAGTGTGACGAGACACGATCAATGGGCATGCAAAAACACACTGCACAATACGAGTACATCTGCTCTATTCTTCATCTAATTTTCACTGTGGCTTTAATATTGCGACTGATCGGACCTAAAAAAAAAAAAAAAAAAGAAAAAAGAACAGAGTGTAGCATACATCGTTGGGGATATCTCTATATCTCTACGTTGCTTACAGCACATAATAGCTGATCTTCTCCTCCTGAGGAATGAATCAGCCACACCAGTCACTGATTCAAACAGTTTATGTCGCGCAGACTCTAAAAGTTTCTTCAGTCTCGAATGCAACTTGCAGTTCCCCACACAAGAGGGCAGAGTTAGGATGTTCATGGCCTAAATACAAATACGTGTCGACTAGTTTCGGTTTTTCTCATGCTGTTACAATTTGCGCTGAGGCGTATGTCAAGTGTCATTTTCATCCTCAGAAATTCTGCGTATACAAGGAATCTTCCGAGTCTCTAAGGAAACAAAAGCTTGTTGACATTTTGGTTTCTGAAATAACAGATTTCCAGTGTTTTATTCCTGTTATTTCCTGCAATAAACGTAGATATCGAACAAAGACCGACAAATTTAGACTCATTCAGTTTTAGGATACATAGAATCAAAATATTAAATTAAACACACAAGTAAAAGAAACTTAGTCCGCCCACGATTCCCTGCTATTCTCGGAAACTGGTAAGTGATTCAATGCTACAGAAAAATCACCAAAATTGTCCTAGTGATTCCAATGTTTTGAAACTCCTCTCAAAAGTTGGGTTGTCACCGGAGATGACACCCCTATTGGGGTATTACGATCTGTCAGTGCTAAAGGGTGAAAACTGAAGTCGAAGAGCTCCATTTTCCGTGTTAATTTGTCAGATTTCAAGGGCTACAAGCAGATAAAGATACATTATTTAAACACAAATAGCAGATAAGCTAACTTCTGTTTTTACTGTCTACCATGAATGAATGTTAAGTGTATTACTTAAAGTATAGTTCCCGTCCTCTTTTATTATTTCATACAAATGGCAGACAAATCTTTCATCTTTAAGGCAAATGAAACATTGCACTTCAATGCTACGTCACTTCATAAAAATATTTCGAGAGTAGGGTTGATGCTATTCTGCAGTGCAAAGTATGTACGGCGACGACAGCGAAAAACTACCTTACAGACCAGGTGAGCCCAAGTCTTGCACACTGTACCTACAGGCGTTCCTTAAGCCACAACACACGGCAACAGGGACGTTGTTGTCGCAGATAACACTGTATCAATCCTTACGGCATGTGTCTGTTGCTCTGTTCCTGTTGGTATTGTTATTCAAATATCACTGCCCGCTTTTCCCATTTCCCATTAATAAAAATTCTGTATTTAAACTAGACTGAACTGCATGTTACTGCTTTAGTCTTTAATGAAACTTGCATCTGACTGCGTATTTAACTGAACTGAACTTTATCTGACTGCATGAAAATATTGTTGGAAAATCAATACTCAAAATACACATCTGATTGCATGAAAGTTTAGTGTAAAAAATAAATGAAAGTCACCAACCTGCATCTGACTGCGTCTGTGGACTTAGCTCGTGCACTCCTTCCCGTTTAGCCGATAATAAAACATACATTCAACTCAGCTGTAGTGCAATGGCCCAAAATTGTCATTCTAGATAACTTTACTCATTTTGGCCCTGTTTGTTACTTAATAAAAATTCTATCCTGATCTGAATAATTTGCCAACTGTGCAATGGCATATAGATTATTTTACTCTGATAAATGAAATTATTAGCTTTACTCATGGGAACTCTACTTTAATGTACCTTTTGGTTCAATGCAAGCACAGGATGCGGAGAACGACATAGGGTGTGAGATGAAACTCTTATTTTTATCTAAAAAAATTTTATTGTTCAAACTTTTAAGGCACATGTGAAAAACTAAAAAAAATTCTATAGCATGGATTTACGAGAAAGTTTCACAAAACGCTTATTGCATCAACAATGGGATTTATATCTAGCTTTTAGACATTATTTAACCAAAGAAAACCTATTATATTAATTATTCTTTCTAGTTTCCCCAGGTATGTGCCGAGTTTCGCTCAATATATAGGTTATTATGTGCGTAGCGCCAATTCTTTCTTTGATGCTGTCACGACCCGGCTGCCCACTGCAGACATCTAGCTCCGACTGGAAACACGTCTGCTGTCTCTGCGCATCTCCTCACCATTACTCATACTTTTACCGCGTGCACTTAGCTCTGTTAGCTGTCAAAGATCTTACTACTCGAAGATATACTAATCGTCCAACCTTGCGGTTGGGAACTATCGACGTTTTTCACTGGTTCTATCCTGATCGAATCTCAGCACATACCTTTCAATATCTCTGACAAATGCATATTTTAAAATAAAAATTGCTCCGTTTATTAAAAAAAGGTTTATTTAAAAACGAAAACTAGCGCACTATTTCTACAGCTAATTGATGTTGTGCTTTTTTTGTCGGTTATTAGTAAAAAAATAAAAAGCACTTTTTATAGCAGAGACGAAACAAATACCGAAAAATAACAGTTACTCAGGACTAAAATACTGTTATCGGTTTTAACTAGTCAGTTTTTCCTATTCCTACATATTCCTACATATGCTGTGTATGGCACTATTGCTAGTCAATTGAAGATTTAAAGTTTTAAAATATGTCCGTGATCATATTTTTGGCACTTTATTGTACAGGTCCTTCTTGAGCACACAAATTTTTACACTTCACTATTACCGGTTTCGGCTACTGCCATCTTCAGATCATATAATATTCTGATGTAGTATCAATGTCAAGCTAAATATGTAGGTATATAGTATGTGTCACTGTCAACTCATAGTTGTTTTACCCCCCGGTGCCTTGGGGTCTCCTTTCTATGGTTACGGAGGTGTTGTTCTTGGCACAACAGAAGCAAGGACGTGGGCGGTAAGTTGGTGCACGGACTCAAGTGGAAAGGCGGTAGTTCGCTTTGGAGAAGCCTTGCCGCTATTGGTGAATGCAGTATGTTTATAGAGCCAGCAACGCACACTGCACCTGCTGTATTGTGTATTCTGGATGCGGATCTTTCGGCAGTGGCAATAGAAAGAGGCAAAGAATGAGTATACATTGTTACTGGACCATTGTCTGATTTCCTTATTCTGTTTCTAAGAATAGAACTGATGAGTCCATTTCAATATTCCTCTATAGCGACAGGGTTTGTACCAGCGTTGTTGATGCACATGCGGCTTCTTAAGCTAGCAGGTTATACTATTTTTGTGTTGTTAATACTGAATTGTTTCAGGATAGGCTGTGATATTTGCATACACCCTTTTTGTTACCTGTAATGGACTGACATTCATTCTCCGAAGACATGTTATTACAGAATGAGCGCTTTGGACCTAACAGACTATACAAAGGAAGCTACTGTTGTTTTATGACTCTCTGTAAATATGGATTTGATACTGGACTGTTTCAGAATCTGTAAAATGAACTTGTCGTTTTCTGAAATGCAATTTCATTGTTCTATTTCAGTTCTAAAGTAACCCAGACATTTGAAGTTCAAACAATGCGATTAGAGAGTGCAGTGCTAAAGCATCGCCGCGCAGCGCCGCGAAAAGCATCAAGAAGGCGGTGACCCGTGCGCCAATGGATAGAGCGATCACTACCACACCTTCAGGAAGACAAGAGTTCAGCGCTCCCTGTCAGTGCTGACTTAACCAGTCCTCCGCCCCTGGGCTGCCCAGTTCGGTCGTAGACTTCGAGACAATCGATGCTGAGATATAGGAAGACGATACTTAGTCTGCAATAAAAAGTACTTGTACGTATGAAGCACAGGAAGCAATTCAAGTCACATCATGACAAGAAATTCGCTATGGTCGCAGGTTCGAATCCCGCCTCGGGCATGAATGTGTGTGATGTCCTTACGTTAGTTAGGTTTCAGAAGTTCTAAGTTCTAGGGGACTGATGACTAAAGATGTTAAGTCCCATAGTGCTCATAGTCATTTGAACCATTTGAACAAGAAATTAAGTTCCGGTTCTTTTCTTTTTAGAAATAAAGTGTTTGAATTGATCTTGAAACGTTTAGTGCAAATCATTTAGGATTCCTGCCACCAGCCATCTCAGCTTCTTTGCTTCCCTTTTGTGTCGGTACTGACTCCCACAGTGGCCGACACAACAGACAGTGTTCAGCAAGTATTTCCTTTCTGAAATGAGGTAAAATTCGAAGTATTTGTCAACTTGTTGTCTATGCTTAGGCCTAATTTCTAGTACTGCTAAATACCATACAATTTTATTGAGCCAATGTGTAAGGCTTCCTATTGGGGAAGTGACCGTTATGAAACAAGAATAAAATATATTAATGGGACAGTGACGGCTAACTACCACCTACTACTAAATCACAAGCGATATTGTAAATAACTTGTATTTATTGCAAATTATCCCACGATAGAAATTAGATCATATTGAACAAATCATGAATGAAAACAAGTTAAACAAATTGTACACTGTTCTTAGATATACTGCGCTGGTAAGATTGGCTGTCAGCTCTTAATGTTAAGTTGATGCAAAGTTAGATTTAATTATGCCCCTGGATAAGCAAATGGTAAATGCGATCTGACTGTGTTCCTATAACCTCTTTTGTGTCTGAAATAATACGTACTTCGGACACCACCACCAAGAAACAAACCAAACAACATGCAAAAGGACAAATAACCAATAACGAATCCTAAGCAAAACGGCACGGATGCTCAGTGGATGGCAAGAACACGATCCAACAACTATTTCTGAACTTCACTGCCGCTGCTGCAAGTTTTACAATACCGTCTACCAGCATGCTGACTCCGTCGATACTGCTGGGGCGACGACTGCAGCTGCGAAGTCGCTGAATTAAGATCAGTCTCTCAAATATCTTGAGCAAAATAAACTACTCAGAAACTGCTAATACCACAAGCCTTATATTTCCTCTAAATGGTAAACAACGCTTTCAAGACTGGCTCAACAACCTTTAAGGTGCAGCCCAGTGCGTCCTGTACTAACGTGCAATCCCAGTATGATAGCTCTGTGCACTGGTGGACTATGTTCAGTGGGGACTGCCAGCCTGTAAGGCGGAATCAACTCCAATTATACTAGTAGTCAATGCAATGCCTAGCTGATGTCCTACTGTAGCTGCAGACTCTAGATTATACACAGCACAGTATTCAGAATCTATCTCAGAGCTACCGAACTTTGCGACTGTCCACTTTCACGGCACAAGACGCCCTCCTCCTCTCGCTCTCTCCACGATGCTCTAGCGACAATCTTGCCGCCAAACTCAAATCAGCCAATCCCGACGCTGCAAAGGCCTCCCACATCTCCATCACTGAGTGATACAATTTCTCCACCTATCCAAAAATTTCTCTGTCCAAACAGCGGGCGTTGACCCTCAGCGTTTCCCGCACTTTCTTATGAACTGCCCAATCAGAGCTCAGCCCATTTGCTGCTAAAACAGCGCGCGATCGGGCGGCGCCAGCGCGTACGTTGCACGCTCTCTGTCTGCTCGACATTTCCCCTCTCTCTCTCACCTGGCACCCGACGGCGTTCCTTTTGATGCTTGCCGGTCAGTGGCCGCATCCCCTGGGACACCTGGTCCCTGCACAATGCTCTTCCGGCGCCCACCGGCCTTCGCTTCCTCACGTCGACTGGCAAATCCTCTTTGCTTACACCTACAGCATGCAACTAAATATTATCATTACCAAAGCCCGTATTATTTCAGAGATGTGTCTAATCATCACGTATCTCTCTTTCTAATCCACCTAATAAGACTAATTAACCATTATATGGGTTTATTTACTCCAAATATGTACATTAATCTGCGAAGTGAATGTCACAAATGTAAGCCACCTTTCGAATGTATTAAAATCGTTTTGTGTCCTTATGTGGTTTCAGTTATTAGGACAGTCGTATTAGGACAGTCGTATTAGGACAGTCAAATATTAATGAATGAGTGTGTTCAAATGTTAACGTGAACTTGGTCAATCGATTCGATCCTCTCATCTTGTTAATCTACACCAGCACACAACAATGAGCTGCAAAGATGATCGTTGCGTAGTTCTCGCACATATCAACCTTTGCTACCTACGGAATTGTAATGATGACACTCATCTGTAAGTGTGATGATATGCCTGCAATCAGGTGTTTAATTACAATGTTCTGTTACTGTCAGGTGGACTGCTATCATTTTACCGTCATGCAGATTATCTGCATTATGTTAGCACTTCTCCCACGTACGTTCAATGATACACTCCAGAACAACATCGACGTGGGTTACTGTACAGTCACGGTCCCTTAATTCCCTGTATCGTCCCAAAAGACATGTAGCAGATGAAAGGCGGATATATAAATCTACCTCTTCCATACACACTATCTGGTCAAAAACATACCGGCAGCTAGTGGTGGAAATTAATCGAGGGTTTGCTCACCCTCGGTTCTCAAAAATGTTCAAATGAGTGTGAAATCTTATGGGACTTAACTGCTAAGGTCATCAGTCCCTAAGCTTACATACTACTTAACCTAAATTATCCTAAGTACAAACACACACACCCATGCCCGAGGGAGGGCTCGAACCTCCGCCGTTCTTACCGCTCAGTCCATGACTGCAGCGCCTTATCCCGCTCGGCAAATCCCGCGAGGCCCTTCGGCTTTATTACAGTTTGAACTCCGCTTTCAGTGAGATGTCTGCTCATCCGTCGAGAAATGGCAGCTCTTTGTTCCTGAAGGACCAAAACCAGAGGAAACAGTGATTTCGAAATGTGAGGACTGGAGCGAAATTGACGTCCTAAACGATTCCTAAGATGGCCCATTTGGTTCAGTTTGGGACCCCAGGCAGGATAGTCCATTACGGGAAAGTGGATTTCCACTAAGCACAACCTCAAAGATACAGTTTCACAGCAAGATGCATTGACGTACTGCTAAAATTTGTCCTCATCTGTGAAGTGCTCCCCTACTGCACACAATACACAAAGCTGTAAAATGTGTTCACATCCTTCTGCAGTTAACAGTTCCACAAGCGCTGTAAAGATGCCACACCAGAACCACGAAAAAAGCTCCAATACAGTAACACCACTTCCTCCATACTTCACAATTGGCACTACACGTGATGGCACGTACTCTTGTCCAGGCATTTTCTGACCCCAAACCCTTTCATCAGATGGCCACAATGTATAGCGTGATTCATCACTCCAAACCACTAACGTCCAGTCATCCTATGTCCACTTTAGTCGCTCTTTCCACCACGCCAAGCGTGGCTTAGAACGGAGCTGCTCGACCTATGTATCCATTTTAGCTCCTTACGAACTGTAATTGTTCCAGCTGGACTGGTGGTAGTACATTGTAGCTTACGAGTTATTCCTTCCGTTGATTTCAAGAGACTTTTTACAGTCACCTTCCACAACGCTCGTCGGCCACAGGTCTTGGTTTATCTTCGGTTGGTCCTTCGAGATTCCACTTCACTTTCGTACCCACCGTTGACTTGAGCAGCTTTAAAAGTACTGAGAGGACCATGGTGAATTTGCTACTCAGGTCATGTCTAATGACTAGTTCACGTTCAAAGTGACAGATCCATCCTCCTGTTACTGCTTCTTTACTGGCAACACAGTACTCCCCGCAGACTTTTATATTGATGAGTTCTCCCCTCGTGCTTCTAGTCAACATTCGCACCTAACACAGAGTGTCCGGATACTTCTTATCGGATAGTGTAGTGCTGCGTGTGACGTCGTAGGTCTGCGGTGACGCGTCCTTGTCGCCATGCAGGGAGAGTCATTAGCTAATTGAGTCGGCCACTTGCCAGCCGGCTCAGCTGGGCGCCTGCTAATTAACCTGTCAGCGACGCCGTCGCGGGTGAAATATTGCCAGGTCGCCCTGCTGTGGCGCCCGTATGCCGCCGCCGCCGCCGCCGCCGACGCTGCCGCCGATGCATTCATTTACAGGACGATCGGCTTTGTGCCGAACGGAGGTCTTAGAACTCATTAATTACGTAATGCTCCTTCCTGCCGTCCTCCCTTTCACGGCAGCGACTTAAGTGATTATCGACAATATCCGGCCTCATATTGTGATTAGGTGCCACTTGTAGCAGAGATTCATTATTAACGTGTAATCACTTTGCAGTAGCAGACAGGGAGACTGTTATGTAGGCTCCGAATCATATGATAAAAAAGGCTTCTCTTTTACAAATGTACGTATACCTGTAGGAACAGACATGGTTTTCACGGATTGGGGGGGGGGGGGGGGGGGAGACTTTTCAATGTGAAGATAGAGCTTCAATCATTGCTGTGAGAAGAATTTCGATAGAAAAACAACCGAATAATTACACAAAATTTCGTTCGGGTAATGGAACACTCTCTACGAATGTACAATGCTAACGGGTGTTACTGGAATTTGTAGTTAATAGATCTATCCAGTGCAGTGATACATCGACAGAGACGTTCCCCCATGTAAGTAATTAAAACTCTTTTATTTCCTATCAGTTTTTGTGAAAAATGGAAGAACAATTAAGGCTCCAAGTTATTACTTACTTGATTTCCATATCGTGCTTCTCCCTCATACGTCCATGTCAAATATATTGTACATACACATAAGAGATCGATTCTTACTGTTGTACACCATGTGACTCCAGAGACCATGTTAAATTTCCCTTTGGTAATCAGTCCTGTAACATGCCCTTTCGTTCCAAAACACACTGAAAAAAAATATTGAATCGCTGCAGTACTCATTTGCGCAAACTGTTGGAGACATTGAACAGCACAAGTGAGAGACAAACTGCACGTCATACTTTTATTAAAGTATTCCAAGTCAACCAATCACAGGAAAGAGATAGCAACATCTCTTTTTAATTTTTACGTATCACCTTTTTCTCATCCTCATCCCTAGGGGTTGCAGTGGTATCTTACTCCCAAGGTAGTTTTATACAGAAGTGAGTTATGTAAATGCTAAGTTTGCTTGAAATTGGTCCCAGCATCCTTATGTTAGGCTTTTATGTCACCCACTCTCACCTTCAGCTGTAGTCACGACATAATAAAAAGCTTCAACTGTTGGTGTGCTAACGGGCCTTCTTGTCACAATAACTTCGTCTCCAGGTTGCGAGTGATATGTGCGCCTGGTTCGATGGAAACTGGTTTGGCGGAATCTGCCTCAGGAGCATTGGAGACAGGCTGGTATGTCACTGTGTTTCCAGGGTATCACAAGGAAATTTCAAATGAGCTTGCGGTGCTTTATAGTCAGATGTTATGTTGCATGATGCGATTGTGTACTATGAACCTCATGTCAAACTCAGAGAACAAATTTTGAAACAGTACGATCCATTTCAGCAAATTTCCTTCAACTATGAACTGATAGTCATTCGTGCAGTATAAGGTTTTCTGTTTACCACTTTTTAAAGAAGAAATATTAGCAAAAAATATCAAGAAGAAATTTAATTTCATATAATGCGCAACAGAGGATTCCAAATAATACATACTTCTGTTAATTCTCACATCACAAACTGGAGAAAATGTTTATTTTCCATCTTCATCGATGGAATTCCATCCTTTCCCTCTTTTTCTCCAAATAGAATGTAATGATTTATTTCCAAATACAGCTTAGAAGCTGGCCCATGAAGGCAACACATGTGAGAGAATGGATGGAGATCTAAGGAAAGTACAACAAAGAAAAGTAAAGGTGGATATAGCAAAAAAATATGAGGCCTAGGGGTAAAAAAATTAAATAAAATAAATCAAAAAGGAAAAAAGTGGGCTAAGGGTAAAAAAAAAGTTGGTAGAGCACTTGCCCGCGGAAGGCATAGGTCCCGAGTTCGATCTCGGTCCGGCATAACATTTTCATCTGCCTGGAAGTTTCATATCAGCGCACACTCCGCTGCACAGAGAAAATTTCATTCTAAATGCAAAGTGGTTTTTGAGTTTCATTTCTTAAGTTGTAATCACATACAAATTTAAAATTCAGCCACATTTTCATTACTGGAGTGATTACAGTGCCAATCAGCAGTAATGGCTAGAGTGAATTGTAACTTGAAGATCATTTTAGTGAAGCATTTTATTTGCTGAATATTTTCCGTAGGTTTAGATTGCAAGTAAATTAAGTTTATATTCGTAAAATATAATATATGTGTTATGGACAATTATTAGAATGATTGGAGTTAATCTATCTGCACGGCTACCGTTGGTTGCGTTTTGTGGAACTTTGGTGCATGAATTTCAATTACTCTGCTATTCTCTCAGCATTTCCTATTTACATGTGCCTATGCTACTTGCGAATACTCATTTCATTACCCTCTCCTAGGCAAATCTCAGTCTCTTATTCTATGTCACGCTTCTTGGTATATGGGTTTCATTTGTTAAAATCAGTCCGAATTTATGGATGCATTTAATGGTCCTACATTGACAATTGAACATCAGTTTATTAAGGATGCAACGGATAAAGCTTACTTCAGTAGAGGGGCGAGTGTTACCTTTTGAGTATTCATGACCATAACTAAACTTCCACTGATTTTGTTCCCTTAATGCTTAACCACTCTTTCAGCAAACTCTTAGTTGCTCAGTCACACTATTCTTTACAGCGGTGTTGAAAAAACAATCTGCACTGAATGAGAAAAGTTAGTGGTAATTTTGTCATATCGGCAGCTAATTGTCTCATTCTTTACAACTATCTACTTTTATTATTCTTGAAACAACTTTCGAAATGGGGTTATTAACATACGTTCTTGGTACGGCAAAACATGTGTTGTTAAGGCTCCAAATAATGAAAACACTTAAGATTTCCATTTGGTCCCTATGTACATATTAATTTTGGTGACACTGAACGATACACAAGGTTTACTTTCAGTATCGTGCAGTATGGACCTAAGCAACTGTACATAAACCGATACTCAAATTACGTTATTTACCATTGGAAAGGGTGACCGTGTCTGATACTGTTCCTATAAAGAGATAGGGGTACTTTGGCTAAGCAGATGAAATCTTACTCTAGGGTTGATACTTGAAGAATGTTAATGAATTGGGTTTTGATTGGTCGTTATTTCATGCCAGGGAATTGAAAAAAACTAATTGAACAAGCATGGGGGAACGTAAGACAAACGTGGCGGGAACACATGGAGTCTATCGGTGGCCACAAAGACCACTAAGCGGGAAATACGAAATTGCTACGTAAAATGTCACTGAGGACCATCAAAATCATTATATGGACCGTAAGGAGTTGCATAACGTTTAAATTACTCTCAACTGAGATACTACATGAACTGTTCAAAATGGTTCAAATGGCTCTAAGCACTATGGAACTCAACATCTGAGGTCATCAGTCCCCTGGACTTAGAACTACTTAAACCCAACCAACCTAAGGACATCACACACATCGATGCCCGAGGCAGGATTCGAATCTGCGACCGTAGCAGAAGCGCGATTCCGGACTGAAGCACCTAGAACCGATCGGCACAGCGGCCGGCATGAACTGTTGCTACACCACATGACCAGGTCTTACTTACAAAGAAACAAGTTCAAACGGAACGAAAATTGTCACAGAAAGCGGTCTCAAATTTCTCCTAATCACTTTTAGAAATCATCAGAACAATTGATAACATTCTAACGCCTTAGGAGGTTTAAGAATCAATTTCATACACACATGTAGTGAGACCTTGGCCTCCAGTACGAACCACAATCCACCCAAAAGTCAGTAAATGACTGAATAAAAAACTGAACAAAAATAATCTCGCCCCGATTCTGGTCTCTTTATTAAGCATTTACAATGTTTACAAATTGGCGTGAACATGTGCTCACACCCTCGTTCAGAAGAAACCTGAATAAAATTCGACACTATCCCACAAAAAGTATGGTTAAAATGCAACATCACCATACGTTGTCTCATTTGAAGACATTTCACTAGCAGATATTCACAGAATAGATTGCAGAGCTGATGACGAACACTCACGCTCAACAGTCACAATTACAACTACTCCTACCATTTAACTCGTCAACATTATCCACGACTACACTGACTCTAACGACGTATTGCGAACGTTAGTGACGATTATACAACGCATTTAAATATTTTCTTCTCACCATACAAGGAAGAGATGCACTACAGCGTACACACTTCAGGCTAGCCAGTCTAACAGTGCAGAAAACATGGCGAACTTCCACAGACAACGTCTTCTCGTTCAAACTCCAGTGAGGTCAACGCCTCCTATCGGCTGTGGTCACCTAAGATCCTCTAACTCTCAGTTCTGTCGATCTTTTATGAATCCCTAAGGCAGCCCCTTTGCTTAGCTTTGCCCACAGGTTTTACTTTAGCAAACATGCAGTTACATTCTCATGGATAGGTAAGGGGAAAAAATGAGAAGAGTGTCAAATGAAATTAGAGCATAGCTGGGTTCACTCTCATATACAATGGTCA
Organism: Schistocerca americana; assembly: GCF_021461395.2. Lineage (NCBI taxonomy): Eukaryota > Metazoa > Arthropoda > Insecta > Orthoptera > Acrididae > Schistocerca > Schistocerca americana. Next base: position 584,748,973 of record NC_060125.1, on the reverse strand, counting down.
GTTTTGATGAGTACTAGTGGATAAACTTCTCATTATATCACAAATTCCCAGCAGTCAGTCTCGTAACAATCAAATAATACTGACAATTACGGTTTAAATTGAGTATGCTGGCATCATCTCTTCAACTCTTTGCAAAGAATATGAAACGAGTAACATGTTCTTCACGCACCAAAATTTAAAAGAAATAATAATTTGACTATTGTACTGATGATCATCTCAGAGCAACTTTGAATGAGTGATTTACAACTTTCAATCAAATATAAGTGAATGGTGTTCTGATACCAATAAACTCGTGGTGATGCATGTCGAAGTCCACGCGAATGAAGACACCTCACAGGGATCTCCTGAGCTCTGCTAGTACCAACTATAAATTTTTCTTGTGACCACCCCTTGTACTCACAATCACAGACGTCAGGTAAGTTCCAACATATGAGTTTTCTTCCTCCAACCATGTAGTCCCTAGAATAGCTAGTGACTGATTAAAACTATGTGCCGGACGGAGACTCGAACTCGGGACCTTTGCCCTTCGCGGGGAAGTGCTCTACCATCTGAGCTACCCAAGCACGACTCACGCCCCGTCCTCACAGCTGTACTTCCGCCAATACCTCTTCTCCTACTTTCCAAACCTCACAGAAGTTCTCCTGCGAACAGAAGTTTGGAAAGCAGGAGACGAGGTACTGGCGGAAGTAAAGCTGTGAGGACGGGGCGTGAGTCGTGATTGGGTAGCTCAGATGATAGAGCACTTGCCCGGGAAAAGCAGAGGTCCCGTGTTCGAGTCTCTATCCGGCACACAGTTTTAATCTGCCAGGAAGTTTCATATCAGCGCACACTCCGCTGCAGAGTGAAAATCTCATTCTAGCTAGTGACTGCTAACTATGTGTCCCGCTGAGGCATCAACCATGTCGCCTTCAGTCCAATCCACTGTGCTAATATCGCTGTCCCCGCACACCAAAAATATCGTTTCTGTCCTGGCTGTACAATGGTGTTTGCCGCCATCCTGGAACGTCATTGTCTGTTGAGTTGTTTACTCATTATAGACAGCCGAGGTACCCCTTCTTCAGAATAATTGAAACAATTTACAAGAACTTTATGATTAACACTTCAAGGAAAGTACTTACACTTTCAATCAACACTGCCGCCACGTATACGACAGGAATGGTCTACTTTACGCCAAACTCAACCACTTAAGGGACGTTAATGGTGAGAACGAGATGCGTTATCAACTTCAGATGACACAATGTTAGAATGTGACTCGTTTTAGACCTATCCGTGAGAGTACCCTGCTCTCAAAGAGCGTTTGTGAGTGTTCGACGCCGTGTTAACAGCATTGAGAGATAGCTCTCCGACAGCTGAAGGTTGTTCTCTGTCAGTCGCGTCTTTCGAGGTCAGACTCGTAGCATATACAGAAACTCCCACTCCTCAAACAAATGGTTCAAATGGCTCTGAGCACTATGGGACTTAACATCGATGGTCATCAGTCCCCTAGAACTTAGAACTACTTAAACCTAACTAATCTAAGGACAGCACACAACACCCAGCCATCACGAGGCAGAGAAAATCCCTGACCCCGCCGGGAATCGAACCCGGGAACCCGGGCGTGGGAAGCGAGAACGCTACCGCACGACCGCGAGATGCGGGCTCCCACTCCTCGATTGCAGCTCTCCACTGCTCTCAAGCAAAGATATGACACCGACATACTACGCAGCATTTGCGAGAACTTTCAGCAGAGAACTGTGACACACAACGAGTGAAGGCAGTTCTCACTTTCATAGCATAGTTTTATTAGCGAGAATCTCGCTTGAGCGAGTTTGTTTCCTGTTGGTGTAAAAACTTTCGCAGACCGACCTCAGATATTTCGTGATATTTGGTTACCGCCAGATACCACCAGAAAAATAATCGTCCCCCCCGTTAACACTAATGCGAGCCATTACTGAGAAGCTTCTACAGTGTATAAAATTCTCCAGTACACACAACGCTTTGGAATGTGGCTTGATATGTCGTATCGCCACACCGCGAAAGCAGGAGAAACAACAGAAGAATGTAAATGAGCAGGGGTGATTTTGGTAGAGTGAGCAGAGTTGTTCAAATGATGATTCCACTAGGTCTGAGTACCAAATTTCCAAACAGTGGGATTATTAGGAGCGGCAGGAAGCAAATATTTGGATCAAGGGTCACGTAATTGCAACCATAATCACGACGGAACATAGGTGGACATGACGACAGCTAACATCTGGGATGGTAAATGGAATGTGGAAGTTCTCTAAGAGCTAAGGAAAGACCAATACGACTTAATGTCCGACAGACAGATGACATTAGCAACCACGAAACGAGCTCCATGAACAGGTAGAGCTGTGAACTTTTAATGCACACAGTGTCTTTTATGAAACAGCAGTTTAACGTATGCGCTAGAATTGTAGGTAACTAGCGGACGCCGGCCGAAGTGGCCTTGGGGTTCTGGGCGCTACAGTCTGGAGCCGAGCGACCGCTACGGTCGCAGGTTCGAATCCTGCCTCGGGCATGGATGTGTGTGATGTCCTTAGGTTAGTTAGGTTTAATTAGTTCTAAGTTCTAGGCGACTGATGACCTCAGAAGTTAAGTCGGATAGTGCTCAGAGCCATTTGAACCATTTTTGAACTAGCGGGCTGGTCCATACACTCTCGAAGCACATGCTACAGGTGCTGACAATGTTAGCTTTCAACAAAGCACTGTTCCGGACTTCAGTACGATGTTTATCTGGAAATGTGTTATGTATGATATAAGTTCAGCACATTTGATCACATTGTTCACGACATGCTGCTTAATGTTTTCCATTAGGGGCTACACGTATAGAAAATTACAGTGATATTGTTAATAAAATATAACATCGCAGAGCAATTTTTGGAAGACAGTTATGTATCCTACAATGTTTTACATATTTCAAAGTATACTCTACCACCTACTGATATGGAGTCGCTACAGTGTTTGATCTAACGTGGAGGTTAATTTAGTTCAGGGTGTTTTAAAAATGACCGGTATATTTGAAACGGCAATAAAAACTAAACGAGCAGCGATAGAAATGCACCGTTTGTTGCAATATGCTTGGGACAACAGTACATTTTCAGGCAGACAAACTTTCGAAATTACAGTAGTTACAATTTTCAACAACAGATGGCGCTGCGGTCTGGGAAACTCTATAGTACGATATTTTCCACATATCCACAATGCGTAGCAATAATATGGCGTAGTCTCTGAATGAAATTACCCGAAACCTTTGACAACGTGTCTGGCGGAATGGCTTCACATACAGATGAGATGTACTGCTTCAGCTGTTCAATTGTTTCTGGATTCTGGCGGTACACCTGGTCTTTCAAGTGTCCCCAAAGAAAGAAGTCACAGGGGTTCATGTCTGGCGAATAGGGAGGCCAATCCACGCCGCCTCCTGTATGTTTCGGATAGCCCAAAGCAATCACACGATCATCGAAATATTCATTCGGGAAATTAAAGACGTCGGCCGTGCGATGTGGCCGGGCACCATCTTGCATAAACCACGAGGTGTTCGCAGTGTCGTCTAAGGCAGTTTGTACCGCCACAAATTCACGAAGAATGTCCAGATAGCGTGATGCAGTAATCGTTTCGGATCTGAAAAATGGGCCAATGATTCCTTTGGAAGAAATGGCGGCCCAGACCAGTACTTTTTGAGGATGCAGGGACGATGGGACTGCAGCATGGGGCTTTTCGGTTCCCCATATGCGCCAGTTCTGTTTATTGACGAAGCCGTCCAGGTAAAAATAAACTTCGTCAGTAAACCAAATGCTGCCCTTATGCATATCGCCGTCATCAATCCTGTGCACTATATCGTTAGCGAATGTCTCTCGTGCAGCAATGGTAGCGGCGCTGAGGGGTTGCCGCATTTGAATTTTGTATGGATAGAGGTGTAAACTCTGGCGCAAGAGACGATACGTGGACGTTGGCGTCATTTGGACCGCAGCTGCAACACGGCAAACGGAAACCCGAGGCCGCTGTTGGATCACCTGCTGCACTAGCTGCGCGTTGCCCTCTGTGGTTGCTGTACGCGGTCGCCCTACCTTTCCAGCACGTTCATCCGTCACGTTCCCAGTCCGTTGAAATTTTTCAAACAGATCATTTATTGTATCACTTTTCGGTCCTTTGGTTACATTAAACCTCCGTTGAAAACTTCGTCTTGTTGCAACAACACTGTGTTCTAGGCGGTGGAATTCCAACACCAGAAAATCCTCTGTTCTAAGGAATAAACCATGTTGTCTACAGCACACTTTCATGTTGTGAACAGCACACGCTTACAGCAGAAAGACGACGTACAGAATGGCGCACCCACAGACTGCGTTGTCTTCTATATCTTTCACATCACTTGCAGCGCCATCTGTTGTTGAAAATTGTAACTACTGTAATTTCGAAAGTTTGTCCGCCTGAAAATGTACTGTTGTCCCAAGCATATTGCAACAAACGGTGTATTTCTATCGCTGCTCGTTTAGTTTTTATTGCCGTTTCAAATATACTGGTCATTTTTGAAACACCCTGTAAATTTAGTATTAGTTGCAAGTATCATCATTTGCAAGAATCATTCATAGTGGAGGCATAAATCATCCTTTTATGGCTGGTAATGTCAGTGATGTTCTCCGAAATTTCTTTATGCTCACGGTAACTGAAAAACCATCTCTGTTCCTGTACTCCCTTTATCATTAAAATTGAATAACAAACGCGTTGCATGACAGGCTGTATGCGGTCCTTGAGAAAATCACGATTAATGCATGGAAATGCGTCGTTTAGTCACCAGATACCACAGCACGAGACATTTTCACGTCGTGTAAAGGTGCCGGGTACTGTTTCTGCTTATGACAGGTTCTTCCGGTACGGTACTGATCCACTTCGCTCCCTGGTAGTATTTGTTCCGAGTACATTATCAGAAATCCCTTTCGCTGTCGGATTAACTGCCGCACTCATGACATCAAAGAAAAGTACTGGTGCCTCTAGAGACAACATCTCAATATTCATTTAGCACTTTGCAGTGGAATATTCATACAAACCGCTTTCTTAAAAGTATTGTTCTCTGCTGACTAGTTATGGAATCTAAGTAACTCTGAAGAGAAACTCGCGGAAAAGCAGAAACTGCGAGAAATATTTTGAAAGCAGTGTCCTCAGAAACATAAGGTTCAGTGGAAGAGTTTCAAGTTTCTGAATAAATAGCCGTATTCGTAGAGCTCATGAATATTTATGCGCAGTTTAATTGCTGTATAAAGACAGCCGAGGACTTAAGAAGCTCCGGACGTAATACAGCAAACACTGAGATTTTAAGATAAGTTTCGAGAGAACTTTAATTGAATTTTACTAACACTTTTAGTCCAAATTCGCACCAACACCACCGTCTCCCACACCTTCACGAGCTCGAGCACGCGATCGCTCAGTGGCTTCAAAGTTACTTAAGATATTAAATATTTGCTACAATTTATACGGAAAGAAATTACTTTATAGAGATCTGATCGCCCGCGATTGAGACAACATTTTAGAAAATTAATCATCTGTATTAGCAAGAGAAAACAAATTTCTTTCGTCAAACATTCGCTTTATATAATTTGCAAGAACAGTGTGACTGCTAATCGAATGGAGATACACTTTGGCTAGGGGATTCTTTTGAAGTTTCATTATTACACTGTTCTACAGTCTACTGTATTACTATTTTACAATCGGCATTCCGAACAGACAACGTACCACGCTACGAAACATAACATTGTTAATATTTGGATGTAAAATTAATGCATAGCTTTAGACTTGATGTCGTAATCAACACACTTAAATCGTTCAGGCAACAAAACTAGAATCTTAACGATGACGGGTAAATAAAATCAGCTTTCCAAAGGTCACTTGTCTATGAACTAGATCCTTACAATATAAATAAGAAAGAAATTGGTGGGAAACATATTCACAAATCCATAACTAAAGTATTATGCAGAAATAACTTTTAAGGGGATATATATGTGTAATTTGCGGTTAGACCTTGTTGGATCACGCAAAACTTCTTGATTCTTTTTCCTTTTCTTTCACAGTGTTCTAATTTTTTCTGTATGGGCTCTCTTTCTTTTCTCTATCTTCAGAGGTTGGTTCCCTGACTTAACTTCCCTTCTGTCAACTTTCTGCTTAAATACCTTTCTGTCCTAAATATCTGAATAATGTATCTGAGCTGTTTGTAGGTCCTTTTCGACCTCTTGTATCCAGGGTATAGATTTAAGCTATTCTATGTATTTAAGAATTTTCTCTGGAAGTCTAGTTTTGGGAAACCTAAAGACGTGCCCACGATGCATGCTTCAATGTTGGAATATATATATATATATATATATATATATATATATATATATATATGTGTGTGTGTGTGTGTGTGTGTGTGTGTGTGTGTGTGTGTGTGTGTGTGTGTAAAAATACAAAAATGTTTACTGGAAATGAAAATTCCTACACATATATAATGTACAACCGCTGACAACTAAGAACTTCTTCATGAGAATTAACGTAGGTTGATTCTTACACAGAAGAAGGCAGCCACCAGCCACAATACCATATAAGTAACTGTCAAACAACTACATTTTCCGAATTTGTTAGTAATTAATGCTCACTGAATATTGCATGCTCACAATGTAGTTTTTATTCTTTATAATCTTAATGCTTGTAATATTACCTTGATTCTTTGTAAAAAAAAAGTCCACTGTCAAATCATAGCAATGTATAACTTGCAATACTTTAACTTCTATGGCACTGTTTGATACCAAAATATAGCTGCCTGCTCAGCCACACACTACTGCAATTGTAAAATTGTTCAAAATTCCAGTGCACCATACTATGTTAATATAATTTCTACTGTCATATTATTCATTTTATCTCACCTCTGTGTTGGTCCCTGTATACAGTACAGTATTTATGTAATACCTTGTAAGTAGCTTTCACACAAACCGGTTACTACATCTGTCAACTTCATCTGTAATATTATGTGCTCATAATGTAAGGTTTATCTCTGTGTTTTAATTGTTCATGATGTTACGTTTATTCTTTATAAACATTCATACTGTGAAATCAAAGTAATCTATATACTGTAATGTCTCTGAGAGACAACTTTACTGGAACTCTTGTATTTGTGAAACCGCCATTTTTGTGTCAACTTCACATGTGGCAAATATTTTTTGGTGTGTGTATGTGTGGGGGGGGGGGGGGGGTGCTTCGCATAGTATAGTGATATGCAAATCATATAAGTGCTGCACATACTTTGCAATATTTCAAAAATACAATCCTGCAACAAAATTTCGCGGAATTTTCGATGTAACCTCACATATTTGTTTATTCTGTATTACAGCGTTTGGAGGGTAGTTACGTTCACATAGGGCGCTTCTAACATTGTTTTCTACCGTAGGGCACCAACAAACCAAGAATATTTCGCTACAGTGGGAGAATAAAAATCGAAAATTGACGATTATCTAAAGCGCAGCTTGTGAATCTTGTGAACAGCCGTCTGATGATGTCAGTTCGGAACCGTTACGGCGCTAAGTACTTAAATAAATAGCAGTATTAATAGTGGCTGGTTGCTGTCTTCTTCTTTGTAAGAATAAACCTACATTAATTGTACACAGCCACGGTCTCACCATGTCAGTTTTAGTAAAGTGAAGTGTGTGAAATCTTATGGGACTTAACTGCTAAGGTCATCAATCCCTAAGCTTACACACTACTTAACCGAATTTATCCTAAGGACAAACACACACACCCATGCCCGAGGGAGGACTCAAACCGCCGCCGGGACCAGCCGCACAGTCCATGACTGCAGCGCCTAGACGGCTCGGCTAATCCCGCGCGGCGTCAGTTTTAGACAAAATAGCACTCTTCAAGAGATTCACGATGATATGTGCTGAGGATTACAAATTATCGAACGAGTTTCAGATATAATCATTGCAACCCAGTGCATCAAATATTGCTGGAAAGCGTTTGCGAATAATTTGAGATAGTGAATGGAACTATTTGAAAATGAGACCACCTCTACTTATTTCGTTGGTTCGACAAGAGATTGAACTCAATAATTTATCTGAGTGTGGTACTTTCCTTAGATTTTGGGGCCATTGGGACTCGGAATGTAGCTTTCGGTTCTCTTACTGATATTGCTATATCTAACTGTCGTTTTTTAATGTGTACACAAATATTTTGATTGTTGAAAGAAGAGGAGCAGCAGGAAAGTGATTAGAGATGAAATTAGCACCAAACGTAGAGTTCACATACAAGATAAACTAAAAGAATTCTTCTACCTAGAGAGCAGGTAAATGAATGACTGACAAAAAAGGGGAACATAAGACGTAATACACATTGAGAGCATTCTCCACTAGTATCAACTATGGGCTTTAATTTTAGAAAAATATTCCCGGGAAGGAATGTGCGAGGCACAGGACTCAATAGAGTGGAATGGGGCGAACGGTAAAACAAGAGAATCGGTACGTTTGAGATATAACAACTTCGGGAAAAGAAATAATCGAATATAAACAATAAATATATAAGGGCGTAGGGTGTTAGAACTACTATGAGATTAAGATATAGGTACAGGAGAGCTATTCATCTCAAACTGTGTCATATCCCAGAGAAAACATACCCAAGAGAAAAATCGTTATTTTGAAGACCAGTTTTCCGTTTAACTTATTGGTCTTCAACCATTGCTGTTGAGTGATGCTAGTAATTCTGTGATGTTTGCGGTCGTGATTCATAACCGTAAGTAACATAGATAATGATTAATAACAGTAAGTAACATGAAAACTTTCATAGATAACATGACGGACGGCTACATGCATTTTCGATGGACAAGGCGACAGATCATCGCGAAGGCGACCAGATGGTAGAAAGTGGGTGGAGGAAACCATTTAAGAGAGAGTGCTGTAATCTGATCTTTTGTTCAAACAGCGGGACAGTCATAAAGCTTTAAGCGTTCTCATGTTAGAGGCTGTGACGACACGATCAGAACGACTGGAGCACTTGTTTAGTGGAGGCAATACTATAGCTCCCCTGACTCCGGGAAGTCGCCAGTTTCGTTTACCAAGCGGCGGAAACATATATTTCGTGGGCACGACTGCCTGGGAAGCTTATTTCCGTGATTGTAAATGATCAGTCTGGAGAGATTAGGTCTCTCCATAAAGGAGGGACTGTGGTCCCACCTAGACGAATATTTTTTGCCGAATCATGGCCATGCTTACAATGAGAACGACGTCTCAATGGCTAAAATATTCTTTTTGCAGGCAAGAGAGGTTTTGAGACACTGATTAGCTCCCCTCACAATATGCAAAGTAAAGGCTTGCCCCCCTTGTGTGAGAGCTTCGGTGCTGTATCTGGATTGGCTACCTGGCCAGCAGCACAGTCAAGAGGGGAGATTCAATGAGTGGAGGGTAGTTCGACTGGTTTGCACAACGTGGAGGTGGATTTTTTTTACGCTACTTCAGTATCTGTATGAGGCTTGGTGCAAAGTATTTGTGACTCTTTGCTTCTTCGTCTCTTGGTCTTTCCCTGGTGGAGACCTTCAGGTCTTTTCCATTCGTCACTAGTCTGCCGTTTGACAATTTCAGCACGCGCCGTCGCTCCTGTGAATCAGATTGGTTCGCCAGACCAGGGAACGGGTGCATCTCACACTGAAATCTCCCGGGATTTCAGGGCTCAAATAGGAAGTCCGCGTAGTTTGCAAGTTTTCGTGGACGCGTCAGTACATTACAGCTGCCGCTGCACACCCACAGCGTGCCGCTTTCCGCTGTTGCCTGAGTCATGGTGAAAAGGTAAAGTGTTGTTAAATGATATTCACAGCTCCCTGTTCTCCGACCCATATTTTGTGGTGTACCTGGCTATAATTGATTTCATTTGAATAGAATTTGGACTGACAGTGGATTCTTGTAAACGAAGTCTGACTGCGTTGTCAAAGGGATTAATTCAGGCGAGAGCAAGTATAGCTTCCACCCCAATGAATGCTCTGGTAATCTAGCACCATTCCCTTCATCATTTAATGTTTCTTTTTTTTTTTTGTAAGATTTATCAGCTCGACTGAAGTTACAAAAGTATGAATATAATCTTGTCATTACTTTTGTAAACATAAATCCGCCACTGTTCTCATTCATACTCCCCCAGCCATTTACTGTTTTTATTTTATTGTGGTGATACGTGGAATTGCCAGGAATTCTGAATGCAATCGTACTAAATTGGTTAATTTTATGGTTAATTTCAGTTCTTAAAGTGACTGCAGACTAAGGCAACTAAAGTGCCATGAGAAAATTCAGTAATTTTATGTACAAAAATTAAGGGTACAGCTCAGGATTTGAAGATGGTTGAGAAGATAATACACAAGGCGTAAGATCGCATGATCTGGCAGGTCATTCCTAGTTGGCACGCAAACAGATAATTTTTGAGGAAACTTATCATTCAGTAGTGCAATCGTTTCACGGGATGTGTGACATGTCGCACCATTTTCATGAAACCAAATATCTTGAATTAGAGGGAAACATCAGTCAGAAAGCATGTTTCGATAAGGGTCGCTGTTCACAGTGACGGCAACTCCCTCATCATTTTAAAAAAAGTGGGGGCCGATCACTTCTCCTGCCCCACACCACACAGTTGTGTGTTATGGATACATCTCATTTCCACAATCATTCGTGGATTCTCATTTCCTCAACTTCTCCAGTTCTGCTCTCTGACGTACCCACTAAGGTGTAAGTGCACCTCATCAGAGGCCTCACCTAAGAAAAATATTCTTTTTGTGAAGTTGTCCGCTTATGGAGCCAAGATCCATTGAGCAAATCGATGTCTCTTTCCATGATCTGCAGGTTTCAATTCTTGTGGAAGTTGACTCTCGTACGCATACATTTTCAGATCTCTTGAAAGGATTTCGTGCAGTGAACTTGGTGAGCTAGTCGATGAACCGATTTTCGAGGGATTATGCTCACATTGTCACACACGACAGCAATGTTTTCTCGTATTGTAACAGAAGGCGGTCGTCATGTTTTCTTGGCGTTTGAAGCAGAACCCGTGGTCTCAGACTTACGTATCAACTTCCGAACTGATGATTCAGTTGGAACAGCATTACATCCGACTGCCACACGCAATTCACGAACGGTTGCCGTGGGGCTTTCACTGTTTCTGTAATAGCTTTTTATCACTTGGATACGTAGCTCAGTTGTCATCTGCTCCATGACGAAAGTAAGAAACAAACAATGCTCACCACATAAAACTATCAGGCTATGGAAATGATTGCAGGTAACGAACGTGAAAAAACCATGCCTGGCAAATGTCATATGACGAAATGGCGCAAAATTCAAATTCGTCCTTACTTCTCGGGCACCCGTTATGTAGCTGTAGTTACGTCAGTTTTTCGGGAAATGATTTGAGATGTATGTATGCATTAGTTTTGTTAGGTAGTTGTACACAACTAAATGTATTTGATAAAATGTGCGAACTGCCGTTTCCGCCATTAGCTTCGTGGATCTGACCAATCTGAGTAAAGTAGATCACTTCTCTTTGGTGGACGGAATAAACAGAGTGGTAATTTTAACTCTGCCCTATGCTATGACAGGAGCCTACGTTTACTCTCGGGAACTAATCATACTGCAGCGTATTCAAAGACACGAGTGAGTTACTTATTTTTGTATGTACTGTTGAGCGACATTACGATTTACTTTACCATTTTTAAAGACATTCATGAAATTTTTTCACTTCATAATCTTGTCGTGTTACGTTTGCTACACTACTGACCATTAAAATTGCTACACAAAGAAGAAATGCAGATGAAAAACGGGTATTCATGGAGAAATGTAGTATAATAGAACTGACATGTGATTACATTTTCAAGCAATTTGGGTGCCTAGATCCTGAGAAATCAATACTCAGAACAACCACCTCTGGCCGTAATAACGGCCTTGATACGCCTGGGCATTGAGTCAAACAGAGGTTGGATGGCGTGTACAGGTACAGCTGCCCATGCAGCTTCAACACGATACCACAAATCATCAAGAGTAGTGACCGGCGTATTGTGACGAGCCAGTTGCTCGGCCACCATTGACCAGACGTTTTCAATTGGTGAGAGATCTGGAGAATGTGCTGGCCAGGGCAGAAGTCGAACTTTTTCTTTATCCAGAAAGGCCCGTACAGGAACTGCAACATGCGGTCGGACATTATCCTGCTGAAATGTAGGGTTTCACAGGAATGGAATGAAGGGTAGAGCCACGGGTCGTAACACATCAGAAATGTAACGTCCACTGTTCAGAGTGCCGTCAATGCGAACAAGAGGCGACCGAGACGTCTAACCACCCCACACCATCACGCCGGGTGATACACCAGTGCGGCGATGACGAATACACGCTTCCAATGTGCGTTCACCGCAATGCCGCCAAACACGGATGCGACCATCATGATGCTGTAAACAGAGACTGAATTCATCTGAAAAAAATGTCGTTTTGCCACTCGTGCAACCAGGTTCGTCGTTGAGTACGCCAACGCAGGCGCTCCTGTCTGTGATGCAGTGTCAAGGGTAACCGCAGCCATGATCTCCGAGCTGATAGTCCGTGCTGCTGCAAACGTCGAACTGTTCGTGCAAACTTCCCCATCTGTTGACTCAGGAATCGAGACGTGGCTGCAGGATCCGTTACAGCCATGCGGATAAGATGCCTGTCATCTCGACTGCTAGTGATACGAGGCCGTTGGGATCCAGCACGGCGTTCCGTATTACCCTCCTGAACCCACTGATTCCATATGCTGCTAACAGTCATTGGATCTCGACTAACGCGAGCAGCAATGTCGCGATACGATAAACCGCAATCGCGGTAAGCTACAATCCGACCTTTATCAAAGTCGGAAACGTGATGGTACGCATTTCTCCTCCTTACACGAGGCATCACAACAACGTTTCACCAGGCAAGGCCGGTCAACTGCTGTTTGTGTATAAGAAATCTGTTGGAAACTTTCCTCATGTCAGCACGTTGTACGTGTCGCCACCGGCGCCAACCTTGTGTGAATGCTCTGAAATGCAAATCATTTGCATACCACAGCATCTTCTTCCTGTGGGTTAACTTTCACGTCTGTAGCTATTTTAATGGCCAGTAATGTATATTAGAATTTGTCCTTTACAGCAGCTTTGACAAAAAAAAAGAGTGCTTTCGGGTCTAAGAATCGTTAAATCCTAGATTTTCGACTTAAATATTTATGCATATTCAAAGTCAACATACAGTATTTAAATTTTATCCGGGCCAGTTCGGTTCCAAGGGTGCTTTGCCCACTGTACTACGGTAAGGAAAGCGATTCATTGCATGTCAAAGAGGAGGACCACTGAAACAATAAAAAGTAATGTTAACGCTAATGATAACACCGATTTGAAGTCTCAGGGTTCGATACAGACCACCGTCTGCGGGCAGCCAGACGTCCCACGGGGCTATAAATGTGCCGGTAGGCAGACGGGCAGCAGTACGTTAACAGGGAGAGGTGCAGGAAAGTGTATACAATCCAGTCAGACGGATAACATTTAAAATCTTATTTGTGGCTTGGATATTACAAGCTATGATTTCACACCGTCTCAGCCAACTACGACGGTCAGACGAGCACAACAAGTATAGCAAGATGGGGCGGTTTATTGTAGAAAGCATCCCTCGGTCAGATTGTTGCGAAATCATAGCGATATGTTCGAGCAGAAGACCACTTCGCAAACGTGGGACCTTTTATAGCCCATAACTAAACTGCTGTAGCCATGATAATTCATTCATTGTTCCATGATGACATGCGTCGAGAATTTAGTGTTACTAGCATGTCGAATCCGGGTAATTTTTTTCCACAGCATCGCACACGATCGTCACGCTGAACCGATCCACGTGTTCCTTTAACGGAATCCTGACGTGACAGGGGCACCAGGGTGATGCTACAGTATCCCCTTTGCCGTGAAGTCTTAATGTGCCATCTTGTAAGTTTGTCGGTAATTTGCTACACATAAACTTTGTTCGTCGTATCTTTTAAACGACTACGTAAATTAGATCTTCCCACAAAAGCTGCCAAGTTCTAAAACATCAGCAACGATATGATAGCCACTGGATCATACACACGAGTGTCGGGATAAGCGTCTCGATTGAGGCTTGTACATTCTATTCGTCAGACATTCAGAAAGCTGTATAATCCCTGTATAATCTACGTATTCTGTTAAAGAAAACGGCTTGTAGGAAAAATGGTTCGTGTCATAAGTCCATCATGCCTGTGGACTAATGTATAAAGTGAAATACTGTAGTTATATCATACTATTAACTGATATTCAGACTACCCGAATGGCAAAAGTTGCTAACGTGCCCTACGTCCCACTTACTACTTTTTTTGAAAAAGCTTTGTCTATTAATTACTGTTTCCTTATTGAAGTATACCACTTATAGTACCTCTTACGGCCGTTACAGTCCGTGTGTTCAAGTATATGCTTGACTTTCATGTAGGAACTGAAGCAGAACATGAAGAATCATAGTGGCTCTCAACTTTTCAATTTGTTGACAGTATTTTAGGCTTTCCCAAATGTGCATTTGCTTCAAACTTATACAAAGTCAAAAAAAGTAACCTTGATTTCAACGTTTCGCAACATTTATTCCATTGAGAACTGACATTATCAAGGGTAATTAGGAACTAAGGCTGAAGGAAGGTCTGTACCAGTGGTTTGGAAAGGTGAATATTATGACACAAGAGGTTACAGTGATTTGATCACTTCCTCTGAGATTATAGATCTCTCCCATACCGACTACTCCATTCTCAATCTGCTGGAGAACGTCGTAGGGACTGTCCAAGGACGCATTGCAAAGATCGAGTAATACCAATCCTTAAAGAAGTGGAGCCGACGACAGTTGAAGGTGAAGCAAGAGGCCGGAAACAATAGATTAGCATGTGCAGTAGGTACACTATGTGATCAAAAGTATCCGGACAGCTAGCTGGAAGTTACTTATACGTTCGTGGCGCCCTCCATCGGTAATGCTGGAATTCAAAATAGTTTTGGCCCACCCTTAGCCTTGATGATAGCGTTCAGTCTCGCAGGCATACGTTCAAGCGGGCCTAAAAGGTTCCTTGGGGAACGGCAGCCCATTTTTCAGCGGAGTGCTGTACTGAGGAGAGGTATCGATGTGGGTCGGTGAGGCCTGGCACGAAGTCGGCGCTCCAAGACATCCCAAAGGTGTTCTATAGGCTTCAGGTCAGGAATTTGTGCAGGCCAGGCCATTACAGGGATGTTATTTTCGTGTAACCACTCAGCCACAGTCCGTGCATTATGAAAAGGTGCTCGATCGTGTTGAAAGATACAATAGCCATTCCCGAATTGCTCTTCAACAGAAGAAAGAAGGTGCTTAAAACATCAATGTAGGCCTGTGCTGTGATAGTGCCTCGCAAAACAACAAGGGGTGCAAGCCACCTCCACAAAAAACACAACACCATAACATCACCGCCTCCGAATTTTAGTGTTGGCACTACAAACGGTGGCAGATGACGTTCACCGGGCATTTTCCATATCCGCACCCGGTTATCGGATCGCCTCATTGTGTTCTGTGATTCGTCACCCCACGCAACGTTTTCCCACTGTTCAATCGGCGGGCTTTTACGCTCCTTACACCAAGGGAGGCGTCGTTTGGCATTTAAGGGCGTGTTGTGTGGCTTATGAGCAGCCGCTCCTCCATGAAATCTAAGTTTCCTCACCTCCCGCCTAACGGTCACAGTACTTGCAGTGGATCCTGATGCAGTCAGCAATTCCTGTGAGATGGTCTGGATAAATGTCTGCCTATTACTGATTAGGACCCTCTTCGACTGTCGGTGGTCTCTGTCAGTCAACAGATGAGGTCGGCCTGTACGCTTTTGTGCTGTACGTCTCCTTTCGCGTTTCTACTTCACCACCACTTCGGAAACAGAGGACCTAGGGATGTTTAGGAGAGTGGAAATCTCGCGTACAGACACATGACACAAGTGACACCCAATCACCTGACCACGTTCGAAGTCCGTGAGAACCGCGGAGCGTCCCATTCTGCTCTCTCACGATGTCTAATGACTACTGAGGTCGCTGATATGGAGTACCTGGTAGTGGGTGGTAGAACAATCTACCTAATACGAAAAAACAATGTTTTCGGAGGTGTCCGGATACTTTTGATCGCATAGTGTATCTCCTTTATTGTGACTGACTAACCTTTTTTAATGTGCTTTTTGTAATATGTTGTTTTATAATTCCTTTCGAAAGTTCCTTTTTCTCCTTTTGTAGTGTCTCTATTTCTTTGGATTCCTGATGTAGACTTTAACGTCGAGTTAATGCATTAATTGGTCATGATGACGACTGACGTTATCAATATGAGTTGTAAAATATGTTTACCATTACTTCTAATTCATTCTGATATTCAAGGCGCCATGAATTTTAATGATCCAGGAGAGGTCTTGTGAACTAGGATGACTGATTGTTCTCGGACAGTCGTGGTAAAATGAGGAATTACCAGATGAAATTGACAGATAATAAAACAATGCTGATGAAATTTTCTAAGTTCGTTAATCCAGGTATACATTTTACTAAGTTAGTAAAATGTATCTGGTGGACGTTAGGGTGATTTGAACAGATACTGACAGATACGCAATGTACTTCGAACATCGTATGTGACATTGTAAATATTGCTGCCCGTAATAACCATTAGTGGCGAAGAAAAGAATTTTCGGGCGGCGTAAAGGCGACTGAGGATACTTACATATTTAACAACTTTTCGCACGCAAGGGCTACCATACCGGCTGTTTGACTTCGATGCCATTTCCACTTCAGCGCCCTACTATTCGTCGTTTGAGGAATGACATCGTTAAAGGTATTTGGAAAAGACACTGTACGTCAATCTTTACACAGATGGTTACGGGATTTCGGCTTTTTCAGTACAGAATGAGGTTATATTTCACTGGGCCCGAAGAAGGCTTAATACAACAATACATCGCTTAAACTGGTTGCTCAGTAAAACAATAATAGGAAATTTAGACGGCTGAAATAGGTTTTGAGTCGACATTCTGACTGGAAAATATAACTTTTTATGAGATTTTTCCTTGATCTGGCTCACGAGTCGGCTGTCTCTGAAGCATCTTGTGTACCAATGTGCACAGCTGATACTGCAGTACAGGTATGTAGTACAACTCCTCCTTATTTCTCTGTGCTGATCGAACTCCGCAATTCACTGGTGCTTCCTACGGCCGCGACTTACTCAGTCCTAACAGTCTTAAGTCGGCGGCTTCCCTGTTTTCCGTTGACAGTAATACAATACATTCCAGTATCGTTACACCGTAGCTTACTCGCAATATCACCAAATGAACCACACTACATATAGGTTACTGTACGGTTACCACGTATGTCAAGCAAACTCATTTCTTCATTTCATTTTGTTCTAGAAAATGCTTATGTTTGATTGCTGGGTCATATACTTCTCTTGCTATTTGTGTCATAGGTAAATATATTCATCTTTTTCGTTTTGCAAATCGTCACACACGCACGCGCACGCACACACACACACACACACACACACACACACACACACACACACACACACACACACACACACACACACACTTGTGTTTGTCTAATTATCTTATAAAATTCGCATGGCACAACACAGTAGCGGTGTATCAGACATACATAATGTAGGTGGCTGACAAAGGAATGCAGTGGGAATCGACTTCAGCTAAGATCTTTTGAAGGAACAGTATGCAAAACTCTTATGCAATATTACTTCTCTTTCCTACAAGACGTTTTGTGTTCTGTGTCAGGCTTTGGAATGCCGTTAATCCAACACATTCGAACTCATTCTGTAGTAACATCAAAGCAGTCTCCCAGTTTTGTGGAGATATAATTTGATAATTTGGAAGTACTGACCTATGCTTACCGTAACGCCCCTAAAGCATTTCGTGTAGATTCAGGATGAATCAGACAACGACTTGCACGGATTTCTTCCCCATTCATATCCAGCCCGAGCCAACGTTTTGTCCCTAAGACTCTTCATGTAAACCAGACGTAAACTTACATGAAAATATTGGAACAACTTGAGGTCTATTATCCTTCTTAATTAATTAGCCAAGTAGGACCTCACTCTTGTAATGAGCCATGGCACGTAAAATGCGAGTATACATTCACTGGCATGGAACATACAGCTTACGTCCTTCCTTTATCGTCAACCAGGGCTTTAAAATGCCGTGTCTTGATTCACTTACCTCTGGCGGGGGGATGCGTTCATCATCAAAAGAATAGCACTTGCAACCTACGTTCTCAATTATTTGCAGGAGGTATTCCAATCTCTATTTTCCTCTACAGCTTTTACCCACTAGAGCTTCCTCTAATGCCATAGACGTTATTACCTGATATCTTAACATATGTCCTGTCATCCTGTTCCTTCTTCTTGTCAATGACTGCCGTATTTCCTTTCGTCTCACGAGTCTGCACGGAACCTCCTTATTCCTTATCTTACCAGTTCACCTAACTTTCAACATTCATCTGTAGCACCACATTCCAGATGTTTCGATTCTCTTCTGTTCCGGTTTTCTCACAGTCCATCTTTCTCTACCAATGTACATTCTCAGAAATTCCTTCCACAAATTAAGCCGAATGTCTGGTACTAGTAGACTTCTCTTGGCCAGAAATGCCCTTTTTGCCAATGCTAGTCTGCTTTTGATGTTTTCCCTACCCAGTCTGTCATGGGTTATTTTGCTGTATAGGTAAGAGAATTCCTTAATTCACCTCCTTTGTGACCATCAATCCTGACATTAAATTTTTCGCCTTTCTCATTTCTACTACTTCTCATTACTTTCGTCTTATTCTCAGACCATATTCTGTATTCTTTACACTGGTCATTCCATTCAGCAGATCGTGTGGCTCTTTTTCATATCCACTGAAGATTTTTTTTTTTTTTTGGGGGGGTCATCAGTCTTCTGACATTTGATGTGGCCGGCCAGTAATAGCAATGTCATGAGCGAATCTTATCATTGATAATCTTACACCTTAAATTTTAATTCCACTTCTGAATATTTCTTTTATTTCCGTTACTGCTTTTTCGATGTATAGATTACACATTAGAGGTGAAAGACTTCATCACTGTCTTACACCCTTTTTAAATCGAGCACTTCGTTCTTGGTCGTTCACTCTTATTACTCCCTCTTGGCTCCTGTACTTATTTTATGTTGCCTGTCTTTCCCTATAGCTTATCCCTATTTTCTCTAAATTTCAAACATCATGCACCATTTTACCTTGTCTTTTTCCAGGCCGACGAATCGTATGAACGAATCTTGATTTTTCGTTAATCTTGCTTCCATTATCGGCAGCAACGGTAGAACTGCCTTTCTGCTACCTTGAACTTTCCTAAAACCGAACTTGTCGTCTAACACATCCTCAGTTTTCTTTTGCATTCTTCTGTGTATTATTCTTGTCAGCAACTTGCATACATGAGACGTTAAACGGATTATGCGGTAATTCTCGCACTTGTCAGCTTCTGCTGTCTTCGACATTGTGTGGATGATATTCTTCCGAAAGTCGGATAGTATATCGCAGGACTCATACGTTCCACGCACCAACGCGAACATTCATTTTGTTGCCAATGCCCCAAATTATTGTACATATTCTGATGGCATGTTATCTATGCCTTTTTTAACAGAGGTGGAGCCCCTCCACGCCCACACCGGCGTAATGGCCAACTCGAAAGGTCTACTGCCATCTCTGCATAAGGGTTAGTATTCACTAAAGTGAGGTGTCGCAGGATGTGGGTACTGCGATGTTTGCGTGCATCTGGTTAGGGTGAACCATTAATACGCGCTCATATGGAGATAGACCAAGTCGAGCGAAGGGTAGCGGTTTGAAGGGCAAAGGAAAAAATGTGCCAAGGCAAGAGCCAAGGGATAAAAACCTCTGCGATAGTTAGGTCGGACGGTAAGAGCAGTAGCGGATGTCTTGCTGCCTGCGATAGGTCGTGCAAGGGTAGGCTTTGTTAGTAGTGAGTATCATGCATGTCGATACCTTCGACGTTGTGCGGTGGTGTTGCTCGGAGGCTGCCGCTGGGTGCCGGTGTTGAGCTCTCGTTCAGCGTCAGCGACCTGCAACAGTTAGGTTTATCATCGTTTTGTGTCCGATAGGTCATATATCGGATGCACAGTGTAGGGTGATGTTGGCGAATTGTTTGTGCGCCAGTGGGCGAGCTCGTCAGTGTCCCTGCTGTGGCCTGTTGGTCGGCTCTTATAGCAGCTGGTAATTACCAGTCAGTGTTGCTGATATGCAAGGGCTTGCCGACGTTTGTCGCTTTTTGGTGTGTGTTAGTTTACCATAGGTGGCTATGCCCTAGCTAGTAGTGTCTTTGGACGCTTGTGCTTCCACCTATGGTTGTGATCGTAGTTTCCCAGAGTGAGGATGAAAGGATTGTTCGACTGTCTCGAGTTCCTGTATAGTCATGTGGCGTGTTTTGAATACTTGAATACTTCCTTGATGGTTTCAAGGCGTTCAGCTTTATCAGATTTTAAGTTTTCCAAACCTCTCTTAAGTTCTTATTCCAATACTGGATCCCCTATCTCATACGTTCTGACTTACTTCTGTTAAGTACATACTCTATTTTATTTTTCTATATTACGAAGCAAAATTTACAGTTACTACAAAAACTTTTAATATATTCGGTTAAGCTACAGAAACTTCTATACGTTTTCACACACTGGAACTGTCATTCTTTACTATTAAAATTTCAACTTTTGTAACCTCAAACTTCAATGGATAATGGATTTCTTTTATAAAATATCGAATATTAAGGAAATTCCTTACCTGATGACGCCTACTCTGAGTTATTTACAGTTACATATTTTTGAATCATTTTTATAACAAATTTGTTGATTTTAAACTATCAATTTTGATATTTCTTTACGCAGTCGTTTGTCGGCAAGTCTGAACCAGCAGTGTGCATTCAGGGATTACCAGGGGAAATGGGGCAGGGAAGGGCAATTCGTCTCTTTCCGTCACGCAGAGCTAAGTTTCGTCTGTCGGAATGTCTCTCACACAGTTGTTTCCTGACAACGTAATCAAGAATCATAACTACTGAATGCTGTGTCTTCTTCAGTTCATCGTTTTTACTTAAGTTGCACATTGTTCGAGCGTTTTTCGTTTATAAAGGTCCGACAGGTCGCAAAATGGAATTTCACAGTGAAAGTCGGACGAAGTTTTGCGCGGATGTGTTGGGCATTGTCTCTATTGTACCCACTGATCGTGCCGCGCCGCTGTTTTCAATTCTGAGCGCAGAGTGAGCACTTAAAACTGCCTACAAAATAGTCTCCCGTTGATTAAGAGTGACCACTGAGAGATGTCGCCTCATTTCATGATCCCCACATAACGTAATTGACATGCATTTCCTTCTTCATGACAAATCTCGGCCGCAGACTGCAGAAACAATGAAGACGCTCCTGTAGCATTTTCGATGCTGTGCCTGTTGCAGTTCAGCATCTCTACTTCCATTTCGCGTGGTCCAAGGGCAGTTCATTTATTAAGATCCGATCTATCGCGAAGTGGTACCTTAGTAAAAAAAAGACCGTTCGTATAAGGGCTTAAATAGTACTGAGTTTAAATGCGTCACAGGAATTGTTTCCTTACCCACCATAAAGCCCGCAATTGGCTCCGTTTGTAGGTAGGTCGCATTTTGACACATACAACGAGGTGCAGAACAGTGTAGAGAATGGACGAAGGACAGGTGGTTACCTTCTACGAGTAATATGACGGTACTCCAAAGTTGTCTCAATGCCACGACACGGAGCGTCGACTATATAGAGAAGTAACTGGAAGGTATGGGAAACTGTTACAAAAGAAACAGGTTTGATTTTCACTGTCATTTCCATTGTGCAACCGACCGGACCTTAATAAACGAATAGGCCTCTTACACTGACTAAAATATTACTGAAATTAAATTCGTCTCAGGAATTTCGCTAATAAGACCCGTTGATGTGATGCTTTTGACAATGGCCACAAACTTAAATCCCGTGTGACTTTTCCACATCACTGTCTCAATAATAATGCAAAGGCGTTCAACATAAGGGAGTCCTGTCAGCGGCAGAATGTGTAAATCTTGCATAGCATTTCCACCTAAACTTTGTCAAAACAAAATTCACTATGAGGAATCCAAGGGAGCAGCAGCTATATCTGTCGTGTGGGGTATTTTCACTTATGGCAAGGTCGTTTGACAAAGTATTAGACATCGCCTTCAAGTGCCACAGTGAACTTTTCGGAGCTTTATAGATGGCAAAGAAATGGTAAGTTATCTGGCCGTCCGCTGGAGACACAAGTCAAGGCAGTGAAGTGGTATGTGTGTGTTAATCGGTTGCAGGGAATTGCCTCAATAAGAAGGGTCGACTTGAAGATGTGGCATAAAGGTTGATACGAGATACCACCTATTTTCGTTTCTGGATGTGCCGCAGTAAGAATGAAGTTGCATTACGTGTTGTTGTATCAATACCGACTGCCATCAGGGCATGGTGTATCACTTGAAACCGTGTGGTAAAAGTGATTTTCGACTGGCACTGCACACAGGTGTGAACAATACCCGACACGACTTGCTCACGTCAGGAAATGCAGATGCGTCTGAAACAGTTTTCGAGCAACCACTACGGTGCGAACTGTATACAACAGTCCAGGTATGGATTTTTATATAGCACTAGAGAAAGTAATAATATCGGCTAAAATCAACATACTCCGTCCGAAAAGCCTCAGAAGGTCAATTGGTATCGATCGACCGTCATGTCATCCTCAGTTGATAGCTGTCACTGAAAGCAGATATGGAGGTGAATGTGTTCAGAACACCAATTGGAATCCGTTTGTGAATTGGTCTGTCTGGGAACACTGGTTACAACAGAGAATGATATAAGTGCTGAAATAATACGACGCATCCACACAGCTAATAAGTGATGTTATGGGCTGGTGGACAAGTTATGTGTGGGAATCTATCCAGGAGAACAATGTGTCATCTAAAAAACGTTTCAAAATGTGCATTATAAACGTATGGTTCAGAAACATGGGCACTTATACAGCAGTGTGGAGAGCTCATAGGACGATTTAGAACAGAAGGTGTTATGCCTAATGCATGGAGTGTCTAGTGAAGGTGCAGTCTGATGTAGGTAAAATTTTGATCTTTATAGATTCCTAGCCCAGTAGCTGGTGTTGCATGGGTATGTATTTACTGAAGTCTGTTAGCCCCTCTCTTCCTTACCCCTGTCTCTGTACATCTCCTCCTTCTCTGCCTCTCTAACCGCAACCTCCACCCTACACTATTCCTCCATCTCCTCCGACTCCTCTATCTCCTTCTTTCCCTCTCTCTTGGCAGCTGCACCTCTCCTCTCACATAATCCCTCTACTTTTCCCTCTCTATCCCTCTGCTTCTTCCCCATCTGTCCATCTCCTCCTCCTAATTCTCCTCCCCACATTTTGTTCATCTTCTGCTACCCCCTCTCTGTGCCCTCTCTGCCTTTGTCCTCTCTCTCTCTCTCTCTCTACCCATCTTTTCCTCATTTCTCTTTCTGTCCATCTGCTCCTCTTCCTCTGTCCATGTCTTCCTCTCCCATCTCTCTGTCCATTATTACACCCCCTCTCTTTGTCTATTTATTTCTCTGATGAATCTGAGTTTACCTGCTCTTCCCCTGTCTGTCTGTCCATCATCTCCTCCGTCCTTCTCCCACCACGATATCATTATCACCCCAGTAGGAGGCTGGTATCGCTAAAAAGGGTCATCACAGAAGTTGGGAAGGAAAACATAGGTACAAAGAAGGTAGCTGCGAAGAAACCATGGGTAACAGAAGAAATACTTCAGTTGATTGATGAAAGGAGGAAGTACAAACATGTTCCGGGAAAATTAGGAATACAGAAATACAAGTCGCTGAGGAATGAAATAAATAGGAAGTGCAGGGAAGCTAAGACGAAACGGCTGCAGGAAAAATGTGAAGACACCGAAAAAGATATGATTGTCGGAAGGACAGACTCAGCATACAGGAAAGTCAAAACAACCTTTGGTGACATTAAAAGCAACGGTGGTAACATTAAGAGTGCAACGGGAATTCCACTGTTAAATGCATAGGTGGAAAGAATACATTGAAAGCCTCTATGAGGGTGAAGAGAGACAATTCTGACGTTACGGCTAATAATGGAAGAAAAGCTAAAGAAAAATCAAGACACTTTCATAGGATTTGTCAACCTGGAAAAAGCGTTCGACATTATAAAATGGTGCAAGCTGTTCGAATTTCTGAAAAATGTAGGGCTAAGCTATAGGGAGAGACGAGTCATATACTATATGTACAACAACCAAGAGGGAATAATAAGAGTGGACGATCAAGAACGAAGTGCTCGTATTAAGAAGGGTGTAAGACAAGGCTGTAGCCTTTCGCCCCTACTCTTCAATCTGTACATCGAGGAAGCAATGATGGAAATAAAGGAAAGGTTCAGGAGTGAAATTAAAATACAAGGTGAAAGGATATCAATGATAAGATTCGCTGATGACATTGCTATTCTGAGTGAAAGTGAAGAAGAATTAAATGATCTGCTGAACGGAATGAACAGTCTAATGAGTACACAGTATGGTTTGAGAGTAAATCACAGTGAAAGACGAAGGTAATGAGAAGAAGTAGAAATGAGAACAGCGAGAAACTTAACATCAGGATTGATGGTCACGAAGTCAATGAAGTTAAGGAATTCTGCTACCTAGGCAGTAAAATAACCAATGACGGACGGAGCAAGGAGGACATCTATAGCAGACTCGCTATGGCAAAAAAGGCATTTCTGGCCAAGAGAAGTCTACTAATATCAAATACCGGCCTTAATTTGAGAAAGAAATTTCTGAGGACGTACGTCTGGAGTACAGCATTGTATGGTAGTGAAACATAGACAGTGGGAAAACCGGAACAGAAGAGAAGCGAAGCATTTGAGATGTGGTGCTATAGACGAATGTTGAAAATTAGGTGGACTGATAAGGTAAGGAATGAGGAGGTTCTACGCAGAATCGGAGAGGAAAGGGATATGTGGAAAACACTGATAAGGAGAAGGGACAGGATGATAGGTCATCTGCTAAGACATGAGGGAATGACTACCATTGTAATAGAGGGAGCTGTAGAGGGCAAAAACTGTAGAGAAAGACAGAGATTGGAATACGTCATGCAAATAATTGAGGACGTAGGTAGCAAGTGCTAGTCTGAGATGAAGAGGTTAGCACAGGAAAGTAATTCGTTTCGTGGCGGGCAGCATCAAACCAGTCAGTACACCGATGACCAAAAAAAAAAAAAAAAAAAAAAAAGTAGGCTGGTAGTTCTTCTAGATCATGAGCTGTATGTGTATCAAATTTGACTGAAAGCATTCCAGGGTTTTAGGGTGAACTTTTTATCCATTGCTTTGCCCACATGCACTCATTTCAAATATATTTCACACATACTTAAAATATTTCACTCGTATCTATACATGTATTTCACCTGCATCTCTAACGAATTTTGCCCTGCAGTTTCACTTTCATGCAGATGAATGTTTGTGACCTCTTATCTCCAGAACTAAGTGTCATACAATGATATAATTTTACAGGCACATCCAGTGGAATTGGCGTCTACTGCCTGCGAAATGTGTTGTGAATAGAGATAGTAGTAAAGAAGTAATATATTAAAACGTCATGTTAGATACGGCACTTTTTCACACGTCTCAATTCTTATGACTTTATATTTACTAAACTACTAGTTGTAGTACAATGTATTTTTGTAGGTAAATTCAGCGGCATATGTAGATACTGTCTGTGAAATGCGTTTCGAATAGAGATATTAGTAAAGTAGCAATAAGTTTAAACGTCATGCATGACGTGACAGTTTTTCACTCGTCTCAGTATCTCAAGCCATATCTCAGGTAATGTGTGTTGATCTAATTTTGCTGGTACTTTCAGTGGTAAATGTGAATATTGTCTGAAAACTGCGTCATGAATGTATTTAGTAATAAAGAAGTAATAATTAATATGGCGTGCCTCATGCATCAGTTTTACTGCATGGATAGCGAAAACGTTTTTCATCAGTAAGGGGGCATCGTCAACGAGAAAAGTTTGATATTAAGTGTAATATATAATTTCTGAAAATATTTCTTTTGGATAAAATCAGCAGTCTACATAAAATACTTTAAAATGGACTAAAGCAATCATTAATTGCAATCAAATATTGACCTCTAATGGTAACCGTTTCAGTCAGGATTTGACCTTCTTCAAACCACTTGTACAATAATGGTAGTTAGCTGCAGTGTATGGAGCCTGTGTTGTGTCTCCATGATCGAAACAGTATTTGACAATCGTGGAGCTACAACACCAGATATGTTCACCGCCAACCATCAAGGTACAAATGATCAGAGGATGGTCACACTCTGACAGAAACCTGTTACCGCTACAAATAAATATTACATTGTGGTCAATGTTTTTAATCCATTTTAATGTTTAATGTTTCTTGAAATTCACTAAGTGTTCTATTTCTCAGATACTCCATGAATAAACATATGCATTCGCATGTTGTGGGGTCAACTGCTTTTGGAAACCCATGCCCACCCATTCGATAAGTAGACTGTGATGTAAACGATGCCTGGCAGCATATGCTATATATTTAGCATCCATGCTTGCACATTTCACCACATGACCTGCTGCACAGGGGGAGATAAGAATTAATACCTTACTCTTGTCGCATCTAATAGGACATACTATCCAATCTAAAAACAGACGACTTGTGTAATTGTAAGCCTGTAAATGATGTATATACTATTTAAATGTTTCTCAGTACACATCCTCAGTTCCCAATAGAAATATCTGAACTTATTCCTGTTCCACCCTGTATACACAGATAAATATGTACATTCATTTTAATTCTGTGTATGGATAAAAATAATTTGAAATTGTCAAGTTCATTAAAATAAGCAATCTAAAATTAATCCACCATGTTTTTGGTTTGGTACATGAGACCCAAAAAATTGGCGTTGCTACAAAAGCTACTGGGATGAAGAGACATGGAATGCCACGACTTCATACTGGAACGAACAAGAAGATAAAGAAATTGTTGGTGTCAGACGTTGGAGACGTAAGACGCTGGACAGGAACGAATGAAAAGATGTTCTAGAGCAGGCCAAGGCTCATCAATGGCTGTAGAGCAAGGAATAAGATGAAGAAGGCAGGATCTATTGATGATAGAATGATCTCTGATGGGTATGACACACTTGACGACTCTGTTTCTCACTAAACTGCAGCCATTATCAAAATCTCTTGGTGGTGTTTGTAATGCCGGAAATGCATATGCTCCTATTTCCATCTATTGTACTATAAATTTTTTCCTTTTTCGTTACCTGAAGATATGACATTTCTGTGTCTTTATATATTGTAATTGTTTTACTATTTGTGTATATATATATATATATATATATATATATATATATATATATATATACACATATGCATTTATGTTGTGTATAATTGGTTTGTTTTGTAAATATTATTTGTATTTTTACGCTGGGTCTTGCCTAGGGAAAACTATGCTATTGAACGATTACATCGATAGGTTGTGTGTATCTGTGGTAGTGTTAACTCTGCCGCTAGGAGCGCGGGCAGAGGGGAGTCTTGCTGGAGTAGGGCGGTGGAGCAGCTGTTTTGAGTGACGCTCTCGCGAGTTGCAGCGCTTCCGGGCTTTGGCAGCATGTAATTGCTATGATAGTTTCTGGCACGGTGTCGCGGACAGGAAACATTAGCAGGCACACATCAACAGCCCGTCTCGGCTAGTGACCATGTCGAGAAGAAGGCCTGCTGCAACAGCTACGGCTTACAATGAGTGATTGTCGCCACCTCCTCGATCGACGACTTCAAACCTTCAATAAACCAACAAGGAAGACTAAAACACGTAAAGTTTTAGGACTGTATGGCAGGCCTCAGCTTTTCAAACTCTCCCATTTGCATCACAAAAATACAGCAACTTAGCATGAACCTTTGTTGCTCATTGTCCCAATTGCATTACCAAGCAGGGTCCCTTCCTTTTCCGGAATGAACCCGAGTGTCGTTGAAATTCAAACGCCAGCATTAAGGTAATATCATAATATCATTCCATTTCACTGCTTTAATTTCATAGTTCAGTTAAAATATTCATTATTGTTGTTGTGGTCTTCAGTCCTGAGACTGGTTTGATGCAGCTCTCCATGATACCCTATCCTGTGCAAGCCTCTTCATCTCCCAGTACTTACTGCAACACACATCCTTCTGAATCTGCTTAGTGTTTTCATCTCTTGGTCTCCCTCTACGATTTTTACCCTCCACGCTGCCCTCCAATGCTAAATTGGTGATCCCTTGATGCCTCAGAACATGGCCTACTGACCGGTCCCTTCTTTTTGTCAAGTTGTGCCACATTCTCCTCTTCTCCCCAGTTCTGTTCAATACTTCCTCATTAGTTATGTGATCTACCCATCTAATATTCAGCATTCTTCTGTAGCACCACATTTCGAAAGCTTCTATTCTCTTCTTGTCCAAACTATTTATCGTCCATGTTTCACTTCCATACATGGCTACACTCCATAGAAGTACTTTCAGAAACGACTTCCTGACACTTAAATCTACACTCGATGTTAACAAATTTCTCTTCTTCAGAAACGCTTTCCTTGCCATTGCCAGTCTACATTTTATATCTTCCCTACTTCGACCATCATCAGTTATTTTGCTCCCCAAATAGCAAAACTCCTTTACTACTTTAAGTGTCTCATTTCCTAATCTAATTCCCTCAGCATCACCCGACTTAATTCGACCACATTCCATTACCCTCGTTTTGCTTTTGTTGATGTTCATCTTATATCCTCCATTCAAGACACTGTACATTCCATTCAACTGCTCTTCCAAGTGATTTGCTGTCTCTGATAGAATTACAATGTCATCGGCCAACCTCAAAGTTTTTATTTCTTCTCCATGGATTTTCATACCAACCCCGAATTTTTCTTTTGTTTCCTTTACTGCTTGCTCAATACACAATTTGAATAACATCGGGAACAGGCTACAACCCTGTCTCACTCCCTTCCCAACCACTGCCTCCCTTTCATGCCCCTCACTCTTATGATTGCCATCTGGTTTCTGTACAAATTGTAAATAGCCTTTCGCTCCCTCTATTTTACCCCTGCCACCTTTAGAATTTGAAAGAGAGTATTCCAGTCAAAATTGTCAAAAGCTTTCTCTAAGTCAACAAATGCTAGAAACGTAGGTTTGCCTTTCCTTAATCTTTCTTCTAAGATAAATCGTGTTCCAACATTTCTACAGAATCCAAACTGATCTTCCCCGAGGTCGGCTTCCACCAGTTTTTCCATTCGTCTGTAAAGAATTCGCGTTATTATTTTGCAGCTGTGACTTATTAAACTGATAGTTCGGTAATTTTCACATCTGTCAACACCTGTTTCTTTGGGATTAGAATTATTATATTCTTCTTGAAGTCTGAGGGTATTTCGCCTGTCTCATACATCTTGCTCACCAGATGGTAGAGTTTTGTCAGGACTGGCTCTCCCAAGGCCTTCAGTAGTTCCAATGAAATGTTGTCTACTTCCGGGGCCTTGTTTCGACTCAGGTCTTTCAGTGCTCTGCCAAACTCTTCACACGGTATCGTATCTCCCATTTCATCTTTATCTACATCCTCTTCCATTTCCATAATATTGTCCTCAAGTACATCGCCCTTGTATAGACCCTCTATATACTCCGTCCACCTTTCTGCTTCCCCTTCTTTGCTTAGAACTGGGTTTCCATCTGAGCTCTTCATATTCATATAAGTGGTTCTCTTTTCCCCAAACGTCTCTTTAATTTTCCTGTGGGCAGTATCTATCTTACCCCTAGTGAGATAAGCCCCTACATCCTTACATTTGTCCTCTAGCCATCCCTGCTTAGCCATTTTGCACTTCCTGTCTATCTCATTTTTGAGACGTCTGTATTCCTTTTTGCCTGTTTCATTTACTGCATTTTTATATTTTCTCCTTTCGTCAATTAGATTCAATATCTCTTCTGTTACCCAAGGAGTTCTACTAACCCTCGTCTTTTTACCTACTTGATCCTCTGCTGCCTTCACTACTTCATCCCTTTGAGCTATCCATTCTTCTTCTACTGTACTTCTTTCCTGTCAATTGTTCCATTATGCTCTCCCTGAAACTCTGTACAACCTCTGGTCCTTTCAGTTTATCCAGGTCCCATCTCCTTAAATTCCCACCTTTTTGCAGTTTCTTTAGTTTTAACCTACAGTTCATAACCAATGATTGTGGTCAGAGTCCACATCTGCCCCTGGAAATGTCTTACAATTTAAAATCTGGTTCCTAAATCTCTGTCTTACCATTGTATAATATATCTGAAACCTGTCAGTATCTCCAGGCTTCCTCCATGTATACAACCTCCTTTTATGATTCTTGAACCTAGTGTTAGCTATGATTAAGTTGTGCCCTGTGCAAAATTCTACCAGGGGCTTCCTCTTTTATTTTTTAGCCCCAATCCATATTCACCTACTACATTTCCTTCTCTCTCTTTTCCTACTACCGAATTCCAGTCACCCATGACTATTAAATTTTCATCTCCCTTCCCTATCTGAATAATGTCTATTATTTCATCATACATTTCTTCAATTTCTTCGTCGTCTGCAGAGCTAGTTGGCATATAAACTATCACTACTCTAGTAGGCGTGGGCTTCGTGTCTGTCTTGGCCACAATAATGCGTTCACTATGTTGTTTGTAGTAGCTTACACGCACTCGTATTTTTTTATTCATTATTAAACAGACTCCTTCATTACCCCTTTTTAAATTTTCTAACCTACCTGCCCGATTAAGGGATCTGACATTCCACGCTCCGATCCGTAGTACACCAGTTTTCTTTCTGCTGATAACGACGTCCTCCTGAGTAGTCCCCGCCCGGAGATACGAATGGGGGACTATTTTACCTCCGGAATATTTTACCCAAGGGGACGCCATCATCATTTATCCATACAGTAAATATTCATAGCTGGCTACAATATTAGATTACACAAGCACGAATTAAGAGTGCGAGTGTTGTTACCATATTTTAGCTTACATGTGACTGCACTACTAAATTTTACTAGTTTTAGTTGCTCAGAATCATTTAATTCTAGTTCGAAGTTAAATCTCTTACTTCCAAATTGCGTAGATTCAAGTAGCTTCTGAAATGATTATTGAGGTAGCCCAAGACTAACCTTACTTTATTGAATTTCGTAGTGCTTCAGAAACAAAGTACACTATTAATTTCAGTCACTAAATTAACCTTCAATTTTTCGTTTTTATTAATTCTTTTGTTAAATTAAGTCAGAGTGTGGCGAAATTTATTACTTCCGACAAACATTCAGTTTTCACTCAACACGTGTCAACCTTCAGTTGCCACGCTTTTAGTGCTAATTATATGTGCAATAACCTTTCTTTTTGAGTTATTATAGTAGCTGTCCATAGGACTGGCGACCGTAGTTTTCCCCAAATCTCATTTATCTAATTAACGCCAGTTAATTGTTAACGTAACGACCGCACATTTACTTTCTTTATTAACTTAACCCTTTTCAAAATTAATATCCACCAGTTTCATTTGCATTTTTCCTTTCATTTAGATGTAACCCTTTCCTCCCCCTTTACCGACAGATTAACTTCGGTGACGATTGCTTTTCCCAAATTTTCATTAGGTACACGCGGTTTAATTTTTACTGTCATTAACGTCGGTAAGAGAGGGGAAGGTTACATGTTCACGGTTCTAGCGTGGTTTTCCAGCGCTGATTAATTTTTTGCTGGGTATGTCTATATAACAACTTAGCCATGCAGCCATCCTAGTGAGGCGTATGTCAATCGTGTCGATTATATCACCCTTAGCACTTGGTTTTCGGTTTGTTGCAATGCCCACAAACTGAAACGATCTGCCTTACCGCTGCTTCAGGTGTTGCACTGAACCGACAACCTCCTGGATGAGCCAGTACTGCGGCAGAAACAGAACCGTACGAAGCGCCGCGGTGTGTTTACAGACGGCGGACACCATCCGCGCGTTATCTGCGGACTAATCCGCACTTCTGCTCGCACATAGCGCCGTTTTTCGCGCGCCGCGGCAGGGCGGCGGCATATTTATGGTGATTCCGCGCTCTGCCAGAACCGCCATTCGTCACGGCGGGCGACGTCGCCCCCACAGTTTAATTTATACCGGCGACGCTGTGGGGGGAGGGGGGAAGGGCGCCATGCGTCCGCCGGAGCCGCGCGGTGCTGATGGAGCGTCGCCGGTGTGGCCCGGTGGCGCCTCGCTGCGGCCGCTAAAGGTGAAATATCTCGTTCGCCAGTTGTCACCGCCCACCGGTCTCCCCGAGAGACGCGGGCCCACCTGTAAATCAACAACGCGCACGCCGCCCGAGCGGAAATTTGTCAATCGCCGGCCGCTGTTGACTGAATTCTCTCACTGTACCGCGCCGAACGCCCGAAAATTTTCACGCAAATATCACCGACGGTGACTGGTCGTCGCGAGTGCGCTTTGCCACAGATAAAGCAATACTTTTGGCAGCCCCTGATTCCATGAATGCAAAGTGCTCGTTATTATGCAGGGCGTATCGAAAAGAATAGACGTAATTCAAAGTATTATCTTGTATATATATATATATATATATATATATATATATATATATATATACAGGGTGCGTCACCTAACGTTATAGCTGGATATATTTCGTAAACCACATCAAATACTGACGAACCGATGCCGTTTGTTGCATTGTAAAATGTTAATTACATCCGATGATATTGTAACCTGAAGTTGACGCTTGAGTACCACTCCTCCGCTGTTCGATCGTGTGTATCGGAGAGCACCGAATTACGTAGGGATCCAAAGGGAACGGTGATCGACCTTAGGTACAGAAGAGACTGGAACAGCACATTACGTCTACATGCTAACGCCTTTTTATTGGTCTTTTTCACTGACGCACATGTACATTATCATAAGGGGTGAGGTACACGTAGACACGTGGTTTCCGTTTTCAATTACGGAGTGGAATAGAGTGTGTCCCGAAATGTCAGGCCAATAGCTGTTCAATGTGGTGGCCACCATTTGCTGCACACAATTGTATTACACCAGATGTACTGCGGCGTGTACGACATTCATTACGCCAGAATTGCAATTGTTTGCAGCAAATGATGGCCACCACATTGAACATCTATTAGCCTGACATGTCAGGACATACTCTATTCCACTCCGTAACTGAAAACAGAAACCACGTGTGTACGTGTACCTCACCCGTCATGGTAATGTACATGTGCGTCAGTGAAAAAGACCAATAAAAAGGTGTTAGCACATGGACATAATGTACTGTTCCAGTCTCTTCTGCACCTAAGGTCCATCACCGTTCCCTTTGGATCCCTACGTAATTTGATGCTCTCCGATACACACGATCGAACAGCGGAGAAGTGGTACTAAAGCGTCAACTTTAGGTTACAATATCTGCGGATGTAATTAACATTTTACAATGCAACAAACGACACTGATTACGTATTTGTTTATATGTTCAGATGTGCTAACAAAACTAACGGGGTTCCATTTAAAAAACGTGGGTTTGTGTTAAAAAACATACTTCCGTGCATTTTTTTATGGTTTGTATTAAACAATTACACTAGCCCCTCTCCTCACGTTCGGTCTGTGGAATCGGTTCGTCAGTATTTGATGTGTTTTACGAAATATATCCAGCGGTAATGTTAGGTGACTCACCCTCTATATATATATGTATATATATACAGGGTGTTTCAAAAATGACCGGTATATTTGAAACCGCAATAAAAACTAAACGAGCAGCGATAGAAATACACCGTTTGTTGCAATATGCTTGGGACAACAGTACATTTTCAGGCGGACAAACTTTCGAAATTACAGTAGTTACAATTTTCAACAACAGATGGCGCTGCATGTGATGTGAAAGATATAGAAGACAACGCAGTCTGTGGGTGCGCCATTCTGTACGTCGTCTCTCTGCTGTAAGCAAGTGTGCTGTAGACAACATGGTTTATTCCTTAGAACAGAGGATTTTTCTGGTGTTGGAATTCCACCGCCTAGAACACAGTGTTGTTGCAACAAGACGAAGTTTTCAGCGGAGGTTTAATGTAACCAAAGGACCGAAAAGCGATACAATAAAGGATCTGTTTGAAAAATTTCAACGGACTGGGAACGTGACGGATGAACGTGCTGGAAAGATAGGGCGACCACGTACGGCAACCACACAGGGCAACGCGCAGCTAGTGCAGCAGGTGACCCACAGCGGCCTCGGGTTTCCGTTCGCCGTGTTGCAGCTGCGGTCCAAATGACGCCAACGTCCACGTATCGTCTCATGCGCCAGAGTGTACACCTCTATCCATACAAAATTCAAACGCGGCAACCCCTCAGCGCCGCTACCATTGCTGCACGAGAGACATTCGCTAACGATATAGTGCACAGGATTGATGACGGCGATATGCATGTGGGCA
This sequence comes from Schistocerca americana, assembly GCF_021461395.2. Taxonomy (NCBI): domain Eukaryota; kingdom Metazoa; phylum Arthropoda; class Insecta; order Orthoptera; family Acrididae; genus Schistocerca; species Schistocerca americana. Next base: position 584,714,489 of record NC_060125.1, on the reverse strand, counting down.
GCATTTGGTTTACGGACGAAGCTTATTTTTACCTGGACGGCTTCGTCAATAAACAGAACTGGCGCATATGGGAACCGAAAAGCCCCATGTTGCAGTCCCATCGTCCCTGCATCCTCAAAAAGTACTGGTCTGGGCCGCCATTTCTTCCAAAGGAATCATTGGCCCAGTTTTCAGATCCGAAACGATTACTGCATCACGCTATCTGGACATTCTTCGTCACTTTGTGGCGGTACAAACTGCCTTAGACGACACTGTGAACACCTCGTGGTTTATGCAAGAACGTGCCCGGCCACATCGCACAGCCGACGTCTTTAATTTCCTGAATGAATATTTCGATGATCGTGTGATTGCTTTGGGCTATCCGAAACATACAGGAGGCGGCGTGGATTGGCCTCCCTATTCGCCAGACATGAACCCCTGTGACTTCTTTCTGTGGGGACACTTGAAAGACCAGGTTTACCGCCAGAATCCAGAAACAATTGAACAGCTGAAGCAGTACATCTCATCTGCATGTGAAGCCATTCCGCCAGACACGTTGTCAAAGGTTTCGGGTAATTTCATTCAGAGACTACGCCATATTATTGCTACGCATGGTGGATATGTGGAAAATATCGTACTATAGAGTTTCCCAGACCGCAGCGCGATCTGTTGTTGAAAATTGTAACTACTGTAATTTCGAAAGTTTGGCCGGCTGAAAATGTACTGTTGTCCCAAGCATATTGCAACAAATAGTGTATTTCTATCGCTGCTCGTTTAGTTTTTATTGCCGTTTCAAATATACCGGTCATTTTTGAAACACCCTGTATATATAGGGAGCGAAAGGCTATTTACAATTTCTACAAAACCCAGATGGCAGTTATAAGAATCGAGGGGCATGAAAGGGAAGCAGTGGTTGGGAAGGGACTGAGACAGGTTTGTAGCCTATCCCCGATATTGTTCAATCTGCATATTGAGCAAGCAGTGAAGGAAACAAAAGAAAAATTTGGATTAGGAACTAAAATCCTTGGAGAAGAAATAAAATTTTTGAGGTTCGCCGATAACATAGAAATTCTGTCAGAGACAGCAAAGGACCTGGAAGAACAGCTGATGGAATGGACAGTGTCTTGAAAGGAGGATATATGATGAACATCAACAGAAGTAAAACGAGGATAATGGAATGTAGTCTAATTAATTCGGGTGATGCTGCGGGAATTAGATTAGGAAATGAGAGGCTTAAAGTAGTAAATGAGGTTTGCTATTTGGGGAGCAAAATAACTGATGATAGAGAGTATATAAAATGTAGACTGGCAATGGCGAGGAAAGCGTTTCTGAAGAAGAGAAATTTGTTAACATCGAGTATAGATTTAAGTGTCATGATGTCATTTCTGAAAGTATTTGGTTGGTTGGTTTGTGCGATTAAAGGGACCAGACTGCTACGGTCATCGGTCCCTTTTTCCAAAAATCTAAAACCACACAAAGAGAATAATAATATTAGAAAAACGAACAACATTAGAGACAGCAGACGAAACAGGACAAGAAATACACCGTCAGAGATCAGACAAAACAAATTAAAACACACAGAGTGTGACGATGGTTGGCCGACCATAGAGGAAAAAAAAAGAAAAGCCAACCATCGAGAACACATTAAAAGCTCAGTTGAAAATCAGAGGCTAAAAGCCAGAATCAACACTAAAAAAACAAACACTCAGATTAAACGATAAAAACCCCCTGCCCGAATAAAACGCTAAACTAAGTCCACCATGACAGAGTCATCTACTAAAAGGGCAGAGAGCGTGTCAGGCAGCGCAAACGTCTGCCTGAGCACAGCTAAAAGTGGACAGTCCAACAAAATGTGGACCACTGTCAATGCCGAGCCGCAGCGACATAGAGGTGGGTCCTCACGGCGCAATAAGTGGCCGTGGGTCATCCGTGTGTGCCCAATGTGCAGTCGGCAGAGGACGACAGACTTCTTGCGAGATACTCGCAAGGGGGAGTGCCACACAGTCGTCGTCTCCTTGGCGGCACGGACTTTGTTAGGGGTGGCCAGACCGCGCCTTTCAGCGTCCAAAAGCGAGATAACTTTGCGGCGTAAGACTGCCCTCAAACCAGTCTCCGGGAGGTCAATGTCCAGAGATGGTGTACTGGTGGCCTCTTTCGCCAGGCGGTCAACATTTTCATTGCCGGGTATCCCAACATAGCCTGGGGTCCAAACAAAGACCACAGAACGGCCGCAACGGGCAAGAGTATGCAGGGACTCCTGGATAGCCATCATCAGACGAGAACGAGGGAAACACTGGTCGAGAGCTCGTAAACCGCTCAGGGAATCGCTACAGATCGCGAAGGACTCACCTGAGCTCAGCGGTGTGAAAGCTGCAGCCAGCCGGCAAAGAACGTTGTTCACAATGGTCCCCTAGAGTTAGTGCATAACCGACACGACCAGCAACCATCGAGCCGTCAGTGTAAACAATGCCAGAGCCCTGATACGTTGCGAGGATGGAAAGAGAGCGGCGGCGGAAGGCCTCCGGAGGGGCTGAGTCCTTCGGGCCCTGTGCCAATTCTAGCTGAAGGCGAGGGCGAGGCACACAGCACGGGGGTGTACGCATAGGTGCCCGGAAAGGAGGCGGAAGCGGTAAAGCCCCAAGCCCGGAGAGAAGCTCTCTGACCCGGACCGCGATCGTACATCCAGCCCTGGGCCGACGTTCTGGAAGATGGACGTGCGACTGTGGGAATAGTAGCCGACAGTTAGGATGCCCGGGAAAACTGAAAACATGGGGAGCATAAGCGGTCAGCAAACGTTGGCGCCGTAACCACAGTGGAGGGACACCCGCCTCCACAAGTATGCTGTCCACAGGGATGGTCCGGAAAGCACCAGTGGCAAGGCGTATCCCGCTGTGGAAGATTGGGTCCAGCAACCGCAACGCAGATGGGGATGCTGAGCCATAAGGCAGGCTCCCATAATCCAGATGAGACTGGATTAACCCCTGGTAGAGCCGTAAGAGGGTAGATCGGTTGGCGCCCCAGCGGGTGTGGCTGAAGCATCGTAGAACATTTAGATGTCACCAACACATCTGTTTAAGCTGCCGAATATGAGGCAGCCAAGTCAACCGAGCATCAAAAACCAACCCCAAAAATCTATGTGACTCCACCACTGCAAGAAGCTTGCCGTCAAGATAAAGCCGCGGCTCCGGGTGGACAGTGCGTCGCCGGCAGAAATGCATAACGCAGGTCTTGGCTGCCGAAAACTGGAACCCATGAGCTACAGCCCAAGACTGCGCCTTACGGATAGCGCCCTGTAGCTGGCGTTCAGCGGCTGCAATACCAATAGAGCTGTAGTAAAGGCAGAAGTCGTCAGCATACAAGGACGCTGAGACAGAGGTTCCCACCGCCGCAGCGAGCCCGTTAATGGCTATTAAAAACAGACAGACACTCAAAACAGATCCCTGTGGCACACCGTTCTCCTGAACTCGGGAGGAACTATGGGAGACCGCGACTTGCACGCGGAAGGTACGATACGACAGAAAATTTCTGATAAGGATCGGCAGAGGGCCCCGAAGACCCCATCCATGAAGCGTAGAAAGGATGTGGTGACGCCATGTCGTATCGTACGCCTTCCGCATGTCGAAAAAGACAGCGAACAGGTGCTGACGGCGGGCAAAGGCAGTACGGATGGCCGACTCCAGGCTCACCATATTGTCGGCGGCGTAGCGGCCTTTACGGAACCGACCCTGAGATGGAGCCAGAAGGCCCCGAGACTCCAGAACCCAATTCAAGCGCCGGCTCACCATCCGTTGAAGCAACTGGCAAAGAACGTTGGTGAGGCTAATGGGACGGTAGCTGTCCACCTCCAAAGGGTTCTTGCCTGGTTTCAGAATGGGGCTAACAATACTTTCCCGCCATTGCGACGGAAACTCACCCTCGACCAAAATACGGTTGTAAAGGTCGAGGAGCCGTCGCTGGCAGTCCACTGAATGGCGTTTCAGCATCTGACAGTGGATGCCATCTGGCCCAGGAGTGGTATCAGGGCAAGCGGCTAGGGCACTGCGAAATTCCCACTCACTGAATGGAACATAGTACAATTCTGGATGGTGGATGCGAAACGAAAGGCTCCGACGTTCCATCCGCTCTTTCTGAAAGTATCTGTATGGAGTGTAGCTATGTATGGAAGTGAAACGTGGGCGATAAATAGTTTGGACAAAACGAGAATAGAAGCTTTCGAAATATGGTGCTACAGAAGAATGCTGAGGATTAGATGGGTAGATGACATAACTAATGAGGAGGTATTGAATACAATTGGAGAGAAGAGAAGTTTGTGGCACCACTTGACTAGAAAAAGGGATCGGATGGTAGGGCATATTCTGAGGCATCAAGGGATCAAAAATTTAGTATTGGAGGGCAGCGTGGAGGGTAAAAATCGTAGAGGGAGACCAAGAGATGAATACACTAAACAGATTCGAAAGGATGTGGGTTGCAGTAAGTACTGGGAGATGAAGAAGCTTGAACAGGATAGAATAGCATGGAGAGCTGCATCAAACCAGTCTTTGGACTGAAGACCACAACAACAACAACATTTTGTCAAAAACTATAGATCGCTGCGTCTCGGCTCGGCTATTGCAGAAACAAATACATAGTCTGGTTTATATTAATAGCCGATAGATTTCAGTTGTCTTCTGTTTTGCTTTGTAATCGTCATATGTTTAAAATGGCTACTCTGCAGCAGAAATCATTTTCTGTTCTCGCGTTTGCGAAGTGCAATTCCGTGATTACAGTGCAAAGACATTTCACGTTGAGGTACCAAAGTGATCCTCGGAATGGACTGAACATTCGCAAATGGTATCGACCGTTTCTAGATACAGGATGTGTTCCTGAAGAAAATGTTGCACTACTTTAGACTGCTATCCAATGTAGTCCTTCAAAATCAGCTCCTCGTGCCAGTCGGGAGTTATAACTGCCTACAATCACAATTTGGCGTCTTTTGACACGTAGGTTGGTTATGAAACCGTACAAGTACCAGACGTTACAAGCTCTGCGTCCTGATGCCAAAAGCTAACGTTTGGCATTTTGTAACGAGATTCTTGATGCTGTTGACAATGATAACACTCTTTCACAACGTGTCGTGTTCAGTGATGAAGCGACTTTCCATGTAAGTGGTCAGGTGAACAAACGCAGTGTTCGAATTTGGGGACTACAGAACTCACATGCAGCCACTGAACATGTACGACATTCGCCCAAAGTCAATGTGTTTTGTGCTATAGCCCGATCATATGTTTACCGCCCATTCTTCTTTGATGGAAACACGATTCGCTCAGCAGTATCTCGCTATGTTACAAAACTGGGTCTTTCCGAGGTTGCACGAAGACAACATAATTTTTCAACAAAAAGGGTCCCCTCCCGTTAAAGACAACGTTTATGCACTACCTCTCCCACAGAAACTGGAAGAGTTGAGGAACCGGATCCGTACTGCCATAAAATCAGTGACGAAGGACATGCTCACCCGAGTATGGGAGAAATTTGAGCAACGATGTAATAATGTTCGTGTCGGAAATGAAGGACATATTGAACATACAGTACTGGTCATTAAAATTGCTACACCACGAAGATGACGTGCTACAGAAGCGAAATTTAACCGACAGGAAGAAGATGCTGTGATATGCAAATGATTAGCTTTTCACAGCATTCACACAAGGTAGACGCCGGTGGCGGCACCTGCAACGTGAAGACATGAGAAAAGTTTCCAACCGATTTCTCATACACAAACAGCAGTTGACCCGCGTTGGCTGGTGAAACGTTGTTGTGATATCTACAGTAAGGAGGAGAAATGGGTACCATCACGTTTCCGACTTTGATAAAGGTGGGATTGTAGCCTATCGCGATTGCGGTTTATCGTATCGCGACAGTGCTGCTCGCGTTGGTCGAGATCCAATAACTGTTAGCAGAATATGGAATCGGTGGGATACAGGAGGGTAATGCGGAACGCTGTACTGGATCTCAACGGCCTCGTATCACTAGCAGTCGAGATGACAGGCATCTTATCCGCATGGCTGTAACGGATCGTGCAGCAAGGTCTCGGTCCTTGAGTCAACAGATGGGGACGTTTGCAAGACACCAACCATCGTGACAGTTCGACGACGTTTGGAGCAACATGCACTGTCAGCTCGGAGACCATGGCTGCGGTTACCCTTGACGCTGCATCACAGACAGGAGCGGCTGCGATGGTGAACTCAACGACGAACCTGGGTGCACGAATGGCAAAACGCCATTTTTTCGGATAAATCCAGGTTCTGTTTACAGCATCATGATGGTCGCCTTCGTGTTTGGCGACATCGCGGTCAACGAACATTGGAAGCGTGTATTCGTCATCGCCATACTGGCGTATCACCCGGCGTGATGGTATGGGGTGCCATTGGTTACACGTCTCGTTCATTTCTTGTTCGCACTGACGGCACTTTGAACAGTGGACGCTACATTTCAGGTGTGTTACGACCCGTGGCCCTACCCTTCATTTGATCCCTGCGAAACCCTACATTTCAGCAGGATAATGCACGACCGCATGTTGCAGGTCCTGCACAGGCGATTCTGGATACAGAAAATGTTCGACTGCTGCCCTGGCCAGCACATTCTCCAGATCTCTCGCCAATTGAAAACGTCTGGTCAATGGTGGCCCAGCAACTGGCTCGTCAAAATACGCCAGTCACTACTCTTGATGAACTGTCGTATCGTGTTGAGTCTGAATGGGCAGCTGTACCTGTGCACGCCATCCAAGCTCTGTTTGACTCAATGCCCATGCGTATCAAGGCCGTTATTGCGGCCAGAGTTGGTTGCTCTTGGTACTGATTTCTCAGGATCTATACTCCCAAATTGCGTGAAAATGTAATCACATGTCAGTTCTAGTATAATATATTTGTCCAATGATTATCCGTTTATCATCTGCATTTCTTTTTGGTGTTGCAATTTGAATGGCCAATACTGTATGTAATATGATCTTCAGAGGTTCGTAAATATGTTTGTTAAGTTTCATATTCATATGTCTTAAAGATTAACAATTATTTGTTTTCGAAATAGATATATTCTTTTTGAAACACCCTGTATAACAGGTGCGCCTTGGTTGATCTAGCGCCGAAGGTTAGCCGAGGTCTTCACTTATACCGCAATCCCGTTATAGGGCCTCTCTTTCGCTGTTAGGGTCTCCCTTTCGCGATCTGCGATTGACGGTCCCTAGCTCGTAATAATTTTAGTAATCATTCATTTCGTTGGACAAATGTCAGGGCTGTCTCCGTACATGTCTATAACACTTGTCAGGTAATCATTTAAATTTTGCTTTACTTTTCGCACTGCAACTATTTCTGTGCTGTATTTGTCAGCTACAGAAGATTCAAGCGTGAAATGCATTAGGAAGTCCGGACCGTTTGAAGATTGTATTTTCACAGTCGCATTAGTAATAGGAAAATGAAGACAGCTAAACTAGCCAATGTACGGTCTACGGATTGACAGTTGCTCTTCGTTAGAGCAAGAGAGGCTTTCTAGGAGCACGTTATCTATCAAATATGCACGAAATGGCAGTGCCCCTGTTATTAAGAAGAACGTTACAGTATTCCGTCGGACACGCATATTTCTCGAGAGGAACACTGCATCTTACTTTAGCTAATTTCTATTTATTCACCAATACGAGGCTCTAGACTCTCAACAAATATGTCCTTCCTGGACGGGAATGTAAGTAATGTAGGAGTGCAGGTTGTCATACAAGGACGACGACATGCGGAAGCTTAGGTCTGGCCGTGATTCGTGAACGCATAGACGAAGCGGTCAAGGCGACCGCTCGCGTAAAGCGGGAAACCCGTGTTCGAGCCACGGTCTGGCACAAAATTGTATTGACATAATTCTAATATACAGCCGAATTGGGTACATTTTCGCAACTGCGGATACCTTTCCTGCTATTAAATACGATCAACTTTTCAGAGAAAATATACACAGAACAACATGAAATGAAACACCTTGACTAAACGCGAACATAATCCGAGGAGTGGACAAGAATGTGACATGACGCAGACAGCATTTATATTTAAAGCAAACATTTATGTCTCAGTCGTTTCTCAAAACCGTATCGCAGATTTAAAAAAATTCCCACTAAGGTGCTCAGATAATTTGTGTTCTTACTACATATTTGGAGTGAACGTCGAGCTGTCGTTCACTTGCAACGAATGACCTGGTTTTAAGCGCCGATTACAAATTATGTGCTGGTCATTCAAAGGACCGTGGCATTCAGCTTCAGTTTAACTTCTCATGCTGCGTTGATTGGTTGGTTGGTTCGGGGGAAGACCCGACCAAACAGGGAGGTCCTCGGTCACTTCGGAGTAGGTAAGTATGGCAGAAGGAAGTCGGCAGTGCCCTTTCAAAAGAACCATCCCGGCATTTGTCTGAAGTGATTTAGAGAAATCACGGAAAACCCTAATCTGGACGGCCGAACGCGGGTTTGAACCGTCATTCTCCCGAATGCGAGGCCAATGTGCTAAACATTCCGCCACCTCACTCGGTCCCATGCTGTAAACACATTTACACACACATTGTACCTCTGAAATGTCCCAAGGTAGATTTAATTCCTGGGGTATAAGAGACAGCGAAGTAATTGCGGTGGCAGCTTCAGCTAACAGTTGTGAACAATAAACGTGCGCATTCTACCAATCAGTTGTGAGAAGTCGGAGTTAAGTAGTGAACGTGTGACGGTAGTGTGTGAACTTTGTTGTCACCAGACGCTCTGGGGCAACAGCGTTAAAAACATTCTCCATAATGTTTTGAAGAACGGAAAAATGTGTGCAAAGTTTGTCCCAGAGGTCTTGACTTAAAAAAAAAGCCTCTGAACGCTTGCTACGTCTTTATTGAAAGGCAGAACGAGGACAATTAATTTCTAGCAAAAAACATAATCTGTGAAGAGACTTTATCACCACGAACCTACTACAAAACATCATAGTACTGATATTCACATCAACGCTTTGACGACGTAGCTGATGTGACGCGCTCGCTAAACAACGTCCCGAGAAGGATTTTTCTGACAGTTTCACATGATTGTATGAACATTTTGGGCACTGTATTTAAGTGCAGCAAGACAATGTAGACCACCTGAACCATTAAAACCTCCATCATAATGTTTCTCTATTCTTTTATCATTCAGGCCTCCTAAATTATTGAACTGATCGGCTACGTAGATCCGTATTAAGGTCATTAATGTTTTCCTGAATGCCAAAGTTGCGTAGCCAAAGGGCTCAGGTACGCGACAATAAGAGTACAACTTAAATTCGGCATCAAAAAGAAAATACAAAGCGCTAACATGCACCTATCGGGCAAGAGGTCCAATGATATCGAAGTACACTAACCATAGATACATTTGTCAAGGTTAAAAATGTGAGCGAATGGCTCGTATATAAACACCACATACAAAAAGCTATGATCTTGTTCCGAAAATTTGTGATTCGCGCTACGTCTGGCCTAGTTAGCGCTGGTGTAGTGCTAGTGTTTAATTAGGGGGCGCGGTCGCCGGCGTTTTCGGCCCTGATTCGAGGTTTGGCGAATCATCGCGAACGGTTTGAGCCACCTGCTCACCACGGGGGTTAAGCTCGTATGGGACTTGAGATAAGTCGCTTTAGTTCGCTGCCACGCCACTTGGAGCGCTGCAGGTATAACACTCCATTAAGTCGCTTTCTCATTGGCTGATTATTAAGTTTTTTTTTTTCAAATTTATCATAATCAGGTTTCATCAGTGTATGCCTCTGATTATATTGCTCGCGTGTCCTACATTCTTTGGATTCCGCTGTAAATATTTTACTCGTTCTCTGACTGCGTTGTTGTCGCGTTCGTTGATATTGAGGGGGGTAAGTGATTCCAAACTGCTTTTTGTTCCACACATATCAGAAGCTGCTTTCGTTTGTGAGCTAACATCCCAAAGATGTTCGGGCTCACATGAGGTTCACCTTCGTCGAAATTCTTGACTCAAACTCGTCTACCGGTTGAACCACTAGCGTCGCATTACAAGCCCTAAATTAGACACTTGTCACCCTTTGGTTAAATTGTCTGTCTGATGGCAAGTTAGCGAAATACAAATATAACATATAATAATAGTAATAATGAGATCGGGAACTAAGTTATGAACAATATTTAAGTTTTATAGGGATTACCATGAAAATTTATAATGGATAATAGATTAAAATTACCATTCCTTCTATCAGTGAATTACTACAGAATTAAATAGTTTTCCTAAATGTTTCCTTTTATGGGCGATCTTACATCCGCCATATATAACACATCCACGTCTCCTTGGCCAGAAATGGCTTCTACGGGGTATCCCTATGACGTAGGTTCTTGTCTGTCTCACTCGCACACTACAGCACAATTGACGCCTGTGAGTTTCCCCATCTCGTGGTGAATATGCGCTCTTTGTGGCAAACGGTCCTGGACGACAGGGTTCGTTTCACATTTACTGAAGGCTAACTCTCTCGGCCATATACGCGAATGAGAGCGAAATGATCGTTAACTCACACGTTGCATGGTGTTCTGTGGACTTATACGTATCTGTTATTGCTTATCAGTCTGAGTGTGACCTGTCCGATTTAAATGCATTCTAGGTGTATTGTTCGCATTCTACGTTATCTTTTGTTTGCATCCGTTTTCCGTAATTTCTCGTGTTTGATGGATTACTCCTAGATGTTACCAGGTTTTGCCAGTATTGATATTCAATTTTACTATATCTTGCAACCTAATGAGTATGTTCTTCTGTTTTGAATGATGTTACTTCTTGCTAATGAGTACATTACATTTGAGTGTCTTGCGAAGTACAGGTGTAGATGTAGATGAATAGGGCTCATCCTTTGTAGTCTTGATTATGAGACCATTCTTCCTTGGAAATGATAAAAATGTGACAGTTATTATGCAGAACTATTCACACATTATTTACAGTTACCACAAACAGTATTTTATACGAGGGATGAATGAAAATTTCTATGGCCTTTGCGGGACACGAAAAACAGTTGGTAACATAAATAATGAGTAATATACTTACAATGCATTTAAATCAAGCAGTGCACACACGTACTCGTAAACACTAGCAAAAACACATGAGTCCACAGAGCATCGTGAGGAGGATCCAGTTTCTATTTCATATGAAACAGAAAGAAAAACAATGAAATCATTTACCGCACCCAATGTTACGGATTAGAGCAAAAATAAAGTAGAATACAAGCAACTTAATTATGTTGCAATTCAAAGAGTGCAGTATATAACCGAACCCGCCGATTCCACGTGCGACCTATTCGCCTTTGTATTTTAAATGTCCGAATCACGTGCAATCGCACCGTTTTTCAACGTTACGTAGTAGGGAAAGGAATGCTTTTTAACCACGAACGTGACGGTATTTAGCGACATTATTTGCTGATATTGCTGAAAATGGAATCAAAAATGGAAAGAATAATTTTTGTATCTCTCCAGAAGTGAAAATAAGGCGTTGTCTACGCTACGGAAAGTGAACCCGGTTGGTGTCGAATGTGCGACACCACACGCATCTACTCTAGCTTCAGGGTCTGCCTCACAAAAAAACAACTTCTATCCCTCCCGCACCGCCTTCATGCCGCTTCTCTTAAAAATGCTGCTTTTAGTTCACCCATTAGAGTATTTTCATTAAAACTCCACAAGTTTACACTGTTTTTATCCGCATTGACAACCACCTCTAACAAAAATTTTGACACATGTTACCTAACAGAATACTAGTATTAGCTAAGCACCTATTTATGATTTAAATTTCACTCCCAAGCGAGGTGTAATAATGGCTCTTGATTTTCTGGATTAGTACGCCACACAGAACACGTTACCTGGTCTACCTGGGTTTGATCTTACCCGCATCCTAGTAGAAAACCGTTTACAGCTATGTAGCATTGCCTCACGACAAATCCACCGAAAGAAAAACTTTTTGTACGAAGATTGGTTTGGTCGCCAGCTCTGAAGGAGAAATTTCAATACCTTCGTTTTGTTTACGTTTTTGAAAGTATCAGAAATTAATTTAGGTTAATGACTTTTGTGGCAGCAATTTTGCTTCGAAGCAGGGTGAAGGTTGACTGAGACATTATTTTGCGGCTTAATGGCTGTCATCTAGACTTTGAATAATTACGTGAAGTTAGTATTCGGCGAAAGCAAATGTAGAGGCAATAAATCTCATCAAACTGAATTTTACAATGACATATTAAAGTGACCACACTAACTATCTCTTCAAAATGAAAATAAACAATTATTCTTGGAACTTACTTTTATATGACTCTGAAAGACTGCCATTACATCAACATTAATTAATCACAATATTTTGAAGGTACATAAAATTTAGATTTGAGCAAATGGACAGGGAACTTTGGATCGGTATATGACTTTGCGACAATGACTATAAAAAATACTTTTAACAAAACTATATTACAACTTTGGCAAACTGTTGGGTTGACTGTAACATCCTTGAAGCGTGTATTTACTTTCAAAACCTTTTCTTAAGAATTTACTTTATTTACTAGCGATTCATCAAGAACATTAACACATCTAATCACACTATCTGAGCGTGGACGTAGTTGACAGTGGGTAACTGATGAAAACAAATCAAATTTCTTTCAACAAATGGAAATTTGTTCCTAAAGGTCTTTTTTTTTAAAAAGGAAACAAATTTAAAATTGTAATCAGAAAGCACCCTCTAAATATCAACTTACAATTTATTCAGAGGCAGAAAGAACAAATTTTGACTGTGTGAGCTTTCGGGGTGAGAACCTTGTCGCTCCCTTTAGACACGGCCGTAGTGACGACCACTCACAGCAACATATGAAAGACTACACTGGTGCAAATCTGCAACACACCAGATAACTTTAAACAAAAAATTTTATCAACTTACACAAGCACATAAACTATGCACTCCGTAAGAGGGATGGAAATGGTACAAAACACTAATATTAAAAGATTAAGTAGCCACCGAAGATGCAACTTGATTTTTAAAAAGGTCTTACGGTGGAAGGGTGGCAACTTTATATACTAAAATGACCATTTAAATAAAAACCCATGAAATGCAGTCTTACACAAAATATACAAAGTTGGCCAAACATGCTCTACATTACAAATAAACCGCCTCTCAAGATGATAGGCAAGATAAAAACATATTTCAGGAGTTCGGGCGTTACACTTCAAGCAGTAAATTCGTCAACACCGAATCCGACAAACATGACAGAGGCCGCTATTAACGTACGGCAGGTCGAGAGACAGACTGATAAACTGCCTAACAAATGCGGACGAGAGAGAGACGACCAAGCTGGGGACGAGAGACCGACCAAGAAAACGATTAGAATTCAACAAGTAAATGAAACAACACATCACGAATCCCTTAACTTCTAATAAACTGCGATGTCTAGCGAAGACCTGGCGCAGCACCCCCAAAACGCTCTCCCGAACCGTCTGCTGCCAGCCGCTTCAACTGACGCATGAAGACGCGCCGATCTCCCATCTCACGGCGTCGCAGCTCGCACCGGCCAGACCGATGTCGTGGGGTGGCTCCTGTTGCTCTCGTGTCGGCCGCGGAGCCACTACCCCTCGCTATACGGCGCGTCCCACTGGACTCACGTGGCGACCTCGCATGCGCCGACGCTCAAGACGGACAAGTCATCTTGTGTCCCAGTGCGCGACCGACCAACCGATCGATCCAACCGCCAATGACCACTGCCTGAACAAACTCGAGCAGACTGGCGGCCTAACACATACTAGCACTCCGGACGACAGACACTGACTGCCCCACACAGACCCGGCTGACCAACTGACCAGATTTGCCGCCTAGCGAGCTCATAGTGCCCCTCAAATGCACGTGAACAGCCTACCCCCCTTTGACACCAGAGGGAGATACCAAAGCTACGATTGCCACAGCGGCGCCACCGCCAGAAACGGAGGGCGACTGCTTCACACAACGCGCTGCGGCGCGCTCTTCAAAACAGCAATTTTTTTCCACGGCTTAATCCTGATGCACTGCTAAATACAGTTTATATTAAAATGTCTTGCCTTACTGGTTGCAGTCGTATCGGTGTTGAACTTGTCGCTTGCCGAATGAAAATTTGGATAGGCTCTTCTCGTCTCCAGTGGTGGAATTAATTTATAGCTACCACTCACGTGAGATAGCCATGTCAACTTGCTGTATCACTGGCTCCATATTCCAACGTATAAAACCAGTCGGATATTCTTTCTTTCCAACACGAAATAAACTGGAGACGACTTCAGGAGCTATAAGCCACTGCCAACCAAATGTTAAGCAATTTGACATCGAATTTTTAATATTTAAGCCTCACATCGCCAGACATGGTATGCTGTGGGACATACACTGTCAAGGCTCGACTGCCATTACCTCTGGTTTCCCGTTCTTTTTCTCCCTTGGGCTGCTCGCACCAAGGTCTTCCAAAAGCCTGTCGCCCGAAAACCCGTAATGGATTTCTTAACATTAGGATTTCAATTTGTTTAAATGAATTACGTGTTCTAACAGCCTCAGAAAACGTTATAGTCAGTACATTTATAACTTACATTCATTTTCATATTTCATTTTACATAAAATTATTAATGTTTTCACAAAATACGCTCACGCTCCAGCGAACATCTAGCACAGAAATAACATTTTTACATCTTGACATAGGTGCAGAGATTTCCTAAACACTAACCCATAATATAAGATCGATAACTTTACTGTGCAGGTTTTCACTTGATATTATTTAAATATAAAAATTTAGACATTTGAATTTTAATTTAACTGTAGCATCAGAAGAATGCACAAGAAGGTCGTAATTAGGAATAAAATTTCTATCTGATAATATGGGCTCAGAGCGATTTGAACCATTTTTTGATAATATGGATGAAATTGCAATATTGGGTTTTCCAGAAAAAAGCAATTTACCAATAGACTACCAGACCCAAGCGTAAAGTACAAATCAAAAATATTATCATCTAGTACTCGTATTTCGAAAAGCAATAATACGAACTTCGGCGCCATACTTCTTGTATTCACATTTCACTGTCACACCTCTAGAGGCCTAGAACGTGTGGTGTTTTGGTGTTCTGTGCCTGTTCGGCGGCGAATGTCTTTCGTCTCCCGGAAGCTAGCAGCCGGCCGCGGTGGTCTAGCGGTTCTAGGCGCTCAGTCCGGAACCGCGCGACTGCTACGGTCGCAGGTTCGAATCCTGCCTCGGGCATGGATGTGTGTGATGTCTTTAGGTTAGTTAGGTTTAAGTAGTTCTAAGTTCTAGGGGACTGATGACCACAGATGTTAAGTCCCATAGTGCTCAGAGCCATTTGAACCATTTTTTGGAAGCTAGCATCGTAACAAAGATCTAATAGGCTACGAGATGGCGTCAACAGTCAGCGCCGTGCGCTCACAGCGGGGGTTTGGCGTTCAGGCTGCAGAGTTTGAGTCTTGTGCTGGTCAGCAGACGTGCTGCAGAAACAACAGTGGTCGGAATGTAGTCAGTTGGTGGACAGCCAGGAACAATAGAGGGGCTGCAGACCCAAGTACAGGAAGCCTCAGCAGTCTGTACACTGCAAACCTGTGAATGGGATGTCACTAAGGGTCGGCCCAGGACGTGGTTGCTGTGTGGACACCACAGGATGGTGGAGCAGTATGCATTGCTGAGTACCAAACTGAGTGTATTACGCACGGATGTCCGTGGTTACTGCGCACAAGTTATAGTTGCCGATTGATGCCAAACTGTGTCTGTGTGTGAGTGTGTGTGCGTGTGTGTGTGTGTGCGCGCTTGTGTGTTCTCTGAAAGCGAGAGCTATTTTGGTTTTACTAAATAACCCTGTGAGTGCGTTTGATTGGTGTTATACGGAACGTGAACTTGTTTGTACTCCATTGTAGACTTGTGCGATTTGTTGAGACTACTTGTACAAGGAAAGTCACCTTGTTTTTCATTCTGTGCGAATTATCACTTTCTATGTTACTGTACAGGAGTTTACTGAGATATGTGTGTAGATACTTCGGCAAGGCGTTGATGGTAGATTGTAGTAGTAGCAAGTTGGTGATCGCAATGGGAGGGAGACTGATATTCAATTATTTGTGGACCATTATACAGTTACGTGCTATGTAGATACGCCTAACTAAATCTGACAGCTGTTTCACTATTTTCTCGTTGATTGCAAGAGTTTTATCTGGTGTATTTCTTGTCTATGGCTGAGGGGCATATGCTATAAGTCTTACTGTCGTTGTCCTATTCTGTACGCTGGGAGGAAGGTATGATTTTAATTCTATGTACTGTACTGAAGGTATTTTATTTGTATCCTCTTGTTTCTGCCCTGTTTTGAAAGAAGTATACGGGGCAGCAGATTAAGTTGTTTTTCACTATTATTGTGTAAGTCTTCTATTATCAATAAGAATTTGGCATTTAATAAATGAAATTGTGCAAAGGCCTGCACAACCTACAGCCAGAACCCCAGTCCACCGTAATTCTACGCTAAAATGTGGCGTAAAGAACGTGGGACCAGGTAGCTGCTACCTGTAGGAACACACCTCCGCAACAAGATACAAAAAATTGAAATAAAGTGAGGATAGTTACTGCAATTAAGAAAAAAAACGGGGAAAAAAGTGACAGTAACAGTCTGTCAGTGTATTTTTATCTCGAGTTAGTAAAGTTACTTAAATTTTAAAGTTTTAATTTAACAGATAGAGTATTCAAGCTATCCGGATTATATATTTTTGTCAACCTTGCACTGCCTTCTAAACTATACAAACAAGAACGAAAATTGTCGGTACACTGTTTACTGGGGGTTGTTCATTAAATTTACATTTTACAATTTTTTATGTACTGCATCATGCATACTGGAATGTATTTCGTTAATGTGTCATTTAATTCTTAACTTTCATCAATTATTCTATGTTATGATGGAGGAATCTCTTTTACGCTTTATTGATGTACTAGACTACTGCATACGTCATGTGACTATAGGAAACTTTGTCCCTGCTGAATTTTACGTTTGTTTTACACTGGTATTGACAAACTGCACTTTGCGGCGCCAGGTAGTTATCGGTTCCTAATATTTTGTTGTTGATTGTACAGCCTTTGATGGAAGTTCTATATGTTTATAATTTTGTTATTGTTTATGGTTTTTCTCTCGTTACTATTCAATTTCCGTCACCGTCTTACTACCCAGACGGCAGTCACAGCAAACGCTTTGACAACATGTAACCTCTCCCTCACTTATCGACCTTAATGACAGTGAAAATATTAAACCGCGTGTACCTAATGGAAATTTGGGAAAAGCAATCGTCACCGAAGTTAATCTGTCGGTAAAGAGGGAGGAAAGGGTTACATCTAAATGAAAGGAAAAATGCAAATGAAACTGGTGGAAATTAATTTTGAAAAGGGGTAAAGTTAATGAAGAAAGTAAATGTGCGGCCATTACGTTAACAATCAACTAGCGGTAATTAGATATTTGAGATTTGGGGGAAATTACGGTCGCCAGTCCTAAGGACAATTACTATAGTAACTGAAAAAGAAAGGTAATTACACATATAATTAGCACTAGAAGCGTGGCAACTGAAGGTTGACACGTGTAGTGTGAAAACTGACAGTTTGTCAGAAGTAATAAATTTCGCTACATTCTGACTTAATTTAGCAAAAGAATTAACAAAACCGGAAAATCGAAAGTTAATACAGTGACTGAAGTTAATAGTGAGGTTTCTTTCTGAAGCACATCGAAATTCAGTAAAATACGGTTAGTCTTGGACTACCTCAACAATCATTTCAAAAGCAATTTGAATCTACGCAATTTAGAAATAAGAGATCTTACTTTGAACTTGAATTAAATGATTCTGAACAATTAACAATGGTAAAATTTAGTACGTACCAAGCTGAGCTGCAGTCACAGGTAAGCTAAAATACGGTAACAAAACTCGCACTCTTAATTTGTGCTTGTGTAATCCAAATATTGTAGCCAGCTATGAATACTTAAAGTGAACTTTGAAATTAAAGCAGTGAAATGGAATTATGCTGGCGTTTGAATTTCAACGACACTCGGGTTCATTTCGGAAAAGGAAGGGACCCTGCTTGGCAATGCAATTGGGACAATGAGCAACTAAGGTTCATGCTACGTTGCTGTAATTTTGTGATTTGAACAGTTTGAAAAGCTGAGGTCTGCCATACAGTTCTAAAACTTTACGTGCTTCCAGTCTTCCTTGTTGGTTGATTGAAGGTTTGAAGCCGTCGATCGAGGAGGCGGCGACAGTCACTCATTGTCGGCCGTCGCTGTTGCAGAAGCTGGATGTTCGCGCGCCTTCTTCTCGACACGGTCACCAGACGAAACGGGCTCTTGATGTGCGCCAGCTAATGCTTCCCGTCCGCGACACCATGTCAGAAACTATCATCGCAAGTCGAGCGCAATTACATGCTGGCAAACCCCGAAAGCGCGGCAACTCGCGGGAGGTTCACACAACACACCTGCTCCACTCGCTACCCCAGCCAGACTCTCTCTGCCCGCGCTCCACGCGGCAGAATTAACACTACCAAAGATGCTACACACTTTGATTCTTCACACGACCCATCGATGTAATCGTTCGATAGCAGTTTTCCCTAGGCAAGACCCAGCGTAAAAATACAAATAATATTTACGAAACAAACCAACTATACATCGACATAAGTGCATAAATATATATATACAAACAGTAAAACAATTACAATATATAAAGACACAGAAATGTCATATATTCAGGTAACAAAAATAAGGAAAAAAAATTATAGTACAATAGATGGAAATAGCAGGATATGCATTTCCGGTGTTACAAACACACGGGACTCTGGTAACTTACGATGTCAGCTGATACGTTGGTGAAAAATATACATAACCGTGTCAGCTTTTGGATCCAGTACCTTCCTGGAAAACATCAATTAGTGGTATTGTCAGTTGCTTGACATGGGCCGACAAGAAGATATTTTAATCAGTAATGTGATGACAGTTCGTGATTTTAACACAGACTTGACACTCATCATTGATGATGGACTTTTATCATTTGATGATAGCTTTTTATCAATTGAGGAGGGCTGAGAATATTGCCCAGCCTCGCCGTTACCCTGAGACATTCTGTAACTGCTTCCTATACCACATTACACAGCATTTATATGCAGCAGAAGATGCAAATAAAAAATTTCGAAACCTGTTTTGTGGGTCTATAGTCAGCTTAAATTAGTACAGCTACAGCAAAGTATCGGAGGTTTCATTCAGTTTTGTATTTAAGAGCTTTAATGCCTGTATTTATACAACTGTTTACCATTTGAATTGTCGATCAACCACGTATAACTATTATAGCTGTAGTTGCCCCAGTTTTAAAATTATCTATGAAGAGATACGCGTGAAGTTCTCTGAGGCTACAGACGCTATGATAGCGAATAGCTCAGTAGACATTTCAGTTGAAGAGGAATGAACACCTCTACATCGGTCAGTCACAAAAGTCGAAAGAAAAACTTGGGTACCAGGAAGGTAAGTGCAAAGAAACCAAGGGTAACAGAAGAAATACTTCGATTTATCGAGTAAAGAAGAAAGTACAAAAATATTTAGCCATGTTCAGGAATACAGAAATACAAGTGACTTACGAACGAATAAAATAGGAAGTACAAAGAAGTTAAGGCAAAACGACGGCAATTAAATGTGAACAAACTGAAAAACAAATGACGACGGAAGGACTGTCTCAAAGGAAGAAAAGTCAAAGTGATCTCCTGTGAAATTAAGTACAAGGGAGATAAAATTAAGAGTGCAACGGGAATCCATTGATAATTTCAGAAAAGAGAGCGGATGGGTGGAAAGATTACACAGATGGTCTCTATGAGGAGGAGGACCTCGTCTGATAAGGTGATAGAAGAGACTTGAATCGATAGGGAAGAGTTAGGTGATCCAGTATTAGACCCAGAATTTAAAAGAGCTTTAGATGTCTTAAGATCAAATTAGCGAAAAGAGTTAGGTAATATTCCATCGGAATTTCTAAAATCATTAGGGAAGTTGGAAAAAAACGACTCTTTACGTCGGCGTGTATAATGCATGAGATTAGCGATATACCATGCGACTTTCAGAAAAACATCATCGACACAATTGAGAAGATTGCAAATCATATGAGAGCAATAATTATCGAACAATCAGCTTAACGGCTCCTGCATCCAAGTTCCTGGCAAAAATAAGACACAGAAGAACCGAAAAGAAATCTCAGGATATGTTAGGTGACGATCAGTTTGGCTTTAGGAAACGCAAACGCACCAGAGTGATCGTTCCCATGTTTCGCTTGATAATGAAACCATGACAAGAAGAATCAAGCCACGTTCATAGGATTTGTCGACGTGTGAAAATCATTCGACTGTGTGAAGTGGTGCAAGTTGTTCGAAACTCTGAGAACAGCAGGAGTGAGCTACGGCGAAAGACGAGCATAAACAATATGTGCAAGAACCAAAAGGGTAAAATAAGAATAGAATATCAAGAACAAAGTACTCGGATTAGAAACGGTGTAAGATAGGGATGTGGAGATTAACTCTACTGTTCAATCTATACATTAAAAAGCAATGACGGAAATAAAAGAAAGTGGGATTAAATCTCAAGTTGAAGGAATAATAGTGATAAGATTCACCGACGTCAAGAACAATTACACGATCTGTCGACGGGAATGTACAGCCTAATGAGTACAGAATGTTGACTGAGAGTAAATCGAAGGAAGAAGAAAATAATGAGAAGTATCATAAATGAGAACAGTTACAAATTCAACGTTAGAATTGGGGATCACGAAGTACACGAATTTAAGGAATTCTGCTACCTGGGCAGAGAAACAACATCTCATGGACGGAGCAAGGACATAAACTGTAGACTAGCTCCGGCATAAAAGGCATTCCTGGCCAAGAGAAGTCTACTAGTATCACTCATAGGTCTTAATATGAGAATGAAATTTCTGAGAAGCACACCATTGTATGGTAATGCAACAAGGACTGTGGGAACACTGGAACGGGAAATAGTTCTAACTTCTGAGATGTGGCACAGAAGAATGTTGAAAATTAGGCGAACTCTGCAGAATCGCCGAGGAAAGGAGTGAATGGGAAACCCTGACAGGAAGAAAGGACAGGGTAGTAGGACATATGTTAAGACGTCAAGGGATAACTTCCATAGTACTGGAGGGAGCTGCACACGATAGAAACTGCAGACGAACACGGAGAGTGGCATAGATCCAGCAAATAACTGACAACGTACGTTGCAATTGTCAACTACTGAGGATCCAGAAGAATAAAAGGCAACTCGTTAGCTCTACATCTACATCTATAGTCCGCAAAGTACTGTGAATAACATGGACGAGGGCTCTACCCATTGTACCATCTTTTCCCTGTTCCATTAGTAAGTAAGCGTTCTTCGGATCGTTAGCGCCTACCTTCAAATTACTTCAGCATCTCTGTGACGTTCCCCCACGAGTCAAACAAATCTGTCGACATTCGTGCTGCCTTTCTCTGTATGTATGCAAAATCACCTGTTTTTCCGTTATGGTACGGGTCCCACACACTTGGTCAGCATTCTAAGATGTGTCGCATGCGTGATTTGTAAGTAAACTACTTTGCTGACTGATCAAATTTACTTAATACTCTACTAATAACTGAAGTCTTCCACCTGCTTTACTGAGCCTCCGTGATCGTTCCGTTTCACATTCCTGCATATTGTTGCAGGCAGTTTTCTGGTGAAATGACCGACGCCAATTGGAATTCGTTGACACTGCAGTCATAAGATGTAACATTTTTTTTTTCGTCTTCCGAAGTGCAAAGTCTTACATTTCTGGAGATATAAAGCAAGTAGTCAATCTTTTCACCATTTATAAACGCTATCAAGCTCCGACTGAATATTGGTGTAGCTTCTTCCGACAGTACTTTATTATAGATAACCGCATCATATCCATCTCCGAAACAAATGGCATCTAACAATGTGACTTACACGCTGAAGAACAAAGAAACTGGTATAAAAAATGGCTCTAAGCACTATGGGACTTAACATCTGAGGTCATCAGTCCCCTAGACATCGAACTACTTAAACCTTACTGACCTAAGGACATCACACACATCCATGCCTGAGGCAGGATTCGAACATTTGACCGTAGCAGGAGCGCAGTTCCGGACTAAAGTGCCTAGAACCGCTCGGCCACAACGGCCAGAAAACTGGTATAACATACACATCAAAATACAAGCAGTACATGGAGTTGCGGTCGACAACGCCTATACAGCGTGGCCCATTCATCGTGAGCGAGCCAGGTATCTCACGAAATAAGCGTCAAACGAAAAAACTACAAAGAACGAAACTTGTCTAGCTTGCAGGGGGAAACCGGATGGTGCTATGGTTGGCCAGCTAGATGGCGCTGCCATAGGTCAAACGGATATCAACTGCGTTTTTTTAAACAGGAACCCCCATTTTTGTTACGTACTCGTGTAGTACGTAAAGAAATATGAATGTTTTAGTTGGATCACTTTTTTCGGCTTGTGATAGATGGCGCTGTAATAGTCACAAACATATGGCTCACAATTTTAGACGAACAGTTGGTAACACGTAGGTTTTTTAAATTAAAATACAGGACGTAGGTACATTTGAACATTTTATTTCGGTTGTTCCAATGTGATACATGTACCTTTGTGAACTTATTATTTCTGAGAACGCATGCTGTTACAGCGTGATTACCTGTAAATACCACATTCATGCAATAAATGCTCAAAATGATGTCCGTCAACCTCAATGCATTAGGCAATACGTGTAACGACATTCCTCTCAACAGCGAGTAGTTCGCCTTCCGTAATGTTCGCACATGCACTGACAATGCGCTGACGCATGTTGTCAGGCGCTGTCGGTGGATCACGATAGCAAATATCCTTCAACTTTCCCCACAGAAAGAAATCCGGGGTCGTCAGATCTGGTGAACATGCGGTCCACGGTATGGTGCTTCGACGACCAATCCACCTGTCATGAAATATGCTATTCAATACCGCTTCAACGGAACGCGAGCTATGTGCCGGACATCCATCATGTTCGAAGTAGATCGGCATTCTGTCTTGCAGTGAAACATCTTGTAGTAACATCGGTAGAACATTACGTAGGAAATCAGCATACATAGCACCATTTAGGTTGCCGTCGACAAAATGGGGACCAATTATCCTTCCTCCCACAATGCCGCACCATACATTAACCCGCATAGGTCGCTGATGTTCCACTTGCCGCAGCCATCGTGGATTTTCCGTTGCCCAATACTGCATATTATGCCGGTTTACGTTACTACTGTTGGTGAATAACACTTCGTCGCTAAATAGAACGCGTGCAAAAAATCTGTTATCGTCCCGTAATTTCTCTTGTGCCCAGTGGCAGAACTGTACATGACGTTCAAAGTCGTCGCCATGCAATTCCTGGTGCATAGAAATATGGTACGGGTGCAATCGATGTTGATGTAGCATTCTCAACACCGACGTTTTTGAGATTCCCGATTCTCGGTCAATTTGTCTGCTACTGATGTGCGGATTAGCCGCGACAGCAGCTAAAACACCTACTTGGGCATCATCATTTGTTGCAGGTCGTGGTTGACGTTTCACATGTGGCTGAACACTTCCTGTTTCCTTAAATAACGTAACTATCCGGCGAACAGTCCGGACACTTGGATGATGTTGTCCAGGATACCGAGCAGCATACATAGCACACGCCCGTTGGGCATTTTGATCACAATAGCCATACATCAACACGATATCGACCTTTTCCGCAATTGGTAAACGGTCGATTTTAACACGGGTAGCGTATCAAGAAGCAAATACCGTCCGCACTAGCGGTATGTTACGTGCTACCACGTACTTAGGCATTTTTTACTCTTACAGCGCCATCCATCACAAAGCGAAAAAAGTGGTCCAACTAAAACATTAATATTTCTTTACGTACTACACGAATATGTAAAAAAAAATGGTGGTTCCTATTTGAAAAAAACCAAGTTGATATCCGTTTGACCTATGGCAGCGCCATCTAGCAGGCCAACCATAGCGCCATCTGGTTTCCTCCTTCAAGCTAGACGAGTTTCGTTCTTTGCGGTTTTTTCTTTTGATGCTTATTTCGTGAGATATTTGGCCCGGTCACTATCAATGTGTAAGACAACAAATATCTGGCGCAGTTGTTAGATCGATTACTGTTGCTACAAAGGGCAGGTTATCAAGATTTAAGCGAGTTAGAACGTGATGTTACAGTCGGTACATGAGTATGGGACACAGCGTCTCCAAAGTAGCATGAAGTGGGGACGTTCCCATGCGACCATTTGACGAGTATACCGTGAATATCAGGGATCCGGTAAAACATTAGATCTCCAACATCGTAGCGGCCGGCAAAAGATCCTACAAGAACGTGACCGACGACTACTGAATAGAATCGTTCAACGTGACACATGTGCAACCCTTTCGCAAATTTCTGCAGATTTCAGTGCTAGGCCATCAACAAGTGTCACAGTGCCAATCATTCAACGAAACATCATCGATCTGGGCTTTCGGAGCCGGAGGCCCACTCGTGTACCCTTGATGACTGCATGACACAAAGCTTTACGCCTCGCCTGGATCCGTCAACACCGACATTGGTCAGTTGATTACTGGATACATGTTGACTAGTCGGATGAGTCTCGTTTCAGATTTTATCGAGCGGTTGGACGAACACGGGTATAGAAACCATCTCATGAATCCATGGGCCCTGCATGTTAGCAGGGGACTGTTCAAGCTGGTGGCGGCTCTATAATGGTGTGGGGCGTGTTCAGTTGCAGTCATGTGGGACCCCTGATACGTATAGATACGACTCTGAGAAGTGACACGCACATTAGCATCCTGTCTGATCACCTTCATCCATTCATTGCCATTGTGCATTCCGATGGGCTTGGACCATTCTAGCAGTACAATGCAACACCCCACACGTCCAGAATTGATACAGAGTGGCTGCAGCAACACTCTTCTGAGTTTAAACACTTCCACTGGCCACCAAACTCCCCAGACATGCACATTATTGAGCATATCTGGGATGGCGTGCAACGTGCTGTTCAGAAGAGATCTCAACCCCTACATACTCTTAAGGATTTATGGAGAGCCATGCAGGATTCATGTTGTCAGTTCCCTCCAGCACTACTTCAGACATCAGTCGTGTCCATGCCACGCCGTGTTGCGACACTTCTATGTGCTCTTGTGAGGCCCTACATGATATTAGACAGGTGTACCATTTATTTTTTGGCTCTTCAGTGTATTTTATTTGATGTGTCAGGGGAATTTTAAGGATACCACGATCTTGTTCAATCACCCACTAGGAAAAGGTCTCAAACTTTTGCTATATGTTTTTCATTTGTGTATCTTCTCAGAACACTTCTGCTCTGCTAATGTAGTTCAATATCTAAAGCGTCGCAAATTATATTTGAGCTAAATAATTTGGGCAGCATTTTTACTGAAATAACCCCTTCCGTTTTAGTCAAACATTAACAACTGTCGTCTTAGGAAACCAACTATGATACTTTACGGTTGGGCAATTTTAAAATCCATTATGAAAAAGACCCCTTCAGCTGTAAGATAAACCTTAATTTATGATCCATCTATGTGGGGCGGCGGGCAATAATGAAAGCGGTCGTCATTTAGTTATAATAAGAGAATTAAATTGTCTTTGCGCGCTTTACACCTATCTTTGCGTTTTGAAAGAGCCTAAAAACATTTTTTTGCGGTCAGCCAGAAAGCGGAGCAGAATATACTGACTGAAATTTCCAGTTTGCAGTTCCTCATTATTCTTTGTTCTCACTGAAGGAAAATGTTCCTACTTGTTATTTACTCAGCGGGATAAGGAACCATGCCTACAAATAAAAGTTTTGAGTTTTAACTGGTTCATATATTCTGTAAATCTTCACACGTACAAAATATAATAATATCCCTATCGGAAACAGCACAATTAAGAGTTCAGAGGCGACCTCTACGGACGTTCCAAATAAAATGATCTATCGCCCTGACTTCTAATGACCGAACGTTAATTGCTGGCCGTAAAAGTTCAAAATAATCGCGCCACTTACCTCGCGGTATTGTTAACGTACGGGTGGCACACAAACAGTTACTTACGGGAAATATAGGCTATCGAATACGATGTATAGTCCTCGTGAGTTCGCATCCTGTCGAAGTCCACCCAGCTTTTACGTCATCCGAGGCACAGCACACTCGATTGTTTGAATGGCGCAGACAGTTTGAGATCTCTGCTTGAAAAGCGTCTCTCTCCACTGCCTCTCAGGCTGTGTTTGTGTAGGTGCACAGTGGACAGATACATGGAACATCTGTTATCAAACGCCCTTGGCACAGACAGCGGTATGTAAATGGCCTCTTTCTCGGACACGTATTGATTAATAGCTCTGCTGTTTACCATTTTACAATCTTATTAATTTTTATGTAAATAGAGTTTGCTTTAGTTACTGGAAAAGTTTTAGCTCGGCTGCATTTAAACTTTGCTGCTTCGAAATTCTAGAACGGAACATATGGTTGAAGACTGCCTCTGAAATATGTCTTTAAAATTCCTTGTAACCATTGTTGTTTACAATACGGTCTTGAAACCTGACACTACTCTAGTATTACATGGATTTAATCGAGTGTTGTAATTAGAACTTTCTATTACAAATGCAAATGATACTCTATCATGAATAAGGGCGATTTCGTTCCAAATTTGATGTTTAGTAAGCAGCTTATTGGTGTCACATACTTAATGTTTTGTATGAAATTCAGGCTACATGAGAAGTTTCGTATTTCGGAGTCTAATATTTAGCGCCTTCAATGTTTCGTAAAAACGGCGATTTTGATAAAAATATTGCTGCGATCAGGTTGAGTCTTGTAGCTTTTAACTGTGACTTGCGTTTGAATATTCTGAGGAGTTCCTAGCTTTGTAGTCTAGTTATTCAGCGCAACTTAGTTTTTTTAGAAGATCGTTATTTTGCCCATCATATTCATTTGATCATTCAAATGGTTCAAATGGCTCTGAGCACTATGGGACTTAACATCTATGGTCATCAGTCCCCTAGAACTTAGAACTACTTGAACCTAACTAACCTAAGGACATCACACAACACCCAGTCATCACGAGGCAGAGAAAATCCCTGACCCCGCAGGGAATCGAACCCGGGAACCATGGCGCGGGAAGCGAGAACGCTACCGCACGACCACGAGCTGCGGACTCATCATTTGATCATTCTGAGACCTAATGTTAACATGTAAACTGATGCATACACTGACGATGTTAGGAAAAGTTATTTTAATTTGTAATTCCACTCTTAAAAACATGTTAAGCATGCGTCATGATGACGTGTCGCTGGTAGTAGTTAACTGAGGTACGTCCTATCACTTACGCTCGCCTGATTATCTCTTACACTGAAACAAAGCCTGTTTCCCTTCAACTAATTTTGCGGTGTTAGAGCCGTACCCTCAGCGATACATATTTATTTCACAATTTATTTCAAGCGATAACGAGTAGGTGATCCAACATTCTTTGTCCAGTTGTGATAAAAATATTCAACCGTCAAGAGGTTGGTGGTCCGATTTGAAATAGGCCAGAATGCAGGGATCATAATTTCGATACATGGAATCAAAGCGTTAACGTCGTCGTGGCAATATAAGGACCACAGTAACGCCGTCGCCGGTAAGGAAAACGAGCGCATGCGCGTAAGAATGTCCGCTTGACCGTTGAGTGTCTTCATCACAATTACCCAAAGGATGCTGGATCATCGACTGGTTATCGTTCGAAATAAATTATGAAATAAACATATAGACCTGAGGATATGGCTCTAACGCAGCGAAACTAGTTTGATCATAAATAAAGGTTTATCGTACAACTGAAACGGTATATTTCATCGTGGGACAGTTCTACAACCGTGAGAGCCCACATTACGAGATTTGCTGTATTTAATCTTTGGTCCCACGAAAATTTCACATTTTTCTTCGTACCTGGTGACGGCTTAACAGCCGAAAGCCACGTTGTAAAGTAATAAGTATTGTATAAAGATACACCAGAGTCTTTTTTTTTCATTTATAAAAATATAGTATATTTGGAAGTAGTTGTTGTTCGCCTTGTAAAACCTTCATTTTGTAACACAGCTGACATTAATGTAACTGGGCTTCCTCTTTTGATGCTCGTCAATTGTCTGGAGGGGCATTACTGCAAAGGACATTTGATTCTAAAGCATTATGTCAGGGTGAAAACACTAAATAAATTACTTTTTCTCTCTTAACAACATGCGGGCAGGGTGGGTTCTTCCTTGGCTCGGGTATGAGGTAGAATGAAACAGCATTTCTACGTAAGATAACTTTTATTGAAAGTTTTGTGCAACGGTTTCCTTACTGGATTGTTCTGGCTGGGAGAGCGGCAGCTGTGTCGTTTGTGAAGCCTTGCTGCGTGAGCGGCGGCGTCTTATTACACCTGGCGGTGTATATCTCGTGTGGCTGTTTCGCCGAGTTGACTGGAGACGCGCATCGCGGTGTGGCCCGTTTAATTATTGAGAACGAAGTCGTGAATCGGATGGTAATACCTTGGATGTGGTGTCCCAGTGTTTCTCTTCTCTAAGCGGCCGCGTGTGTCAGTGTTGTGCGTCGGCAAGCAGAACGGCGCGGCGGGGGAAGGCCAGTGTCCCGGACTCGATCAACGGACTCCAGGTTGCCAGTCTTCGGCTGTCAGATGTTCATCCCACCTCACAGGTGACTGCTGATGTGAGGCCCTCTCCCTCCCGCCCTCACGAGCCACCTGGATACGTAACAATCAGTCTTCAAATACCTTCTAACTTCTGTCTTCTGCCGGCGAGGCTGCTGCTTGCTATTCCATTACAGCGGCGGACTTGGTGCTTCGGTGTACGATGTAGTCTCTTCCTGCATGACGGTCTTCAGCTCCGAAACTGAACTGAAAAACTACACCTCTCGAGCCCACTGCGTCTCGCATATTTATTCACTTCAGTTCACTGGAGGTGAACGACTTCACGGTCATTGCCTCTTCTGTCACGTTGAAAAGCTTCTCGAAGAATCTTCTTAACGTCGGTCATTAGCTCTTGGAATGTAGGCGAGGGCCTTTGATCACATGCGACAACTGAGAAACACGTGAGCCGGTCATTGCCTCTTCTGTCATGTTGAAAAGCTTCTCAAAGAATCATCTTAACGTCGGCCATTGGCTCTTGGAATGTAGGCGAGGGGCCGGCCGAAGTAGCCGTGCGGTTAAAGGCGCTGCAGTCTGGAACCGCAAGACCGCTACGGTCGCAGGTTCGAATCCTGCCTCGGGCATGGATGTTTGTGATGTCCTTAGGTTAGTTAGGTTTAACTAGTTCTAAGTTCTAGGGGACTAATGACCTCAGCAGTTGAGTCCCATAGTGCTCAGAGCCATTTGAACCATTTTTTTTGTAGGCGAGGGCCTTTCATCACATGTGACAATTTAGAAACACGTGAGCCGGTCGGGCGATGCCCTGACGGCTGAATCGACAGCTTCCACTTATGTGGGGACGGCGGTGGCTTCTCCTGACGTGCTGACTTCATGGACATTGGCTCTTTTGTCACTGGTGCACTGCCCGCTGTTTGCCAGTGTGTAATTCTTCTAAACTAAACTAAGTTTTTCATTTATTTTCTAATTTCTGCTTCACTTCATATTGATTTCACTAATTTATTTACCTACCTTAAGTACCACTCAAAAATTTTAATTAAATGATGTTTCAGTTGACACGATTTCTATTCTACAATTTTATGTAATACACTGATGTTACACACTCCGCAATATTCTAAAATAACAATCTGTGACAAATATATTTGCCTCTGCCTCTTATATACATTTAGTTATGGAACGAGACAAGCATTAATTAAACGAGAGGTCTTACAAGTGTGGAAGCTCTAGAAACGAGAGTGTCGATATTATTTGGCCGCACTCCTGTAGCAGCCTACGTAGCTACCACAAGGTGGATGTCACGTGACCCGTGCCCCGACACGGGATGCCGGCAGCGGAGCCGAACGCGATGCAATTACGTGCGTTAATTAGGGATCCGCTGCTCGGCGCCCCACCCGGGCTTCGCTAATCGCGGCGCGAAAACCGGCGGAATAAGCGGCGCCGCTGATGGCGCCATACATAGTGTATGTACCGCGGCGGGGCGGGGCTCAGGCGTGGCCCGGTGCGAACGGACGCTGAATGTTTAAAGTCGGCGGCGCCTGGGGACCGAACAGAGGGCGCCCGCGCAGCGACGAGGCCGGGGCGTGCGGCGGCGGGTCTGCGGCTCCGTAGCTACGCCCACAGCCGCCACCGAGGTCTGCAGCAACGTGCGCCGTGTTAGAGCCAAGTGTGCGAGTCGGAGCTGTGGGCTCCACAGGTGTGAAACGAGCCACGGCGATACTGTGCCACTGCAGGAACAGAATGTGTTACCATGTGTGGAAAAATATTATCACCACCAGGGTTTATTGGCGAAAATTTGAAAATCTGTGTCGAAAGAGACTTTGACACATTGCTTCTTTTCGATTTGAACCACGGAATTCTGATTCATATACTATCTACATCTACATCTACATGGATACTCCGCAAATCACATTTAAGTGCCTGGCAGAATCGAACCACCTTCACAATTCTCTATTATTCCAATCTCGTATAGCGCGCGCTAAGAATGAACATCTATGTCTTTCTGAACGAGCTCTGATTCCCCTTATTTTATCTTGGTGATCGTTCTTCCCTATGTAAGTCGGTGTCAACAAAATATTTTCGCATTCGGAGAAGAAAGTTATTGTGCCATTTCTCTGGCGCGTTGCGTATCCGGCACTATCAAATGGTTCAAATGGTTCTGAGCGCTATGGGACTTAACATCAGAGGTCATCAGTCCCCTAGAACTTAGAACTACTTAAACCTAACTAACCTAAGGACATCACACACATCCATGCCCGAGGCAGGATTCGAACCTGCGACCGCAGCGGTCGTGCGGTTCCAAACTGTAGCGCCTAGAACCGCTCGGCCACCCCGGTCGGCGCGGCACTATCGATAGCGAGTTGTATTTCTGTTTCCGTCTCGTTCGGCCTGCGCAGGCGCTGAGGCTGCTGCTGCCCTCTGGAGCGTTTTTCGTGGGGGGGGGGGGGGGGGGCGCGCACGCTCGGCTCGGCAGTAGGATTTTCACCGAGCTGGTGGTATTTTGCCTTACGCCCCGGCACGGAGGTGTGGTCTCGTTGTTGGCGGGCCTCGTTGATTTGGACGTTGGTGACGTGCTGTAGTGGGCAACTGATGGATCCCCGCAGGCGATCGCTCGAGGTTCTCCGCCTCTGAAAAGCGTGCCACGATATCGCTTGGGTTTCCGCACCCAGGAGTTGTAAGGACTGCAGGGCTGGCCTTCTGTGTGTTTGCTCTGTCCGGTCTGCGTGGCGGGGTTCGTTTCACCTTACTTCAGCTGTTGTTGATATTTTCTGAGTGATTCCGTTTTGGCCGGAGTCTAGGTGTCGAGTTTTCTGCTGGTCTGTACCCGGTCGTCGCCCCCGTTTTCCCGCCCGGGAGGCAGCCGTATCTGTTGGTGGGAATTATTTGGCAGTGTGTGTTTTGCGTGGACCCGGCGTGCTCACGCGCCCTGATTCTGAGTTGAAATTACTGTGGTCAGGCTGGCTCGGTTGCTGGAGTGTGTGTTATTGGTTTTCTGGCTTGCTGGGGACTGCGCGCGCGCCTGTTCCGTTTTGTGATGTGGCAGCAGTCTGATATTTTTATGTGTGCTTGTTAAGTTGCTAGCAATTGCTTTTAGCCTTGTGCTTACTTATTTTTATTTAAATTGCTGGGCATTGTCATTTGCCTGTTCTTTTACCTTTATTTATTTGTAGTGTCAATTAAGCCTAAGACGATGTCCAAGGTGCTAGCAACTGATTTTAGCCTCGTGTGTACTTAATCCTATTTAAATTCTTGGGCATTGCCATTTACTTGTTCTTTTACTCTTATTTATTTGTTGTGACAGTTAGCCCTAAGATGATGTCAGACCTTGGTATCTGTCAACCTTATTTTGGCTACTAGCGCTCAGGTGCAATATTGCCGGGCCCATTCCGGATTTGGTCATTATGTGAGACCCTTTTATACCGTAGTTTTAGTAGTAGGTTTGGCAAGTGCACTTGCGTATGGTATTTATTACGTCCCCCCCCCCCCCCCCCCCCCCTCTTCCTTCTTCGTGTAAACGGATTTTGGTAAGATTGCTAGGTGGTCTGTGTTCTTTTATTACCTATGTAAGATTGACCGCTTCCGCAGTCGTAACATGTTTTGACCGGCAAGCGGCCCATGTTGGCTAGAGTTTGAATGTGGTCTGCGCTGTTGAAATTCGCAAACTTTCTGTAGGGAAGCAAATGTCAGTCTTTGCCGTACATATACTTATTAATTGAGCTAGTCATGTACGTCTTGTTGTGTTAAGGGCTTTACGGCATTTTTAATTTAGATACCTTTTGGAAATTTTATCATTTTAAAGAAGGTATAGTAAGGAGTAACTTCGACTGCAAATTTAATTGTAAATTATATATTTGTGCTTCACATTATAAAATTTAACTTTATTAGGTGGAAGTATGTAGTTATGCACAATGATTATTTGTTATTGTATCAAATTGTAAACAGTTTTGTTTTGCAGTGACTCAAACGACAAACAACATTTTTATTACCTCATATTGTAAGCTGCTTGATTTGTTTGTGTCACTGTAATTTGTAAGCCACAGTGTAACTTATTACAATTAATTAATTGTTTTGGGGAAATAAACCTTGAATTGTATGTCCCCTTTTTATTAACCGAATCCCATCCAAATCGTCCGTTCAATTGGTGATTGGAATTTCGTGAGAAGATTCTGTCGCAACGAAAAACGCCTTTCTTTTAATGATGTCCATCCCAAATTCTGTATCATTTCTGTGACACTCTCTCTCATATTTCGCGATAATACAAAACGTGCTGCCTTTCTTTGAACTTTCTCGATGTACTCAGTCAGTCCTATCTGGTAAGGATCCCACACCGCGCAACAGTATTCTAAAAGTGGACGGACAAGCGTAGTAGGTCTGTTGCATTTTCTAAGTGTCCTGCCAATAAAACGCAGTCTTTGGTTAGCCTTCCCCACAACATTTTCTGTGTGTATCTTCCAATTTAAGTTGTTCGTAATTGTAATACCTACGCGTTTAGTTGAATTTATGGCTTTCAGATTAGACTGATTTATCGTGTAACCGAAGTTTAACGCGTTCCTTTTAGCACTCATGTGGACAACCTCACACTTTTCGTTGCGGCTGCTCCCGGCGGAGGTTCGAGTCCTCCCTCAGGCATGGGTGTGTGTGAGCTTAGGGACTGAAGACCTTAGCAATTAAGTCCCATAAGATTTCACACACATTTGAACAATTTTCGTTATTTAAGGTGAACTGCCACTTTTCGCACCATTCCGATATTTCTTCTAATTCGTTTTTCAGTTTGTTTTCATCTTCTGATGACTTTATTAGTCGATAAACGACAGCGCCATCTGGAAACAACCGAAGATGGCTGGTCACATTGTCTCCCAAATCGTTTATATAGATAAGAAACAGCAAACGGCCTATAACACTACCTTGGGGAACGCCAGAAATCACTTCTGTTTTACTCGATGACTTTCCGTCAGTTACAACGAATTGTGAACTCTCTGACACGAAATCACAGATCCACTCACATAGCTGAAACGCTATTCCATAAGCATGCAATTTCACTGCGAGCCGCTTGTGTGGTATAGTGTCAAAAGCTTTTTGGAAATCCATACATATCGAATCGATCTGAAATCCCTTTTCAATAGCACTCAGATCTTCATGTGAATAAACAGCTAGTTGTCTTTCAAAGGAACGATGTTTTGTAAACCCCTGTTGACTGTGTGTCAATAGACCGTTTTCTTCGAGGTAATTCATTATGTTCGAACACAATATGTGTTCTAAAATCCTGCTGCATATCGACGTTAATGATATAGGCCTGTAATTTAGTGGATTACTCCTACTACCTTTCTTGAATATTGGTGTGACCTGTGCAACTTTCCAGTCTTTGGGTTCGGATCTTTCGCCGAGCGAACTGTTTTATATGGTTGTTAAGTATGGAGCTAATGCATCAGCATACTCCGAAAGGAAACGTAATTGGTATACAGTCCGGACCAGAGGACTTGCTTTTATCAAGTGATTTAAGTTGCTTCGCTACTCCAAAGATATTTACTTCAACGTTACCCATCTTGGCAGCTGTTCTCGATTCGAATTCTGGAATATTTACTTTTTCTTCTTTTGTGAAGGCATTTCGGAGGGCTGTGTTTAGTAACTCTGCTTTGGCAGCACTGTCTTCGATGGAATCTCCATTGCTATCGTGCAGGGAAGGCATTGATTGTTTCCTGCTGCTAACATACTTCACATACGACCAGAATCGCCTTGGATTTTCTAACAGGTTTCGGGACAAAGTTTCGTTGTGGAAACTGTTATAAGCATCTTGCATGGAAGTCTGCGCTAAATTTCGAGCTTCTGTAAAAGAACGCCAATCTTGGGGATTTCGCGTCTTTTTAAATTTGGCATGTTTGTTTCGTTGCTGGCCGGGGTGGCCGAGCGGTTGTAGGCGCTACAGTCTGGAACCGCACGACCGCTACGGTCGCAGGTTCGAATCCTGCCTCGAGCATGGATGTGTGTGATGTCCTTAGGTTAGTTAGGCTTAAGTAGTTCTAAGTTCTAGGGGACTGATGGCCTTAGAAGTTAAGTCCCATAGTGCTCAGAGCCATTTGGACCATTTTTTTGTTTCGTTGTTTCTGCAACAGCGTTCTAACCCTTAAAGGGTACCAAGGAGGATCAGCTCCGTCTTTTGTTAATTTATTTGGTATAAATCTCTCAATTGCTGCCGATACTATTTCCTTGGGTCCAAGCCACATCTGGTCTACTCCTATATTATTAATTTGGAATAAGTGGAGATTGTCTCTCAGGTAGGCGTAAAGTGAATTTTTACCTGACTTTTTGAACAGGTATATCTTTCCCTTACTTTTAGATGTTTTGAGGATTACAATTTTCAATCTCGCTGCGACAACCTTGTGTTCACTAATCGCTATATCGGTTTTGATCCTCATTATTAACTCAGGTTAAGTGTGTTTTCACAACCGTTTACTATTCACGTGGGCTCATGAACTAACTGCTCGAAATAATTTTCAGAGAATGGGTTCAGCACAATTCGGATGATATTTTATTCGCACCTCCGGAATTAGACATTTATTTTCGCCAAAATATCGAGGGTAAATTAAAGTCACCACCAACTGTTATCGTATGATTCTGATACGTGTTTCAAATCAAACTCAAGCTTTCTTTGAACCTTTCAGCAACTGTATCATCTGAATTGGGAGGTCGGCAAAAGCATGCAGTTATTATTATGGACTTAACTAAATGCCTTCAGCCTGCTTTTCGCTTGTGATATTACACCGGTGAAATTTGTGGAAAAGCACTCGTTTGACATATGCCCTATTCCAAATGGTTTCCGAGTCAGAACATTTTTAATCTACATTTCTATTTATTTACTGCATTATTCGTTGTCATTGTTTACAATGTACCACAGTAATACAGAGGAAGTTGAAACGAACATTTTTATGAAGGACCCTGCGACGGAACTCTCTCTTAGTCCACTGTCACTGAAGCAAGCTGCAAACTGATATTCACCTACCTCAGATCGACGTCTGCTCAGTGTCCCTTCACTCTGCAACGTAGATACTTACAAGGTGGTTAAAAAGCGGCGTTGATGGAAACAGCACCTAATATTTACAGTTACTGAGGCAGCGTAAATCTCGTTA
The DNA here is from genome assembly GCF_021461395.2 of Schistocerca americana. Taxonomy (NCBI): domain Eukaryota; kingdom Metazoa; phylum Arthropoda; class Insecta; order Orthoptera; family Acrididae; genus Schistocerca; species Schistocerca americana. The sequence goes on along the minus strand of NC_060125.1, from coordinate 584,678,712 downwards.
TGATTGTGATTCTTCAGTTTCTCCCGGCGCATTTGTTGCTCGAACAGTCCACGGGTATACTGCCGGTTCATAGTGTCCAACGGGGACAATATTTCAGCGATCAGACATGTCGCCATCATCAGGTGCGCTGACGAACCGAGCTCCTGAGGGCGGGCGTCCGATTTAAGTCCCCTCCCCCCACTGGCCAATCTCTTCGCCGTCCGCGCCCGCGCGCCGGCGGTCGCGAAGACGTGGGCGTCGGAATCTGTCGTAGCGTCGATGTGCTTGCTACGTCCGCCCTAGTCGCCAGTTCGTACTTCTTGCTGAGAGTCTTCTTAATTACATTCAATGCCGGGTCCCAAGCCTTGCTGAGATTGTAGCCGCAATCTCGGTTGATAAGATCTTCCCTGGTGCGAATTTCGATAGCCTCCCTCATAACGCTGTTCCAGTATTTAGAGGCCTGAGCAAGGATCTTGGTAGGCTCATAATCCGTCTCGTGTTTCTCGGACCAACAGTGCTCTGTTACCGCCGACTTATTTGGATATTTGAGTCGACTGTGCCTTTGATGTTCTCGGCAACGATCTTCGATGGTGCGTAGTGTCTGTCCGATGTAAGTCTTCCCACACTCACAGGGAATTTGGTATATGCCGGCCTTCCTCAAACCGAGGTCATCTTTCACACTTCCCAGTAATGCCTAATGCCAGTGTTTTATTGGGCGGGCGAAAGACGGTTTTAATTCGGTGTTTCTTTAATATACGCCCTATTTTCACCGATAGTGCGCCATTGTACGAAATAAAGGCAGTGGCTACCTCTTCTTCCGTGACTTCATCCGTCTCCACAGGTTGTCCTGTGGTGGTGGGACGGAGAGCGCGTCTAATCTGCCATTTCGAGTACCCGTTTTTTCGGAACACGGTTTTGAGGTGTTCCAATTCCTGGGGCAGATTCTCTGCGTCTGAGATGCTGCGTGCCCTGTGTACTAGTATTTTTAGTACTCCATTCCTCTGAGAAGGGTGGTGGCAGCTGTCTGCATGCAGGTACAGGTCAGTGTGCGTTTTCTTCCTGTACACATCGTGGCTCAGGGTACCATCAGCTCTTCTCTTGACCATGACGTCCAGGAATGGTAATATTCCTTCTGCTTCGGTCTCCATAGTGAATTTGATGTTTGGATGTATGGAGTTTAGGTGTGTAAGGAAATCCAGGAGCTCGTTGTGATTGTTCCTGTAAATATTCATAATAAATTTTCGGGTGGAGGAACCGGGTCCTGATCTTCATTGAAAGTTCTGAAATCTGGTAAAAGTAGGTTTTATTTTCTTTGCTTAAATATATGTCATCAGCCCACATTTAATTAGCAAAACTGCTATTATAAGTTCCCAGTGTATGTCACACGTAAAGCAGCCAGAATTGTCGTAAGTCCATTCCGAAAATAAGCACGTGAATATACTGTCAGTTTCTACACATAACCTTGATTCTTACATTAGTCATTCAGTGGATTTCTTTCACTAAGATTGCTCGCCGAATATATTCTGTAGTAGAACACAGAACATCGCCACGTGGAATTTTCTAAGTCCAACAAGTCACAGGTGTATATCTCCCGTACAAAATATCCCACGACGCCTACTTTTGCAAACTATTCGTAGCAACAAAAGCTACCATTTCAAAGCCATCAGAACGCGAAGGACCGAACATTTCTTCATCTTACACATTTTACGGACAGACACATTTAAAATGACCTTCGCGTTTGACAAGCTAGTCCACGACTCCTCCCTCTCCAGCTACTGATGCAACCTAAGTATCTCGCGGTGCGCGGGAAGCATACTGACTTCCGATAGGCTGTTCGAAAGGGCCAGCCAATTCGATCACACCTTCTAGATCTTACTCGCGCCAAGACTCTTCTGAGCCAATCAGTACATCAGATACATTGGCGTCACTTCGACAAGCAAATTATTACTATTATGTTTATTAATTGAAAGTAAACGAAAATTTATCTGGAGATAACTTTAGAAAATTGATTATATCGTTACCGACTTTCTGGCTGCTTTATTACATAAGCAAACACTCATAGACATACGTCATCTGCCAGTTAAGAGGACTTACAATTTTCATGACACCCTGATGGCGAAACACTTGCTAGTTACGTAAGATGTATTACCATACAAAATTTGAAATTTGACGTATGTCTCCCACACGCACTCACATTCATTCTCATTTACTCTCACCTTAACACAAAATATAAATACTAACTATTAAACTGTTGTTTTCGTTACGAAAGAAAAATTATCGAAAGTTTAGAATTGAAAATGTATATAAAATCAATCGGCACAATGAGAGTGCTATTACTGTTTTCAAATAACAAATGATATATAAACTATTATGGTTCCTATCTGAATTTACTTTCTTAAGTTTCGGTCAAGTACTTTTTAATGCGTTTTTCATATCTCCGGAACTATTATAGGAAGCAGTATCAAATTCTGACACACTTTTCGTCTGAGTAACAAAAGGTCCCGTACCACTTTTGGAATAAAACAAATAATATTTAACATAGCTATTTAGTTTATTAGGTGAGGTGAATAAGTGGATCTGTACGTGGCACTCAAAAGCATTCCCACCCTCTGCCAGAAGGGCAGGTGGCTGATGACGCAATCGGCAGGCCACAAGTCGGCCGCCGCTGGGTGCTACTGTACTGCAGGCTTCCAGTACAGTTCGTCATAACGTAACGAAACCTACTGCAAAAATCGTTGGTCGCGGCTTAACCCGCGACGTTACAACCCTTGTGGTCTATTGAGTCGGGAAACTACCTCAAACTGGCCTACAAAAAGTACCTAAGCTACAGCGCACGCAAGTCGAGCGAGATTTTCAATATTCCCACGAATTCTCCACGCAAACTGTTAGTCCTAGTCAAAAAATGAACAGGACCTCTTTTGTAGGAAATTTAATTTAGTTTAATTGTGTACTGGGAAACGTTTTCGTTGAAGTGTGCCGTTTTAGAGTTATTAAGGAAAAACGTACAAAAGTGATATTAAATGTGTTCTATCTCAGAAACCATTCGCAATAGGGCATACGTCCATATGAAGTTTTTTGTTGGGTATCGCTAGTACTACCGCGTTTCAAAGCATGTAACTTCCCTCCTGATTCACCCTACATACTAGAGCCATTCCTCTGTAGCTTTGCCCGAATATGTGTTCGACACTGTATTAAACACTGCTCCTCCTCCTTCTCTCTGTCCACCTCATCCATCCAACTTTATCTCCTCCTATCACTCTTGTCTCTTTATCCCCTCCTTCCCCTCTCTGTGTCCTTTCCCACCACCTCCTCTCTGCGCTCATATCTTTCTGTCCCCTCCCTCAGACCACACGCTGCGCCCCCTCTTTCATTGCATCTCTTCCTCCCTGTCTTCTACCTGCCCACTACCTCTCTACACCTTCCACCAGCCTCACGCATCTTCCACTTCTCCCTCTCACTGTCCATTTCCTCCTCTGTGTCACCCTGCCCATCCCCTCTTCCGTCCATTTCAGTGTGAACCCAGCTGTGCTCATTAGCATGTGCGGTCCCTGCAACACAGTTCTATAAGGCAAGCCAGTACTACTCCTACAACAACACACCAATGATGCATTGCAGGCTCAGCGGAAGGGCCTGGAAATGATTTATTTGGCACTGGTGTATAGGTCCATGAAGCAGGTAGACACTATTCCAACGAATCATGCTTGTCTTGCAAAGTAGCCTATATGCCAGGGATTGGAGAAGAAACGTTTATGCCTGAATTTCTGCACCTATTGGAGCTAGCAGTTTACAAACCCCTACCGTTTGGAGGTCTGTGCCTTCTTGGGCTGATACTGATGTAGACCTTTGGTGGGAGATCAGGAACATACACATGGTCACCCGGTTTTCGAATCATTCAAGAAAAATTTACATAACTGACCCTCCAAAAATGAACCTCCAACCCACACACATCCCTCACCACTTACGATTGCTGTTCGTGGCATTCCATTCTATCATTGTATAAAAATCTGCGAGTGCACGAATTATTTCCGTAGTTTGACCATTTTTCGTCTTCATTGACTTGCCTATCATGTCACTGACTTTGGTGAGCACTTACAAAATGGAAAACTAACGTTTCCGTAAATTTTAAGTAACAGTTATGTGAATTTAACTGGCCTAAAATAAACAAATATATATTTGTATTCGCCAGGCCTTCTCACTACTAATCAATGGTGCTCGTCAGGGTTAAGTCTGCATGTAATTGTCCACGTACTTAGTTTTAGCGTGACGTTTACAAAAGTCGTTTACTTGTCATTACTGTCACAGGCACATCTGAATTAATAATGTTAACGGAATAGCCAACTATGCTGATGGCATACTAGCCCACTCAATAGGGACCAAGAACTGTCGAATATTGGGAATAGCCTGTGTAGTCGGAAATTATTCTGCAGTGATAGGAGGGAAAGCCACAAAGAACGTAGTAGAAATCCTGACTGGTTATGGATGAGTTTTAGGACGCAGGTACGCTTGAAGGTCAATTTTGTAAGTTTTTCTTGAATAACTTGAAAAACATGGATTGCAGCGGAAATGTATTACGGTACCAAATTTAACTACACTAAATTTGCTACAAAAGGGTCTTGTTCTTTTCTCTGTAGGACTTATAGTTTGCGTGGGGAGTGCTAGAGAATATGAAAATCTAGTGCGTGTATTTGAAGGTCAGGTATATCATTCCAGGTTACGTAAAACGACAGAGGATGTGGCAGCTCAACCATCCTGTGTATAACATATATACGGGTTGTAAAGAATACCTTGGAAAGCTTGTAAGGATAAATAACTGTTAAGGAAAACTTCTACACAATGCGACGTTCTCAAGTCAATTAGCATTACAGCTAGCCAGTCACGCAGCAGTGTGCGCAAATTCAAGCGTCCCGCCAAAGACGATGCCACTAAACGTGTTCCGCGTTTCCCTTCGTAATACCGAACAAGAGACGAGTAGAAAAACTGGACATGGGACCGTAGTAGGGATGGTACCCAAGTCAAAGGCTGACCAGACACGTGTGCTACAATCTACGCTGTGAGAACAATTAACACTAATTTTATCTCACGTGGCACTTGAATTTGCGTGCACAGCGGCCTGAGAGGCTAAGTTCAATGCTAGCTAACACCGAGATGGCGCATTGTATCGAATTGTTTTCTGACAATACCAGAAAACATGTCATGAGGATGAAAGGCAATCTCTAAATGGTCATTAATTATTAAAATAAGTTACACAAATGAAGGACAAGCTACTCAACACGCTGTTATTCCATGAACGCAAGTTGCCATGGCCAAATGACTACAGAAATAGCACGCTTTTTGTTGTAGGAATTTAATATTGACGTTGCTCTGCGGTGAGGTTTCGCTCCACGCAACACTTAAAGGAGAAGGTCGAAATCTACATCTACATCCATTCTCCGCAAGCCACCTGACGGCATGTGGTGGTGGGTACTTTGAGTACCTCTATCGGTTCTCCGTTCTATTCCAGTCTCGTATTACTCGTGGAAAGAAAGATTGTCGGTATGCCTCTGTGTGGGCTCTAATCTCTATGATTTTATCCTCATGGTCTCTTCGCGAGATATGCGTAGGAGGGAGCAATATACTGCTTGACTCCTCGGTGAAGGTATGTTCTCGAAACTTCAACAAAAGCCCGTACCGAGCTACTGAGCGTCTCTCCTGCAGTGTCTTCCACTGGAGTTTATGTATCATCTCCGTAATGCTTTCGCGATTACTAAATCATCCTGTAACGAAGCGCGCTGCTCTCCGTTGGATCTTCTCTATCTCTTCTATCATCCCTATCTGGTACGGATCCCACACCGGTGAGCAGTATTCAAGCAGTGGCCGAACAAGTGTGCTGTAACCTACTTCCTTTGTATTCGGACTTCATTTCCTTAGGATTCTTCCAATGAATCTCAGTCTGGCATCTACTTTACCGACGATCAACTTTATATGATTATTCCATTTTAAATCACTCCTAATGCCTACTCCCAGATGATTTATGTAATTAAGTGCTTCCAGTTGGTGACCTGCTATATTGTAGCTAAATGATAAAAGATCTTTCTTTCTATGTGTACGCAGCACGAATATAGGCTAGCTAAGGCTTTTACCCCATTTGTCTGTTAATGATTACATTATTATAGAAACCCTGGGCTGGTACAATGACAAGGGTCTTCCAAAGTTATGGGGAATTAAACAATTAAAAAAATTCTTAATATTTTAAATAATTTATTTGAAAAACCGATAAAAAGCGCCGATGTTTTCTTGCGTCCAGGTATGGGCTACTTTTAACACGAAGGGAAAATTATTTAAAAACAAGTTTGAGGTGCAAGTTTATTTGCAGTAATGACAAACATAAACTCCACTGTCCGTCCCTGCACATTCATTGCGCGCTCACATACGGCTCTCGATACACTGAATTCATGTTTCTCCGTTGGCGGCCACCGAAATTGGGCTGTCGCGTAATAAGCAGGATTCATCTGTCTCAGAAGATGTGTGGTACTCAAAAAGATCGAAATCACTTTCATCTTCGTCTAGCTTAGGCTCATCCTCATTAGATAATTCGTCAAACTAAAGTAGGTCTACTTTCTTTTTCTTCTGTAGCTTTATTTTTTGTCTCTATTGCCTTCTTTATTTGATTTTCTAACCTGCTTCTGTCTTTGACCGGGAAATGTTAGCTACCTCTTCCTCTTCAGTGACCTGTCCAAGGAACTTGCGAGCTCTTGCATATACGGTGGTTCTGTAATCTAGCGAGCTTTTGCAGATTTCCGACGTCTATTGCTTGTTTTCTTTGTGAGTGTGGGTGGTGCGGAAATGTTAAAAGGGCTGACAGGAGTCGAAGTTTCTAGTTGAGCAACTGATAAGAAAGTAAATTCAGGAAACAATCCTGGCTGAGGAGAGGTTAACCTGAATTTGTTGGTAGGTTTACCGTTCGAGGTTCCGTGTTATCCGTTCACGACGGTCCTGGCTCAGGATCGCTGGATAGGCGAGATTAATGGCGATTCAGAAAAAGATCTGCGCAGCTCCTACCAGCTGCGTTAGTGATGAAGGGTGCGTTAATATAATTCCTCTCTGCCTTAACAATCGCCGTAAATTCTAATCAGATAAGGTACAGGGTGTACATAAAGTCCGGGAACACTTTCAGTTATTTACTGCACAAGAACTAAACACTGTACAGATGTCATACATACTGCATTTTGAAGAGAAGCTCTGAACGTTTTTTTTAAAAAAAAAGCATTCGATATGCGAAACATGAGTGACCCGGCAGACGTCAATACGGTAATCGAATTCTTGCCATACCCGTCCCAGCATGGCAAGAATTGTCGATTGTGGCAGTCGCTTCCCGTAGTCTCTCCCGGAGCTCTGTTCAATCACGTAGTAAAGGCGGTACATTCACCAGATCTTTAATGTGTTCCCACAGAAAAAAGTCACACGGAGTGAGAAGTGATGTTTTTGTCGAACTCCAACACACAGAAAGCTCGCTCCGTACCTGCAACCGCCATGTCTGCGATTAGCTCAGACTGTCAGCAAATTACAAATCTACGCTGTGGCGGTATACATGAAAAAAAAACTTTCTGGGTTTCTCTTCAAAATGACATATTTATGGTATCTGCACGATGTTTGGTTCTTGCCAGCCGGTGTGGCCGAGCGGTTCTAGGCGCTTCAGTCTGGAACCGCGCGATTGCTACGGTCGCAGGTTAGAATCCTGCCTCTGGCATGGATGTGTGTGATGTCGTTAGTTTAGTTAGGTTTAAGTAGTTCTAAGTTCTAGGGGACTGATGACCTCAGATGTTAAGTCCCATAGTGCTCAGAGCCATTTGAACCATTTTTTAAATTTTTTTTTTTTGTTCTTGTGCAATAAATAATTGAAAGTGTTCCCGGACTTTATGTACACCCGGTATAACCGAGAAACCATTTTTTCCGTAGTTAACAACTCAGAAATAAGTTCTTCTTCCAGTCGTGGTCCAAAATCAGAAGGCCTACATAGCTGGCGGCAGCAGCTGCTGGTGTAACATCTGTTTCCATACGCAAAGTCTGTACGGTATTCAAGGCGTTATAAAGGCAAAATGTGGACACACCCCACAACAATATCACATACTTTTGCAGCCTTTAAAGTTCCCATTTTCTTCGCCCTCACGGCAGTGATGGCTCCAGCCAAATTGGTTCAAATGGCTCTGAGCACTATGGGACTTAACATCTATGGTCATCAGTCCCCTAGAACTTAGAACTACTTAAACCTAACTAACGTAAGGACATCACACGCATCCATGCCCGAGGCAGGATTCGAACCTGCGACCGTAGCAGTCGCACGGTTCCGGACTGAGCGCCTAGAACAGCTAGACCACCGCGGCCGGCTGGCTCCAGCCACCTTCAAGGGATCTCACGCTTTCATTTTGTCCTTGGCTTGATATTTAGGCTTGTTACGTGGCGTCCTGAGAAACAAATGATGAGTAGATTTCAACTAAAATTATAAGAATGTACATTGGTCCAAATATGCACTAGCCCGTAATTAGACCCTTCATAGTAGCCCGTATTTGGATCACAGCGGTGTTCCTGCGAAATGGCCCTAACTGTCATCATTACAAAATACTACAGAACAATGTAAACGGACTACATGCAGAGCTAAGTCGAATTCTAAAGAAAATGATTAAGCACATACCTGTCGATAGGGTGCAATCCACAGGATCGAGGTATTCACGTGCACAACCTCACTGCAGCCAAGCAATATGCATTCGCACTATCACTTCTCAACTGTCGTCCCAGGAGGTGGTGAGGGGCAGACACGGCCAGGTGGCAGCAATTCCTGCGCACCCAGGTCTCCTTCTTCACATTTATACCACTGCCCATATTTGGACATTATATTCTATGGTTTCTCATGAGGTGGGTGTAATGAACAAAAATACCACATTTTGTTTTCATTGGACGAAATGTGAATGTTTTTTGTCTGAAGTGTGGAATGTAGCGTGAAAACATTCCCAATAACCTTCCTCCTCTTACGGAACATGTTTGCAGTTGTATGCTTTGCAAAAATTTGTTTTCGTCTCACGGTCTCCAGTCTTACAAAATACAACTTTGGTAGAAGCCGTTTGAGCCCGACAATCGGTCACCTAGCCTTGTCAGCGCGAGTTTGCAGCAGCAAGCTGCTCTACTCTCATCCCATACGTGACAATGCACCGAGCCACAAACCAGCCTCTAACAGGTAACGACTTGTTCACAATAGCATTCAAGCGGACTGGCCTGTCAAGTTTGAAGTTTCACGACCTGAACTCAGCGGAGCGCGTTTAGGGTGACTTAGAACAACGATTTCGCTCAAGACCCCAGCTCCCAACATTACTACTCTCACTGTTTTCGTTTCTGAGGTAGAGTGGTCTTCCGGCCGGTGTGGCCGTGCGGCTGCTACGGTCGCAAGTTCGAATCCTGCCACGGGCATAGATGTGTCTGACGTCCTTAGGTTAGTTGGGTTTAAGTAGTTCTACGTTCTAGGGGACTGATGACCTCAGATGTTAAGTCCCATAGTGCTCAGAGCCATTTGAATCATTTGAAGAGTGGTCTGCCACTTCCAAGCAGACGTTGAGACTACTCACTGAAAGAATTAGCAACAGAATTCAAGCCATTATAAAGACAACATGTGGTCACACCCTATATTAATGTCTGCTAATAGCTGCGAATATACGTTTGATCCAATAGTGTCCTTAGAGTTACCGGGAACGTGTTTGGGGTGAGTCAGAACATCGGTTTCGCTCAAGATCCCAGCGGTCAACATTACTACTTTCACTGGTTTCCGTTTTTGAGGAAGAGTGATCTGCCAGTTTCCCACAGACATTGAGACTACTCACTGACTGAATCCGCAATAGAATTTAAGCTATTATAAAGGTAACATGTGGTCACACCCTACATTAATGTCTACTAATAGCTGCCAATATACGTTTGATCCAATAGTGTACTTAGAGTTACCGGGAACGTGTTTGGGGTGAGTCAGAACATCGGTTTCGCTCAAGACCCCAGCGCTCAACATTACTACTTTCACTGGTTTCCGTTCTTGAGGAAGAGTGATCTGCCAGTTCCCCACAGACATTGAGACTACTCACTGACTGAATCAGTAATAGAATTTAAGCTATTATAAAGGCAACATGTGGTCACACCCTACATTAATGTCTACTAATAGCTGCCAATATACGTTTGATCCAATAGTGTACTTAGAGTTACCGGGAACGTGTTTGGGGTGAGTCAGAACATCGGTTTCGCTCAAGACCCCAGCGCTCAACATTACTACTTTCACTGGTTTCCGTTCTTGAGGAAGAGTGATCTGCCAGCTCCCCACAGACATTGAGACTACTCACTGACCAAATCCGCAATAGAATTTAAGCTATTATAAAGGCAACATGTGGTCACACCCTACATTAATGTCTACTAATAGCTGCCAATATATGTTTGATCCAATAGTGTACTTAGAGTTACCGGGAACGTGTTTGGGGTGAGTCAGAACATCGGTTTCGCTCAAGACCCCAGCGCTCAACATTACTACTTTCACTGGTTTCCGTTCTTGAGGAAGAGTGATCTGCCAGTTCCCCACAGACATTGAGACTACTCACTGACTGAATCCGCAATAGAATTTAAGCGATTATAAAGGCAACATGTGGTCACCCTACATTTATGTCTACTAATAGCTGCCAATACACTTTTGATATAATACTGTATTTAGTGCTACCGGGAACGTGTTTGGGGTGAGTTAGAAAATCGGTATCTTCGTAGTGGAGCACCTGGCGACTACTTAAAGTCTAGTTCGTACCGTAATCGCACTCTCAGGGGTCAAATCGAAGACAGACACCCTTAGTATAATAATTTCTGCGGCAACATCAACCACTGAATATGCAGCTGGCTCAAATATCGAGTAATGAAAGACAGCACCCTTGCTTTACACAACGTCGTGATCGCACTACGAACAGACACATCCAAACATTTTAATGATACTGGTCACCAATATCAAGCAGTAATTACGAGATAGGCCAATTTAGATAACAAGTCTCGTTATCTAAGCTACTGGTCGAATCCTAGCATCAAATCTCTTTAAGTACATTACCTGTTTATATTATGTCGAGATAAATGCCCATCTAGCTTGCAGTTGTTCTCCCACACAACGAAATCCTCACAACGCAGTACATTATCTCTGGAAAAGACTCGTAACCTTTTAATTACTTACAAAATTCCTGTTACATATACCGTCATGTTATGACCAGTTGGTATTAAGTCGCTTCCACTAATATCGATAAGAACTGAAATAGTTTAAGCTACCATAAAATCTCTTTCCACTTAGTCCAGCGTTGCTATGTAAATAATACAACTTCACGTATTTCACAGATTTACTAATCTTTGTCCTTAGAGTAATCGTTGACTTTCCGTAATATATTACGATCGTTTCAATTCTACTTATCAATGAAATCGTTTTAACTTTTTGGAATATCTACCCTCTGTAGGTTTATCGTGGTTCCACTCAATCAATGAACTTTTGATTAGGCAAACTTACAAATACCAGCGTATGCCTATGTCATGCAACGCGGTATTAAGATCTCTAGAATTCACCCTTTTCTTTTCCTGTAAATATATATACACACTCCAGATACAATGAAATACACGGAAAGTTATGTTAACCCAAAGAAACTTGAATTTATTTTCTCTAGGTATTTCAATACAATTTCATTTACGTAAGTGAGCGAGTGCCATCAAAGGCTACACCCCACAACACGGAAATTCAGTACTAAACAAATTAAACAAAAACCCTAAGTGCCACCGCCACTTTAAATCTAACCTTAAGTTCAAATCTAAAACAATTCTGAAGCTCTTCAGGTGTTGGCAATACGTGGCCCGCTGAGTTCCCTACTTGAATTCGGCCACTCGTCACTTTGGCTAATCAAGCTTTTGTTTAGCTGCGTTCTGCTTGTAAAATGGTTCCTTTATTTTCTCGTAGTTTTCTACTCAACTACTGGTGCACTCTATCACAATATAGTGTAACTGTTCGTATTTATTCGAGCAAATTCTCGGTCCGCTGTAAGATAGTGGTGTTTAAACAACAACTACGAACATGTGTTGGAGGTTTTCCCTTCTCGACACACACACCAACTTCAACAAAACCACTCCAACAAAACGGCTAACCTCTGGGCGAGCCGCGACCACTAATTGTACAACACAGACAGGATGTCGGTTCCACCGATTCCCAAATCCACTTCTCTCTCTAACCAGGCTCAGGCTGGATTTACCACAGCAAACTTTACGACCGAAACTGTCCACAAGACGACAATCAATTGATAGCTCGTGCACATAAATTCGCCAAAACCTGTGTATCACCAGCGACTATTCAGAAAATCCCACACAATCTCTGTATATTCCGTTTCTCAGCGTTGGGAGGAAACAATCTTCACAGCCACGTATATGAGCAGGGGCCTTACGGACTAAATTGCCACGCTGCCTCCGCGAACTGTGCCCAAATTAAAACACTGGTACTACCAATCAAAACTCCTTTCCCTCTTCCAAGCCTTAACCGCCAACTGCGGTGACTCACTACAGCACGCAGTGGGTCGCTCTACTATCAGACCTAGACAAAGACAGATATAACCACTTTGTCGGTGAGAGGTCTACATGGCAACTAACTATCTCTTTATGTCATACCTTAGGAACCACGCAGCGCCGCGCCAACTTTTGACAGTTAATTAATTACTCGTTGCTGCTGTCGGTTCTCTGTGACAGCGGCCGGCTGCTGCGCGTCGCTCAGGCAGCATCTCTGGAGCCTGCGATGGCGAGTTCTTGCATCCCTTAAGTCGCGCTTGCTCACTATCTGTTTCTCGTCGACGCTCGCGGATCATCTACAAAGTTTCATTGGACAAATATATTTTACTAGAACTGACCTGTGATTACATTTTCACGCAATTTGGATGCATAGATCCTGCGAAATCAGTACCCAGAATAACCACGTCTGGCCGTAATAACGGCCTTGATACGCCAGGGTATTAAGTCAAACAGAGCTTGGATGGCGCGTACAGGTACAGCTGCCCATGCAGCTTCAACACGATACCACAGTTCATCAAGAGTAGTGACTGGCGTATTGTGACGAACCAGTTGCTCGGCCACCATTGACCAGACGTTTTCAATTGGTGAGAGATCTGGAGAATGCGCTGGCCAGGACAGCAGTCGAACATTTTCTGTATCCAGAAAGGCCCGTACAGGACCTGGAACATGCGGTCGAGCATTATCTTGCTGAAATGTAGGGTTTGGCACGTATCAAATGAAGGGTAGAGCCACGGGTCGTAACACATCTGAAATGCAACGTCCACTGTTCAAAGTGCAGTCATTGCGAACAAGGGGTAACCGAGACGTGTAACCAATGGCACCTCATACCATCACGCCAGGTGATACGCCAGTATGGCGAAGACGAATACACGCTTCCAATGTGCGTTCACCGCGATGTCGCCGAACACGGATGCGACCATCATGATGCTGTAAACAGAACCTGGATTCATCCGAAAAAATGACGTTTTGCCACTCGTGCACCTAGGTTCGACGTTGAGTAAACCATAGCAGGCGATCCTGTCTGTGATGTAGCGTGAAGGGTAACCGCAGCCATGGTCTCTGAGCTGATAGTCCATGCTGCTGCAAAAGTCGTCGAACTGTTCGTCCAGATAGTTGTTGTCTTGCAAACGCCCCCATCTGTTGACTCAGGGATCGAGACGTGGCTGCACGATCCGTTACAGTCATGCGGATAAGATGCCTGTCATCTCGACTGTTAGTGATACGAGGTCGTGGGATCCAGCACGGTGTTCCGTATCACCCTCCTGAACCCACCGATTCCATATTCTGCTAACAGTCATTGGATCTCGACCAACGCGAGCAGCAATGTCGCGATACGATAAATCGCAATCGCGGTAGGCTACAATCCGACCGTTATCAAAGTCGGAAACGTGATGGTAAGCATTTCTCCTCCTTTCACCAGGCAACGCCGGTCAACTGCTGTTTGTGTATGTGAAATCGGTTGGAAACTTGCCTCATGTCAGCACGTTGTAGGTGTCGCCACCGGCGCCAACCTTGTGTGAATGCTCTGAAAAGCTAATCATTTGCATATCACAGCATCTTCTTCCTGTCGGTTAAATTTCGCGTCTGTAGCACGTCATCTTCGTGGTGTAGCAATTTTAATGGCCACTAGGGTATTACGTTATCGTGTAGGATGCTCAGTACTAGTAAGGGCGAACGTAACCCTTTGCGTTTTTGACTCAGCGCACAGATCCCCACATACACTGAGACAACTCACTGAACGGATCACCAGTGGAATTCAAGCCGTTATAAAGGCAACAGGTGGTCACACCCTACATTAATGTCTACTAATAGCTGCCAATATACTTTTGATCAGATAGTGTACTTAGTGTTACCAGGGGAAGCAGGGACAGGCTGCTAGTGTAAAATATCTCCTCTGAGGTTTCCCATATCGGCAGAGGCGTTCGTCAGTTAGTCCCAGCGAAAGGCCGGTGCAGTCACCACCGAAATATCAGTGACATTGACTCTACGTAAGGTGGCTCTACTTCAAGGACATGTGGCCGGGGAAGCCTGTGCATCTACATTACGCCACTTTACCGTACTGCAGCAGAATATATACATCTTTCCTCATCTCAGACACCTCTCTACGAGATCTGTGCGACATGTTTCATTTAAAGTAATGCTATACAAGCTACCCAATACAACGACCTTACAGACACTACGCAATACTAATACACTCCTGGAAATGGAAAAAAGAACACATTGACACCGGTGTGTCAGACCCACCATACTTGCTCCGGACACTGCGAGAGGGCTGTACAAGCAATGATCACACGCACGGCACAGCGGACACACCAGGAACCGCGGTGTTGGCCGTCGAATGGCGCTAGCTGCGCAGCATTTGTGCACCGCCGCCGTCAGTGTCAGCCAGTTTGCCGTGGCATACGGAGCTCCATCGCAGTCTTTAACACTGGTAGCATGCCGCGACAGCGTGGACGTGAACCGTATGTGCAGTTGACGGACTTTGAGCGAGGGCGTATAGTGGGCATGCGGGAGGCCGGGTGGACGTACCGCCGAATTGCTCAACACGTGGGGCGTGAGGTCTCCACAGTACATCGATGTTGTCGCCAGTGGTCGGCGGAAGGTGCACGTGCCCGTCGACCTGGGACCGGACCGCAGTGACGCACGGATGCACGCCAAGACCGTAGAATCCTACGCAGTGCCGTAGGGGACCGCACCGCCACTTCCCAGCAAATTAGGGACACTGTTGCTCCTGGGGTATCGGCGAGGACCATTCGCAACCGTCTCCATGAAGCTGGGCTACGGTCCCGCACACCGTTAGGCCGTCTTCCGCTCACGCCCCAACATCGTGCAGCCCGCCTCCAGTGGTGTCGCGACAGGCGTGAATGGAGGGACGAATGGAGACGTGTCGTCTTCAGCGATGAGAGTCGCTTCTGCCTTGATGCCAATGATGGTCGTATGCGTGTTTGGCGCCGTGCAGGTGAGCGCCACGATCAGGACTGCATACGACCGAGGCACACAGGGCCAACACCCGGCATCATGGTGTGGGGAGCGATCTCCTACACTGGCCGTACACCACTGGTGATCGTCGAGGGGACACTGAATAGTGCACGGTACATCCAAACCGTCATCGAACCCATCGTTCTACCGTTCCTAGAACGGCAAAGGAACTTGCTGTTCCAACAGGACAATGCACGTCCGTATGTATCCCGTGCCACCCAACGTGCTCTAGAAGGTGTAAGTCAACTACCCTGGCCAGCAAGATCTCCGGATCTGTCCCCCATTGAGCATGTTTGGGACTGGATGAAGCGTCGTCTCACGCGGTCTGCACGTCCAGCACGAACGCTGGTCCAACTGAGGCGCCAGGTGGAAATGGCATGGCAAGCCGTTCCACAGGACTAAATCCAGCATCTCTACGATCGTCTCCATGGGAGAACAGCAGCCTGCATTGCTGCGAAAGGTGGATATACACTGTACTAGTGCCGACATTGTGCATGCTCTGTTGCCTGTGTCTATGTGCCTGTGGTTCTGTCAGTGTGATCATGTGATGTACCTGACCCCAGGAATGTGTCAATAAAGTTTCCCCTTCCTGGGACAATGAATTCACGGTGTTCTTATTTCAATTTCCAGGAGTGTATATGACTACTTTGTCTCACTATTCACTGGGTACGTGCACATTGTTCACTGTGTCCCATTTCCGATGTTCATCTCTGATCTAAGATTCAAGTAGTCTGATTGAAATAGCCACTGTCTTCTAGTCATGTGAGAATCGTATGTACGGTGTGAATCGTACGTAGCAATCGCACGCTGCGATGTTCTACATTGATGGTTTCAATAAAACTGAACGTTAACCGCAATACTATTTGACAATTCACAAACGGAAAATGATAGTAGCAGCAATTATTCCCATTGCTTTAACGCACTGTGTGTACCGGTTGCAATAACAGCAGTGACCCGTTCACCTTCTTTTTTAGTTACGTCATCCAGAAGTAGCCGCTTGGTTCGTCGGCAGCGTTAGCTATTCAACAACTGACTCATTTAGTACACGCGACTGTTTGTTTCCCTTTGAGTGCTTCAGTATGACGAAGCAATTAACGAAGGCTCTATGGTCTGTGTAAAGCAGTATTTCTCTTTCTAGCGTAATTTTGTGTGGGTCTGCAGAGCTTTTGTTTGTGTCCATTAACTGAAAATGAGCATCTAATTAAAGCTTCGTTGCACTACCACAAAAATATCACATCACAAAGAAAACTCACCTCTTTTACTTCACAGCTGCATAGGGAGTAGACAAACGTAAAGTTCCAAGATTATCAACTTTTTATTTTTTCCTCTAGCTTCTTTAGAGTAAAACATGGTATTATTGTGCCCTTACTTGAAACTACGTACGGTTCTCAGTAATAGTAAAAGGATGGCCTTTGATTTGCATCCTCTAAATCATAGATAGACATAATCTAGCATTGTTCACTCTCATCTGTCAGCACTTTGACAGGGTTGCCACAAGTTTTCCCCTGATGTTTCCCTGTTTTGCACCCAAGTTTCAGCAGTTTTCCATTACATGGTTTGAAATCTACAGGGTAGGTAAAGTCATAAGTTGACAAAAAAATGTTGGGTATTCTGTATTTCTCCCCCGTGTGAGCATAATCTTAAGTTCTAGCATCAGCATCTTTTGTAATGAACTGTATTTAGATGGAGAAAACAAGCCAATTCTACGTCTACATCTACATTTATACTCCGCAAGCCACCCAACGGTGTGTGGCGGAGTGCACTTTACGTGCCACTGTCATTACCTCCCTTTCCTGTTCCAGTCGCGTATGGTTCGCGGGAAGACCGACTGCCGGAAAGCCGCCGTGCGCGCCCGAATGTCTCTAATTTTACATTCGTGAGCTCCTCTGGAGGTATAATTACCGAGAAGCAATATATTCGATACCTCATCCAGAAACGCACCCTCTCGAAACCTGGACAGCAAGCTACACCACGATGCAGAGCGCCTCTCTTGCAGAGGCTGCCACTTGAGTTTGCTAAACATCTCCGTTACGCTATCACGCTTACCAAATAGCCCTGTGACGAAACGCGCCGCTCTTCATTCGATCTTCTCTATCTCCTCTGTCAACCCGAGTTAGTACGGATCCCATACTGATGAGCAATACTCAAGTATAGGTCGAACGAGTGTTTTGTAAGCCACCTCCTTTGTTGATGGACTACATTTTCTAAAGATTCTCCCAATGAATTTCAACCTTGCACCCATATTACCAGCAATTAATTTTTATATGTTCATTCCACTTCAAATCGTGCCCTACGCATATTCCTAGATATTTTACGGCAGTAACTGCTACTAGTGTTTGTTCCGCTATCATATAATCATACAATAAAGGATCCTTCTTTCTGTGTATTCGCAATACATTACATTTGACTATGTTAAGGGTCAGTTGCCACTCCCCGCACAAAGCGCCTATCCGTGGCAGATCTTCCTGCATTTCGCTGCAATTTCCTAATACTGCAACTTCTCTGTATACTACAGCATCATCCGCGAAAAGCGAAATGGAACTTCCGACACTGTCTAATAGGTCCTTTATATATATTGTGAAAAGCAATGGTCCCAGAACAGTCCCCTGTGGCGCGCCAGAGGTTACTTTAACGTCTGTAGACGTCTCTCCATTGAGAACAACATGCTGTGTTTCTTTAAAACCACTGTTGTTATTATATTTTAATGAAGCGAAACACATATGATTACAAATATACACATTTTCTTGCAGCCGCAAGACGGATTTAAAATACCTTCATTAATTTCGGAAAAAACGTCTGAAAAAAAACCCTTTGGAAGAAGTGTATATTTAGGGAAAGAGTTGTGTAAACCAACACTATAGCTGTCCGCCAATAAAATGTTGATTCTACTATGTCCGTTATTGTCGGTTATTACCCACTGTGTTATGTGTATTGTTTGACAGGCACTATGTGGTTTTTTCTTTCGAGAAATATATGACTTCATAGCGTACAAACCGAAAGCAACTGCCACAATTTTCTTCTTCTTATCGTCCGTACTTTCTTATATATAAACTACTTTCGAAGTGCCAAAATGTGTTAGAATAAAAATCTAGAATCTATAAAATGCCGCACTATACAATCTACTTGCGGAGAGACAGTCGCGATTCCTGAAATCCATCGCCCTTTGCCCTATGGCGTGCCGAGGAGCGCCGCAGTCCTGGGTCCATGGATAAGCCACGAAAATCAGCACCATTATGCCGCACACAAACAGACCCGGCTTGCCGGCAGATCGCTGAGACTAGATCTGACGGGGGATAAATTCTAGTGTCCGATACCACACGCTGGCTTTGACCAGTGACGTCATACGTAAGGGATAGATGCTGCAGTGGACAATCCATGAATGGAACGGATCATGCTCTTAAACGAACGAATGTAGCATGCAATAAAATGATACATTTAACGCGACTATTATTTACGAGCTAATCTCATTTAAACGAGTTGAAGATGGCTGAAGTAAGAACACGAGAGTAATTACGAGTGCATATATTATATTATATTTTCCACACGCACTGCAAAAACGATCTAAATAATGAATATCGAATAGTTGGAATCGGTAACTAGAAGCAACCTATGTAGGAGGTCATTTCTAGTTACCGGTTCCAATACTACTGTTTGTTGCGCAAAAACCTTATAATATATCAGAAACGTGCTTAAGAAATGATCTTATTAGTGAACTACAGAATACGATTAGACTTCGAAAAAATTAAAGACTTTACACACTTTACAGCACACGCAAAGAAATAAAACGCAAAAATGACCAAACCTTGCAACCGGTAACTATACTACACGAAAGCCACACCAGCTACAGTAGGTCCAGATGACACTCAGTAAAATCGATTAACCAGGAGTGACAGTAAAAATAAGAGAAGTGTAGCAGAAACATCGAAAAGGAGAACATAAAAGTGGCTACATAAAAAGAAACTTACCGCATATGAACTTTCAAAGGAGTCAAAGACCAAGGCTGACAAAAACGAAACAAGGACATAACAAGAAGTTATAATGTTAGATGATCAAACTGTAACGAAAGAAGCTAAATCCAGAATAACTAATGAGATAATTAATAAAAACACAGACTGCCAGGCACGAATCAGTTCTTCCCTACCAACCGCCGTCAATCAGACGCAAAATTTCAAAATAGTAAAAAAAAATTAAACCACTAGTCAATAACATAAATCCTCCGGCAAAGATGCAGCAAACCCCTCGTCCCACCATTCTAACCAGAAAATATTAAAACGACAGAAAAACTTCCCTCCAGTGAACCAAAAAAGTACACTGGCACAATACAGTAACATAAAAAAAACGCAACGTTAAACAAGAAAAAAGTGTCAGACGCACCAACACCTAATTAACAAAACGAGGCTTGTGCATTTGCTGACTATTCTCATAAATGCAAGAAATAGACAGTAACGTTTAGGAATAGTCTTCCTCCAACAGTATTCATCTAAATGGTCTTGGAACACAGAAATCCTTCTCTTTCTCCGCCCGAAAACAGATTTCACAGCCCCCAAATACCCCTCGATAGTATTAGTACATGCCCTCGTCTCATAATCTTTAAACTGAATATTGTGATTCACGACCAAATGATGAAAACACCTTTAAACTAACCCCTTGTACGATGCAAACCCATCCGACGTGACTACAGAACCGTCTTACACATATTCTTCTATTAAAGCTGTCACGACTTCCTTGGTCCGATTTGGTACAATCCTAAATACAACATCAGCACAATCTCCTCCAACAACTACTACTCCGAAAACCCAAAGCCCCGTTTCGTACTTTCTCCTTCCAAAATGTGACTCATCTACTTCAACTACAACCCCTGCCCCCCACCCCTCACCCTCCCAAATGACCCCCTATACTCTATAAATTCCCCGAAGACTTCTCTACAAAACGGGAACCAGTCGACTACAGTGCCACACGAAACCCCTACTTGGTGCGTGACAGATTTGCAACAATATTTATAGCAAAAATAGTAGGATAGCATGACAATTACTTACAAATTCAGCCTCGTCCTTTTGAACGACGTCCACCTGCGAATGGATCTCCATATGTTATTTTTTCTGCACCTCCACATGAATTCTTCAGAAGTTCGTGATTACGCAACACTCGTCGAAACCATATCATTTCCACAGACACTGCACTTCCAAAATTCAGCAATGACGTCGAATGATTGCAAAAATGTTATAGTTGATTTAAGGTCACTCATTTTCTGAAGCAGAATTTTCGAAGTAAAAACAACTGACTCGTCCATAACGAACAGCGTCAGAAATCAAGAAGTTATAAATCACGACTACTTATAAATCACGACTACTTATATATCACGACTACTTTCATTAGCAAAAGATGCCGAAAACAAATTTCGAGATGGAAACAAAACAATCTACATCGAATTTTTAATATACGCTCGTAACGAGGAAATCCAGAGAAATCATTTAACGTCCATCGACAGCAATCTGCGTCACAAACAAAATAACATCACACATTAGGTCATTGGTCAAGGCCGACGGGTGGTACCGGACATTAGAACTGGGGCTTGCACATTAGTGGGAAACGATGGGCTTCAGATTGGCAAACCCGATCCGTTAGAGATATCCGCAGAAATGGCCTGCGATTTTGGCCCGTCGTGAAGGTCTTCTCGTGTGGCATTATGTTGGTGAAATGAGACCGCAGTGACCAATCCGTGCAACAGATAACTTGCGCAAATACTCTGAGATTTAATACTAATGACGATAGCAACTCACTGTAAATATGATCGGTGAGCCGCAGACAGGCATGAAGATAAGATAATCACACTCTCACGACTAAATTTTCGACCATAGCCTTTGAGAGCGTACACACCTTCACACAATCAGTCAGGCACAACCCAGACACATATGACGGCCGTCTCCGGCCGATGCGTCAACAATCTCTGAGAATCAGATCCCAGAAGCCACTCCTCACGCCTCCCTGCCTCTCATCGGCAGCTGCTAGGCTAGAGGCAAGAAGTTGTGGCAGCACTGACTGGAAGCTGAGTGGAGTGGCAGAAAGGGCAGAAGCAGTAAGAACGAGCGAGTAGGGAAGCGGCGCACGAACTCAGCTGCGGCCAGCCTGCAACGATACACGAAACCTCAGTAAACAGACCGTATCGTCTACTGAGACAGAAACGAGCTTTTTCCAGTGGTATTTCAAATTTCCTTTATATTTCCCTGATTTCCCAGAAACGTTTGAAAGTCACCGATATTCCCTGATTTCCAGAACTTTTGGCAACCCTGTCCGATGACATGACGTTTCTAGCACCTATACCCAACTGTACGTGTACTGTCATATCGCTGGTTTTGTTGTGGAGTATCTTTGCGGGCAGTCAGTCTGTCGAGTCGAGCGCAGGACACGGAACTGTTACGTTTGGATAGTGTGTAGCTCTGCATGTGAGAGGCATTGTTAGTATGGAAGTTGAAGTGTTTGCTAAGGTGCTATTACAGTAGAGTGATAAAGTATAGAAATGGTTCAGAGGAAAATGCATCAAGAAAAAATTTAAAAATGAGCAGTGCTGCTGTATATGTGTATCCTCTCGTTGCGTGTCGTACCGTACAGTATCAGTCATCCGTGCCGTGTTCGGGCTCCCAGAATGAACTGATGTGAATCAGTAGATATTAGTGACCATAAAAAGAGTGCAATCAAGTGCCAGTGATTTGTAGCGAGCGTGAGAACGTCCGTTCGGTCATCGCGTTTCCGCATTATCAACAATCAGCGGCGCCGCGACGGTTACGCGCACGCTCGTACAAGTGAGAACTGAGAACTGAAAAACTAACTTTACGAACAGTGTGAAAATAATATTACTAGTGTAAAGGAGGACTGGTACCAAATATCTGTGTATGCGTGATGAGCGTAAGAAGTTTCGTGCTATCATTCGGCTTCCGCATCATCAACAGTCACCCGCGTCGTGTCGGTTACGCGTGTGCTCGTCCGAATGATATTGCGGACTGTTTATCATCCATTAATTGGGATAACACTTCTGAATTAGAATGTAAACAGTGCAACTTGCGATTTTCCTTTAATCGTCTCAGAATATATATGTTCATACCAGACGTAGAACAGTGTTGTGCTTCGTTCAGTGGCTCCTCTTACTCGCTTGCATATTTCGATAGATAATTCCAGGCAAGCCAGCACTAGTTTGGAGCAGAACAGTACGTCCGCCGCGGGATTATCATGTACGTGGTGTGTGGTCTGGGCGCACGAACTGGAGAAGCAGAAGCGACAACCAGTTTAAGGTACCCCCACCCATTAGATTTACATCAAGCAGTTCAGCTTACATTACCCAATAGCTCCTTAAAATTCAAAACGCTAATTACACATCCTTGTTTTTACTTCACTTCTACAACAACCGCCCCGTCCCACTCAGTCACGCACGCAAGTACCCCGCACTAGCGCACGATCGAAAATTCAAATACCGAGTGAAGAAAAAATGTCGCATTTGGAGGTCTGTACACGATTGCCAAGTGATAGCGGGTGGATTTTGAAAACACATACATGAAAACGAGAATATGGTACCACTGTGACAGCGTGCAGCGCTTCGGAATGCGCAAGGGAACGTGTATCACCCCGCGCTACTGTACCACCAGCCGTCGTAGCTCACTGATTAAGTGTGCTGGAACATCAAACCTCCCCTCTCTTCCGTTCCCTGATTCTCGTCGTCTATAAGCAGGATATCCTTTTGTCATATAACAATAGCCTATTACGTGATAGTGGGATCCATTAAATTTTATATATTTAACTGCTAACCGCGCAGTGCACAACCATAACTGGTCCTGCATTTTCAAATTTTCGCGGCGTAATAAATAGTCCGTTAAATTTGGGCATGCAGCCGCGCGAATAAAATTTCTTCCACTGATATTTCGGCCGCGTATCGTCCGGCTATCCTTGTAAGTGTTGTGACTTACTCTGAGGATGGCCGGATGATAGGCAGCCGAAATATCAATGGAAAAAATTTTATCTGCGCGGCCGCATGTCCGAAATTTAAAGAATTATAACCCGTCCTGTTCAGTTCATATAAGGGGGCTTCCCTACGGAGTACACAAACGATGAATAAGTCGATATGCTTTGGTGCTGGGTGCATCCAATAATCAAACTGCTGCCGCTGCTCGTGCATATGCTGCACAGTACCCTCAAAGGCGCCATCCCGATAAGAATGGCTTCCGTCGCTTGGGGCAACGCCTTCGGGAAATTAGTAATCTTCCGCGACGAGTAATGAACAGATGTCGTTAAAGGACTGGATGTACTCGACAAACAGATAGCACGATTCTTGGAACCGTTCACCAGCCACCTCGGTGAAGTACACGTAGTATTGCAAGACAGTTCCAGATATCTCAAAGATTGGTAGCTGAAGTTAAATTACATTCCATTAGGAAAGTGGAATTAGCTCTTCAACTGTCATATAACTTTCAAAATGGTAAAGGGCAGCAATGAGTCGCCGTTCCCGTTCTGGTTTTATTATAGCAGATCCAGATTTTGGCCAGGAGCTAACCATTATCAATGTAGTATTTAAATACTGCACTGATAAATGCTAGCTGGTCGTAGTGGCCGAGCGGTTCTAGGCGCTTCAGTCTGGAACCGCGCTACCGCTACGGTCGCAGGTTCGATTCCTGCCTCGGGTGTGGATGTGTGTGATGTCCTTAGGTTAGTTAGGTTTAAATAGTTCTAGGGGACTGATGACCTCAGATGTTAAGTCCCACAGTGCTCAGAGCCATTTGAACCATTTGATAAAGGCTAGTTACTAGCTGAAATCTGGATCTGCTCTAGTAAAGAGAGAAGGGGAACGGCGAGTATTTGCTGCTCTATACCAACTTGAAAGGTTGTTGAGTGGGCACAATAAAGAACTTCACCCACATCAAGACACGTTAACTCAAGACCAACACCAAGATTACTGCATTTATGAGTACAGTATTCTCCACGGTTTCTGCACCAAGTGGAAGATAACGAACATTTTGTAAATAACGTGTTAAAGACTGAAAAATCTAGCTCCACTCTTGAAAGTGTTTTCGACCTCCACAACATCCATTATGGTTTGGTACACAACTCACGCACGAATGTGGTTTTCAGGGACGGTTTGGCATAAACCTGTGGTGCTGTTGGGTCTTAATTGCTGGACAAGTTCAATGGGTCACGTATGGTTTCTTTACAGTACTTTGGCTGACGCGTTCGAAAGTGTTCCACTTTGTGTTCTGCGACAGCTATTGTTTCAGCGTGATAGTGCACCGCCACTCTTTGGAATGAATGTGCTTAACTACCTTAATAAAGCGTTTCCAGGTAAATCGATTGGTCGCGGGGTCCAGTGTTCTGGCCTCCACTTTCCCCGGGTCTTAATCCACTAAATTTTTATTTGTGGGGAGGTTTAAAGGAACAAGTCTGTAGTAGTCCACCCACGGATGTACACCACGTAATAGCTCTCGTGCATGCCGCTTCGGCAATGTTGGATGCAGGTATATTGCGTGCGTTCCAGCAACGGATGATCAAGCGAGTGGTGAAGTGTTCAAAAATGTAAGGTGCTCACTTTCTGAACATCTTCTCTAAAGTGAAGATTGCTCTTAAGTTAGTGTACTGGTTCTGTTAATTTGTGCCTGGATGGTTCAAATGGTTCAAATGGCTCTGAGCACTATGGGACTTAACATCTATGGTCATCAGTCCCCTAGAACTTAGAACTACTTAAACCTAACTAACCTAAGGACATCACACAACACCCGGCCATCACGAGGCAGAGAAAATCCCTGACCCCGCCGGGAATCGAACCCGGGAACCCGGGCGTGGGAAGCCAGAACGCTACCGCACGACCACGAGATGCGGGCTGTGCCTGGATGTCAGACATACTGAATGGAATTACTGTGCGTAGCTTAGAAATTTGGAATGTAGTGCAGACTACCTACTGTTTCGTGGACGAGAGAATGTAGTCCTTTATGTAAGAAGTTGGGGTCTGGTACAGAGCGCCGGGGGTTTTGAATGCGTGTCAGCCAGCATGGGCCTCGATTACCACAAGAGGTCTCTACAGCTGTCGCGCCGTAAGCCGTGGTTGCACACGTTCCTGGATCGCGTATAACGTGAGGGCGCCGCGGTGGAGCACGTGGTCTCAGCAGCCAATGGCGACGTACCGTATCCTGTATATAAGCGCTTGCCTCTCGCTGAGCTAGGCACATTCGTAATTTGCTCGCGGCTAAGAAACGCCGGGACTGGCGACAGACATGCACCCGTTTAAATGCTACCCCACCAATCAACTCGTCCAAGTTCTGGTCAGCCTTCCGTCGCCTTACCGGCACTAAACCCTCCCCCTATTATCCTCTTCTCCATGATGATCACCCTTTCCCTGACACCCTTAGTAAGGCCAATCACTTTGCCTCCTACCTCTCCGATGTATTTTCCATCCCCGATGATCCCCAGTTCGATTACTCCCTCTTCCCGGACATCCTCGATCGAACTGACACCTCCGTCCCTCCCCTCGCTCCTGGTTTCCAGTACTTGGGCAACATCACACACACGGAACTCAATGCCCCTATCACTACACAGGATCTCATTGCTACACTCCGCACCAAACGCAACACCGCTCCTGGTCACGATCGTGTCACCTACCGTCACCTTCGTGAAGCTCCTGTCTCTTTCCTCTCCGCCCTGGCCAGGCTCTACAATGTAGTCCTGTCCACCGGTTACTACCCCGACCTGTGGAACACCTCCCGTATCCTCATGTTCCTTAAACCTGGCAAACCGCCGTCCGCCGTCTCCTCCTACCGTCCCATCAGCCTTACCTCGGTCTTCAGCAAGGTTCTGGAATCTCTCCTCACCCGCCGCATCCACCAGCATCTCCGCCAGCACCGCCTCCTTCCCGTTACCCAGTGTGGCTTTCGGCCGTCCTTCTCTTCCGACGACCTTCTCCTTCACCTCACTCATCTCCTTTCCGAACAGCTTAATTCCCGTCGCTCCGCAATCTTCCTCTCCCTGGACCTCGAATGTGCATATGACCACATATGGCATTCCGGTCTCCTCTTTAAGCTCCAAAGCTTCGCCTTTCCCATTAACTACGTCCGTCTGATCGGCTCCTTTCTCTCCCACCGTCCTTCCTATGTCACCATCCATAACACAGATTCCTACACCTTTTTCCCCTCTGCCGGTGTGCCCCAAGGCTCCGTCCTCTGCCCCCTTCTGTACCTTTTGTACACGGCGGACATGCCGCCGCCGTCAGCCCCCGTCCACCTTCCCCAGTTTGCCGATGACACCGCCTTCCTTGCCCTTGCCCCCACCCTACAGCGCTCCCAACACCTTCTCCAATCCCATCTTGACCGGTTCACCTCTTGGTGTAACCAGTGGTTGCTCAAGGTCAATCCCTCCAAAACCCAGGCGATCATTGTAGGCAAAACCACCCCTTCCTTCCGCCTCCTTGATTTCTACATCACCATATATGGCCGTCCTATCGCCCTCACTCCCCCCCCTTAAGTACCTTGGCGTCACCCTCGACCGTCACCTCTCCTGGACTCCCCACCTCCGGACAATCCAAGCCAAGGCACGCTCCCGACTCAGTCTCCTCAAGCTCCTCTCCGGCCGTACGTGGGGTCTGGACCCCTCCACCATCCTCCACACCTATAAATCCCTCATCCGCCCTATACTTTGTTATGCCCATCCGGCTTGGATCTCCGCCCCCCCCTCCCTTTTATAAATCCCTCCAAATCCTTGAATGCCATGCTCTCCGCCTCGCCTATCGCATCCGTCTCCCCTCCCCCACGCGGATCCTGTATGATCTCATCCCCTTCCCCCACCTTCTCCTTTTCCTTGAAAGGATACGGATCCTGTACACCTCCCGTAAACTCGACCCTCCTCACCCGCTCGTCTCCCCGATCCTCACCCACCCCCGCCCGCTGCTGCGCCTGTATTCCCATGTCCCACCCGGTCTCCATCTCTCCACCCTCCTTACCCTCTCCCACGGTGGCTTCCGCCAGCTCCCCCTCCCTGCTGATGTCCTCGTCCCCTGCATCTACCCCTCCTATCAACTTTGATCCTCCCCCCCACCTCCTGTGTCCTTTCCTTTAGGCACCCTCCCTCCCCCCCTTTCCCTTCCCCCTTCTCTTTCCTTTCCCCCCTCCCTCCTCCCCTCTCCCCCAGGCTTCCCCTCCCCCTTCCTCCCTCCCCCTCCCTCCTTTGCCCATGGCATCTCTGCTCTCCCCTCTCCCATTTCCCCTTCCTCCTCCTCCACCTCCTCTCTTGGCAGGTCCCCGGACTCGAACACGCTCAGTGAACATTCGCGCGCCGGAGATCATCGCCATCAGTGTTTAGTGTGTGTGTATCGTTTTGTGTTTCGTGCAGTTACAACTCAACTGTTCACATGTGCCGTCGCCGTTCTCCGTGTTTTGTGCGCCGTGTCTCCAAGTATTAGTGTTTTTTTTGTCCAACGTGAACGGCTTCTTGTTTTTTTTTGTTTTTTTTTGTATCTCCATTTTGTTGCCCGCCGTTTTTTGTATTGTAAATATCACCTCTCTGTCCTGTTTATTGTTCCACTTAAGGCTGAAGAGCAGCGTACTATGCTGCTGACAGCCCGCCTGTATAAGTGTTTAAATTTACAATAAAGGAAAAAAAAAAAAAAAAAAGCTGAGCTAGGCTGTCTGAAATTCGCGGAGACTATCGAGATCTCGGCAACAGACAGCGTGTTTGCATTACTTTGTTTTCGTTACTACTGGGCGTAGTGCATTCGTTTGGTTTCTCTTGCCACTCCAATGTTTCTTGCGTGTGTAGTAAGTTACGCTCGGTCTTCCGTCGTTGTTCGTGTCCGTCCTTTCCCGGTCGTTTGTTTGTTCGCGGGCCGCTCCCGTTTGGTCCCGCCGCGCTTCGTTCTCGGCAACCCTGCGACCGTTCCGTTCGGGGTTACAATAGTCGTATTGTGTTTTAATTTTTAAGTAACAGTAACAGAAATAAATACATGAAATACCGCATTGTGGTTTGAAAACTGGATACAGTTTGATAGTTTAACTGAAAAAGAAGTTCGGCACCAACACGACTCAAACATGGTCGATTCGGCATATCTGTTCCTCACAATAGTTCCCCGTTTAACTGCGATAATTTTACATCTCCGGTACAGTGCAGATTTCTTCCTACCTGTTCTTGGCCACTTTTCACGCAGTTACAGCGTTTCCAGAGCCTCCTTTTTAAAATCGCATTTCTGTTAAACCTGTTGGGAACTAGGTTTCGCTCGACACAATTCGGTCTTGAACTGGAATGCCAATCACCCTGTAAAACCTACTTCCTAAACCTGATAACCTTTCAACAGAACGCTCCGAGCAGGTTCAAATAACAAGAGAACAAAATTTAACGATTGACTGGCATCCTCCGGTAGAATATAACATTAATTTCTTGATACCTTGATACCTTGATACCTCAAGAGCACACATACTTTTGCATCCTGCAAATTCTACGATATTTCAGAAAGTCATGTACTTAAGCATCCGTTTGCCTTCCCCTCAGACGCTCCTTCACCAGTTTACCAACTCTGCCACAACTTCTACTGGCCCCCGCACATCTTAGCAACAGCACAACGCCTCACTACAAGTCACATGAATGTAAGCGAGGGTCACATCTACACCTTCACCAGACATGAGCAACTTGTACAATCGAAACAGAATGGTACTCACCACCATCACTGTTTCTGCCTTCTACTGACTTACTTAGAAGTGGTGAAAACCACTGTACACGCCGGTGATTGTTGCTGAGGTATCCAGTGGCAGACTACCAGCTACAAAAATATAGTACTAAAGAAAAAAAGGCTTATTTTATTTACATTGAATACCAAGCCTACTAATTTGTTAAACAATGACATATTACTGAGCCACGGTAAAACTTGCTATTTTGAAGAGCGCGCCGCAGCGCGTAGTGGAAAGCAGTCGCCTTCCGTTTCTGGCGGTCGCACCGCTGTGGCAATCACAGCTTTTGTGTCTCCCTCTGGTGGAAAAGGGGAGAGGTTGTCTGTTCACGTGCATTTAAGGGGCGCAATAAGCTCGCTAAAAGTCAGTCGGAAGTAGTTGGTCAGCCAAGTCCGTCTGAGTCTGTCAGTCTGGGCGAGTCTGGTCAGTTGGTCAGCCAAGTTAGTCTGGGTCTACCTCTCGTCCGCATTGGTGAGGCGGTTAGTGTCTGTCTGTTGTTCGGTGTGCTAGTATGTATTAGGCCGCCAGTCTGCTCGCGTTTGCTCAGGCAATGGGCACTGGCGGTCGAATCGATCGGTTGGTCGGTCGCTCACTGGGACACAAGATGACTTGTCCGCCTGGAGCGTCGGCGTATGTGAGGTCGGCACGTGAATCCAGTGGCCGCGTAGTATAGCGAAGGGTAATGGCTTCGTTGTCGACACGAGAACAACAGGAGCCACCCCAGGACCTCGGTGTGGCCGGCGCGGGTTGCGACGCCGTGAGACGGGGGATCGGCGCGCCTTCTAGCGTCCGTTGAAGCGGCTGCCAGCGGACGGTTCAGGAGAGCGTTTTGGGATTCCTGCGCCAGGTCTTCGCCAGACATTCTATTTTATTGAAAGGTTAAGTGATTCGTGATATGTTGTTTCATTGACTTCTTCAATTCTACTTGTGTTCTTGGTCAGTCTCTCGTCCCCAGCTTGCTCGTCTGTCTCTCGTCAGCATTTGTTAGGCACTTAGTGTCTGTCTGTCTGTCTGTGGGTCTGCCGAACGTTAATAGCTGCCTCTGTCATATTTGTCGGATTCGGTGTTAACGAACTTATTGCTTAAAGGCCGAATTCTTGAAATATGTTTTTATCTTGCCTATCATCTTGCGGGGTGGTATATGTGTAATGTAGAGCATGTTGTACATTTAATGTAAGTCTGCATTTTATGGGTTTTATTTAAATAGTCGTTTTGGATTACGTTCACGCTTCCCGCGCCCGGGTTCGATTCCCGGCGGGGGTCAGGGATTTTCTCTGCCTCGTGATGGTTGGGTGTTGTGTGATGTCCTTAGGTTAGTTTGGTTTAAGTAGTTCTAAGTTCTAGGGGACTGATGACCGTAGATGTTGAGTCTCATAGTGCTCAGAGCCATTTGAACCATTTTTTTTTTCATTTTAGGTTATAAGGTTGCCGCCCTTCCACCGTAAGAGTCCTTAAAAAAATTGCACTTTCAGTGGCAAATAATTTGAGTGTTGTACCATTTCCATCCCTCTTACGGGGTGCATACTTTACGTGTTTGTGTGAGTTGTTAAGAATTTTTTACTTTAAAGTAATCTGGTGTGTTGCAGATTTGCATCAGTGTACTGTTTCAGAGGTTGTTGTCAGCGGTCATGACTACGGCCGTGTTGAAAGGGAGCGGGCAAGCTCCACAGCTCGAAGGCTCATACTGTCAATATTGTTATTTCTGCCTCTAAATAAAATTGTACCTTGATATTTCGATGGTGCTTTTCTGCTTATAATTTTAAATCTGTTTTTGCAAAGGATTTTAGGAATAAAATTCACATTTGTTAAAAGTAATTTCATTTTCCATCAGTTACTTACTGGCAATTACTTCCACGCACACCTAGTGTGATGAAATGTGTTGATGTTCTTGATGAATCGCTAGTAAATAAAGCAAAATTCTGTAAGAAAAGATTTTGAAGCTAAATTCACGATTGAATTACTAAACTTATGAACTATTGACTGCTCTGTAATGCCACCTCTGTAGGGAGCGCTGAATGCGTGGTGATGCTGCAGGACGAGGCGAAGCAGTGGAAACGCTGTGGACAGTTTAACAACATAACTTTACTGTATCTTCAATTCTACATGAGGAGGGCACGCCTCTCCTCGTGAGTTGTGGAGAATGCAGGCGTCATCGGTTGCTAGGAAGGCGCCCGGCATCAGGACTCCGGTCGAAGGGTAAACAAAGGCAAGGCCACGACCTGTCGCGACAGTGGTGCTTCCCGGCAGAGCGGACATGTGAGAGGGTCGCCTGCTACTCTTCACCCCGCGGTGGTAGATTGCGGCTGTGCGCGGGTCTCGACCCGCGCCCGTCGGCCAGCCGGCAGACGGCGGCTGGCGTTGTCAGGCCGAGTACCTGCCTGGGCCTCAGTGTCGGCGGCAGCAGGCCGCAGCGGCTGTGGCACAGAGTCCCGTGAAGGACCCAGTGCGGCGGGAGGCGCGGCCTGGTCTCGAACCGGAGGCTGCTGCTGGCGCTGCTCTGTCGCCTCGAGGCCCAGCGGTCCTCCTATATCGTGGTGCGGCTACTCAGCGACGACCAAGTCCTCGAATCAAATGACGACCTGTCCTCAAATTCAGCCTCATTTGTAATGCGTTACTGCCCAGTTGTATCTCTATAAACCAACGTCTAGTGACGTCAGCCATAACAAAAAGGCTCACTCGAGTGTCATGGCAACGACCCGCTTAGTACGTAGTTCTTTGCTGTGTGGAGCACTGTTCTGCTGAGCTCAGCTATCCTCGCTCCGCCGCTCACTTGCACATCTGTTATTCTGCACTGCATGTCGACATAGTGTGCGTGACAGCCAGCGCCGTTACCGCAATACTCCGTGGCAGCGTCTGTCCTACTTTCAGTCACTTGCACTACAGATTTAATACTTTTACTTAAACTACTGGTTAGTGCTGATACGCCCGCTGGACCCTCTCGGCAGAACAGGTAATAGGATTATGGAAAGGGCCAAGGGTTGAAGTCAGTTTCTGCTTTTAACTGTCATTTATTGTAATTTAGCAACTCTTTCACGGCTGAAGGCCTCCGACAAGAAATCTTAACAAGATGAAAATACAATTAAGATTTCAATAAAGTAATTCAAAAAACGACATACGCAAAGTGCAATACAAATGTCTGAGGGTTACAATTAATTTCCAAAATTTTAGAATATATTACCACAGATCTTTAAAGGCAGAAGGCCAGCCAGAAATCTTTAAAAAATCAAAAAATTCAATTAAGATAGCAATGAAATAATTTAAAACCTAGAGCAACACATGCAAGGTGCAACACAAATAGCTGAGGGCCGCAGTTAAATTTCTAGACTTCAGAATATGATACCATAGACCTTTAAAGGCAGAAATCCAGCATGTTTAAAACAAGAAATCTTAAAAATCAACAAAATAAAAATCCAATTAAGATAGCAATGAAATAATTTCAAGAAGCAACATAGGCAAGGTGCAATACCAATGGCTGAGGGCCACAACCAGACATCAAAATTTCAAAATATATTACCATAAACTCTAAAGGCAGAAAACCGCAGTGTTTAAGCTTGAAAGATAAATTTAAAAATTAATTTTGCAAAATGTTAAGAAAACAAACAAATAACCATAAGCCTAAAATTTAAAATATCTGACAACAGATAACTGAACACCGGTGGCACTGAGAAACTTTCACTTAGGTGAGACAGGTGGTGAGCCCAACTATACTTGATCCTTTGGAACCCAACCTGCCGGCCGCGGTGGTCTAGCGGTTCTAGGCGCGCAGTCCGGAACCGCGCGACTGCTACGGTCGCAGGTTCGAATCCTGCCTCGGGCATGGGTGTGTGTGATGTCCTTAGGTTAGTTAGGTTTAAGTAGTTCTAAGTTCTAGGGGACTGATGACCACAGTAGTTAAGTCCCATAGTGCTCAGAGCCATTTGAACCATTTTTGGAACCCAACCAGGGGACAGCCAGGGACCGACCGACACAACTTGCTTCACGTCAATCAGTACATGAGAACTCAACCAGGAAATGTTACTTATAATCCGTCTTAATTGCAATTTTTTTATTTATTTATGTGACCGGTTTCGGTTCATCCAGAATCATCTTTAGGCCTGTAACTATACTGATACTAACTTACTATTTCACGAAAGCAAATCATTTTCATCCTATCTAATCAACATCAAATGTACCAGAACGTACCTGATATTTCAGTTACAGGAGTAACCCGTCCAAATCCAGCAACTTTCACATGCTGCGTCACATGAAATTGGTTGGCAGAATGCACGTCATTTGTATTAATTATAACACTATTACAGACAGGTGGCGTCTGGTACATTTGTTACATTCCATTTCTACACATTGTATTCAGTAGATTTTTTGATTAACTTTTATCTCCAAAAATACTTAATTAAAATCTGTAGATCTACTTATCAAAATTAAAAGACAGTAAAATTATCATTTTTATACGATTTAAAAAATATAGGGCGATTTCTGTATCTATGGCGCTGGTGTAGACTTGTTTTCCTCCACGGTCTGCTTCCGTGGTTCCCATCATTTCGGTGTTGTGCCGTGATCCGCTCAGTTGTCTGACGTCCATCGCCGTGGGCAAGAGGGCCGCGCAGGAGGGCCCCGTCAACGACGCCAGGCGTTGCACGCGTCTTCCGGCTTCTCCACCGCGCACCATCTCTCATCCCTCGGCCTGGACCTCACAGTTGTCATCTTAGTAAGTCGTCATAAATACTAAAATAGGCGTTATGATTGAACTCGCTCTGCTCGTTGAGGATTAAATCCGGATCTTTATTTTTGTGGGTGTATATTTCAGTTTCTTCCAAAATGTTTAGAAACCGTCCCTTATGAGCTCTATGCAGGATGTCTAAATTGTGTTCAATGTTCGTGACTGAGTGCTTTGAGGCAGCCATATGCGCCCCAAAAGATGTTTTGTTTTGAGAGTAGATGGACTCCCTGAATCTGGTCTCAAAGTTCCTACCAGTCTTCCCTATATAGTGTTTACAGCAGTCATTACATTTGATCTTATATACACCTGGATCCTGAAATTTATTCCTACTATTACATGTTTTGTGCCGGAGCTTCAATTTTAACGTGATATTTGTTCGGAACCCTATGTTAACGTCGGATTTACGAAAGCATCTTTCAATCTTATCTCTAATTCTTCCACTGTAAGTGAGAGCCACATATTTTTTCTTGTTGTTCCTCTTAACTGCGACTTGACTTCATTCTATTTGTCTCATTTGCCTCTTCTTTATCTTCCTATAAATATTCATCACCTGTTTACACGTATATCCATTCGCTACAGCCACTTGTTTTAAAATACTTAGCCCCTTTTCTACTTCCTGTTGGCTCAATGGCAATCTTAGTAGCCTGTATACCATCGAAGTAAAATATGCCCATTTGTATCGCCGTGGATGACAAGAGCGCTCATTGACAACTAATTCTGCACACGTAGGTTTTCTGAATATGCTAAATTCATGCTTCCCATCTTTCTTTATTAGTGTTGAATCTAAGTAATCTATACTGTTGTTTTCTTCAAATTCCATGGTTAATCTAATTTTCGGGTGTTGAGAGCTCATTTTTTGTGCTAAGTTTTCGATATCATTTTCATCTCCTTTGTACGAGTATAATAAAATAGAGTCGTCAACATATCTCCTATAATATACAATTTTCTCAGCGATATCAGGATTTTTATCAAATAATTCGTTTTCCAAGTGATTTACAAAAATGTCAGCCAGCGTCACAGCTAAACTATTCCACATTGCCAAGCTGTCTTTCTGTTGATAAATTTTACCATTGAAAGTAAAGTAATTGAACGACAAGACTTGTTCCAACATTTCCACTAGTTCAGTCACTTCCCCCAATGCCAATTCACCATGAGTGAGGAGATTGTTCTTAATGATCTCAATCGTTTCTTTTACGGGAATGTTTGTGTACAGATTGGTGACATCCAATGAAGCTAGTGACGCATTCTGAGGTACAAGTACGTCTTTAATTTGCTCGGCAAATTCGTAGCTGTTCCTAGTGTTGAAAGTCCGACGATATGTATATGCTGCCTTCAATCTGTTATTTAAGGGTACTCCGACACTGAAAATAATGCAGCGAAAATTACTTATAACTGATG
Source organism: Schistocerca americana (assembly GCF_021461395.2). Classification (NCBI taxonomy): domain Eukaryota; kingdom Metazoa; phylum Arthropoda; class Insecta; order Orthoptera; family Acrididae; genus Schistocerca; species Schistocerca americana. The sequence goes on along the minus strand of NC_060125.1, from coordinate 584,643,387 downwards.
CTTGAGATACCACCTGTATGCTTGTAGCCATGACGTCATCAACACGTCGAACTACCAAAAAAAAAAAAAAAAAAAAAAAAAAAAAAAAAAAAAAAAAAAAAAAAAAAAAAACACGTGGTGTGGGACTCTTCAGTTGATTTTACAGCTCAAATGAAGCAGGCGACACCGAGAAACACCAAAAGTACAATAGAATGTGGTATCGAACACTTCAGTTTACATCACCTCATATGAAGCTTGCGATTCCCGTCAACCTCTGAACAATAAAAGAAAATGGTATCGTACACTACAATTGACCTATAATACACCTCAAATGAAACAGGTGAGTCCAATCAACCCTCCGACATACAAAACAATGCAAGGAAATATTACCGAACACATATTTTAACCTATAAAACACCACTAAAAGACACAACAAAAACCATCCAAACCTATCGTCAGCAACAATAGAAACTACACTACAAAAATCTTTTGTAATCTTGTTTGGCTCCGGAAATGGCATAAATGATGGGTAGTATCCCGTGCTTCAACTGGCCCAATTTTTAATACAGCTGAAAATTTATTTAACTATAAAACTACAGTGCAACTTACATTAATAGCATCACAACAGTATCCAAACTGACTTTAGTTCATGGCTGCTGTAGTCTTCACGCCTTCTTACTTTACTCTAGCTATCAGTAGCAAGATGTCTGCCTTTCATGAACCAAGAGCGTACATAGTCCATGGGCTGGAACAACATCAGTGGAGGACCAACCAACATCGTAAAAAAAATACTTTGTCGACGAAACAGTTTAGGGGAACGCATCCCCCAGATTTCCCCCAGAAAAACAGCACTGCATATAATAACTAATAGGTTCTTGGGTTATGTTATGAGTTAAATTACGAGGACGTAGTTTAGCACTATGGCCAGCTTCTTATAAATTTCAGTATATTATCACTTCTTTCTCTGGCAGTAATCAGCCTGTCTGCACATGATATTAATGACAAGGTAGCACACATACTTAAAGTGGTTAATTCTGAACGTGAATGACTTGTGCGTCTCTTGTGGCCGTATTCGTGGATTGAAGTTTTTGTAATGTTTTAAGGACTGTGTTACTGCCCATTTACTTTGTGGTTTTATGTTGTTGTTTCAGTGAATAATCAGCACTGCGCGTCGTCCGTTGTAGCTGGTCGTGTAACTGGGGCATGACGCCTTGGTGGCTGGCAAGTTTGATTTGTAACCGAAAGCGCGTCGCTTTATTTGTTCTGGAGACTCCAGTTCGTCAGCGATTGTGAGTATTTTATTATTTGTTCCTCGTGACGCCGAGGCATCCGTCTTTCCATCTTCACAGTTCCTTTCAGTTTTCATTCCGGCTGGACCTGGGTTACATTCTCCGAGCACCTCTGATGTGCCATTACTTGTAACTGAAATTTTGTAATACATTAAAGATACCTTTCACTGTACTGGATTTTAAGTATGTGATCCAGAAACAGAAATGGTTTTTTCCTGGTGTTATATCCTAAAAGGTGTCATGCTTTTGTGGAATTTTTCTCAGTAAACCATTTATTGTTTTTATGGTTCTTAAGATTTATGTTAAGAGCGTTTTAAAATTATTTTTCTGCGGTCGGCTTTGACGCCTGTAGATATTTTGTCAGTTTAGTAATGTTTCAAATTCTAGGGAAGTTATGTATATTATTCTGGGGTAACAGCAGTTTGCTATTGCCATCCAATTGTTAAATAAAATCAGTTGGAAATTATGAGCCAGAGTTTGTGTTTGATTGGTATTTATAACCTTGTCTTTATTGAGTTGAAGTATCCTTGAGCGTGTGTCCAACGTGCCAAGTTCCACCACTAGTTGTAATTCTGTTGGCAACTCTCCTTGCACCTTCCTCAACCCACTCAGAAACTGCTCGGGTGACAACAAGACAGGACTTAAGTGACTACGTAGCGCCTGATGGACTGCCATCTACAAATTTGTTAGCGCGACCCTTGCGTTCCAGACCCTACGTTCTAACAACTGCAATAACTTTGTCAACCTTAACCTTGCGTCTGATACCTGCATAAGTGTTAGCACTGCCTCAAAAACTCAGTTTAGGGAACTGGTGAAGGTCCTGGCACAATCCACTGCTGCCTCAGTCGGTTGGTGGAGTATGCGCGGGGTGTTCAGCACGCCGCTCTCCAAGTTCACAATTATCGTGGTACGGTACTCTACTGTCACTTTATTTGCTTCCGCTAACCCTCTTGCGACTTATTTATGCAGTATGCTCAAGTCGCTTGCGTCTGCTGTCTGAAAAACCGTCTTCAGTATTCGACCCCCAGCATCTATCCCTCTGCTTTATCTCTCCTAAGGTCGCCCGGAACTACTTCAATCAGCTATTACATCTGTTCCTTTAACCGTGCATATGTCCCGAGGAAGTTCTTGTGTTTCTTTCAGACATTTATCTGCTTTCGTTTACTAATCGTCAATTCTTGTGCACCTGAAAGTACTTCTTCCAGCCTCCTGATTTCATTTAGTAACTCCCACACATTGAATACTAATCTTAAAGATCATTTATGGTTAGAAAATACCATACCTAGCTATCTCAAAAACAACACTCCGCCGTCCACGTAGTTCCCTCGCAATCTCAATACTCCGCCCTGGCGAAGAGGTACAGTACTGTCTAAACTAGCATCTCCTTCTCCTTCGTCTGGTAACCTGAGGACAGGGATCGAAATAAACTCCCCTCCACCAAGAAGCGTGCTTTCTGTAAACAGCTATCATCTTATTATTCTCTGTTAAGGTTACCACAAATAAATACGTATGTCTACCTCCACAACTATCAACATTACGTCTTCCACTACACATTCAAAGAAACTGCACCAAATCGTTACAAATAACTGCTCTACCGAGTCTGAGGTATCCGAACGTCTCTCCCATATTCTCCTTTTTTTCTTTCTAATATCTTTCCTAACCTCTACAAGCAACTCTTGAATGGTCACAGATGTCCCACATGCACAATCCTGGTCGTTGTTAGCAACTGCAGCTTCACATTCACCGGTTGCTTACTTTCGACTACTTGGTACGGGGCTGGTGCCGTGTTAAAAACTTCTTTGTCTTTTCCTTCGGCGTATATGGACCCGACAAAATTACCCATTGGCCAACCTTACACTGCGGTGACGAACCCACACGTCTCGCCACCTCTTCCTGTTTCTTCAAGGCCTTTGTATTTGCTCTTTCTACGCTTTCCAAACCCTCCTTCACTTTTCTTTCAAAATCGCTGACGGCCTGTCCCTTTCTGCCACTCCTCTGGTCAATCATGTCGAAACGTATCGACATATCGACATCTTTTTGCCATATACTACTTCGAATGCTGATAATCCAGTGTTAGTATGTAATTATGCATTTACGATAAATTCTAGGTGTGTATGCCAGTTTGAATGATTTTTCCAGGTGTTCTATGAACTCTTTCAGTCCTTCCATTAGCTTGCGGATATACTCGGCTAGTCCTCAACTCCTTCAATTTCAACAACCGGCACAGTTCCTTCGTAGGGTCTGACATGAAGTTCGTTTCTTGGTCCGTTACCATAATCTGCGGCACTCCGCACTTCTCTTTTTTTTAATTTTGAGTCATCAGTCTTGTGCCTGGTGTCACGCGGCCCGTTACGAATTCCTCTCCTGGGCCAGTCTCCTCATCTTTGAGTAACATTTGCAACCTGCGTCCTCAAATATTTGCTGGATGTATTCCAATTTCTCTCATCCTGTGTAGTTTCTACCCTCTACAGCTCCCCCTAGTACTAGAGAAGTTATTCCCTGATGTCTTAACATATGTCATATCACCCTGTCCCTTTTATTTGTCAGTGTTTTCAACACATTCCATTGTTCTCTGGTTCTCCTTATTCCTTACCTTATCAGTCCACCTACTTTTAAACATTCGTCTGTAGACAAAATTTCAAATGCTTCGATTTCCTTCCGTTCCAGTTTCCTCACAGACCACGTTTCACCTCAATAGAATGCTGTGCTCCAAATGCACATTCCCAGAGATTTCTTCCTCAAATTAAGTATTACGTTTCATACTACCAGGCTTCTTTTGGCCAGGAATGCCCTTTTTGGCATTGCTAGTATGTTCTTGATGACCTCCTTGATCTGTTTGCCGTTGCTTATTTTTCTGACTTGGTAGTAGAATTCATTAACTTCTCTTACTTCGTGGCCGTCAGTCCTCAAGTTAAGTTTCTCACTGTTCTCATTTCTACTATTTCCTAGTACTTTCGCCTTTCCTCGATTTACTCTCCACCAATATTCTATACTCATCAGAGAGTTCAATCCATTCAGCACATTTTGTAATTCTTCTTCACTTTCACTGGGGATATTAATGTAATCAGCGAATATTATCATTGAAATCCGTTCACACTGAATTTTAATTCCTCTCTTGTACTTTCCTTTCAGTTCCTTCATTGATTCGTCGATCCATGAAACACACATAATGTGTATGTACAGGACATGCGACCTGTAATTGAAAAACTGTCACGATGCTCTCTCCTTTGCAAAAGATTTTAGACTAGTCCTCCGTTCAGATCTTCGTGATGGGACTGCAAAGGGGGAGGTGACCATGAGAAAAAGATTAAGCAACCAACGAAAGGATAACGCTCCGCGAGTCGGCGAGTTGATTGTCAGTATTTCGAACGTGGTCGGGAATCTTGAAATTGTGAAAAGAGAAATGCAAAGGCACGATGTAGATTTAATGGGGGTCAGTGGAGTGAAATGGAAAGAAGACAAGCATTTCTGGTTATAAGTGACAGGGGAAAGAGTAGAAGAAAATGGTATAAAGAGAGTAGTTTCCGTTACGAATTGGGAAGTAGATCGGATAGTGTGTTACTGTGAACAATACAGTGATAGGGTTGTTGTCACCTGAATCGACAGAAAACCATCACTGACAACTATAGTTCGTATATATATGCTGATGTCGTATGCTGAATGTGAAGAGATAGAAAAAGCATATGACAATACTGAAAAGGTAACGCAGTACGTAAAGGTAGATGAAATTCCAATGGTAATGGGGGGACTGGAATGCGGTTTTAGGGGAAAGACTAGAAGAAAAGTTTACAGGAGGCTACGGGATATCTTCTATGAATGAGAGAGGAGAAAGTCTGAGTTCTGTAATAACTTTAAGCTAGTAATAGAGAATACTCTGTTCAAGAATCACGAGAGGAGGAGGTATACTTGGAAAAGGCCAGGAGATACGGGAATATTTCAGTTACAATATATCATGGTCTGGCAGAGATTCCACAATCAGACAGCGGATTGCAAGCCGTACCCGGAAGCAGATATGCACTCATTTACAGGTCGCAATTTAGTAGTGATGAAGAACAGGCTGTAGTTTATGATATTAGTCACGAAAAATCAATACAGAAACAAGTGGGATACAGAAGTCCTAAGGAATGAAGAGATAAACTTCCAATTCTCTAAGTCTATAGATACAGCAACAAGGAAGTGCTCAGTAGGCAGTAAAGTAGAAGAGAAATGGACGTCTTTAAAAAGGGAAGTCACAGAAGTTAGGAAGGAAAATATAGGTACAAAGAAGGTAAATGTGAAGAAACCATGGGTAACAAAAGAAATGCTGCAGTTGATAGATGAAAGATGGACGTACAAAAATTTTCAGGGAGCTTCAGGAATACAGAAATACTAGTTACTGAGGAATGACATATGTAAGAAGTGCAGGAAAGAAAAGATGAAATGGTTGCATGTAAAATGTGAAAAATAGAAAATGAAATGGTTGCCGGAAGCACTGACTCAGTATATAAAAAAGTCAAAACAACCTTTGGTGAAAATAAATACAAGGGTAGTACAACTGTAATTCCACTGTTAAATGCAGAGGAGAGAGCGGATAGGTGGAAAGAGTACACTGAAAGCCTGTATGAGGTGAAAAATATGTCTGGTGTGGTAGATGAATAAACGGGAGTCGACATATAAGAGATAGGGGATCCAGTATTAGACTCATAATCTAAAGCTTTGGAAGAATTTAGATCAGATTAGGCAGCAGGGATAGATCACAGTCCATCAGAAATAACTGGGTAATGTGTCAACAAACCGACTATGCATGTTGGTGTGTAGAATGTATAAGTCTGATGATCAACCATCTGATTTCCGGTAAAATGTCATCCATGCAATTCCGAGGAGAATTATCTCACAATCATCACAAAAGGTCATACATCGATGTTGCTGATAAGAGAATTATACAGAAGAATGAATAAGAAAACTGAGGATGCGCTAGACGACGATCAGTTTGCCCTTACGAAATGCCAAGTCACCAGAGCGGCAATTCTCACGTTGCGGTTGATAATGGAATCGAAACTAAAGAATAATAAAGACGTATTCATGTATTTGTCTATCTAGAAAAAGCGTTAGACAATGTCAAAAGAAGTAAGACGTTTGAAATTCTGAGGAAAGTAGGGGTGAGCTATAGGGCGAGACGCGTATATACAAAATATACAAGAGCCAAGAGGAAATAATAAGAGTGCAAGACCAAGAACGAAGTGCTCAAATCAAACACAGTGCCAGAAAGGAACATAGTCTTTCGCCCATCGAAGAAACATTGACGCAAATAAAAGAAAGGTCAAGAATCGGATTAAAATTCAATGTGAATTAATATCAATGATAAGATTCGCTGATGACATTGCTATGCTAAGTGAAAGTGAAGAAGAATTACAAGATGTGCAGAATGGAATGAACAGTCCAATGAGTACAGAACATGGGTTGAGAGTAAATCGAAGAAAGACGAAAGTTTAAGAAATAGTAGAAATGAGAACAGCGGGAAACTGAACATCAGACTTATGGTCACGAAGTAGATGATGCGACTGTTCTATGAGGCGAAAATTGCAGCATACTTTTTAAGCAGTGTTAATATTCAACTATTTATCTACCAACGCAATAAATTTTGTTAATGAGCAGAATTACATAAAGTTTTACATACAGGTCTTAACATTAAGTTGTGAAGTATGTAAATTTATACACATTTATTTTAGAATATGTAATACCACGAACTATTGTTTGTGATAGTCATGCACATGGAGTTACGCAGATTAAGATCTGGCAAAATTGAACATTGGCGGGACTATGTCACTATCATAACAGAAAAAACCGTTTGTACACATGTGTTGAAAGCTGAAGTTGGAAGTAATAAGGTACATTAGCAGCCAAAACCGAGAACGATCTGACGAAATAAATTGAAAACTGGCTCCAGGGGTGCAATGTCTTGGAATCTCTTTGAGAACCCATAACGCAATATTTCAATTACAGTAAAGTCCACAAATGACTGCCTTCAGTTAGGGGAAACGGCTCCATGTAATGAACTTGAAGCTGATTTTTCCACAGGTTTACTTTTTGTTTGATAACATTAGTCTGCCATATGTATTACTAAATGATTTTCCGCTTCATTAAGACATTTCAGAAATTCAGTGAATTTGTGTTGTGCACTATAAAAGTTTTTGTCAACACTCTTTTAGCCCTTAGCTCAGTTTTTCCCTAATCTACATCCTAAGTTCAGTCAGTATTCATTGTCGTTCGTCAGAAGGTAAGTGTTGTCAAATCGTCTCTGTGGCACGCGTTGTAATGAAGTCCCAGTAAGTACTTCTCTAGCCCATGAAGTGTGCGCTGTCATATGAAACACTTTAAATGGCCATTAAACGATGCAAAAAGTAAGATGAAACTTTACTTTTTTGGACACGTGCGTCGACGCCGTAGTATTCACCGTTCCCGACGTAGGTGTAATTTTACACAAGCGGTGTTCTCAGCAAACTGTTTGGTGTCTGACAAGGCGACTTGTTTGCTCTAGCGGCGCCCAGCTGAAGCCTTCCTCCTCACCTCTTATCCTCACTCTTCACTGCACTCGGTGCGCTCACTGGGCGCTGTTGGCCAAGCCTGATCTAGATGCACCTAAAATTGCCATGTTTGTATCTTTAAGTTAACTATGGATAATATTATTGCTACAGAGTTAATGTGGCTTACTATTCATTGAATATGTACCACTAATTGTCTGTACAAGTTTATTACATGTTACAGCAGTATAATTACGCTGAGAAGCTACGGTTCGGCGATGTGAAATTTACGTGATATCACAGTGCTATTAAACGCATATTTGCATCCCTTGTTACAGAAGTTTAATTACGCTGAGGAGCTACGGTTCGGCGATGTGAAATTTACGTGATATCACAGTGCTATTAAACGCATATTTACATCCCTTGTCTCAGAACCTGAAGAATAAATTGTGTTTCATACTAAATCTGGTCACTCTTCCAGTGTCCTGTGACATATTTCAGCACACTGTGCGATATTTTAACTCGGTGTTATGGCACAGAATAGTAAGGGATTGAAAGGTAGAAAATTATATTGAAACTCATTCACCTTGCTACAAGCAAAGTGCAGTCACGTCAGAGACACAGACAGAACCAGGAAATAAGGGGTATACATTGGCCAAACAGGCCGGAGCTTTACTATACGATACAAAGAACATATATCAGGTACCTCAAGAGCAATGTCAGTCTTCGGCCATCACATAACTTTCAATAAGCATGCCGAAGGGACGGTACAACAGAATTTACAAGTCCTTCATTACGCTATTAAAGGCTTATTATTAAATATTTAGGAGAAGATGAACCGTCAGTGCTTCTCAATGAACAGTTGGATATTCGTTAAAAACTTTTTTATGATCTATTTGGCGAAATTCTATGAACACGTATGTACTCTTTTGTTCAGAAAATCATAGGCCCCCAGTTGTATTCATGGCAGAAATGTACCTTAGAACAGTACATAAATATTTATATCACAATCTTAAACTTCCAAATAGAAATATTACGAAATATGACTCCATTTTTAATAAATCAGTTTTATGACATTTTAAAAGGCCTATGTAATATCATACTATTCTGCTGCTGATCATTCTATTATTACATATATCACCAGTGGCAAATAAAGTTAATATAAGACAGACTGAATGTAGCATAGATGTATACTTGCAGTCGAGTCACAATTCACATATCGATATGATGCCGCAATGCCAAAGACCTTCACAACATCGTTGACTTTCAAACCATTGTGGTAGTACCACCTTAGCCCATAGAGGGCACACTGAGTGTACGTCGTCTGTACAGTCATTTTAAAGCTTTTAATTGATATTTTATACAATATTTAAGTAATTCCGTGGTTGTAAAGAGATATTTTGTAGATAACTATTTTTATGTGAATATTGTACTTCGTTTTTTTGCGTTTTGTGGATTATGTGAAACCGTTTTACACTGATTGGTTGATGTGAGGTAGAGGGGGAAGAGGTAGGCGGAACATCTTCGTATTTAAGCGGATGCCCGTCACTTGCTGGCACCAGCTGACATCACAGTAGCTGAGAAGAGTGCTCCACCTACGACCTCCGAGGGATGTCATGGGTATAACAAGTCTTATTATATTTTATCCTTATAAGCATTCTGTCATATCTTATTGTCAATCTAGTAAGGTTTCTATTACTTTCTAAATTAAATTACAGGTCTGATGATGGTCATGTAATACGACCGAAACCGGTCACCTACGTTCTTATAGCTTACGTGGTGCGATCAAGACTGAGTTTTAAAAAGAAAAATTTTTTGATCGCTATTCCAAAAATGTTTATTAAAAGTGTTTAATAAGGGGTATGTCGCAAGTTGATCAAGCCTCAGCATGTTACCACACCACACCGACAGAGAAAGACCTCAGCAGAAAATAGTACGTGATAGAAGACCAGCGGAAATGTGACACCCATATTCGTTACCTCGTAAGAGATGACGAAAGAAACTGTAACTTCACAAGAACCGGTATCAGAGAAGATACACAGCAATTAAGAGCCGCTTTGGCGAATATAGCACATTAAGAAGGAAACATATGGTCATTACGAACCGAGGATCGAATCATAGGCACACGTTAGATGCCTTTAGATACTTGAGTCCTCCAGCTCTCAAGGAGTTAATCCTTGGGATTGATGACGTTCACAGTAATAGCACTAGATTCCATGATTACGACGCTGTAGCGAATCTATGTCCTAGATACTCTAGAACATTTTACGAACTATTCAACAAGAAGCTGAATGAGGCATCGACCACAAGACCACTGTAAACAAGGTTTATAAATAATGGAATTTTGACAATGGTTTACCAGCGCCAGAGGCGCTTCACAGCTACGTACGTGCTACACTGACTCCATGCATAGGTGTCTCCCTTCGACTCCACTGAAACGGCCAACCAACACCAAACTTACTGCTTTCCTACAGCGATCTCTGCGTCTGGTTTCATCTTAACACGAAAAGTAATGGCAACAGCGCACAGAGTCAGATTTTGCACGAAGTTTAGCTTAAATTCTGTCTTAATAGAAAAGTTAACGTGTTCATTTCCAGGCTCGCTGCTGCACTTGTTATTTGTCCCATTAGTATTCTGAGGCACATTGCAATATAGCATTTCGTTTTTTTCTTCCGATGAGCTTTGCAGGGTAAAGAAACACCCTGGTTTCCTATAGACAGGACATTGTATAACCTGTGTGAGTATTACGTGTATGTTACAAGTCATTGCAATGTTGTAATCAGCCGTTTTAAAGAAACGGCAAAAATTAAAAGAATTTAAAAAATTGGTGGCTGCACTCAATATGCCAGAAATCGGTAAGGACGGCTTCGTCCATTACTCTAGCCTATGCCTCTAATCCCCCCCCCCCTCCTCCCGTGGACCTTGCCGTTGTTGGGGAGGCTTGCGTGCCTCAGCAATACAGACAGCCGTACCGTAGGTGCAACCACAACGGAGGAGTATCTCTTGACAGGGCAGACAAACGTGTGGTCCCTGAAGAGGGGCAGCATCCTTTTCAGTAGTTGCTGGGGTAACAGTCTGGATGATTTACTGATCTGGCCTCGTAACACTAACCAAATCGGCCTTGCTGTTCTGGTACTGCGACGGCTGAAAGCAAGGGGAAACTACAGCTGTCATTTTTCCCGAGGGCGTGCTGTTTTACTGTATGGTTAAGTGATGATGGCGTCCTCTTGGGTAACATATTCCGGAGGTAAAATAGTCCCCCATTCGGATCTCCGGGCGGGGTTTACTCAGGAGGACGTTATCAGGAGAAAGAAAACTGGTGTTCTAGGGATCTAAGTATGGAATGTCAGATCCCTTAATCGGGCAGGTAGGTTAGAAAATTTAAAAATGGAAATGAGTAGGTTAAAGTTAGATATAGTGGGAATTACTGAAGTTCAGTGGCAGGAGGAACAAGACCTGGTCAGGTGAATACAGGGTTCTAAATAAAAAATCAAATGAGGTAATGCAGGAGTAGGTTTCCTAATAAACATAAAAATAGAAGCGCGCGTAAGCTACTACAAAAAGCACTGTGAATGCACTATTGTGACCAAGGTAGACACGAAGCCCACGCCTACTACAGTAGTAGAAGTTTATATCCCAACTAGCTCCGCAGATGACGAAGAGATTGATGAAATGTAAGAAGAGATAAAAGAAATTATTCAGATAGTGAAGGGAGACGACACTTTAATAGTCATAGTTGACTGCAACTTGACAGTAAGAAAAGGAAGAGAAGGAAACGTAGTAGGTGAATATGGAATGGGAGTAAGGAATGAAAGAGGAAGCTGCCTGGTACAATTTTACACAGAATGTAGCTTAATCATAGGTAACACTTGGTTCAAGAAACTTGAAAGAAGATTGTATACGTGGAAGAAGCCTGGAAATACTGGAAGGATTCAGTGTCCGTGTGTCCTTGTAATATAATTGTAGTTTTCCTTTGAGTTCTCTGACCAATAATTGTCTCAGGAATAGGCAGAGATTAAAGTAAAATTAGACTAAATAATGACCACGTCCTTAACAGTAAATCCAGTCATTGAAGGCAGGTACCCTAGGAATGAGTGGGAGTTTGCATCAGAGAGGAGGCAGTGATAATCAATCGTCCGTAACTACTGATGCGAACGGATTAAAAGTACCAGTTATGGAGATATTAATTTTATACCACAGGTGGTAACACCATAGGAGTCATCACCTGTACTACAAAATTGATTTGAAGAGAGGGGCTATGTAAGATGGCAAGAACTATGCCCCTTACATGAAGTCATTAAAGATCACGTAACTCACGTTGAGCGAACAGTAGGGCTGAACAAAATGACTGACAAGGCACAATGCATCTTGTAGAGGGTATAGTATGGATTTAGTGGAATAATTAATGTCGGGTGATGGTTTTAAAGTAATTCACACGACATGAAAACTTTGTGGAAACGAGTCGCTTTACTGGACGCTAGTTTACCCCAGGGAAGTATTTGACCGTGGCCGGCTGGGGGAGCAGCTAAGGGAAGCGACAATAGGCAGCTTAGGGTGGCTGAAGCTCTGAGAAAGCGGTAACGGTGCGCGGCCTCAAGCCGCCTTAAGATGAGTGATAGTGAGTGGCTGGTTGACCCCGACTCCATGCTGCTGTACCAGGAAACAGACAGAGAACTTGTACGCCCATTGATAAATGTCCGTCGTCCCATTTTCTGTGAAACATACAACAAAGCCGTGCAAAGCTACGGTGGAGCAGTCAACAGAGGTCAAAATATGCTTGTATGTGACAATAGCAAATTCACGCTGAATTCACGGTCTGCAGAGCCTGAAGTAAGTCAGGAGAAGAGCGACAGTGTGAAATACGCCGGCCTCCGATGGGAACGTAGGACCAAGGAATTTGAAGTGCTCTCCTGGGAGTCAGAATTCCAGCAAACTTGGTGTTTGTGCAGACGTTAACCTTGATGAGTGGCCTGGAGGGGGGCTAAGTAGAAGAAGTTAAGAGGAAGGGAAATTTTGTGGGAATTTGTTCTCTTCCCAGAGCAGGCATTGGTCAACGCTGGGAACCGACGCATAATTAATGCGACTTACGCTGCAATTGGCGTGAGTGATTTTGCTGGAAGGGAAACCGAGGCGAAGAGCGGACTCGCAGAAGTCTCAGTAGAGGTCTTCCATTCCCAGCTTGCCTAGAGTGTGGACGTGGCGTTCTTTACTCAGCTTGCCTGACAAAGAGTGAGCATCTCTGCAGTTTAGGACTTAGCAAATGGAACAATTGAACTTGGAGATAGAAAGTTTTGGTTCAGTTATGTACTGAGCAAGACAGCTATTAGTGAATAGACGAGCGCAGCCATGCAACACCATGAGGTCGGCCGACGTCCACACAACGACGCTGCTCCACCACGCTGTATTCGGTGATATTGCGTCCGCTCTGACCACTGATTAATTGGTTGGATCACGTCGGGAAAGTTCCCATGAGGGTTACATGGGCCGTGTATTGTAGAATTCTTCTCGCACTTCGCATTACGCCTGGGTCAGTCGATAGGAATTACTTTTGAGTTATTGCGCTTTACTCCATGCAAACGCAATTTATTACCACTGCCTGATAGGAGAGTCATGTAATGTGATGATAGAAAGTCGTGAGTTAAAATAAATCTGTGCTAATCGACTGCATCTGCTTTCAATCAAGTAGTTGAAATCCCAATTCACTTTCTTAATTAGAGTTATGTTCAACATTTGCATCTGTGTTCAATAGCTGAATATAACATCAATGTGCACCCCTTTTTAATTAAAAGTGATCAATTCTGAATAAGTTAATGTCAACACTGCCACTGCAGTTCAATCAGGCGTCACAGGGCCATATTACACCTTTGCGTTATCCGATGTTGCGGCAGTTTTGCACTCTCTGTTGATGTGCTAGTCAATTAGTTGGGGTGAACACACGTCAAAACCAGCTAAGTGATGGGTGGGGTGTTACATATAGCAACCCTGCCAGGATACGATACTTCAGGATTTGCTAGGAAGTAGTCTTAAAAAAGGGAATTTTTCCACATGATCTATTGCTTAGCAATTTTTAATTGAAAAACGGGTAGCATTAGTTACAATAAGTTACATTGTCTTCTTCATGTGCTGTCCTTTCAAACTGACATTTATAGGTGCCTCTGCATTGTATTTGTGAGTACTTATGATGTGCAGTGCCGTAATCAGCCGATGCTGAGCACACAGATCAGAATCGTTGGTACTAGCCTCTTTGGGAAAATTCTTTATGAAGTGTTTGTCGGGTCATGTCTTCTGTTATCTAATTATTGTGTGTAAGGTGTACCTGGGTTTTGAGTTTTCGTGTAACATGAAAGTGCAAATGATAATGAGGGGAAAAGCCAAGACAACGGCAGAATATAATCAGTTACTCGGCTGAACATGGGTGATAGTTGGGAAAGCTCTAGCGATGAGCGTGACGAACGCGAGTTGCAACTTCCTGAAACTGTGTCTCATGACTGGTTTAGTCCGCTGAATAGCAAGGACGTTGATTCAGGCAGTGATACTGAGGGCTCGGGGGATGCAGGGAGTACAGCATTAATCCATAAGTATGGAAGATCCAGCCTAAGACGCCAGAGTGTGTTGGAACAAAACGGTGTCCGATGATTATCAAACGATACATTCACAAGTGATCCTACGGGGGCGCGGAGACGGTACTTGTCTAGATATCGAAGGATTCCTCAGAACAGAGGAAAAGAGTCGCATTTTCAACCACAAAAGGACGAGGATCAAAATGCGGCTACTCTCAAAAACATTATGGACCTGTTGCAACAGATGCAAACGGTTAACATACAGCAGAGCGCCAACCTTAATGCCGAAATTAAAAGGCGAATTAGGAGTTGAAAGAGCAAGTAAAAGAGGACGTAAAGAATCTCGGCGTCAAAATAGAGAAAGAGATTGCTATCATCAAACAAACGGCAATTGAAGCCAAATTAATTGCGAGAGGTGCAAGGAAAATAACGAGAGAAACTCGGGACTCCACGCGAAGCACGGCAAAAGTAGGAAAGGTCATGTTATCAAGGCTACAAAGCCGGATAAAACGTGTTGGAGAAAAGCAACAAGAGCAACCGCACATAGGGCATAACGAGATGATGAAAGAGGAGGTGGCGGTATCAAAAAGAAATTTTGTGGACGAGGTAAAACGTCCCATTACGGAGACATCGGGAAAGGTGAAGAGTGTAATTACTGCGTCAACTGAACCGTCACTTGGCGGAACACACATAACCGCTTCACTGTGTGATAAAGTTGACACTATAAGCAACGGCAGCCACGCCTTGATTCACAGCTCTGAGGCAACGACCGAGGTAAACACGGACAGCGCGCAGCAGTCCAATGAGCACAATTGCTGTCAACTGATTAGATGTACCGAACAACTGTCGAACATACAGAGGGGGAGAGATGACGATAGCGTGTCGGAACGAATTAGTCCACGTCCCGAAGTTCATACGAATCGTAAGAACGGTCGAAATGATAACTGGAATGATGACCGGTTTGACTACAAGCATTTTGTATCAGTCCGGTAGTTCCATCACTACAAGGACGAAGGTAATAGCTTCAATCCAAAAACTTTTATGGGACAATTCGAGTTATCTTGGCCTCCACACTGGCCATTGATATACCAGCTGGATTTCGTGTGCTCCCATATGGAGGGCGCGACCGCTGAGTACATGAGAAATGTAGCGAGGACAAGCGTCTCGTTCGAAGAATTCAAAAATGCCTTCTTGGGCAAGTATTGGTCTAAAGAAAGCCAAGAAAGGATCAAACAAGAAATTATGATGTCCAGAGATATGGAAGGGGCAGGGTACCGGAGTCCGGTCAAGTTTTTTAAAATATGACAAAAAGGAACCAGTACCTAGACAACCCATGTAGTGGTGCGGAAATAATCAGATTATGCTACATGAAACTTCCCATCTCGTATCAACAATCACTTGCCGGTCTTTGTGGTGGTGATACTGAGGTATTTAAGGGCATTTTGCGCGAACTGGAATTCGCAATTCAAGAGGAACAGGCGCGGGAGAAAGGTCGACAGCGTGAACAAAATAACAACCGTCGCAATAATGGACCTCAGTGGAATAGTAGGCCAGTGCTGAACTACAACGACCACAATCAAAATAAGAGTAATGGCAACTGGAAAAGAAGGTACACGGAAGATGAGCGACACTCTCCGGTACAACATTACAAAGGACTTGGGGCGGTAATCAGCAATCGGGAAGGAACAGGAATAATGGTTACCAAAATAACAACCAGGAAGAGGTCGAAGTCCGCCCTTCGAAGCCTGGTTCATCCCACCTTTACGGGCAGGATTACGAATGACTAGACCAGAGCGCGGACGTAGTAAGTATAGGCTTAGAATAAGGATTTTGTTAAAGTGTCTTGTTTGTTTGTGTATATACTGATCTTAATGGTAGAGTGTCATGTTTATATATGCCTATATTTTGTGTTTTTATTATTAATAATGATATCCCACCTCTCGATGTTAAAAAGGTGAAGTGCACTAGATTATTTTGTAACAAACACATGACTAAAGAATGGAAAACAAGTATTTCTGAGCGTACCCCTAGAAAAAGATAGATTAGGAACTCTGTAGATTACAGAAAAGCTCCCCCTAATTGTATCTCCGTCATTGGAGAACATACTTAAGGTGGCCAGTCCCGTAGATCGTTACGAGGACGCACCGACACATCTCGTATGCCCCTGAATACGTAAGAGGTGGACAGTCATGCGCAGTTGCGTGAATTAGCGCACCCAGTGTATGTTAATATCAACCGGATGTAATCATCTACAGAGCGAATAGCAGCACTGATACGCCAGAAATACTTGTTGGTACCAAGATAGTGTAACAACTGCGAGTGTGAGCAGTGAGCTATATTTGTGTTGTGCCATTATGACATTGCTAATCCGCAACATGTTCACAGGCATTATAAAACCATTCGTGACAAAAGGAGAAAACGGGAAGAAAATAGAGGAGAGAAGAAGTGTCGCAATAGAACACGATAAAGGACGCTATCCAAACTTCCAACAAAAAATCTTGGTAAGATTGACGCATGTCTAAGTTTGTTGTGTTTTATACATGTTCGCAGGCACAATAAGAGGGGATGTCTGCCACATAGGGAACTCAGAAGAAAAAACAAGATTAGAGATTAAAAAAATTAGTAAATAGTAGATATGCAGTCGGGTTGGCCAACACCGTGTTAGCCGTAGGAATTAGTAGCTAGAAATGGTGATGGGATCCTGTCCAGATAATATTGATTCCCTATCCCTTGATTGTGTGTGTGTGTGCGTGTGAACGACTTTGAAGCAAGTTGTCTTGTACATTTTTTATGTTTATGTATAAAAAAAATGTATGGTGCTGACGGTAAAACATGAGCACTTTCCATGTACTAAAATTAGTTGTCTTAGTGTGTTAAGGTGGCGTAACTGAGCAAGAGGGAGTTGAAGCTACGACACCTGGCACACCACACATGAGCTGACAAGGAACGAGGACGACAGCAATGAGGGGAGCACATAGCTGACGATGATGATGGCATGCAGACCACGCCCTGAATCGACGGGGCCAGTGGTCAACTCAGCAGCCAAGGAGAGGTAAGATGCAGCATCTCTGTGTACAACAAAATGATTCAAATGGTTCTGAGCACTATGGGACTTAACTGCTGTGGTCATCAGTCCCCTAGAACTTAGAACTACTAAAACCTAACTAACCTAAGGACATCACACACATCCATGTCCGAGGCAGGATTCGAATCTGCGACCACAGCGGTCGTGCCGTTCCAGACTGTAGCGCCTAGAACCGCTCGGCCACTCCGGCCGGCGTGTGTACAACAAAGACAACAAAGAGGTCGGTCCTGGTCTCTGTACACGGTGCGGATCGGGGGCAGCAATGAAGAGGTCCAAGAAGGTTCCTGTATTTGTTGCTCGCCACGTCAAGTGGAGCGACAGCCCAGCTGACCTTTAGTGCCTAATGACACAAAATTTGTGGACCTGAGCCAAAAAAAAAAATAGGCTCTCGTCTGATCACGGTCCCTCTCTTGCCCTAAAACATCTATCGAAGGAGCAATGACCTGTTGTTGAGCTGCGAGAGGTCACCGATCATAGATGCACCGATGGGGTCTGATGCCTGTCGGACAAGATGTCAACAACGAGCTCTTAGGTGAGAGCCATCCTGCCTCAAGAAGATGCGGGCGCCTGTGGCGCCATCTCCGTAATCGACGTTGCTCTCTTCTCAGCCGTTAGCCATCCCTCAACTTGCTAATCAGAACTATTGTCACTTCCGTTCTTGCAAGAAACTTGTGCCGTGTGTGTGAGTGTGTCAGTGTAGATTCAAATGAATAACA
This sequence comes from Schistocerca americana, assembly GCF_021461395.2. Lineage (NCBI taxonomy): Eukaryota > Metazoa > Arthropoda > Insecta > Orthoptera > Acrididae > Schistocerca > Schistocerca americana. The sequence continues at coordinate 584,625,258 of NC_060125.1, read as the reverse complement.
TGCGCTTCAACGAACGTACCCATTTGTTCTCTTTATGAATTATGTTACAAGAACGTTATGATTTATAAATGTGCCATTTGCTTATACGTCAAATATTTGTCATGCCACGTCTGTTTGTGTTAGAATAAGATTTCATACGTATACCTTGTTACAAATACACTATATATATATATATATATATATATATATATATATATATATATATATATATATAAAAGTACATGTGTACACAATCCAGGCACTGGACTGGGCCAGACCTTGTTGAATTGTGTAAAGATGACACTTACACCATGCACAATATAAACGTCCAGAGACAGACACAAAAAAAACTTTTATTTATTAAATGTCAACGGGGGATTCACATACAATTTAATGGTAGCAACTACTATCAACTTCACAAAATCATACACGCATATTGTTCATGTATGATTCAGTAATTTAAGTGATTTTTCTGGAGGGGAAACCGAGGCGAAGAGCGGACTCGCAGAAGTCTCAGTAGAGGTCTTCCGTTCCCAGCTTGCCTAGAGTGTGGACGTGGTGTTCTTTACTCAGCTTACCTGAGAAAGAGTGAGCATCTCTGCAGTTTAGGACTTAGCAAATGGAACGATTGAGCTTGGAGATAGAAAGTTTTGGTTCAGCTACGTACTGAACAAGATAGCTAGGAGTGAATAGACGAGCGCAGCCTTGCAGCACCACGAGGTTGGCCGACGTCCACACAACGATGCCGCTCCACCACGCTGTATCCGGTGATATTGCGCCCGCTCCGGCCACTGATTAATTTGTTGGATCACGTCGGGAAAGTTTCCATGAGGGTTTCATGGGCCGTGTATTGTAGAATTCTTCTCGCACCTCGCATTACGCCTGGGTCAGTCGATCGGAATTAATTTTGAGTTATTGCGCTTTGCTCCACGCAAACGCAATTGATTACCACTGCCTGATAGGAGTGTCGTGTAATGGGATGATTGATGGTCATGAGTTAAAATAAATCTGTGCTAATCGACTGCATCTGTTTTCAATCAAGTAGTTGAAATCCCAATTCACTTTCTTAATTAATTTTATGTTCAACATTTGCATGTGTGTTCAGTAGCTCAATATAACATCAATGTGCACCCCTTTTTAATTAAAAGTGATCAATTCTGAATAAGTTAATGTCAACACTGCCACCGCAGTTCAATCAGGAGTCACAGGGCGCTATTACTTTTTTGCGTTATCCCATATTGCGGCAGTTTTGCACCCTCTGTTGATCTGTTAGTCAATTAGCTGGGGTGAATGCACACCAAAACCGGCTAAGTGACGGGCGGGGTGTTACAATATAATGATAAGACCGAGATGCATGAATCAGGTTTTAAATTGTAAGACACTTCCCGGACTTTGGACTTTGACTACAATCTGTTGGTTAAGAACTGCAGATTAAAACTGAAGAAACTGCAATAATGTGGAAATTTGAGGAGATGGGAATTGGATAAACTGAAAGAACCAGAGGTTGTAGAAAGCCTCAGGGAGAGCATTAGAGAACGACTGACAGGAATCGGGGAAAGAAATACAGTAGAAGAAGAATGGGTAGGTTTGAGAGATGACATAGTGAAGGTAGCAGAGGATCAAGTAGGTAAAAAGACGAGGGCTAATAGAAACCCTTGGTTGACAGAAGAGATATTGAATTTAATTGATGAATTGAGAAAATGTAAAAATGCAGTAAATGAGGCAAGCAAAAAGGAATACAAACGTCTAAGAAATGAGATCGACAGGAAGTGCAAAATAGCTATGCAGGGATGGCTAGAGGACAAATGTAAGGATGTAGAGGCGTATATCACTAGGGTTAAGATAGATACTGCCTACAGGAAAATTAAAGATACCTTTGGAGAAAAGAGAGCCACTTGTATGAATATCAAGAGCTCAGAAGGAAACCCAGTTCTAAGCAAGGAAGGAAAAGCAGAAAGGTGAAAGGAGTACATAGAGGGTCTATACAAGGACGATGTTCTGGAGGACAATATTATAGAAATGGAAGAGAATGTAGATGAAGATGAAATAGAACATATGATACTGCGTGAAGAGATTGACAGAGCACTGGAAGACCTAAGTCGAAACAAGGCACAAGGAGTAGACAACATTCCAGTAGAGCTACTGCCAGCTTTGGGTGAGCCAGGCCTAACAAAACTCTACCATCTAGTGAGCTAGACGTATGAGACAGGCCAAATACCCACTTCGAAAAGTGTGAAAATTACCCAACTATCAGTTTCATAAGCCACAGCTTCAAAATACTAACACTAATTCTTTAGAGACGAATGGAAAAACTGGTAGAAACCGACCTCCGGGAAGATCAGTTTGGATTCTATAGGAGTGCTGGAACACGTGAGGCAATACTGACCATACGACTTATCTTAGAAAATAGATTAAGGAAAGGCAAACCTATGTTTCTAGCATTTGTAGACTTAGAGAAAACGTTGGTCAATGTTGACTGGAATACTCTCTTTCAAATTCTGTAGGTGGCAGGGGTAAAATACAGGGAGTGAAAGGCTATTTACAATTAATACAGAAACCAGATGGCAGTTATAAAAGTCGAGGGGCATGAAAAGGAAGCAGTGGTTGGGAAGGGAGTGAGATAGGGTTGTAGCCTATCCCTGGTAGTATTCAATCTGTATATTGAGCAAGCAGTAAAGGAAACAAAAGAAAAATTCGGAGTGGGATTAAAATGCATGGCGAAGGAATAAAAACTTTCAGGTTCGCCGATAACATTGTAATTCTGCCAGAGACAGCAAAGCGCCTGGAAGAGCCACTGAATGGAATGGACAGTGTCTTGAAAGGAGGATATAAGATGAACATCAACAAAAGCAAAACGAGGATAATGGAATGTAGTCGAATTAAATCGGGTGATGCTGAGGGAATTAGATTAGAAAATGAGACTCTTGAAGTAGTAAAAGTGTTTTCCTATTTGTGGATCAAAGTAACTGATGATGGTCAAGGTAGAGAGGATATCAAATGTAGACTCACAATGGCAAGCAAAGTGTTTCTGAAGAAGAGAAATTTGTTAAGATCGAGTATAGATTTAAGTGTCAGGAAGTCGTTTCTGAAGTATTTGTAAGGAGTGTAGCTATGTATGGAAGTGAAACGTGGACAATAAATAGTTTAGAGAAGAAGAGAATAGAAGCTTTCGAAATGTGGTACTACAGAAGAATGCTGAAGATTAGATGGGTAGATCACGTAACTAATGAGGAGGTATTGAATAGGATTGGGGAGAAGAGTAGTTTGTGCCACAACTTGACTAGAAGAAGGGATCGGTTGGTAGGGCATACTCTGAGGAATCAAAGGATCACCAATTTAGTCTTGGTGGGCAGTGTAGATGGTAAAAATCGTAGAGGGAGGCCATGAGATGAAGACACTAAACAGATTCAGAAGGATGTAGGTTGCAGTAGGCACTGGGAGATGAAGAAGCTTGCACAGGATAGAGTAGCTTGGAGAGCTGCATCAAACCAGTCTCTGGACTGAAGACCACAACAACAACAACAACAACATGCTTAGACTTGTGGCTTTATTTTAAGTATTCATGCATTTGCTTATCATTGCAGAATGTATAGTTTCCATAGTGACATGTTCTAACAATAATAATTAGTTCGTACACAATGGCTGGAATTGCATTGCAGGCGTGCATAACGGGCAGTGCATTTTTGCTGTTTCCGCTTAGCCAATTTGAACTGCCATATCATTCTTGCTCCATAGAATTAATTGCATAGATGCTGAGGATTTCAATTATGATATAAATAAAACGCATTAATTTAGTCGTATTTCATTGTTATGTAAAGACAGGAAAATGGGGCACAATGGAGCCAGGAACACAAAACAATAATGAAGTCAGAGATGACGAGTATGATATTGATGAGTAACAGTTGTAAATGGTACGAACGCTTCAGCATCAGAAATTGATTTGCAAGTTGAGAGCAAAATAGTTAAGCCTACAGTTTGTCCTGTAATTAATACTCTGGCTAATATAACCACCAGTCGTACACAATATCCCAATACCACACTGCTTCACAATTTATCGGAGATTGTGAGAAACGAAGTGTCAAAACAAAAAACGAAAAACCATTCGACATCTACTCTACGCAGTGGGACTAACATAACTCTAAGATGTTCTCAGAATTTTATGGGCTGAACTGCCTATAGATTTCTGGGATAAATTAATACAACTGATACAACTGTAGAAAACTGACCTTGATCGCTCTATGCCGGTCTTGGATTCTCTTGATCTTGTACAAAAGTATGCACGAGGATACTATCACAACAACAACGGTGTATCAGGGATAGCCTCTCATGGGAAATTTGCGATATGATTATTTTGGGGACCACTTGAGTTTAATAAAAGAAAGTGAAGTGACAACCAATATTCTCCGGGATATTACGGAAAATGACAGTGGAAAGCTAACGTTCTAGGCGCTCAGTCCGGAACCGCGCGACTGCTACGGTCGCAGGTTCGAATCCTGCCTCGGGCATGGATGTGTGTGATTTCCTTAGGTTAGTTAGGGGACTGATGACCACAGATGTTAAGTCCCATATTGCTCAGAGCCATTTGAACCATTTTTTTTTAATAACAACGACTACTACTATAGATGGGATTTCCCTACGGGAGGTACGAGCAATTGTAATAACGGCAATAACATGGATGAGGCGCCAGTGCGCACTCATACTACTAAAGGCGACTAGTAAACGCATCAACACACAATGGATATAAAGGAAGCGGCTGAAGATTCCCGTCCCTCCATTACAGGATCAACAAACTAGAGAAGGTTGCATTAAGCCCTGAAATGCTGACAATGGGGTAGTTGATAGACAACATACAAAACCTAATAAAGCTGCAAAGCTATAACGACGATATTAATATCAAGAAAGAGTTAGCTAAGGTGCAGATCAATGTAAATCCAGCAATCAGATAAAAGAGCTTGTACACAGGCTACTATGACGCAGTGGTAAGAGGTATACGAAGTGACAGGCCGATGCAGGTGCAATGCTAAGCACTATGTAGAATAGATTATTCAGTAAAATATACATGGTTGCAAAGGTACCTCCAAATCCTGTCAGAACCATAACATTCTTGGCACTATTGGCCTTAAATCACGGAATGTCAGGATCCAGACAAAGGTAGTACTAAGGTTAGGAAATGGAATAATAAAATGGCCATTCTTTATCACAAATGGACTGATAGTCGAATGTATGTTGGTTCTTGACATTTTACTATAGAATGACACAATAGCAATTATGACATTCGGCACCATCTTGATACAGTCAAGGTTTGTGTTTAGTTACTGACTCATCATTTTGAGGATTAGAAACTGGATTATTTTAGTTAGATGAGGAAGAGGGAAAAAGAGAAATTCGAGTCATAGCTCTTGCTAGTCGAACATTGTCTGAATGTGAACGCTCTTACTCGCTACTGAATTAGAAAACTGAGCAGCAGTATAGGCATTTAGAGACTTAAAACAATTACACTTATAGAAAATAAAATTAAAGTCTGTTGTGATCATCAGCCATCGAACTTTCTCATGTCTTGCTAGTTACTCTCAATTTGTTTGATGGGCTTTGTTTCTTCAGTAGTGCCGTTTTGAGGCAATTTGCACGACTGGAAAGGAGAACATTGTAGAAGATATACTGCTGTGATTACCAGAAGGCTTGGCCAAATACACGGAACTGATTTAGTAAACAAGTGACTATCGTGTGCCGTTAATTCAGGAGTTTTATTACCCCAGTATTACTTAGACATGTGCAGGAACGTGGCTGATTTACAGAATGGAGACAATCGTTAGCGAAATATTAAAAAAGTTCTTTCAGAAAATCTGTTACACATACTGAAAAAGTACTAACGTTACCAAATTATATCCTGTTCGATAGACAAAATCGTAATTCCTACACTTGGTGCGTTTGCATTCCTAGAGAAAGTGAAGATGCAATAACATGGTTTATGTATAATGCTTGAGGTTTTTATGGGTTATCTAAGTGTGTACAGAGGATTAAATTCTGTTGTTTATTTCCAGACATGGGAAAACAATCACAACTGTCAAGATATATCTATTAGACAAAAATGAAAACACATCAACGGATACCATCAGACACTGTTACATCCCACTATGTCAACACAACAACTTCAAATAGTCAGTGTGGGTATTGCAGGAGCTCTTGCCTCTGAGGTAGGTGGAGTTAAATAGATTGCAGTCTAATACGATTATTCAGCAAGTATGATAAGTTATAAACTATAAGATCTGTAGCAGCAGTTTCAGTCATCACAAAACAAAATGGCACATACTCACCTACAATAACAAGAATGTTCGCAAAACACGTAACATATTAAAGAAACAGGGACTCCAAATAGGATACAGAACAGAGAACACAACACAGAAGAAGATCACAACAAAAGAAACACCCACGTACAAATTTAACACATCAGGAATATATGAACTCACATGCAACACTTGCCAGTCAGTGTAAATAGGACAGACATGCAGAAAATTCAAAACTATATATTCAGAGCATCTCAGAGCGTTAAAGAGCAACAGCTCCCATAGCACATTTGTTGACCACCTAACAGCTCACAATCACCACCCAACTGCAATACAAACACACTTAAGAATACTAAAACCTAACCACAGCCTATACAGCAAACTGAACATTGAGGAAAACTTCCACATACAGAAGGCAATAGTAGAAGGAAAACACATCATAAATGAATAACTACACTCTGCAAGAGCGCGCTATTTAACACGTTAAAGGAACTTTACAAAAAGGACAACACAAACAACTAAAAAGTCTAACCACCCACACACACACACACACACACACCAACCCACACACACACACACACACATGCACACTTGATAAATGCATACATTACTCTCTGCAAAGACTCCCCAATTTCCACACAAAAGGAAGACCATGTAAAAAACAACACAAACACCTAAGACGTGTACAGAACACACGCACACACACAAAGATAAAATGTAAACAAAACTCAAATTAGGCGTCAAACTCGTTGGTGAACAAATGAACACGCACTGGACTGGGGCACATAAAATCAAACTTACAGTGTGTTTTGGTGAAGTCCAAAGTGCTTTTACGGCGTTATTCGTGAAAATACGTGTTACATCTACATGTGCTTCACAACATCTCACCATGCTGAGGGCCGGCCGGAGTGGCCGAGCGGTCCTAGGTGCTACAGTCTGGAACCGCGCGACCCCTACGGTCGCAGGTTCGAATCCTGCTTCGGGCATGGATGTGTGTGATGTCCTTAGGTTAGTTAGGTTTCAGTAGTTCTAAGTTCTAGGGGACTGATGACCTCAGAAAATAATTCCCATAGCGTTCAGAGCCATTTTTTGAATCATGCTGAGGAGAATAAAAGGGTTTGTCACACAAAAACGTAAGTAAAAACGAATGTAGACTCGAAATATCGAGACATACCAAATTACGTCTAGAGCATAAAATGACAGGTTAATTCCCAACAAAAGTTCACAACAAATTTGTTTGGTTGCAGATGACAAGCTACCTGTAATAAATAACAAACAAGTGGGCTTGAAAAATCATGCAAACTGACTGTAAATGCGTTAACAAAAAGAAACGAATTGTTGTTTGAACCAAATATGCACATGATTTTCTAATCATTTAGCAAAAATGTTTCACATTACAGATTAAATAATAGAGAAACTCACAGGGGCGCTCAAACAAGTTTGGGAACTTGGAAAAAACAGTGTTTCGCATAACTGGCGGATCTTACATCCAACAGTTACTCACTTAGGAAATCTGCAAAGTTGACGAGCAAGAGGCAAGTGTGAACTGCCCCGAGCTACCCGCTCTGTGTGGCGTGATGTCATTCCGATTGTCGGTGACTTCATTTGAGTTATGGCTAAAACCTTATGGGCTGATAGCAGAAAACAATGAAGTGATGCTCTAACAATAAAAGATAAAATATTTTGACACTAAATATAGATCCATCTGATGTGATAAATGTTTCTAGTCTCCGAAAGTTTTTGACCTAACACTTTGAAGTTTCGTGAAAAGGTTGCACTGAAATATGTGTGGGTTTCTATATACCTATTTTTTTAATGTGGTGTCACCGCCAGACACCACACTTGCTAGGTGGTAGCCTTTAAATCGGCCGCGGTCCGTTAGTATACGTCGGACCCGCGTGTCGCCACTAACACTGATTGCAGAGCGAGCGCCGCCACACGGGAGGTCTAGAGAGACTTCCTAGCACTCGCTCCAGTTGTACAGCCGACTTTGCTAGCGATGGTTCACTGACAAAATACGCTCTCATTTGCCGAGACGATAGTTAGCATAGCCTTCAGCTACGTCATTTGCTACGACCTAGCAAGGCGCCATTACCAGTTACTATTGATGCTGTAAAACATGTACCGTCAAGAGCGATGTTCACCAATTATGGATTAAAGTTAAGTATTCCAGCAGCTACGTACGTTTTTTGTTAGTCTCATTTCCTTGACCTGTTCCAGACCTCACGCCAGCCTGCGTGAGCTAAAACGCGTGCCTTTCGGCTTCTTCTCATAGTGGGTTGGCTGTCTTGCCAATCCACAACATTTAATATATGAAATGGACAATTTCTTATCGATTTAATAATAGAGAAACGTTGTCACAAAAAACCACAAGAAATCACACACGCAAACACACACACACACACACACACACACACACATACACACACACACGCACACGCGCGCGCGAGCGCGCAGTACCGGTACGTCTGACGAAAACAACGGATTAAAGTAGCGTTTAAAGACGTCTAAGTTCCAAAGACAACAGCCCCAGGTAAGTCACAGTATCGGAACCTCTTCTTTTGAAAATCAAGTACTCATAATATGTATTAAAACACATACATTAAAGAAATAAGTGCCTAAAACACGCATTCCACGTTGTGTCAAAGTTTCGAAGCAGTCGGTGAGGAACGTTCGGATATCAACGATTTTGAACAAAGGAATATTTACATTTTTAATTTATATATTTATTTATTTATTTATTTATGCATTTATTTTACCTGGCAAGATTAGGGCCTTCAGGCCCTCTCTTACACCTAACCAGGCATACTCAGATTCAACAAATTTCAGTTTCTACAGAACATTAAGGACATATAACATGTTATACAGTATTTATGTTAAAGAAAAAAATAGAGATTATAAACGTAGTACAATGATTATTATAACAATCAAAAAATAATTATAACAATCAAGAATAATAATAATAATAGTAGTGACTATGTATATGAAAGTAAACATATTTTTCTTTTATGAATGTCAGTCCTATTGCTAGTTGGGAATTTTCTCGTTATATTCTTGCAGCTTGTGAGTTATTCTCATCAAGCAGAGTCGTAAGACGATAGAATGGGGTGAAAGAGATATAGAAGAGGTAGATAGGTTACAGGAAGAGAAATAGTGTGGTAAAATTCGAAGCTATGATGGAGAGGAGAAAGAAAGAGATGAGAGGGGCACAACAATGGTGGCTATACCGTCCCTAATATGAAGTCTTGAGTTCCCTCTTGAATGTTGAGTGGTTCTGGATAAGACGCAGATCACAGGGGACCGCGTTCCATAGTCTTATGGCTGAGATGGAGAATGACACGGAGAAAGATTTTGTGTTATGCAAAGGTACAGCCAAAATGCTAGACGTATCCGATCTGGTATTGCGGTTGTGGAATGATGATAGGTATTTAATGTGAGAAGATACGTATTTGGGGCACCAGTGGCTAAGAAATCGATGAAGTAAGCACATCGTGTGGAGATCGCGTGCCTTATGTGGGCGTATCCAACCTGGCTGGGAGTATGATGGACTAATATGATCATACAACCGTATATTGCATACGTATCTAACGCAAGCATTCATCACTAGCTCGAGGCATCTCGAATTTTCACTATTTGTGCCGTGTTGAACTACATCACAGTAGTAAAGAATAGGCAAGACTAGTGTTTGGACTAATTTTTGTTTAACGTGAGTTGGAAATATTTTTCTAAATTTTTTGAATTGCATGTAGGGAGGAGAGCGATTTCCGGCAAGCTGTGACTGTTTGTTCTTCCCAGTTTAGGTGTTCATCCAAGATTATTCCAAGGTCTTTTACTGTTTTTGGTATGGTAGTTGGGTACCATTGAGGAGTATTTGAGGGACTGTTTCGCGAAAGTACCGACTGACTAACTTTGGATGAGATATAAGTATGACCTGGGATTTCTTGGGGTTTAGTTTCAGACCTAGGTTCTGTGCCCATCGAGAAACAGAGCAAAGATCTGCGTTCATACTCGCTACTGCGTCAGCAATGTTCTTGGGGCTTGCACTTATGTACAGTTGGATGTCGTCGGCATATAGATGGTAGTTGCAGGAGTGAATCACTGAAGAAATATCATTAATGTATAGTGAGAAGAGTAATGGACCAAGGACGGAGCCTTGGGGAACTCCAGAGCGCACGTTTTTCTATGATGACTTTTCCGCCCCACAAATGACTTGTTGACTTCTGTTTTCGAGGTAGCTGTCGAACCAGTGTATTGCGCTGTTTGAGAAATTCAGCTGCTTCATTTTAATCAGTAATATATCAAAGTCAACTGTATCAAAAGCCTTGCTAAAGTCAAGCAGTGCTAGGATGGTAGCTTCACGTCTGTCCATAGCATGTTTAATGTCATCAGTTACTTTGATTAATGCAGTTGCTGTACTATGGTGCTTTCGAAAGCCCGACTGATATTTGTCGTGGATGTTATGAGTTTTGAGGTAATCCGTCAGCTGTTCATGGACGATGTATTCTAGTGCTTTAGATATTGCAGGTAGTATGCTGATCAGCCTGTAGTCACCAGGCGACTAAGGGTTGTCATTCTTGGGTATAGGTTGAATTAAACTTTCCTTCCACTCAGTGGGATATGTACTACTGACAAGAGACACGTTGAAGATGTCTGTGATAACTGGAGTAATAGTGTCTACGACGTTCTTAATCATGCCAATGCTCACTCCATCATTTCCTACTGCCTCGGAAGAGATTCTCACAATTGCCTTGTGTACTGTGCCGGTAGTGACATGCTTTAGGAAAAACTTGTCTCTCGAGAGATTGATATCTTGGGGCTGGTAATTTGTCGCTGCGTGGCAGTTTGCAGCTGTTGAGAAGAAATCGTTTAATTCTTCTGCAGACGCTTTATAAACAGCGTCAGCTCTTCCCTTCCCTATACCGAAACTGCGCAGCTTTTTCCACAGTGCAGCAGGTTTTGACATGCCGCCTACGACAGAGTGGGCATGTCTGATTTTGGCATTCCTCACGCTTTGCTTGGTTCTATTCCGGAGTATCCTATAAGCTTCGTACGCCTTGGGAGTTGGGTTACGTTTGAAGGCCCTATGTGCAGCATCACGTTTATTCATTATCTGGCGTAATGCAGTGGTAAGCCACGGAGCGGGAGCTCTCTTTACCTTGACAGTGCGTTGAGGAGCATTTTTATCATACAGTGCAATAATTTTGCGACATAATTCCTGAATTTTTCCGTCTAAAGTCAGTTCATTGGTTATATCATGCCAAGGGATGTCTGAGTAATCCTTTTGAAGAGCGTCATGGATAACATTTTTTAGGTTTCTGTAGGTTACCAGGTGAGATTTTTCTTTGGTAGTATACACTGAGTAATTTAAGAATATCACGTCATGAGCAGAGTCCCGGAGCGGATGTCTGATTGGCGTGAATTATTTTATCTGGTCGCTTTGTTGCTATTATATCTATGAGTGTATGGCTGTGTGGCGTGTGATGAGTTGGGTCCAGGGGTGTTAAACTCATATCATTGGAGTGGAACAGTCTCCTTAGTTTTTCTGCAGAGGGAGATTTTAACTGTAAGTCGATGTTTGTGTCGCCCATAATGATTATGTGTTCATACAGTGTCACGAGCGAGGACAGGGCAGACTGAAAGGAGGACATAGCACCGACGTTTGGAGGATTATAGATTTCGCCAATTAGCAGAACTCTGCTTCTCCTTCACCCTTTGCATCCGATGTGCATAGTATAGTAGGTCTCAGATCAGAGCGAACATAGGCACCCACACCACCCACGGCGTCGTGTTTCACGATCTGCCCTTAAGAGTGGGTAACCAGTGATTCGGATAGCCTAGGAATAAATGTTTGGTTTCCACCAAGTTTCAGAGACGAGGATAATATGGAACAGCGATTGGCAGAACAGGTCACAGAACTCGTCGAAGTGAGCCGTTAGCGACTGAGCGTTCGCGTGGGCCACAAAGAGCCCGCCGCCGGAACCGGCCCGTCCCATTGTAGCCTCCTGTAGGACCGAGCGCGCTCCGTTTACCTGCTGGCCGGAAGAGGGACAAAAGCTGGATTTCGCGGGGGAAGACATATTTACAGGTGCGTACAAGGTCGTCACTGACTCAAGCGTCTGTGGGCTAAAGGTGAAAGACCAGCTGGAGGTATTGGAGCAGGGAGCGAAAAGAAAGATGGAAAGCGGCAGTAGTGGTTACGAAAAAGATAACAGTAGTAGTAGTGGTAGTGACGAGGATGAAAATAGCAGATATAGAAAGGCGGTTTTAAGGAGATTCCTGTTAATGGAGAATGTTAATTCCCGTTTGACTGACAATTTTTAAATAGAGTACTTATGGTACATATAGAAATAACGAAGCAATATTTACGTAAAAAAATGAAAAGAAAGAAGAAAAATTAACTTATATTAGACAGAGTACAATATGAGACTTTGTGTCTCGCGAGATTTCGCTCAGTCTTTCAGTTCGGACATGTTCATCACCGTTTTCCTCCCTCCTTCCGTCTCGACTACGATCCTGCCATCCTGGGTCCATACATTTTGAAGGCCGAACTGTGTAATCGCAGTTTCAAAACTTTTAGTCTTTCGCGCGTCAGATCTTCCCTCAGGGTAACCCCACTCTTGGCGAGTTTTCTTTTCTGAGCAAACACTTCAGCTCTTTTCCGGTATGGCACAAATTTAATTATTATGGGCCTGGGTTTCATGGCACCTGGTATCCTGCGCCCAACACGGTGGCTTCTGTCAATATCGGCCACGTCGATCTGCACGCCAAGTTTTTCACGCACGAGGCTAATGGCCAGGTCGTCGATGTTTTCACGTTCGGCTTTTTTCTCTTGTGCGGCCAGGGACTTTTTAAGAGACTGGATTTCGGTGCTGTTGCGCCCGACAGACTCCTGCAGTTTGTCCATGACCGCGGCCGTCACAGAGTCCGCGATGGATTGCACGATTACGTCTAGCGTGTCTTTCCTGTGCAGCGCCGCACTCACCTGGGACCTATCCTAAATGTCACTAATTTGCTTTGCAAATTTGTTACAGTGATCAGCAGTTTACTTACGCTGGGAGTACAAAGCTGGGTGATGTGGCGATTACACGCCATTAACGTGCTAAAAATGGATATTTCATCTTTTCTCTTAGTACCCGCCGTCTAAATTGTTTATTCCACGAAGTCCAATTATTCTTGTTGTGCCCGGCTACTTACTGCATTGCGTGGTGTGACATTTTAACACTATCAACCTTCATCCAACTTATCGCTCTGTTATGGTTTCATCATAACAGGAAAGATAATGGTAACAGGGGCCAGTGTCAGCTTCAGCATAGACTTTTGCCTAAATCTTAACTGAATACTAAACATTATCACTTCCTGGCAGATTGAAGCTGTGTGCCGGACCAGGACTCGAACCCCCCCTCCCCCCCCCCCCCCCGTCCTCCCCAGCCTGTGGCTAAGCCATGTCTCCACAGTACCCTTTCTTCCAGGAGTGCTAGTTCTGCAAAGTATGCAATAGAACTTCTGTGACGTTTGGAAAGTGGGAGACGAGATGCTGACATAATTTGAGCTGCGAGGGCGGGTCGTGAGTCGTGCTTGGGTAAGTCAGATGGTAGAGCACTTGTCTGCGAAAGGCAAAGTTCCCGAGCTTGGGTCTGCGTCCTGCAAACAGTTTAAGTCTGCCAGGAAGTTTCATATCAGCGCACACTCCGCTGCAGAATGAAAATTTCATTAATGATCGTTTCTACTATCCTACTCACGTTTTGATTTATCCCCACCTCAGAACAATTAGTTATCTGAGGCACAATACAATCTAGCATTCCATATCCTTTCTTTTGAGATTTACGCGCAAATCAGCCCAATGCAACACACCAGCGTTCATCAGATCATGTCTTGAGTGAAGATATTAATGGCTTCCTGACGCCCCACATACAAGTCGGCGGAGTGAGAGCAGACCACTGATGGCGACACATGGCTCTGCAGAGATGCCGTTACATGCTGCATTTGTGGAGGCCAAACGTTGTAAGCCACACTGAAGATCCACCCGTGACATGTCTTAACGCGGGAACCTGAATTTTCGTGTAATCCGTGACACGATACGTCCCAAGTACCTTGCATCGACTACTTCCCCCGACGTTCAAAGTTCGTGTTGCGGTGTTCACTACTCACCTGAAACATCCTGGCTGATTAACACTGTGTACAGGACCAGGACTCGAATCTACAACTTTGGCCTTTCACGGTCAAGTGCTCTGCCGACTCAGCTGCCTAACCGCGTCTCACTGCGTGTCCTCAGAGCGCTACGTTCTCCAGTACTTCGTCTCGTACCTTCGACACTTCACAGATGTTCTCCTGCAAGACTTGCAATCCTGGAAGAAACGACTGAGGTCGTATCATTAGTCGTGGTTTGAGAGCTCAGTATGTAGAGCAGTTCACCGCGAAACGCAAACGTCCGAGTTCGAGCGAGGCGAGTCGAGTACAAATCTTTAATGTACAAGATGGTTTGGAATCAGCGCACACTATGCTACAGAGTTCTCTAAACAACCTACCTCCTGTGACTAAGCCATGTATCCGCACCATCTTTTGTACCCGGAGTGCTAGTGGTGCGTCTTATGCAGGAGAATTTCTGAGAAATTTGGAAGAAACGACGTGTGTTACTGGCGGAAGTATAGTTGTGAGCGGAGTCGAGGTACTTGTTTGTATAGATCAAGGTTGAGCACTTGGTCGCGAAAGGCGAAAGTCCGGCACACGATTTTAATTTGCCAGGATGATTGAAATCGGCTCTCACCCCACCGAATAGCGAATATTCGTTGTGGCACCACACACATAAACGTCAAAGACTGTTAGGATACTGTGTCCACGGTCTGGCCATATGCTGCATCTTGCGAAAACATTCGAGAGTGAATAGTGGAACAATCCTTCCCGTGACATTCTGCCCCTCAACCTCTTTCATAAATAAAAGTAACTAAAAAATAATGGCCAGAGAACGAATCTAAGTATTAAGTATTTATAAGCAAATTTCGCTAGAGTGGACATAGGTAACGTCCACAGTAAAATTACAGACGCCATTTGGAAAAAAGAGAAGCAGTTGTATAAATATCAAGATCTAGATGGAAAGCCATTCCTAGCTAAAGAAGGGAAAGCCGAAAAGTGAAAGGAGTATATAGATGGTCTGTACAAGGGAGATTAACTGGACGACACTATTATAGGACTGGAAGAGGACGTAGATGAAGATGAGGTTGGGAGACATGTTTGTGCCAGAAGAATTCGACACAGCACGGAAAGACCTAAGATGAAACGTGGCCTCTTCTACATCGACATCTACATTTATACTCCGCAAGCCACCCAACGGTGTGTGGCGGAGGGTACTTTACGTGCCACTATCATTACCTCCTTTTCCTGTTCCAGTCGCGTACGGTTCGCGGAAAGAACGACTGCCGGAAAGCCTCCGTGCACGCTCGAATCTCTCTAATTTTACATTAGTGACCTCCTCGGGAGGTATAAGAAGGGGAAGCAATGTATTCGATGCCTCATCCTGAAACGCGTCCTCTCGAAACCTGGACAGCCAGCTACACCACAATGCAGAGCGCCTCTCTTGCAGAGTCTGCCACTTGTGTTTGCTAAACATCTCCGTAACGCTATCACGCTTACGAAATAACCCTGTGACGAAACACGCCGCTGTTCTTTGGATCTTCTCTATCTCCTCTGTCAACCTGACTTGGTACAGGTCCCACACTGATGAGCAATACTCAAGTATAGGTCGAACGAGTGTTTTGTTAGCCACATCCTATGTTGATGGACTACATTTTCTAAGGACTCTCCCAATGAATCTCAACCTGGCACCCACCTTACCAGCAATTAATTTTTATGTGATCATTCCACTTCAAATTGTTACCTACGCATATTCCCAGTGTTTGTTCCGCTATCATATAATCATACAATAAAGGATCCTTCTTTCTGTGCATTCGCAATACTTTACATTTGACTATGTTAAGGGTCAGTTGCCACTCCCTACACCAAGTGCCCATCTGCTGCAGATCTTCCATCATTTTGCTGCAGTTTTCTAATGCTGCAACTTCTCTGTATACTACAGCATCATCCGCGAAAAGCCGCGTGGAACTTCCGACACTATCTACTACTAGGTCATTTATATATATTGTGAAAAGCAATGGTCCCATAACACTCCCCTGTGGCACGCCAGAGGTTACTTTAAAGTCTGTAGACGTCTCTCCATTGAGAACAACATGCTGTGTTCTGTTTGCGAAAAACTCTTCAATCCAGCCACACAGCTAGTCTGATATTCCGTAGGCTCCTACTTTGTTTATCAGGCAATAGTGCGATACTGTGTCGAACGCCTTCCGGAAGTCAAGGAAAATGGCATCTACCTGGGAGCCTGTATCTAATATTTTCTGGGTCTCATGAACAAATAAAGCGATTTGGGTCTCACACGATCGCTGTTTCCGGAACCCATGTTGATTCCTACAGAGTAAATTCTGGGTTTCCAGAAATGACGGGAGTAAACGACACGTAAGAATTACCGACTGCCTTGACCGAGCCACCCGTGAGGAAACTCTTCAATCTGTTGTGCAAAATGTATGAGACAGGCGAAATACCCTCAAACCTCAAGAAGGATGCAGTAATACTAGTTTCGAAGGAATCAGTTGCTGACAGTTGCGAAAATTACCAGACAGTTAATATGAAAAATCATGGCTCCTAAATACTAACGCGAATTCTTTAATGGAAAATGGAAAATCTTGTAGAAGCCGACCTCGAGGAAGATCAGTTTGGATTCTGGAGAAATGTAAGAAAATGCGAAGCACTACTGACCCTACGACTTCTCTTAGAAGATAGGTTATGGAAAGGCAAACCTTCGTCTATTGCATTTTAGACCTAAAGCAAGCTTCTGACAAAATTGAGTGGAATATATGAGGGGTCAAAAATAGGGAGCGAGAGGCTGTTTAAAAACTGCACTGAAACCACACAGCAGTAATAAGAATCGAGGGGTATGAGAGGGAAGTAGTGGTTGAGAACGGAGTGAGACAGGGCAGTAGCCTTTCCCCAACATTATGCAATTAGTACATAAAGCAAGCATTAAAGGGAACTAAAGAAAAATTTGGAGCAGAAATTACAGTACAGGGACGAGAAATAGGAACTTCTAGGTTTACCGATGACATTGTAATTCTGCCAGAGATAGCAAAGGACTTTGCTGTTGTTGATGATGATGCTGTTTGGTTTGTGGTTCGCTCAATGGCACAGTCATCAGTGCTCGTGCAAAGTCCCAATTTTTTCACATTCCAGTCTATTCACTAACGCGAATGGTGATGATCAGGAGGAGGAGGAGGAGGAGGAGGAGGAGGACAACACGAACACCCAGGGAAACTCAGCAACTCGGCCGGGAATCGAACCCAGGACCTAGTGATCCAGAGGCAGCTACGCTAGCCACTAGACTGCGACTGCGGACTCAAAGTATATGGAAGTACAGTTGAACAGAGCGGACAGTATCTTGAAAGCACAATGTTAGACATACATAAAATGGCTCTGAGCACTATGGGACTTAACTTCTGAGGTGATCAGTCCCCTAGAACTTAGAACTATTTAAACCTAACTAACCTAAGGACATTACACACATCCATGCCCAAGACAGGATTCGAACCTGCGACCATAGTGGTCACGCAGTTCCAGACTGTAGCGCCTAGAACCGCTCGGCCACCCTGGTCGGCAGACGAACATCAACCTTACCAAAAAGGAAAAGTACGGTGCAATGTAGAATGTAGTGCTGAGGGAATTAGATTAGGAACCAAGACACTTAAATTAGTAAATGAGATTTGCTATATGGCCAGTAAAGTAACTGATGATGACCGAAGTAGGGAGGATATAAAATTTAGACTGGAAATGACAATAAAAGCGTTTATGAAGAAGATAAATTTGTTAACATGGATTGAAGATTTAAGCGTTAGGTAGTCTTTCCATAAGGTATTTGTCTGGAGTGTCGTCGTGTATGGAAGTGAAACACGGACAATAAAAAGTGTAGGCAAGAGAAAATTAGAAGCTTTTGAAATGTGGTTTTACAGAATTGTGCTGAAGACTGTATGGGTAAATCACGTAACTAATGAGGAGGTACTGAGTAGTACAGGGGAAACGAGAAATTTGTGGCACAATTTGACGGAAAGATGGGTTCGGTTGATAGGACACATTGTGAGACATTAAGGGATCATCAATTTAGTATTGGAAGTATGGCGTGTAAAAGGTGTAGGGGGAGACGAACAGACGAATACAGGAAGCAGATTCAGAAGTATGTGGGTTGTAGTAGTTATTAGGAGGTGAAGAGGCTTCCGCAGGATAGAATTACACGGAGAACTGCATGAAACTAATCTCTGGATTGAAGATCACAGGTATAGCAACCTGGAGTAAGCTGGAGCACCTACAGGTTAACTAAGTTTAATATAGTATTATAAACCGGATAGTCAACTCTGATGGAAACAGTGCTGATGAAATTAGCAGGAGAGGCGAGGAGACAGATGACTTGAGGCGACGCGGCAGCTCGGCTAGGAGCCTGGCCCGGTGCCAGCCACGGAAGCCGTCGGCCCCCGCCGTGGGCAGCGCGGCAGAGCCTCAGCCAGTGTCCACGGCGCAGCGGCGCAGGGCCCGGCGCGACCCATTAATCACGGCGACCCGGCGCTGCGCGGCGCGCCGGAGCGGCGTCGGGATCTCTGACGCTCCGCTGCCTCAATTACACCGCGCGCCGCCAGAGTCTAATCTGCGCATGCGCAGGCTGCGTGCGCTGCGGGTAGCCGGCCTGTGATCGCCGCTGTGGCCTGTATTGTAACCGCGCCGCTGTCGTGCCGCATCGCTTACATCCCGTAACGCACTGCCACTGATGCCGGCTGTCCCCAATAATTTTTATCATTAATGCGTTGATAAAGATATGGGATAAAGTATTATATTAGGAATTTAAAAGAACTTTGGATGACTTAAGGTCAAATAAGGCAGAAGGGATGCGTAGCTTTCCACCGAAATTTCTAAATTTACTGGGCAAAATGGCGAAAACACAACTATTCACGTTCGTGAGTAGACCATGGCGATATACCATCAGACTATCGGGAGAAACATAGCCAACACAGTTCCGAAGATAGCAATAGCCGACAAGTGTGAGAATTATCGCAAGCACCTAAGCAATCAAGTTCCCTATGCGAATAATATACAAATAATATACAGAAGAATGGAGAACAAAATAAAGGGTGTCTTAGATGACGATCAGTTTGGCTTTAGGAAGGGTGGAGGCACCAGAATGTTAGTTCTCACGATGCTGTTGATGACAGAAAATAGAGAGAAGAAAATCGAGACACATACAAAGCGTTCCACAATGTAAAATTGAGCAAGAGGTTCGAAATTCTGAAAAACATAGGGTAAGCTAAAGGAAAAGTCCGGTCATTTACAATACCTACAAGAACCAAGAGGGAAAAATAAGACTGCAAGGCCAAGAACTAAGTAATCAGACTGCAAAACATGTAAGTCGGGGATGTATTATTTCGCCGCTACCGTTCAGTCTATACATCTATGAGCAAAAGCTTCCAAATAAAAGAAAGCTTCAAGAATGGGATTAAAAATCACGGTGGAAGAATATCAATGATGATATTCGCTGATGACATTGCCATCCTCGGCGAAAGTGAGCACGGATTACAGAATCCGTTGAATGGAATGGATGGTGTAAAGAGTACGGAATATGCACTGAGAGTAAATCGAAGTAAGACGAATGTAATGAGAAGTATCAAGAATGGGAGAAGCAGGAAACTTAACATCATAGTTGGTAATCAGGAAATAGGCAAAGCTAAGGAATTCTACTATCTAGTCAGCAAAACAAACCAATGATAAACGAAGCAAGGAGGATATGAATAGCAGACTAGCACTGACAAGAAGGGCACTCACGGGAAGGCCAATTCTGCTAGTATGAAACATACGCTTTAATTTGCGGAAGAAATTTTTTGAGAATGTACGTTTGAAGCACAGTATTGCGTGCTATTGAAACACTAACCAGAACAGAAGAGAATTGTAGAATTTGAGATATGGTGCTACAGAAGAATGTTGAAAAGTAGATCGACTCATTAAGTAAGAAATGAGGATGTTCTCCACAGAATTGGCGAGGAAAGTAATAGATTGAAAGCATTGATGAGAAGAATGGACAGGAAGATAGAAGATCTTTTAAGACATTAGGGAACAACTTCCATGAGACTAGAGGGAACTGTAGACGGTAGGCAGTCTAGAGGAAGGTAGAGGTTGTAATCCATTCAGCAAATAATTGAGTACATAGGTTCAAACTGCTACTCGGAGAGAAAAGATAGTCACAGGACAGGAATCTGTGACGATGTGACGAGCCGCATCAACTTAGAAGACTTACGAGTAAAAGAACAAAAACTCTGAGGTGACACATATTTCTGTATATGAGAAATACACCAATTGACTGGAAGAATGCAAGAGTAATACCATTACTATAAGACGAATAAAAACAGAGAATGGAAATACCATATCAAGCGTATTACTCGAAGAACAAACAGGATTTCACTAACTAGGCCTTAATCACCAAACTGTCTGTCTCTCCTTTGGCATTCCTACGGCTGTCGCCACATCCCCAGATATCTGACGCCTTCTGTTCCGATCTTCTGCGTGTTGTGTACCAAGGAAGAGGTATACAACAAACACCGTGAGAGGTAGCCACCACAGAAGTACCTGGCGTCTCTCAGGCCTGCGCAGCAGTCTTCATAAGGTGCTCACAAAAACATGACTCTCGACCATTAGAGCCAGAAGAAGGCCGCTGCAAACGTGGCCCAAACGTTGGTTTTTCTCCAGCAGCAGTAGTTTTTTTACATTAGGACGCCGTACCACACCCAGGAAACTCTTATGTCGAAGGACTCTTCCTGTTTCTGTGTCCCTTCATGTCGTTTACGTCGACAGAGAGTGTGGACAACAGGCAATGGGGAATTCTGTCGACCATGGACCGTGGAATACGTTTCTTCTGTTCCGTGCTGGTGGGCATGGAAATTCTTTTGTCAATTGACACCATTCGATGCACAATGACACAAATTTAGCAAGAGCAAGTGAACAGTACCGTTCTTTGCATGCAGTCAGCTCAGCGCATTACTCTGAATTCTGTCCTCTGATATGGCAGTTACTATTTTATGGAGCAATATTTGAGTACTTCAGTAACAAATCTAATCAAAGTTACGACATACTTCAGTAAGTACTTTGAGGAAACTAGAAAAATACGATGAGCTAAATCGTCATTAAAATGTTGTTTCTGTGTGTCAAACTCGACAACGAGATCGAATATAGCTCTTAGTTCTGGTCCGCGCCATAGCCAATCGCAGTGTACGACAATGAATCAAAAGCAGGGAGAAGCAATGGATTAATAATAAAGATATACATAAACATACTTCACGCTGAAGAAATTAATAAATCGTGCTGTGCTGCACTACTATCCTAGCAAAGACAAACGAGTCCACAGGACGTTAATCCTGTGCATCAAACTTTCGTCTCACGGAAGAAGAATTATTTGTTCATGGTTGTAAACCCTTTACTTCCATTGCAGAATTCAAGGAAAGATGAACACAACGAACCGGCATACAATGCAAAAGCTTTTCCACATAATTTCTTCCAACTGCCCTCCGTTAGAGTTGACAATGCTCCAAAACTCCGTCTCACTGAATCGCTGATATGTTCGAGGAGATCACCAAACAATTTCCCAGCATCCACAATTAGGGCACAGGAGCTCTCCGCAACCCGTAGCGGGTCTCTACACATAAAAACTTTAAGTTGCCACCGAAAATGAAATTAGTGTACGGAGAAGGTGTAGGTGACAGATTCTACGAAAGCCATCCTATCGACCGGTGACTACGTCTGTTGTTGCTGTTGTGGTCTTCAGTCCTGAGACTGGTTTGATGCAGCTCTCCATGCTACTCTATCCTGTGCAAGCTTCTTCATCTCCCAGTACCTACTGCAATCTACATCCTTCCGAATCTGCTTAGTGTATTCATCTCTTGGTCTCCCTCTACGATTTTTTACCTTCCACGCTGCCCTCCAATACTAAATTGGTGATCCCTTGATGCCTCACAACATGTCCTACCAACCAATCCCTTCTTCTAGTCAAGTTGTGCCACAAACTCCTCCCCAAATCTATTCAATACTTCCTCATTAGTTATGTGATCTATCCATCTAATCTTCAGCGTTCTTCAGTACCACCACATTTCGAAAGCTTCTATTTTCTTCTTGTCTGAACTATTTATCGTCCATGTTTCACTTCCATACATGGCTACACTCCATACAAATACTTTCAGAAACGACTTCCTGACACTTAAATCTATACTTGATGTTAACAAATTTCATTCTTCAGTAACGCTTTCCTTGCCATTGCCAGTCTACATTTTGTATCCTCTCTACAGTTATTTCGCTCCCCAAAAAGGAAAACTCCTTTACTACTTTAAGTGTCTCATTTCCTAACCTAATTCCCTAAGCATCACCCGATTTAATTCAACCACATTCCATTTTTCTCGTTTTGCTTTATGTTCATCTTATATCCTCCTTTCAAGACTCTGTCCATTCCATTCAGCTACTCTCCAAAGTTCTTTGCTGTCTCTGACATAATTACGATGTCATCGGTCAACCTCAAAGTTTTTATTTCTTCTCCATGGATTTTAATACCTACTCCGAATTTTTCTTTTGTCTCCTTCGCTGCTTGCTCAATATACAGATTCAATAACATCGGGGAGAGGCTACAACCCTGTCGCACTCCCTTCCCAAACACTGCTTCTCTTTCATGTCCCTCGACTCTTACAACTGCCATCTGGTTTCCGTACAAATTGTAAATAGCCTTTCGTTCCCTGTATTTCACCTCTGCCACCTCCAGAATTTCAAAGAGAATATTCCAGTCAACATGGTCAAAAGCTTCCTCTAAGTCTACAAATGCTAGAAACGTAGGTTTGCCTTTCCTTCATCTAGCTTCTAAGATAAGTCGTAGAGTCAACATTGCCTCACGTGTTCCGATATTTCTACGGAATCCAAACTGATCTTCCCCGAGGTCGGCTTTTCCATTCGTCTGTAAAGAATTCGCGTTAGTATTTTGCAGCTGTGACTTATTACACTAGTAGCTCGGTAATTTTCACATCTTTCAACATCTGCTTTCTTTGGGATTGTAATTATTATATTCTTCTTGAAGTCTGAGGGTATTTCGCCTGTCTCATACATATTGCTCACCAGATGGTAGAGTTTTGTCACTACTGGCTCTCTCAAGGCTGCCAGTAGTTCTAATGGAATGTTGTCTACTTCCGGGGCCTTGATCGACTTGGGACTTTCAGTGCTCTGTCAAACTCTTCACGCATTATCGTATCTCCCATTTCATCTTCGTCTACATTCTCTTCCATTTCCATAATATTGTCCTCAAGTACATCGCCCCTGTATAGACCTTCTATATACTCCTACCGCCTTTCTGCTTTTCCATCTTTGGTTAAAACTTGGTTTCCATCTGAGCTCTTGCAATTCATACAAGTGGTTCTATTTCCTCCAAAGGTCTCTTTAATATTTCTGTATGCAGTAACTATCTTACCCCTAGTGCGATAAGCCTCTACTTCCTTACATTTGTCCTCTAGCCATCCCTGCTTAGCCATTTTGCAGTTCGTGTCGCTCTCATTTTTCAGACGTTTGTATTCCTTTTTGCCTGCTTCATTTACTGCATTTTTATATTTTCTCCTTTCATCAGTTAAATTCAATATTTCTTCTGTCACCCAAGTATTTCTACTAGCCCTCGTCTTTTAACCTACTTGATTTTCTGATGACTTCACTAGTTCGTTCCTCAAAGCTACATATTGTTCTTCTACTGTATTTCTTTCCCCCATTCCTGTCAAGTGTTCCCTTATGCTCTCCCTGAAACTGTGTACAATCTCTACGTCTGCTGTTTGGCAACCTACAGTTGTTTACTCTGAAACAAGGACAATCACTGCAGTGTACCAACTACAATGCAAAATGTTTAAAGGTTGGTGATGTCGTTATTGACGAGGACTTCGAAACCGTACGCGATACTCTAGGGATACAACATGTAACCAGGGATTAAGTTCAGCGGCGGATTTACGCAGATAGCAATTCTAATGGAAGTCAATTCTAAAACTTACTTACAGTCTGCTACTTCGTTCTTTTTTTCCGTAGCTGCCGTAACACACTGAGGCGACAAAACCCGTGTCGTAGCGATATCCACATACACAGATGTTGGTACTATTATGAATACAATGTAGAAAAGAGAGTTCATTGACAGAGCTGTCATTTGCTCAAGCGTGAATTATGAGAAAGGTTTTCCGACGCGATTAGGGCCGCACGACGTTAATTAAAGGACTGTGAACGCAGAAAAGCAGTTGCAGCAAGACGCATGCGCATTAAATTTCGGAAATCTTTAGGGAATACAATATTCCGATATCCATAATGTCAAGAGTTGGTCGAGGATACCAAATTTCAAGCAATTCCCTTCACCGCGGACTACGCTGTAGCCGGCGACCTTCACTTAACAACCGAGAGAAGCGGCGTCTACACGATGTTGTCAATGATAACAGACAAGCAACTCTGAGTGAAGTAATCACAGATGTCAATGTGAGAAGTATGACGAACCTGTCCGTTATGACAGTGCAGTGGAATCTGACGTTTATTGGCTGTGTCAGCAGGAGATAGAGGCGAGTGCCTCTGCTAAAAACGGGACCTCGTCTGCAGCGCCTCTCCTGGATTCGTGACCAAACCGGTTGGACACTAGACGACTGGAAAACAGAAGCCTGGTCAGATGAGTCACGATTTCAGTTTGTAAGTCCTGATGACAGGGTATGAGAGTGGCGCAGACGCCACAAAGTCACGGACCCAAGCTGTCAACAAGGCAATGCAAGCTGATGGTGGATCCATAAAGGTGCGGATGTGTTTACATGGAATAGACTGGGTCCACTCACCCAAATGAACTGGTCATTGATTTTTTGTAACCATTCATGAACTTTCTGTTCCCAAACTACGATGGGATTCTTATAGATGACAATGCGCCATATCACCGTTCCACAATTGTTCACGACTAGTTTGAAGAACATTCTGGACAGTTCGAGTCAATGAATTGGCCACCAAGATCGCTCGACATGAATCCCATAAAATATTTATGAGACATGAAACAGAGGTAAATTCCGACCAAAAATCCTGCACGGGCAAAATTTTCGCAATTATAGGCTAGTATAGAGACTTGTGGCTCAGCATTTCTGCGATCCTTTGAGACGATGATACATCGGCGGACAAAAGGAGGTCCGACATGATTTAAGGGGGTATCCGATAACTTTTGTCACCTTAGTGTAATATGTAGCGTGGAAGAAAATGACTTATCATATGGTATGAAAGTATGCAAATGATTAGGGCTGCAGTTCTCTGTGACAGCTAGAACGGTCACCCGAGGGCACTAGCGTTTGTTGTGTTTAGAGTTTCCACCAGGTGTCGTAGGATACATAAAGGGCATGAAAACTGTCCGCTGTAGAGCCGTCACTGTAAAGCATATTCGCATGAGACAGCGTTATCAGAATTTCACAAAGTTTGAAAATGCCTCTTTGTGACTAATAATCACAGGGAATAATCGCCGTTTTGAGGACCAAGTCACCGCTACCCCACCACATCTGCCGCTGCCATCCAAGGACAAGAAACAGACTCCTCGAGGCATTCTGCGTCTTCCTGGTCAGGAACCAATAGCAGCCGGAGTTGTTAACTATCGTCGCGTGGTTGTGTTTGGAGTGATGTAGTGACCGGAAAGTAATGACTGTTTACGAACAGCGTCTCTTTATGTTCATGATGGTTCGTGGTACTCTACTACCCCGGCTTGAGGAGAGGTCACATTCGTCCAGTGAATTGGAGAAACGCAGCACTTTTACTCCTGAGGTCATGGTCGGGGAAGCCAACTGTCATTTCAGCTCACGGCTGTTAGTAATCGATGAGACTCAGAAGGATAAAAAGTGCGTCACGGAAATCTGGGGTACTTATGTGTTAAATTTCACGTGACACTCATGTGGTGCCGTTTCGCAAAATGACAGTACTTGTCCACACATGGCACGTCCCTAAATGAACTATCTGCTGGATGTTGAGGTACTCCTGTGGCCTGGAAGATCCCCAGATCTATTCGCAGTACAACATATGTGGGATCTGTTGGTACTTGAACACCATACCAGTGCTGGTGTCCAGGATCTCAAGCACCTGCTACAGCAGTTGTCAGCCAGATGGCCTCAGAAAAGGATGTAACTGCTTTGTTACACCGACTGCAACCAAGTCAGTGGATTCGTGCATGTCTGAAGGGGTGCAACGTAATACTTCAAAGTTCTTCATCAACTTGAATCAGTTTCGTCATCACTGTAAGCACGTGACACACACTTCTAAGTAATGAAGTTTCAGTTTGTTTCCTCCTTCTCTTCTTTTTTTCTATGTGTTTCTGTATATTCCCATCTCCTTATTATCTGCTGACAGTAACTCAGAATTTGCGTAGGAATATGGAATAAATTATCTACCCACAGCGGTAAGTTCTGAGATCCGACGATGGCTTATCACGTAGACTTTTCATGTAACAAAACCTTGAGACATTGCATTGCGCTCTCATTTCTGTTTCGGTGTTATGCTGCTCCATGTTCTTATGGAACCTTTACTGCGATTTGACTTCATACATTATGATAAAATCGTGGCCAGTAGTTAATTGTCTTGTTTGGGTGCTCTAGGGAATGAATGACGGTAAGCTTTACCTGTGTTCAAAGGAATAGGGTGCCGATTTAAACGACTACAGTAAAAGCTGCTGCGATGGTGGACCCAGCAAAGCGCGTTTTTTTTCCGAGGAACGTGAGGAAACATTTCCGGACGGTCGAGTTCCACCGCCTCTTTGAGAAAACTCATTTAGTTGGCGCCAGGCGGGAGACAGGCGCGTCCAGATATACAGACTAGCGCCGAGAAGTCGCCATTGCAGTGCCCAGCGCATTGTAGACTGACAATAAAGCAGAGGATGGGCCCTTGTTAGGGAGGAAGACAACAAAAGAACTGCGAACGTTCTGCAAATTGCCGTGGGACAGGGCGACTGGCGCCCAGACGTCTAGAATCTGTTCAAAACATACTTGTGAAAGCATGAGGCTTTTAGCGAGTTTATGGCCGTTCTTTGGAAACATTGAAATGGACGCAACAGGGGAGATAACAAACTGTTTATGGAGGGCTGTGTTTCCGTTCTGAGCATTTTGTTTGCAAAAGACATGGCAAACGCGTGGGGAAGAGGCTGTGAAGCTGAATCTTTTTTCCTTTTTCTCGCAATTAGCTTTAACGTCTCTGATTGGTCAAATCGGTGTTTGCAGATCAAAAGCCGCGCTCTCATCTAAGAATGCCAGGCTCCAGCTCGTGTGCTTTTGGTATCGAGCTGAAGAGGAAGTGAGCAGAAAGGAAGAAGTCACTCTTGTACTGGCGCTTCGCTAGTAAAGAACTGCGGGTCTCTACCTAAACGGTGAGACTTGCGTCCTTTGCTAGTGCGTCGCTTAGAGTCTGTGCCAGTCATCTTGTGAACCGTCAGAGATACTGCTTATATCATCACGCTCACAATGAGTGGAATGTGGGAGTACTTATTAGCCTTAATTCGGCCGTCTAAACATTTGACAAATTCCGTCACTCACACTCGTGGCACGGAGTCAAATTGGTTTGGGAAACCAGCAAACCTGCACACCGGAATCCACCGGGGTTACAGAGGCTCATAGGAAAGTACCTCCGTTCCGAATTAACCGAACGCAATACCTCGTACTTACATTTTTCAGGAACGCGCCATTAAAAACAGATTGCCGCCGTCCACGACCTCAGTCGCCGATGTCGTGATGTGCCGCCTTGACCCACAAGAGGGTAAAGTATTCGCTGCTGTGGCGTAGGGCTCTAATATATGTTTCTCAGCACCCTGTTCTTTCGAACCATATTTATCTTTTTTGAATAGTAGATTATAGATGCTTGGTGGTAGCGTAGTTTACTGCCATAGCCCGGATTCACGTATATGAAGTTAGATAAAGCGATTAGTGTTCTGGTTAGTGTCTTGTGTTGATCGCCACGTGATCGCTTTGTACACCATAGACCCCATGTCAGTGAAAGCGTTTGTTAAATCAAGAATGTTTGTGTAATGTTTCTTTCGTCAATTTTGTTTCCTTGTAATGTTAATAATCAATAAATCTATTGTGATTTAGATCACAACTTTTCCTGAGTTCTGATTAACAGTTCCTTCCCATTTCTTGATTACAGTCTAGATTAGATAAATAAGGAGAAGCTTTTCATTTGGCGTCCTCTCCCAGGATCTCCTACTTTATCAACCAAGATTTTCAACCTACAACAAGCATACAGATATCGACAAAGTGCAAGATAGCTCAACAGGCCTATGACAGTCAACACAGAGGAGACAGAGAAGTTCTGAATTTTTTAATACGATTTATGAGTTGCATCGAAGACTGTTTGATGACACTGCATGTGTGATTCGTTGGCTAAAGTTCTTCGCATTCAAAGGAAGGTTGGCTTGGTGTAAATCATCAACTGTAGAGATTTACGTTCCCAGGATCTCCTACTTTATCAACCAAGATTTTCAGCCTACAACAAGCATACAGATATCGACAAAGTGCAAGATAGCTCAACAGGCCTATAACAGTCAACACAGAGGAGACAGAGAAGTTCTGAATTTTTTAATACAATTTATGAGTTGCATCGAAGACTGTTTGATGACACTGCATGTGTGATTCGTTGGCTAAAGTTCTTCGCATTCTAAGGAAGGTTGGCTTGGTGTAAATCATCAACTGTAGAGATTTACGTTTTTCAATAAGACTGTACTTGTATGGAAATAACTCTACCACATTACAGACGAGTTCAGTGACTTTCAACCAGTGCTGTGATTCTTACCTTGCATTTTTTTGCCCTACGACATTGAAACAAAACCACACCTGGCCAGGTACGAGACCTCATTGGTGCTTCTTGAACACATTTCCACTGTCAGACCCTATATCGTCATCTTCAAGAGGTAGCTACATGCTACACACTTTGAAACCGAAAAGAGACGCAGTGTGACTGAGGCCACGTTCCGTAGGGCCCAGTGAAACAATGTTGCGACCACGGAAGAGTCACGCTTTAGGATACTGGGAATTCGCAGCATATATTTTATATGCCCTGGGATACATTGGGACATTGATAATATTATTTTAAGTAAACAATATGGTGTCGACAGTGTTCTGTATGGGACGCCGCCATGTTAGGAGATCATTTGCTGCCGCATGAGCTTTCTGTAGGTTGTGAGACGGCTGCTCTCTGTAGGAATATCCAAAATATGGTGTTTCTACTGTTTTCATCGTTCGTAAGATCCCGCGATGCCATGTGTTACTGGTAATGACCACCCAGGTTGTGGGACAAGTAGCAGCTATCATTACAGCCCGGAAGCGCCGTAACAAATTCTGTATATTTGCGAAAACTCCTTGCAGAATCACGGTTTGGGAGGAGGGCGGGGTTGAGGCTCGATTGCTATACCAGCTAGGTACATGGGGTTAAAAGTTTTTGGACCAGCCCCATTTGCAGAGCCTAAGCAAGGTTTCAACGACGAACCGGAGATGGCGCTCGGACAAATTGTGCGGATCGATTAATTCCTTTGAAAAAGACGTTAACTGCACGGAAACTAACTCTCAGCTAATGGCACCATTTGTAGTGCACCATTTTGATTTTACATGCAAGAAATAACCTTCTTCTGAATTGCTCCACTTCTGTACTTTAAACATGTACGAATCGGTTCAAACTATACCCTGAGATAGATAAATAGATGATCTCAAATAGAATATTGTTATCCAATAATTTCTATCTGTTGTCGAGATTATAGAGACGAGGTAAAATTAGCTTTTAAAAATCGTTCTAACGTGAACCGAAGGTGCAAAAAAGGTTTGAAGTGATTCATAAAAATAAAAAATTCACTCTTACAATGACACTGAAAATTTTCTTTCAA
Organism: Schistocerca americana; assembly: GCF_021461395.2. Lineage (NCBI taxonomy): Eukaryota > Metazoa > Arthropoda > Insecta > Orthoptera > Acrididae > Schistocerca > Schistocerca americana. Next base: position 584,595,003 of record NC_060125.1, on the reverse strand, counting down.
AAAACTTAGTTTATTTTAAGTACAAAGACAGGTTTTCGGTTAGGTTTCTTATGTGCGCCATCTATATGTTTCAAATTTGTGTGATCTGTTCATATTTTAGTAAGAAGATAGGCAAATGCAAGTAATTAATAGTCGTCCTGTCGATATAAGGAACATGGTTCGAAAGAAAGGGATGCAAGAGAAGGGCACTAGCTTTTCGATTTATCTGACGGCTTCAAAGACATTTAAATCAAAACAACTTGACATATTGCGGTTTTTTACGAGATAATCCTACTTCCCCAGCGCAGCGAGCTCTCTCAGCTGTAATATGTTGGCAAACCTGCATCTAGCAATTTATATTCGGAAGTCCCTGATCCTGTACTCAAAATCTGTAAGATTCGTCAGTCCTAGTAAGCAATATATAACACCATATGACTGAAGAGGATACACATAATAGCTAAAAACTTTTTTCTGTGGGGGATAAAATTTCTGGGAGTGGATTTGTTCCTGGAGTGATAGCATCATGTCTCACGTTATTTAACCTGACACTGCATTATATTACATGAAATGAGTGTTAATACCAACCAGTCAAAAAGAGCGAATATTGAGAGGTGGCACGAGCCCCCTCTCATATTTCTCTGAGTAATTCGATCTTCCTCTCTAATTGCATGCGGTGAAAAGTCGCTATTCCTTCACACGCGGACTTCCCACACAGCGACCTTCGTCACCCGGGTGGTCCGGTGACAGGCGGGCTCTGCTGATCTTGAAAAGTTGAAGCCGACGGGTGTGAGGGAGTCGAGTGAATGGTTTCCAGGCGCCGACATTGTCATGAGAGCGGCAGCGACACGCCCACAGGGGCATGGCGGAGCGGCTGGGCTACAGATTCCGTTACTTCGCTGAAACTTAGTGAAAACACTTTCTGGCGGGCTACCAGCGAGGCGTGGGAAAGACTTGTGTTCCCAGGCAGTCTTGGCGGGCAAATTCCCGCGTTTGCTGCAAAATCGTAACTGTGATTGGCTTGCTCAGGGCATAGCTCCGTGACGTAGCAAAATCGGCGCAGAAATTGGCGCCTAGAATCTCCATTGGTGGAAAGGTAGTGCTTCGGCAATAGACTGGGATTTTCTGCCAGTTTGCGAGTTGCTTGGAACATTTAACCACGGCAGGTGGGAATGTTCTGTGTTTGGTTTGTACGTGTGCTCTTGAGAGAGTTGGCTCTCGCCTTTTGGTCGGAGTAGGTTACAAGACTGAACTCTCGTTGCTCTGGACAGCCTGCCTTCCGTTGGCTGTCTAATATACTTTTATTTAATTTTAACTGTTTGACGAAGTTGCTGAAATTTCGACTTCAACGTAACTTTCCGAGTACAGTTGGCAACTGAGCGTTCTGCGTACAAGCGGCCTATGTTGTCTGTCTTGGGCAGTTTTGGCTAAAGTTGACTGTATCAGAGTTACTGTGTGACTTCGCTTGTTAAAATGAATTACCGTACCGTCATTGATTGTGTGGCGAGCCTTCTTCGTCTCCCTCAGAGGTGCGTTTGTATTGCTAGGAAGTCTTTAGTCTGGAACAACCAGACCAGGACAATTTGTTTCGGGCTATACTCGCAGCTTTATCATCACCACGACGGGTCGTCGAAGAAACCAGCCATCGCCTCCGGTACGCCAGATCGTGTTCTTGCAGTTAAGAAGACAGTTTGGTAGTGTATGTCCGCAGCACCAGCAGATTATGGATTTTCCTAGGTGATAATTAGAGCTCAGCAGAGCGCGCCTGTTCGTCTTTTTCTAACTTTGTTCTGTCTTTCGTGTTCATTGTCTGAGTTCTCACTACTGTAGCAGCAATTAATGTTGGGTTGGCTGTGTGTTTCTCTTAAGATTTGAGTTGCAAGGAATTGGCTCCACATACCACTTGGTCATAAATATCACAATTTAGTTTAGGGACAACTTCACCTACACAGCATTTATTTGAGTATCCAATTTGAGCCAATTTGATGTATTGTAACTGTTTCATATGTTTTGTTTATTATATGAGTTTAATCATAATAAATCATATTGTTATTTTGAACAGAACTTTCATTCTGTTAATCGGTAGAGCAACCCTTTCATTTCTCACTATGGCAATGAAACTTTCCTTTATTTAACTAATTTATCAAATTAAATTATTGCAGGTGCCACACTCTTTTCTACTCCACTTGCAGGGTCGATTACAGTCAGTTCACATTTCTTTTTAATCCATGTGCAACAGCGAAAGTTGGAGTTAGAATAGGGGGGGGGGGGGGGGGGGCTTAGAGCATCATTTATATATGAAGATTGTAGAAGAATTTAGTGTTAAATACACTGCTAGCCCCGGCACCTCGCAATATGTCACGATGTTTTGATTTAAATGTCATTGAAGCTGCCACGCAAGTCTTAAAGCTAGATCCCTTATTTTACATCCATAACTTTGCCCAGGATACATTCGAATTTTTTGTGCTAGGACAGGAAAATTTTTCATTCTGCTATATCTATACACTGAAATTCTTATACACTGTCCGCAGCTCGTGGTCGTGCGGTAGCGTTCTCGCTTCCTGCTCCCGGGTTCGATTCCCGGCGGGGTCAGGGATTTTCTCTGCCTCTTGATGACTGGGTGTTGTGTGATGTCCTTAGGTTAGTTAGGTTTAAGTAGTTCTAAGTCCCATAGTGCTCAGAGCCATATCTTATACGATGTCACAAAATTTCTCATTTTCAGAATCTCTTTCCTTCTGTTGCCATTCTGTATTTAATATCTTCTTTAATTCTAACAGAGTAATTTATTTTGCTGCCCAAATACTAAAATTCCTCTACTTCCTTTAGTGTGTCAGTTCCTAATGTATTTCCCTCAGCGTTGGCCAGATCGAACCCGACAGCGTTACGTACACTTTTCAGTTTTGTTGATAGTCATCTTATCGCATTTTTTTATCAAAGCACTATCCACTTCTTTCGACTGATCTTACAAATACTACATCGTATCTTATGCAGTGCGTAACAAAAATTTTCGGTACAAATTGCATGACACGTTTCTCACATGTAGACGAAGAAATTATGTTATGTGTGAATGTGTCTTGAAATGCTTTGTTTCCATGTGACAGCTCATTTTTTGCAACCCATTAATAATGAAAAACATACGAGAAAAGAATGCTGGAATCTTGGGGTACACACAATCTTTCTGTCGACTGCTTACGTTGTGCACCGACAGTGGTTTGTTTTACATATGACGTACGTCGTTGCTTGTTTACATGAAGCAGCAGGCGTTCCAGCGATCAGTGCGACCGTTGCAAGCAGACGGGACTCTTCTTAGAGTTAATTACTGACTTGGCTCGGGCAATGATAGTGTACAAAAATGTAGAGATGGCAGATGCCTACTTGATGTATGGATTAACTGACAGCAATGGCGTTCGCGATCAAAATTTGTACCTGACGACGTATCGAGGACGAAGGTTCCCCAACAGGGAAACTGTTTGAAGCAGTTGCCTGTCGTCTTAGGGAACATGGGGCATTTAAGCCTACTACTCGAGACTGGGGTAGGCCTGGAAGGACGAGGACACTGCAGCGGGAGACGGCAGTTCTTCGTACCGTGGACGACGATCCCTGTGATAGCACAAAACATGTAGCGTCAAAACTGAATGTTGACCACACGACTGTCTGGCGAATGTTACACGAAGACTATCTGTGTCCATACCATTCACAGTGTATGAAGGTACTATCAGCAGCTAATTTTCCTGCATGGGTACTCTTCTGCGAATAGTTTATCCAACCAAGTGTCAACCCAAATTTTCGTGTAACGGTGATGCTCACAGATGAGGTATAGTTTCAACGAGATCAGATTGTAAAGGTTCGCAGTCGGCAATTATGGGCAAACCTCACGCGACCGTTTAAGCAAGTCGTCAACAATGATATTCTGTCAATGTTCGCTGCGGCGTTGTTGGCGACTGTTTGGTAGAGCCTCACTTACTTCAACCAAGGCTCAACGGACAATGTTATCATAATTTTGCAGAGAATGTTCTGCGTATCTGTTATAGTTCAATTCTTTTATCTTGGCGGCTCGCGCATGCCAGCCCAGACGCGCTGCGTTGCCAGTTGCACACAACGCACGCGCCAATAGAAGCAGTGCCATAGTATAGCACAGTTCGCAAGCTTACGTTTAGGGGAGAGCGCGCAGTTTATGAAGTAAAGCCACCACGGCCGCATTAACCCTTTCGCTGCTACAAAGACGTGCTCCCTGCATTTCGCGTTGTGCCCGATTTTGTCACTGCACTGCTCGCCTGTGCAGACACATCGTGTTCCGACTGCTTTCGCACTCTTATCATTCGATTCCACATAAATTATTTGGCCCAAAAATTAGATTTTTACACATCTTCTTGACTGATACCTTCCCCCCACAAATGACTTAATTTTGTTTCGATGTTCAACGCAGTTATTATGCAGCATTAAATGTAGTAAACCATTGCACGAAATTTTGAAGAGTTTGTAGAGGTAAAAGTCCGTAGAGTATACTTCCCATATGGTCGATTTTAGTAGCCACAATGTTGAGAACGAAATGTGGACAAGATACCTAAATTTCATATAAAATTTACTGTATAACAATACCTCATTTAAGTACCACATGGGTGTCGTATGTAATATTGAGAAATATTCCGCCTTTCGCGACTGTAACAAAAGATTTATTTACACTGAGCACGTTTGGCTTTATTTTAAAGCACTTCAATCAATCAAAAGGAAGTAGACAAAATACATTAAACAAAACTGTGGACTTACAAAAACATTAGGACTTGAATATACCGTCTATCAGTGAAGTGCTCTGAGCTATGTCAAATATAATTTTTGTGTGTGGCACACACAAACATCATTTATTTGCTAAAACACTGATCAGCCAACACAAACATTGAATATTGTATTACCGCAGCACAAAACTACGAAAGGTGACTTGGCAATGGAGGAGACAAAATACTGTCCACTGAAGGTGCTTCAAAAGAGAAAAACGCGTCTGGTCTAAATAAGTCGCTTATTACAGTTGCAGAAGAGGAATATATTTCAGTACCATTGGTAAAACTGCGACTGTGGAGCAAAAACAAAAAAGAGAACATGAGTACCATTGTGTATGTGCCATACCTTTCATTGATTGAAGTGTTTTAAAATAAAGCCAAACGCGTTCGGTGTAAATAAAACTTTTATTACAGTCGCGAAAGACGGAATATTTCTCAATATTACATACGACACCTATGTGGTACTTAAATTAAATGAGATATTGTTATGCAGTAAATTTTATATGATATTTAGGTATCTTGTCAACATTTCATTCTCAACATTGTGGCTACTAAAATCGACCACACGGAAAGTATACGCTACGGACTTCTACATCTGCAAACTCTTCAAAATTTCGTGCAATGGTTTACTACATTTAATGCTGCATAATAACTGCGTTGAACATCGAAACAAAATTATGTCATTTTTTTGGGGGAAGGTATCAGTCAAGAAGACGTGTAAAAATCTAATTTTTGGGCCAAATAGTTTTTGTGAAATCGAATGATAAGCGTGTCAAAGCAGTGGGAACACCATGTGTCTGCACAGGCGAGCAGTGCAGTGATGACAAAATCGCCCACAGCGCGGAATGCGGGGAGCACGTGTCTGCAGCAGCGAAAGGGTTAATGAAGAGACAAAGCACTAGAAATTTCAAAAAATTGCATTCAAACGAATATAATTCGTAAAGTAAGGCACTTCGATATTGTTTTTAAATAATGAAAATATTAAGCACTGCACAAGGTTTGAACTCATAATCTTTCACATAGAAGCCAAACACCTTACCCGTTACGCCATTTTTTTTGTTTTTTTTTTCTCTTTGTTTTTTTTGTTTTTTTTACCCCTTTTTTTTTAAGAAGGTGGGGGAGGGCGCGGAAGGCAGAGCGATCAGGGGTCGTAACCCGAGGCCTGGTTGCAGTGTCCCCCTCGTCCGTCAAGGAATCAGGGATGGGAAGGGGAAATCTTTTGTGGGAATTATTGTTTATTTATTTATTTTTATTTACTGTTTTAATACATTCTTAATGTGGTTTTACTTTATACCACAACAAAAATAAATGTATCTAGCACCGCATCGTGCTCTGAGAAAAAGAAAACAATATCTCGGCACGTTCCTACACCGAGGTAATGTATATGGGGAAAACGAAAAAAAAAGTGCTTCATACAGGATACAGAAGGGTGTGTCGCTACTCTCCTTACGCTTCATCATCCAGGTACGTCTTCACGTATATCATGTTATTCCACCGAGAATCGAACTTAGTCATGTCAGCTCACTCAATGGGTATCTTCTCCTACCTGTTGATGATCCAGCTGCGCGAAGGGTTGCGTAGGGCACTCCTTAAGTAATTAGAAAAATACTGTCTGTATTTTGAGTTCCGTACGATCTTGCAATGACGTTCTTGTAGGTAGTTCCAAAAGTCTAATACATCTTTAGGTCCATCGTGAAATAAGTAGTGTACCGCATGCGCACGGATCCACGTGACAGCGTTGGTCTTGGCGCGCGGGAAATACTGTTGATCCGGAAATAGTAGAAACCGAGGTGTAATGTGTTCCGGAGTCACTCGTAGAAAATACGACAAAATTTGTCGCACCAAGCGCCATACGTCTTCTGCCGCGCCACATGTGAGACGGTGTTCGTCCGTGTCTGGTATCCCGCAGTCTACGCAGAGAGGCGATTCCGCCATGTTTATCTTGTGGAGGCGTGATCGGGTGATCTGTTTACCATTGACTGTGATGTACCATGTGGATCGGACGGCTGTGTCCAGTGGAATCGCGTGAATCGTCTTCCACACCACCTTCCAATTAACCTGAGGGCTTTTCGTCTCCACGATGTTTGGTGGGCGCCTCTGCTGTAGGACATGATATATATCCCGCGCCGACGCCTGTTTCGTCGGTGGTACTGCGATACGGAAATAGCTGTGTTCAATGTAAAAGTTCCCGAAGTAGTAGAAGGGTGGGGGTATGTCTTGCGTCGTCAGTGGGGGCATAGTGGACGGCGGAGCTAAGGACTCCAACAACAAACCTGTCAAACTTTCCGGGTGGTGGCGCCACAGCTTGATGTGTGAGCTGACATACAGGGACACAGCTCTGTCGTGGACATGGACTAGGCCAAGACCTCCCCTTTCTGGGGGAAGGGTCAGTGACTCATAACTGACTTTGAAGAGCATGCCTGTACTGACGTAGGCTCCGAATGCCGCTAATAGACGTCGAGCCATCAGTAACGGTATTGGGAGAACACGCGCTATGTGTGGAAGGCGCGATGCGAGGTAAACATTAACGAAGTGTGTCCTTTGGAGAATGTCGAGGGTCCGCAGACGAAGGTTGAAGATCTGAACCCGAATTTGTTGTAATAAGCGGCGGTAGTTAAGAGCCGCGGTGCGCCGTATGTCGTCGTGAAACTCTATTCCGAGACATTTGATAGTGCCACGAAGCTGCAGGGGTTCGACACACGCTGGGGTCAACCCGTCTCCTATGGCCATGGCGACCGATTTGGCGACGTTGAGACAGCTGCCGGAAGCCACACCGTACGTGGTAATCCATTCTAGTGCTCTGTTGACATCATCGCGATTGCGGAACACGAGAACCAGGTCGTCTGCATATGCTGTACAGCGAAATGGAACGTCACGTAGGGTAAGACCGGTGAGGCGTTGACGGAGACCACAGAGGAGCAGTTCCAGTGCCAGAGTATATAGTAACGTCGACAAGGGGCAGCCTTGACGGACGGAGCGGAAAATCGGGAGGGACTGCGAGAGACGCCCGTTAACGAGCACTTTGGAAGTCGCTCCTCGGAGTAGGCGCATCACGACGGCTGTGAATTGCTGTGGGTACTGCATGTGCTGGAGAACGGACGTTAGGTATGCGTGATCCGCTCGATCAAACGCTTGGCTAAAATCTAGTGATGCCAGCGCTCCCGGGACGCGGCGTGCCCTGGCTAGGGCTATTAAGTCACGGTATCGACACAGTGCTGTGTGGATGTTGTTGATACCCCCTAGGGAAGTCTGATCTGGCGAGATGACGTAAGGTAGGGTCGGTCGTAGACGGTTTGCTAATAGTCTGGTGAATATCTTCATGTCGCAGTTGACGAGTGTTAGCGGGCGGTAATCTTGTATTCGAGCCCCACCTTTAGGCTTGTGAACCGGTATAATTATTCCTTCTACGAAGGTCGCAGGGAGCGGCACCGCGGGGGACATAAGCTCCCGACAGATGTCTGTTAACTTGGGAGCCAGTAAATACTGAAAAGTTCTATAAAACTCCACAGGGAGCCCGTCGGGGCCAGGAGACTTATTCGCCGCTCCTTTACCGATGGCGTCGATAACTTCGTCTTCCGTAACGTCGTTCAATAATTCAGTTTGTAAATCCTGTGGGACAATGCCGTAAACCAGTTGTGAGACTGCTGTCACCGTCATCGGGTCGGAACATTGAGCAGAATAAAGTCGTGCGTAATGGTCGAAGAAGGCTGCAGCAATATCGCGTTGTGTGGTGTGATGAAGGCCGTCCTCAGTCGTGATGGCATGTATCAGCGCCCGTCTTCGCAGTGTACGTTCTCGGATGACGTGGTACATGGTGGGTCGTTCCGTTGCGAGTCTGTCTTGTGTCCGCGCTCGGACGATCGTCCCTTCGAGGTGTCGGCGCATATGGGCTACGATCTGTGCTTTCGCACGCTGAACTGTCAGCTGTCGTTCCGGTGTGGGTGGCAAGGAGGCGCATTCGCGAAGGACGGTGAAATAAAAATCAAGGGTCTGCCGCCTCCAAGCAGCAGTCTCACGACCATACGTAATAAAGGTTCGCCGTAGGGCCGGCTTGGCGCAGGTTAACCACCAACTAATCGACGTAGGATACGTTGGGAGGCGGCGGACGCACAAACTCCACGTGTCTTCGATGGCGCGTCGACAATCCGGAGAAGCGAGATGAGCAAGGTTTAATTTCCAGGGTTGTCGGCTGCGCCACACCCGTTGGCGACGAAGGGTGACGGCACATATATAGGCCTCGTGATCAGAGAAGGCTACTGGCCACACCTCCGCGTCACTCACCGTTGCCGCGAGAGAACGGGAGAAGTAAATCCTATCGATGCGACTAGACGAGTGACTCGTGAAATGGGTGTATCCCGGTCTATTTCCTCGGACATGTTCCCATGTATCTACCAGCTGGAGATCGCCGATGAGCGTCCCAAGTTCGGGGCACGGTGAATGGCGTGGCAGCTGATCTGTAGGTGCTTGGGTGCAATTGAAATCGCCCCCTAATATCAAGTCATCGTGCCTGCCCTGAAAAAGCGGTGCTATTCCTTCTGCGAAGAAGAGCGATCGGTCACGACGGCGATTCGTTCCGGAAGGGGCGTACACATTGATAAACCGGACGCCTTGCACCGTTACGGCCATTCCTCTAGCGTCGGGGAGATATCGGACTTCGTCCGCCTCGAGGCCCTCTCTGAGGAGAATGGCGACTCCACTGTTAGTTGGCGAGGCGTGGGACACATGAGCCGTATAACCATACATACCCGGGAAATCTTCGACGAAGACTTCTTGGAGAAAGACAATGTCAACGTCTGCTGCATTGAGCATGTCTTGGAGCAGCGACAACTTCGTACGTGTCCGAATGGTGTTAATGTTGATGGTCATTAAGCGATAGGCTTGTAGATCGTCTCCTGCGGTGGGGGCTGCCGTCAGTGTCGCCGTAAAAGGTGGGGCCTGTGATCTGCTGGCCGCGTCCGCGCCGTCATCTGTTGCTACTCGGGAGGGGCCGAGGTGTGGGAGGAGAGACCCGTCTCCTCATCCACCACAGCGGCCGTAGAATCGTCTTCAATGTCATCCGCCCAAGGTCCGCAAGTTAACGGTGGCTGCGGTAGAACACTTGTGGGCTGAGTGACTAAGGGTGAATCCGCAGTTGTTTCCGGTTGTGTACCAACGGGGGGCGCTGTGCTGGCCATCCGTTTGTCCGAGGGAGCGGAAACGGATTTGTCAAAATCAGACAAAGTGACAGGTGAGGGCGATCTCGTGTCATCCATTCTCCTCGTCGTTTTGTCGGCCGTCCGATCGTCAACTGGAGAAGACGTCCGCTGGAGGCAATCGTCTGAGGGTGTGCGACGTCGCTTTTTATGTTTTCTCTGTGACCTTTGTTTGCGGACGTGGGTTTCTGAGTCCGAAAGAGTTTGTGGTTCCCGCATAGCATCCCCCTCAGGGAGAAAGGCAGAGGTCGGTACAACCCTAGCGTCGAGTTCCATTCTCTCGTCCGAATCTTCTTGTGGAGTCGATGGGCGGCGTTCTTCAACCCCTGCAGACACCGTAATGGTGTTGGTCAATCCAGGACCGGCGACAGGTGCGCATTCTAACGCTTCCTGTCTTCCGGGGGGGTTGTCGTCTGTCATGACGGTCGATCGTGTCACCTCTGCGTAATTGAGGGGGAGGGCCGTGAGCGTAGGAGGTGGTGTCGTGTCATGCAATGGAAGTTGTGTAATCCGACGTTGAATACACGCCGAGCGGACATGACCCTCCTGGCCGCAACCAGAACAAGTACGAGGTTGGCCGTCGTACATTATTATTGCTCGACAGCCACCTATGACTAAGTAGGACGGCACATGTTTCTTTAATTCAATTTTCACTTGTCGGACGCCGTTGAGGACTTGGTACGTCTCGAAGGTGTTCCATTTTTCGGCCACGTGGCTAATTACCGTCCCATAAGGGCGGAAAGCTGAGGTAACGACGTCCGGTGGTACTTCGAAAGGGAGTTCGAAGACTCTTAGTGTGCGTAATCCTAGTCCAGCATGGTCAACAGTAACCTCTCCGATGTGACCATCGGAGTGTTTGAACTTGAGAGCGTTCGCGCATCTGTTCACAACTGCGTGACATAACTCGTCATCGACCGTCTTGACGTAAACGACGCTGCTTGTGATGGATAGGTGGATACCGATGATGTGCTGTGTTGGTATTTGAACTTCGTCACGGATAAATCGTTCGACTTCAAAGGCTCGTGGTCGTGCGTAGTCGGGCTGGAAGCTGATCTTGATGGTAGCTTTTCTGTACGAATGAGCCATGGCGACTCAGTGTTAACGGACGCGAGTATTAGCTGCGGCGAGGAAGTAAACAAACTACGCGCGCTCGCGACTCTGCCGACGGGACCGCGACTCTGCGGACGGGACGTAAACAAGACGTCCTCGCCGCTCACCGGCCGAAAGCAGACTGAACGCCATTGCAGCTCGTCAGCATAGAGGATGCCATGAGGACTATAACCCGTCACGCAAAATACTGACAAACACTGTTGGTATAACTATGAATTACTCACGCTTCGTCGAAGTACAATAGGAAATAAACAATTACCGCTGTTCTTTATTGCGAGAAAGCAGTATAAAAGAAAGTCTGCTATCAAGACATTGCTTTTGTTCTATTACTTTATTTGTGACTGAACGTTTCTAAAACTGAAGACACTCGTCCATGCTATGCACTGCAGTCGAGATCTGGCAACGTCGTTCTCTATTCATTGGCTGACTGTGTTTTGTGACGTCAGATGCGAAGAACGAACCTAAACTCGGCCGCCAACATAAATGACGCGCACTTTAGCAGATGTTCAATTGGGTATACAACGAAACATGTACTTCATGTACGATGGATCACCTCCTCGCTTTAGTGTTAAAGCCCGTCACCTTCTAAACAACAGGTTCGGTGACAGACGGATTGGTAGAGATGGACTAGTTTCCTGGCATCCACGCCCTCCAGACCTAAATCCACTGGACTTTTATTTGTGGGGGACGTTTGAAAGCTCTTGTGTACTCGCCAGGGTAGCCGAGATCGCTAACGCCCTGTTTCCTGGACTCGCGTAGGCGCGCTGGCCCTGGATCGAATCCACCGAGCGGTGTGCCGGCCAGCCTAGATGTGGTTTTCAGGCGGTTTTCCACATCCTACTAGGTGAATACCGGGCTGGTCCCCACGTCCCACCTCAGTTACACGACTCTCAGACATTTGAAATACATTCACGCTATTTCACGATTTACACTAGACACACACAGCTGGGGAACACTAATTCCGTCCCAGGAGGTATCGGGTGGCGCCAGGAAGGGCATCCGGCCACCCCTTCACATTAACATGCCAAATCTGATTAACCATGGCCGACCCTGCGTCACCGCGGGACAAGGCGAAAGTGATACAGTTTGAAATCTCTTGTGTATAGAGACCCAGTACAAGGTGTTCAGAGTCACTGTGCCCGTATTATGGATAGCTGCGAAACAACACACAGTAGTCCAGAGATACATATGCACATCCGAGATCCACTATGGCGGTTGGGTGCTGCCTGTATCAACACTCACGGAGGCCATATTGAACATATCCTGTTGTAATGGTAACATGGACCACCTTAAACGACAACCGATGCTAACGTTAAATCCCTGCGAGGAATATTTGACAAAGTTGTGACAGTGAGATAACCTAATGGGAACAGAACAATGAGACTGAGGTTCGTTTCCGATACACTCCAGCAGGGTATAACCAACAGTACGCAGGTGGGTCAAGAACAGACGTTCCCCTGGCATAAAAGCAAGTTGTAACATGATGTATAAATTTCAGTCGCCAGCCAAATTGGGCAGTCTTATGTCAAGCGATATAATAAAGCAGAAGGCAGCGCTAAGGCTAAGTGGTTCAAGTGGCTCTGAGCACTATGGGACTTAACATCTGAGGTCATCAGTCCCCTGGAACTTAGAACTATTTAAACCTAACTAACCTAAGGACATCACACACATTCATTCCTGAGGCAGGGTTCGAACCTGCGACCGTAGCAGTCGCGCTGTTCCTGACTGAAGCGCCTAGAACCGGTTAGCCACCGCGGCTGGCACGCTAAGGCAAAGCTAAGCCTTCTTGACACACACACTAAACTCTTTCTTCATATCTGTTCACACTACAACACAGAAACCTAACCTTGCAGGTAAATGTATTACTAACTTGGAAGTCAGACAAACAAATGGCCAATGAGTTAGCAAACAGTAACATATGCCTCTCAACAATATGTACCTTAAATGAACTAGATGCAGCAGTTTATAGAACCAATGACCAAAGCACATGAAACTAATACCTATACTAAACAGGGAAGAGCATGAAATGATTCTGATTTAAATCAGGGGGCCTATTAATGACCATACTGTATAATATCATCGCTGAGTACAGGATCTCTATGCCTGTGCATTAACCAACTTGCAATTGATTAGTTAACACAGTAAATATTTCTTTCTTAGGATGAGTTTGAAGCAGTTAAACAGAATGCATATTCAGCTACACTGGCTCTGAAGGAGCCTTTCCTTTGATACATTAACTAACTAGCCCAGCACATGAGGGCCCTTAAACTTTCATGGTTTGAAGAAACATGTTCATTAACAAAACTACGTAGGTATGTATGAGAAATGGTAAGTATTCTCAGCAGTAATTATCAATTAAAAAAAACACGACAAACTATAACTCTATAAATGACAAATGTGCTTTGATAAGCAGTCTTTCAATCTACTCAAAATATAGTTGGCCGTGCAAATGCCAACACAACGTTAAATTCTAGTTCAAACACTTTCTCATGAAATGAACACTGATAAAACTTTGACTTCTGACCAAAGTTCATAAATGCAACAACTAATAATATTTTCCACTTCAACTCAACGTTATTGTTCTCTTGACTAACAAATTTACTATTTTCAGGCAGCTATTCAGGTAAGGAAAATTATTTAAGAAAATGACTGCAGAATGATTTAAAAACACACTGGAAGTGGAGTATTTCTAGTAGTATAAATCTGAATCTTAAACGTTATAACTCCACAAATTAGAAAACAATCACAACTATTTTTACAGCTGCCGAATAAGACTTTGCATAACAAATTTGGGCACTCAGAATTAAGTTTACTAGCAGAGGATTCCTGTCCAGGTTTGTAATTTGGGAAATCACTAGTGCAAGATAGAGTTTTTAGCGATACCACGATTATTATTAAAATCAACCGAATTCCACAAATACCTGGTCCATTTACAGAGCGCCGAATGTAAACTATTCATTGGAAGGCTCGTAGCACTGATTGTTAACAAGACGCCGATGCAGGCATGGCAGTACTGTTGGCATCCTCCTGTTACGGATGTTCTTCGCATCGGAATTATGTTTTTACAGGGCCAAAAACCGTGCCATGATAAAACAAACCTCAAATGCAGCTTCGAGGTCTATAAGTACCGCTCGTAAGCTCCTACGGCCTCAAAACTCCAAAAATATGAACCATAATGATCCGCTACTGCTAGCGTGATGTTAACCACAGAACTGCTCAACCAAGACTGCTTTTCCCGTCACAAGGGGCGAGTTGCCACTTGCGCTCCAACCACGGCTTTTCCACTCCGCCAGGCTACTTCCGTAGTTGCGGGACTTCCCCGCTTCTTTTACATTCGGCCCTACGTTCCCTAACTATGGACCAATTCATTTACAGCACATTATGTAACAATCATTCTGGTTTTTTTTTTTGGGTCATCTGGATCCTTTATTGTATGATTATATGATAGCGGAACAAACACTGGTAGCAGTTACTTCTGTAAAATATCTGGGAGTATGCGTGCGGAACGATTTGAAGTGGAATGATCATATAAAATTAATTGTTGGTAAGGCGGGTACCAGGTTGAGATTCATTGCGAGAGTGCTTAGAAAATGTAGTCCATCAACAAAGGAGGTGGCTTACAAAACACTCGTTCGACCTATACTTGAGTATTGCTCATCAGTGTGGGATCCGTACCAGATCGGTCTGACGGAGGAGATAGAGAAGATCCAAAGAAGAGCGGCGCGTTTCGTCACAGGGTTATTTGGTAACCGTGATAGCGTTACGGAGATGTTTAATAAACTCAAGTGGCAGACTCTGCAAGAGAGGCGCTCTGCATCGCGGTGTAGCTTGCGCGCCAGGTTTCGAGAGGGTGCGTTTCTGGATGAGGTATCGAATATATTGCTTCCCCCTACTTATACCTCCCGAGGAGATCACGAATGTAAAATTAGAGAGATTAGAGCGCGCACGGAGGCTTTCAGACAGTCGTTCTTCCAGCGAACCATACGCGACTGGAACAGGAAAGGGAGGTAATGACAGTGGCACGTAAAGTGCCCTCCGCACACACACCGTTGGGTGGCTTGCGGAGTATCAATGTAGATGTAGATGTACTGACTGGTTTGATGCGGCCCGCCACGAATTCCTTTCCTGTGCTAAACTCTTCATCTCAGAGTAGCACTTGCAACCTACGTCCTCAATTATTTGCTTGACGTATTCCAATCTCTGTCTTCCTCTACAGTTTTTGCCCTCTACAGCTCCCTCTAGTACCATGGAAGACATTCCCTCATGTCTTAGCAGATGTCCTATCATCCTGTCCCTTCTCCTTATCAGTGTTTTCCACATATCCTTGCGCGACTGCTACGGTCGCAGGTTCGAATCCTGCCTCGGGCATGGATGTGGTGTGATATCCTTAGGTTAGTTAGGTTTAAGTAGCTCTAAGTTCTAGGGGACTGATGACCACAGCTGTTAAGTCCCATAGTGCTCAGAGCCATTTGAACCACATATTCCTTTCCTCTCCGATTCTGCGTAGAACCTCCTCATTCCTTACCTTATCAGTCCACCTAATTTTCAACATTCGTCTATAGCACCACATCTCAAATGCTTCGATTCCCTTCTGTTCCGGTTTTCCCACAGTCCATGTTTCACTACAATACAATGCTGTATTCCAGACGTACATCCTCAGAAGTTTCTTCCTCAAATTAAGGCCGGTATTTAATATTAATAGACTTCTCTTATCCAGAAATGCCTTTTTTGCCATTTCGAATCTGCTTTTGATGTCCTCCTCGCTCCGTCCGTCATTGGTTATTTTACTGCCTAGGTAGCATAAGACCTTAACTTCATTGACTTCGTGACCTTCAATCCTGATGTTAAGAATCTCGCTGTTCTCATTTCTACTACTTCTCATTACCTTAGTATTTCTCCGATTTACTCTCTAACCATACTGTGTACTCATTAGACTGTTCATTCCGTTCAGCAGATCATTTAATTCTTATTCACTTTCACTCAGGATAGCAATGTCATCAGCGAATCGTATCATTGATATCCTTTCACCTTGTACTTTAATTACACTCCTGAAACTTTCTTTTATTTCCATCATTGCTTCCTCGATGTACAGATTGAAGAGTAGGTTCGAAAGGCTACAGCCTTGTCTTACACCCCTCTTAATACGAGCACTTCGTTCTTGATCGTCCACTCTTATCATTCCCTCTTGGTTGTTGTACATATTGTATATGACCCGTCTCTCCCTATAGCTTACCCCTACTTTTTTCAGAATCTCGAACAGCTTGCACCATTTTATATTGTCAAACGTTTTTTCCAGGTCGACAAATCCTATGAAAGTGTCTTGATTTTTCTTTAGCCTTGCTTCCATTATTAGCCGTAACGTCAGAATTGCCTCTCTCGTCCCTTTAATTTTCCTAATGCCAAACTGATCGTCACCTAGCGCATTCTCAATTTTCTTTCCCATTCTACTGTATATTATTCTTGTAAGCAGATTCGATGCATGAGTTGTTAAGCTGATTGTGAGATAATTCTCGCACTTGTCAGCTCTTGCCGTCTTCGGAATTGTGTGGATGATGCTTTTCCGAAAGTCAGATGGTATGTCGTATGTCGCCAGACTCATATATTCTACACTCCAACGTGAATAGTCGTTTTGTTGCCACTTCCCCCAATGATTTTAGAAATTATGATGGAATATTATCTATCCCTTTCGCTTTATTTGACCGTAAGTCCTCCAAAGCTCTTTTAAATTCCGATTCTAATACTGGATCCCCTATCTCTTCTAAAACGACTCCTGTTTCTTCTTCTATCACATCAGACAAATCTTCACACTCATAGAGGCTTTCAATGTATTCTTTCCACCTATCTGCTCTCTCCTCTGCATTTAACAGTGGAATTCCCGTTGCACTCTTAATGTTACCAGCGTTGCTTTTAATGTCACCAAAGGTTGTTTTGACTTTGCTGTATGCTGAGTCTTTCCTTCCGACAATCATCTCTTTTTCTATGTCTTCACATTTTTCCTGCAGCCATTTCGTCTTAGCTTCCCTGCACTTCCTATTTACTTCATTCCTCAGCGACTTGTATTTCTGTATTCCTGATTTTCCCGGAACATGTTTGTACTTCCTCCTTTCATCAATCAACTGAAGTATTTCTTCTGTTACCCATGGTTTCTTCGCAGCTACCTTCTTTGTACCTACGTTTTCCTTTCCAACTTCTGTGATGGCCCTTTTTAGAGATGTCCATTCCTCTTCAACTGTACTGCCTACTGCGCTATTCCTTATTGCTGTATCTATAGCGTTAGAGAACTTCAAACGTATCTCGTCATTCCTTAGTACTTCCGTATCCCACTTCTTTGCGTATTGATTCTTCCTGACTAATGTCTTGAACTTCGGCCTACTCTTCATCACTACTATATTGTGATCTGGGTCTATATCTGCTCCTGGGTACGCCTTACAATCCAGTATCTGATTTCGGAATCTCTGTCTGACCATGATGTAATCTAATTGAAATCTTCCCGTATCTTCCGGCCTTTTCCAAGTATACCTTCTCCTCTTGTGATTCGTGTGCAGGGTATTCGCTATTACTAACTGAAACTTGTTACAGAACTCAATTAGTCTTTCTCCTCTTTCATTCCTCGTACCAAGCCCATATTATCCTGTAACCTTTTCTTCCACTCCTTCCCTTACAACTGCATTCCAGTCGCTCATGACTATTAGATTTTCGTCCCCTTTTTCATACTGCAATACCCTTTCAATATCCTCATACACTTTCTCTATCTGTTAATCTTCAGCTTGCGACGTCGGCATGTATACCTGAACTATCGTTGTCGGTGTTGGTCTGCTGTCGATTCTGATTAGAACAACCCGGTCACTGAACTGTTCACAGTAACACACGCTCTGCCCTACCTTCCTATTCATAACGAATCCTACACCTGTTATACCATTTTCTGCTGCTGTTGATATTACCCGATATTCATCAAACCAGAAATCCTTATCTTCCTTCCACTTCACTTCACTGACCCCTTCTATACCTAGATTGAACCTTTGCATTTCCCTTTTCAGATTTTCTAGTTTCCCTACCACGTTCAAGCTTCTGACATTCCACGCCCCGACTCGTAGAACCTTATCCTTTCGTTGATTACTCAATCTTTTTCTCATGGTAACCTCCCCCTTGGCAGTCCCCTCCCGGAGATCCGAATGGGGGACTATTCCGGAATCTTTTGCCAATGGAGAGATCATCATGACACTTCTTCAATTACAGGCCACATGTTCTGTGGATACACGTTACGTGTCTTTAATGCAGTGGTTTCCATTGCCTTCTGCATCCTCATGTCGTTGATCATTGCTGATTCTTCCGCCTTTAGGGCCAATTTCCCACCCCGAGGACAAGAGAGTGCCCTGAACCTCTATCCGCTCCGCCGTCCTCTTTGACGAGGCCGTTGGCAGAATGAGGCTGACTTCTTATGCCGGAAGTCTTCGGCCGCCAACGCTGATTATTTATCAAAATTTAGGCTGCGGGACCGAAGGCGTTTTGATTATGAATCAAAGACGCTACCCCTAGACCACGGGTATCCCCCCCCCCCCTTCATTCTGGTAGTTATTTAAATCCACATGCACAGTTTAAACAACATCTTTCGAAAAGTTCACATAACTGAAATATGTATACATAGTCAAAGAATTTCTATGACTGATACGACACTCTACATAAGCAACACTACAAATTGACATAGGAATATCGATACAGATACAAAATAGGTATTACACTGAGAGAAAGAGTTACACTTGATATTCTGATGCGTTCTGTTCTTGTATGTTTCCCATGGTTAATTAGTTGGAGTAAATAAGCTGTAACATGGGAACAAAGCGTTTCCAAGACCCAAGTTCATATAACAGGTTTTTTCGTCTACATGTGAGGAATGTGTCCTGGAATTTGTGCCGTACATCCTTGTTGTTGCAACCGCTAGATGTACAATGTCAACGAAAACCGTTGTGTTCTTTCATCTCCATGAACTTAAATTCCCTTTCCAAATTATTCTTGGTTGCTCTGACAGGTTGCTCCGTGTACAGATTAAATAATATCAGTGATAGACTACACAATGTCACATCCCTATCCACTACTGCTTCCATTTCACAGCCTTCCACTCTAATAATTGCACTTTGATTTCTCTACAAGTTGTAGATAATCTTCCGCTACCACTGCTTTATTCCCGCTATTTTCTAAATTACAAGCAGTGCTTCCTTTTAATATTGTCAAAAGCTATCTCTATATCTCAACTGCTATGAACACAAGCTGAATTTCCTTGAGTCAGTCTTGTTAAGTAAGTGCGCTTCTATAGTCTGTATTGCCTCTCGTGTTTATATATTTCTCTGGATCGCAAATGGATCGTTAGTATTGTATTGTATGCTAACTGGGGACCTAGAAACGACGTAGAGGCTGCGTCCCCGCCGCACCCTCAGTGGTCCACAACACCACGACGGCTATCGCAGTCCATCCCTCCGCTGCCCCATGCCGAAACCAGGGTTATTGTGCAGTTCGGCCCCCGGTGGACCACCCAGGGAACGTCTCACACCAGACTAGTGTTACCCCTATGTTTGCGTGGTAGAGTAATGGTGGTGTACGCGTACGTGGAGAACTTGTCTGCGCAGCAATCGCCGACATAGTGTAACTGAGGCGGTATAAGGGGAACTAGCCCGCATTCGCCGAGGCCGATGGAAAACCGCCTAAAAACCATCCACAGACTGGCTGGTTCACCGGACCTCGACACAAATCCGCCGGGCGGATTCGTGCGGGGGACCAGGCGCTTCTTCCCTCCCGGAAATGGATCGTTTACTTCCAACTTTTTTATTGAATTAGTAATAAAAGTTTCGGTAATATACACAACTTGCAGCACCTCATGTCTTTGCGACTGGAACTGTCGCATTTTCTTGAATTCATATGTTTCACCTGCCTCGTATATCTTGGATACCATATAGAATAGATTTGTAATGAGGGATCAGGGATTTAGAGCAGGTGCTTTGTATCGTCGTAGGTCTCTCAATAGTGTGTGAAGTTCTTCTTGTAGTAGAGGTTGAAAATACCGCTTCCGTTGTAAATTACTTTATTTTCACACGACTGGTTTCGGACTGTTATGATCCCATCCTCAGGTGTCGTAGCCGTGCTGTGATTCCCGAGCGCCGCGTGTACAATGCGCGGTGTGCTGCCTATGAGCGCTACGACATATGAGGATGGGCTGATAACAGTCCGAAACCAATCGTGTGAAAATAAAGTCATTTACAACGGAAGCGGTATTTTCAACCACTGCTATAATGCTCAGTTGCGGGTGTTCTTCCAACAGGACTGTTTGACTTCTTGCAGTATTATATCTCCACAGTCATCTTTCTCTACGTTTCATTCCTTTCTCAAGATATTAGCTTCAAGTTAGTCTCCTTGGTAACGAATTATTATATATGAATTGCGAAGTCGTCGCAACGAGGAGGAAGTTTGTGCTAAGTCTTTCTACACATTTCTTCCACCTTTCAGCCTTCCCAGTTTGCTCAATACTGGTTTGCCATTTCAGCTCCGAGGTGCTCCTGTCATCTCGAAACGTAGCTGTTATTTTCCTAAAGTGGCTTCTGTGTTTTCCAAAATCAAGCATACTTCGACGGATTTGCATATCTCGTCTAACCATTACCAGTTCATGATTCTGACAATCTCATTAGTTAGGTGTCTGTAATCCGTTTTACTTGACATACTCTCTGCGTGTTCACATTTTCTCTAGTTGAAAAGTTACATTCAACATGTATTTATCCAATGATTTCTGCTAAGACACTTTTCACAAATTTTTCTTTCTTGTACCTTTATTATTTCATCTCTCCTTATGTTGTATTTCTTTCCTCTGTTACACTCAGCTGTTGCCCAATGCTCACTTTCAAACTATCAACACCTATGTATATAGACTTACGTTATGGCTCTACGAGATCTCTAGTTCCGGTACATTAGAATATATTAGTGCACATAGCGGATACCTGTAAAACAGTGGTTACGTACATGATTTGGCACTCAATTCTGTCATAGAACTGTTAGTATCTGTTTCATGTATTATTACAAATAGTTCAAAGAACAGTGAAAAGTAGTGATTCGTCCCTCCTTATTCTAGTTGTAATTCTCAAGAGGACCACATTCGGGTGAAACCAGTCATAACTGTTGAATAAAACCTAATCCAACCAGTTTCCCTCATAAATTAAAAATAAAATGAAACTACACTCATCAAAAAAAGTTTTGCATCGTTTCGGTTATGAGAGTTCCGGAACCTGTACAGAAAATTTGAACAGAGATCAACGCCATTTTCGTTCCTCATGAAAACCACACATTGCATGTTGTACCAGCAAACAGCGAGACCTGCAGAGGTGGTGGTCCAGATTTTTGTACACACCGGCACCTCTAATACCCAGAACCACGTCCTCTAGCATCGATGCATGCCTGTATTCGTCGTGGCATACTATCCACAAGTTCATCAAGACACTGATGGTCCAGATTGTCCCACGCCTCTACCGCGATTCGCCGTAGATCCCTCAGAGTGGTTGGTGGGTCACGTCGTCCATAAACATCCCTTTTCAATCTATCCCAGGCATGTTCGACAGGGTTCATGTCAGGAGAACATGCTGGCCACTCTAGTCGAGCGATGTCGTTATCCTGCAGGAAGTCATTCACAAGATGTGCACGATGGGGTCCCGAATTGTCGTCCATAAGGACGAATGCCACGCCGCTATGCTTCCAATATGGTTGCACTGTCGGTCGGAGGATAGCATTTACATATCGTACAGCCGTTAAGGTGCCTCCCATGACCACCAGCGGCGGACTTCGGCCCCACAGAATGACAGCCCAAAACAGCAGGGAACCAGCACCTTGCTTCACTCACTGGACACTAAGGCGTTCAGCCTCACCGGGTTGCCTCGAAACACGTCTCTGATTACTGTCCGGTTGAAGGCATACGCGACACACATCGGTGAAGACAACGTGACGCCAATTCTAAGCGTTCCATTCGGCATGTTGTTGGGCCCATCTGTACCGAGCCACATGGTGTCGTGGTTGCAAAGATTCATCTCGCCATGGACGTTGGGAGTGAAGTTGCGCACAATGCAGACTATTGGGCATGCAGGCTGTTGGGAACAATTTGACTCGTAACACGACGTCCTGTGGCTGCACGAAAAGCATTATTCAACATGGTGGAGATGCTGTCAGTGTTCCTCCGAGCCATGATCCGTAGGTAGCGGTCATCCGCTGCAGTAGTAGCATTTGGGCGGCCTCAGCGAGGCATGTCATCGACAGTTCCTGTCTCTCTGTATCTCCTCAATGTCCGAAGAACATCGGTTTGGTTAACCCCGAGACGCCTGAACACTTTGTTGAGAGCACTTCCTGGCACAACGTAACAATGTGGACGCGATCGAACCGCGGTATTGACCGTCTAGGCATGGGTCAACTACAGACAACACGAGACGTGTACCTCCCTCCTGGTGGAATCACTGGAACTGATCGGCTGTCGGGCCGCTTCAGTCTTATAGACGCTGCTTATACATGGTTTTTTTACATCTCTAGTGACATCTCTGAACAGGCAAAGCGACTGTGACTGTGATACAGACAACGACTATCTTCAAGAGTTCTAGGAACTGGGATGATGCTAAAATTTTTTGACGTGTGTATATGAGACTGGAGACCTGTTCAAGTCTCAGACATCTGTGCTGTCTATAAACAGAATGAAGCGACAAATGAAAGTTTATATGAAGGCCGGAATTCGAACCCGGCTCTTCTGCCCAGCAGGCAGATGTGCTAAACACTACGCTAAACTGTCACAGTAGCTTCGTACAACTCCACGCCTCCCTCCTCAACCTAAATTCCCATTCACGCCTCAGAGCACATGATGTTCCCCTAAACTCAAACAGAATTGCATACGATCACTGCAGTTAGCGTTTAGGAGGAATACCAAGTGGGCTGAGGTGTGAATAGCCATTTGGAGTGAGGAGTTAGGCGTGCTTGCTTAGTCTGCGCAGTTGTGCGAAGCCAATGTGACAGGATGGCAGAGTGGTTAGCGCATCTGCCTAGGGAGCAGGGGACTTGGTTTCGAATCCCGGCCTTGGTATAAATCTTCATTCATAATAACTTATAAATAGATACGTTTTTGTGCTGCTGGAACTGTTTTTTAATTCTTAATTAACTAGTGTGGCTATACCTAGCTGCTGGCGGGAATGTACACGTAATGTACACTACTGGCCATTAAAATTGGTACACCACGAGGCTGACGTGCTACAGAATTGAAATTTAACCGACAGGAAGGAGATGCTGTGATATGCAAATGATTAGCTTATCAGAGAATTCACACAAGGTTAGCGCCGGTGGCGACACATACAACGTGCTGACATGAGGAAAGTTTCCAACCGATTTCTCATACACAAAAAGCAGTTGACAGGCATTCTTGTGATGCCTCGTGTAAGGAGGAGAAATGCGTACCATCACGGTTCCGACTTCGATAAAGGTCGGATTCTAACCCATCGCGATTGCGGTTTATTGTATCACGACATTGCTGCTCGCGTTGCTCGAGATCCAATGACTGTTAGCAGAATATGGAATCGGTGGGTTCAGGAGGGTAATACGGAACGTCTTGCTGGATCCCAAAGGCCTCGTATCACTAGCAGTCGAGATGACAGGCATCTTATTAGCATGGCTGTAACGGATCGTGCAGCCACGTCTCGATCCCTGAGTCAACAGATGGGGACGTTTGCAAGACAACAACCATCTGCACCAACAGTTCGACGACGTTTGCAGCAGCACGGACTATCAGGTCGGAGGCCATGGCTGCGGTTACCCTTGATGCTGCATTACAGACATGAGCGCCTGCGATGGTGTACTCAACGAGGAATCTGGGTGCACGAATGGCAAAGCGTCATTCGTTCGTATGAATCCAGGTTCTGTTTACAGCAGCATGATGGTCGCATCCGTGTTTGGCGGCATTGGAAGTGTGTATTCCTCATCGCCATACTGGCGTATCACCCGGCGTGATGGTATGGGGTGCCATTGGTTACACGTCTTTGTCACCTCTTGTTCGTATTTACGGCACTTTGAACAGTGGACGTTACATTCCAGATGTGTTACGGCCCGTGGCTCTACCCTTCTTTCGATCCCTGTGAAACCCTACATTTCAGCAGTATAATGTACGACCGCATGTTTAGGTCCTGTACGGGCCTTTCTGGACACAGAAAATGTTCGATTGCTGCCCTGGCCAGCACATTCTCCAGATCTCTCACCAATTGAAAACGTCTGGACAATGGTGGCCGAGCAAATGGCTCGTCACAATACGCCAGTCACTACTCTTGATGAACTGTGGTATCGTGTTGAAGCTGCATGGGCAGCTGTACATGTACACGCCATTTGAGGTCTGTTTGACTCAATTCCCAGGCGTATCAAGGCCGTTATTACGGTCAGAGGTGGTTGTTTTGGTTACTGATTTCTCAGGATTTATGCATCCAAATTGCGTGATAATGTAATCACATGTCAGTTCTAGTATAATATATTTGTCCAATCAATTCCCATTTATCATCTGCATTTCTTCTTGGTGTAGCAATTTTAGTGGCCAGTAGTGTATCAGTTCACTGCTCTGAAAGTGTTTTACATAATTTCTGGTGAAACGTGACGGGAGATGCGAGCAGGAGGAGGTAGCGCTCTGACAGCGTGCGGCCAGCAAGACCTGCAGCAAGACGGGGTCGGCAGGCGGGACGCTGACGCACCAGCCATCAGTCAATGCGGCGGCCGCGGTGTCGCGTGGCCACACTGAAGGAGCAGCGGCGCCCATGATCCGCTGCCCACGCAGGCAGCGCGCATCAATCTCGCGGAGCGGAGCCCACCAGAGGCGCAGGTCAGCTCTCGTCTGCTGTCAGCGGGCTTCTCACTGCCTGCTCACACGAGCTGAGGTGCCTGTCTGGCAATGTTCAGAAAGCGAGTGGCAGCACAATACAGAGGAGCTGGCGAGGTAACTGGGCTAGCAGCTGTAAGGTTTTTATACTGGTAACGCCACGTAGCGCTCTGTATGAAAATCACTGGCTGTGCTGTGTGCAGTCAGTGGCTGGCTGGCATTGATGAAAAATTCTCCATTGTAGTGGGCAGTTGCATGTTAACAGCGCGTAGCGTTGCGCAGTTGGAGGTGAGCCTCCAGCAGTGGTGGATATGAGGAGAGAGATGGCATAATTTTGAGAGCGGACGATCTGGACGTGTGTCCATCAGAAAGAGTAAATTTGAAATATTGGATATCATGAAGTGATATATATATTATGACTTTTGGACACTATTAATTTAAACACATTGTTTGTTCTCTATCAAAATCTTTCATTTGCAAAGTATGTCTATCAGTAGTTAGTGCTTTCAGTAGTTAGAATCTTTTATTCAGCTGGCAGTATCGGTGCTCGCTGTATTGCCGTAGTTTGAGTAACGAAGATTTTTGTGAGGTAAGTGATCCATGAAAGGTATAGGTTATTGTTCGTCAGGGCCATTCTTTTGTAGGGAATATTTGAAAGTCAGATTGCATTGCGCTAAAAATATTGTGTGTCAGTTTAGTGTTGATCAGAATAAGTAAAGAGCGAAATGTCTGAGTACGTCCAGTTCTGCAAAGCTGTTTGAAAATCAAGTAACGTAAGGGGTTTACCAGCACAGTGATTCAATAATTTTTCTAAGGGGACGCTTCACAGTTCTTCTAGAATCGTCATATGGAAATGATGCGCAAAGCCCCCCCCCCCCCTTTTCTAACTCCGAATTTTGCTATTGCACATGGATTAACAAGAATCGCGAACTGACTGTAATCGACCCTGCAAGTGGAGTAGAAAAGAGTTTTTCACCTCCAATAATTTAATTGGATAGAAATTACTTAGGTAAAGGTAAGTTTCATTAACGTAGCGAGAAATGAAAGGGTTGTTCTAGCGATTAACAGAATGAAAGTTCTGTCCAACATAACACTTTGATTTACTATCACTAAACCCAAAATAAGAAACAAAACACATGAAACATTTACAATACATCAAATTGGATACTCAAATAATTGCTGTGAAGGTGAAGTTATCCATAAACTAGATTGTGATATTGTAATGTTGTTGCTTTAATTTGCTCTGAAAGCGGTACTGATAATCAATAAAAGCTGTTTAAAAGCTGTGAATTGTATGGGGAAGTTAACCTCATTACTGTGCAACTGTTTCACCAGGTATCCAGTCTAGCTTACCAAATTCCCAACCAGACTAACATTAATTATAATCTTTTAATAGTCATACGACAACCGGTGATATATATATATATATATATACTCCTGGAAATGGAAAAAAGAACACATTGACACCGGTGTGTCAGACCCACCATACTTGCTCCGGACACTGCGAGAGGGCTGTACAAGCAATGATCACACGCACGGCACAGCGGACACACCAGGAACCGCGGTGCTGGCCGTCGAATGGCGCTAGCTGCACAGCATTTGTCCACCGCCGCCGTCAGTGTCAGCCAGTTAACCGTGGCATACGGAGCTCCATCGCAGTCTTTAACACTGGTAGCATGCCGCGACAGCGTGGACGTGAACCGTATGTGCAGTTGACGGACTTTGAGCGAGGGCGTATAGTGGGCATGCGGGAGGCCGGGTGGATGTACCGCCGAATTGCTCAACACGTGGGGCGTGAGGTCTCCACAGTACATCGATGTTGTCGCCAGTGGTCGACGGAAGTTGCACGTGCACGTCGACCTGGGACCGGACCGCAGCGACGCACGGATGCACGCCAAGACCGTAGGATCCTACGCAGTGCCGTAGGGGACCGCACCGCCACTTCCCAGCAAATTAGGGACACTGTTGCTCCTGGGGTATCGGCGAGGACCATTCGCAACCGTCTCCATGAAGCTGGGCTACGGTCCCGCACACCGTTAGGCCGTCTTCCGCTCACGCCCCAACGTCGTGCAGCCTGCCTCCAGTGGTGTCGCGATAGGCGTGAATGGAGGGACGAATGGAGAGGTGTCGTCTTCAGCGATGAGAGTCGCTTCTGCCTTGGTGCCGATGATGGTCCTATGCGTGTTTGGCGCCGTGCAGGTGAGCTCCACAATCAAGACTGCATACGACCCAGGCACACAGGGCCAACACCCGGCATCATGGTGTGGGGAGCGATCTCCTACACTGGCCGTACACCACTGGTGATCGTCGAGGGGACACTGAATAGTGCACGGTACATCCAAACCGTCATCGAACCCATCGTTCTACCATTCCTAGACCGGCAAGGGAACTTGCTGTTCCAACAGGACAATGCACGTCCGCATGTATCCCGTGCCACCCAACGTGCTCTAGAAGGTGTAAGTCAACTACCCTGGCCAGCAAGATCTCCGGATCTGTCCCCCTTTGAGCATGTTTGGGACTGGATGAAGCGTCGTCTCACGCGGTCTGCACGTCCAGCACGAACGCTGGTCCAACTGAGGCGCCAGGTGGAAATGGCATGGCAAGCTGTTCCACAGGACTACATCCAGCATCTCTACGATCGTCTCCATGGGAGAATAGCAGCCTGCATTGCTGCGAAAGGTGGATATACAATGTACTAGTGCCGACATTGTGCATGCTCTGTTGCCTGTGTCTATGTGCCTGTGGTTCTGTCAGTGTGATCATGTGATGTATCTGACCCCAGGAATGTGTCAATAAAGTTTCCCCTTCCTGGGACAATGAATTCACGGTGTTCTTATTTCAATTTCCAGGAAATTTAAATAAAAAGAAATAAATCAGTTTATATTTGGAAATTTATTTTAACATTGATCATTGAAATTTCACCATATTAAACTTGATTCATAACTAAACTTGTGCCTTATTTAGGATTGTGAAAACGTGAGATTGTAATCTTACGGAACACATCAAATATGGAGCCAAGATTGGGAGACTGCATACAACACTGCATTCATAAAATAACACACGAAGAACGGTGAAACATATGCAAGAGGAAATTAACCACTACCAACCGATTCAATTTTCACCCAAAGAAGTTACGTTCGTAGCGCAATCCTGTCCGTCATGTAATTACCACACACTGGTATACTAAATTCATACTAACTCTCTGTGAAATCTTCCCAAAAAGAATAGCTGAGGGCTACTTTGATGATTACACCACATACCTCACGTGGTCGACTTGGTTTACACAAAGAGTGCAACTCTACAATAATTTTGATAATTAAAATATATTAGATCGAAAAGCAATTTACAAAAGAAAAACCTTGAACTGGTCACTATCGTCTTACTATTAACCTGATGGGACAAT
Source organism: Schistocerca americana (assembly GCF_021461395.2). Taxonomy (NCBI): domain Eukaryota; kingdom Metazoa; phylum Arthropoda; class Insecta; order Orthoptera; family Acrididae; genus Schistocerca; species Schistocerca americana. The sequence goes on along the minus strand of NC_060125.1, from coordinate 584,566,689 downwards.
CAATTGTATAAGCACGTGGTACTGGTCTCACAAAGTACACCCCACGTGGGTTGAATATAAAGAAAAGTTGCTATATTGAAAAATATTTTCAAGACGAGACATAATCTCATGAACATTTGCATTTAAGATTGATGATCTTATTTAGAGTTACTGATCAACATGTGGTTCCACTTTACTGAAAAAGTAGTGACAAAGCAACTACTGGAAGATATTCTGAAATGTACACTCGAATCACACTGCGTTGCAATTTAAGATAACATTAGTTGTTTTAGAGCTAAACCTGAAATAAAGGTGATTAAATTTTCAGTTAGGCTGAACTTAAGAAATCCATTGTCCTACGGACTTAGCAGACACGCGCTTAGCCGGAGATCTTACCACTTCGGACGGTCGCCGCGGACAGACTGTCGTGGTCCCTTCCTGAGGGTGGCTCACAAATACAAATGGAAGTGGCCAGAGAGGCAGCTTCCTATACCAACAAGACAAGGGACGGACAGGACCATACTAAGGATAGAAACCTTTTTGCTTTTAGAAAGCGTAGCTACCTGTTCCAAAGTTGGTCCTACTGTTCTCTAGCAGACAGGCTTGTCTGCTACCATCCAGCACGCAACTAGAAATACATTTGCTCATTCATCCTCTCACACAGAAGGGAAGGGGGATGACAGTATCTTATCATATACAGTATATAAAAGAAAGTGGATGTAGGTTCTGTATGAGACTGTGTGACATGAATTACATATAAACTGTGTTTTAAAGTGTAGTAGTGTGACAGATCGGCCTTGTCTATGTGTAAAAGTAACACATTTCACTGCTCTCTCCAGATAGTCAGAAACACCACAGTAAATTTAGAAGAGACATTTATGCCGTAAATGACAACAGATTTAATAAATTAACATGAAAGGAATCCAACAGAGACCTTTAAATATATATGACCAGGTGGTATGTGGAGCCAATTCCTTGCAACTCAAATCTTAAGAGAAACGCACAGCCAACCCAACATTAATTGCTGCTGCAGTAGTGAGAACTCAGACAATGAACACCCAAGACAGAACAGAGTTAGAAAAGACGAACAGGCGCGCTCTCCTGAGCTCTAATTATCACCTAGCAAAATTCCCTAATCTTCCGGTGCTGCGGACATACATTACCAAGCTGTCTTCTTAATTCACAAGACACGATCTGGTGTACCGGGGGCGATGGCTGATTGCTTCGACGTCCCGTCGTGGTGATGATGATGTCGCGAGTATGGCCCGAAACAAGTTATCATGGTCTGGTTGTTCCAGACTAAAGACTTCCCAGCAATACAAATGCGCCTCTGAGGGAGACAAAGAAGGCCCGGCACACAATCACTGATGGTACAGTGATTGATTTTAACAAGCGAAGTCGCACAGTAACTCTGATACAGTCAAACTTTAGCAAAAACTGCTCAAGACTGACAACATAAGCCGCTTGTACGCAGAATGCTCAATTGCCAGCTGTACTCAGGAAGTTACGTTGCAGTCGAAACTTCAGCAACTATGTCACACAGTTACAATTAAATGAAAGTATATTACATGGCCAATGGAAGGCAGGCAGTCCAGAGTAGTGAGAGCTCAGTCTTGTAACCTACTCCGACCCACTCAAGAGCACCTGTAGAAGCCAAACACAGAACATTCCCGCCCCCACGACAGTGGCCGTGGTTAAACGTTCCAATGAGCAACTCGAAAACCGGCGGCAAATTCCACTCTATTGCCGAAGCAGTACTATTCCACAAATGGAGATACCTGGCGCCAATTTCTGCGCCGATTTTGCTACGTCACGGAGCCATCCCCTGAGCAAACCAATCACAGTTATGATTTTGCAGAAATCTCGGTAATTTGCCAACCAATACTGCCTGGGAACACAAGTCATTCCCACGCTTCGCTGGTAGCCCGCCAGAAAGTCTTTTCACTAAGTTTCTGTGAAGTAACGGAATCTCTAGCCCAGCCACTCCGTCAGGCCCCTGTGGGCGCGTCGCCCCCACTCTTATGACAATGTCGGCGTCTGGAAGGCATCGACTCCCTCACACCCGTCGGCTTAACCCTTTCAAGATCAGCAGCCCCTGCCTGTCACTGGACCACCCAGGTGACGAGAGACGCTGCGTTGGAAGTTCGCGTGTGAAGGAATAGCAACTTTTCACTGCATGCAATTAGAGAGGAAAATCGAATTACTCAAAGTAAGATAGAAACATGAGAGGGGGGGCACATGCCATCTCTCAAGCTCACTGTACATTTCTACACTCATGAAATCATTGAAACACATGGCTATCTCCAATAAGCGGCTCTCATGAAAAGTGTCTGATAAGGAAAGCATATTTTGAGTGTATAATAAAAAACAAATTTATTAATGAAATAAAGTAATTTGCATATTGATTGCAATGCATCCAACCTGCGATTGCCTACGAAAGGAGATACTACTAGAGAAACTTCCTGAACTCTGCAGACACACTCTAAATCTTTCAATGAAATTTTCCATAGCTCTTAGGCATACCTGCACCTGTAGTTCTGAAATTGCACACTGAATTTAAGTCATAAACTGTGGTTCTTTGATGGAAACCCCCGTAGATTGAAATCACATGCCATCAAATCACTAGATCTGGGAGGCCAATTCACGTCACCGGTAAGAAAAATTCACCCGGCCAGGTATCCTCCCTTGTAACAAAACCAGTGTTGTGCCATATTGTTGAAACCAAACCTTTTCTGCATTTACGCGATCCAATTCAGACCACCAAAACTCCCTTAACACAGAGATCCACTACTTTGCAGCTACAATATTGGTGACAAACAACTGGAGACATCACCTACCGTAAAATATCTGGGCGTAACTATCCACAGCAACCTTAAGTGGAATGACCATATAAAACAGATAGTGGGAAAAGCAGACACCAGACGCAGTTTCAGTGGAAGAATCTAAAGGAAATGTATGTAACTCATCCAAGAATGAAGTACCTTAGAAGGCGCTTGTTCGCCCGAATCTTGAGTATTGTTCATCTATGTGGGAGCCCTATGAGGTAGGACTGATAGAAGAGGTAGAGAAGATCCAGCGAATGGCGGCGCGTTTCCTAACGGGATCGTTTAGCTGGTGGGATAGCGTTACGGAGATGCTAAACAAACTCCACTGGCAGACGTTACAAGAGAGGCGCTGTGCATCACGGAGAGATTTACTATTGAAATTTCGGGACCGTATTTTTCAGAAGGAGTCAGGCAACATATTACTTCCCCCCACATGCATCTCCCCTATTGAACACGAGGAGAATATTGGAGAAATTGGAGACAATACAGAGGCTAACCGCAAATCCTTCTTCCCACGCAATATTCGCGAGTGGAACTGGGTTGGACGGATCAGATAGTGGTACCGAAAGTACACTCCGCCACACACCATTTGGTCGCTTGCGGGGTATAATGTAGATGTAGATACAGTGGTAGCGTTCGCCGTCCACTGTTAATCCGTTTTCTGCCCCAAGTTCAAAGAAATATGCCCTCAACTCAAATACCCCGCCACAAAATCACCTGTTGTTGACTTATTGGCTTCTGTAAAGTAACTCGAGGATTATCTGTTCCCCAAATTCTACAAATCTACTCATTGACAAAATATTTCGGAATGTGGGGTTCATTGGTGAACATTATTTTCTTAATGTAGTTCTTCTCCGCTATGAGTTTTGCATAGATCCGATTAGCAAATGCTCTGAAGATTTCATGATCATTTGACGGCAGTTCTTGTGTCAGGGGAATTTCACAGGCCCAAAGCCCAGGTTTTCTCTGAGACTAAGTTGCTTATCGATTCTGGAAATGCAAAATTGTTGAGAACGTCAGCAAACAGATTTCATCGGACTTCAGACAACATTTGCACTTACGGTGGTAACGTTTCCCATTCAACAATTTCTACCACAGAGTGAAAAGCTTTTCTTCAGTGGGTCACAATTTATTTACATCCCATATCAAACAGTAGGGATGCTGTTGAGAGCCGTCTTAACTGAAACCTTACAACTGAATCTACCAATATGGTATATTCATTTCTTGTGAAACAAGTTAATAACCATCTTTTACAAGACTTTCACTGTTGCTTTGTTTATTCTTCAGTCACATTCTATATTAAATATGAGTAGATATTGTATGGGGGTTTTGGAACACATTGAGGACGTATACGTACCGTCCTTAGCACCGTACCGCTCCGTGACATCACTACTGCTCGCTGCTTGCTCTGGCAGCTCTCCAGTGCAGATGTTACGCACGTGCACACACACACACACACACACACACACACACACACATACACATACACATACACACCACACACACACACACACACACACACACACACACACACACAATCAGCATATACTATGCATTTTTTTATTTTCTTTTTACAAATTTATCCAGCTGTTGTGTGCATTGCTGAATCCAAGCCATTTTACCAAAGCTTTCCTTCCTTTCTTACGTATTATTTTCTCCACAATATATGATGACGGATATTTAGTTTTTTGTAACTCTTCAACATAGAAAGCTCCAGCTATGGGCTGTGATTTGTAATCTTCAAGGAGATACGTTCTCGGATTGGTTTTTTGCACTTTACGAATTTTGAAAATTTCCGTGGACCAATTGGCGGTGTACCCTTTGTCAAAGACTGTTTTCTGTTTACTAATTCTGACGTAATCACCAACTTTGAGTTTTGACTGGCGTGGATCAATCCTTTTAATTTTGTTATACACAGTAGATAGAAGACTATTATCTTTTACATCAACTGGTCGCATTTCAATCGTTCTGTGTGTCATGTGGTTATACTGTTTGACCAGATCTTGTACAGTGTTAATCCATTTGTAGGAGCCCTGAGCAGTAAATTTTCGGAACATAAGACTCTTGAGAGTTCTGTTAAAGCGTTCAACTACGGATGCTTTCATATTTGAAAAAGTGGAGTAGTGATTAATTCTGAGTTTCTGCATTAACTTTTTAAAACTAGTATTGTAGAATTCTTTTCCTTGATCAGTTTGTAAATTTACTGGGGCCCACTTACTTTTTATATAAATTTTTTTAAGTGCGTTTGCAACTGTAATTTCAGTTTTAGTTTTTAGAGCAGTGACCCATGCATATTTTGAATAAACGTCAATTACTGTTATCAAATACTTATACTCAGAATTCCATTTAGAATATGCAATCATATCGACTAAGTCTGCTTGATGGAGATCATCAAGTCCTTTCGTGATAACTGACCGCCTGGGGTACGTTCGGCGAGCAGGACGATGAAGCTCATCAGCAATGGCAGCTTGAATCTTCTTTTTTTTATTCTAACTTGCTACTTACTGAAGGCAATATGCTTTTCGAAATGACACAGTTGTGATAGAAATGTTTGCTTATATGGAGCTGGAAGGGGGCGGAGACACGAGGAGGAGAAAGAGGAGCAAGGGAAAAAGAAAAAAAGAAAGATAACACGTATTTTAGGAAGACGTTTTATTTTCAAAATACCATCGCATAATTAATTGTACATTAGTCTTTGCTAAACATCGATCATTTTCTTCATCAGCAATATTGAAAGACTTTTTCAGCATTTTCAATTATGGACAGTCCAGAAATTGCATGTTAACTACTCTGCCATGATCTGTGCCCAATAAAGTCGTCGTCAAATCTGCTTTTTCTAGACCCATTACCATGATGTAGTCACAAGATTTGCACAACTCCCACAGCGTATTTCTCGCAGTAAGTAGTGACACTCCATCCATTCCCCACTGCTGATGAAGGTGATTGCGTGTCACCCGCGAGTTTATCCTCTGAGTTTTTTTCAGATAAGGTGCTGAATGCTAAAACTTGTGCGATAGTGACAAACTGCTCTGCAATAACTTGATTGCCGTCCACGAGGATAGCAGCAGCTTGTTTAGGCACAAAATTATTTGCATCGTCTTTGAATCCTTGCAGGTCTACGAAAGCTATCTTCATTCTGTCATGATGTGAGAAGGAAAAGAAAAAAAAATTGATGAAGGTATCGTCTAATTTCGTTTAATGTTGCTAGTATTATTGTAAATATCCATCCATCACCGACTTCTCTTACCTGACAAACAGACAATGTCTCTCTCTCTCTCTCTCTCTCTCTCTCTCTCTAGACGATAATGGCGATGATAATAGGAGGAGGATAAAAGGAGCAGCCACCTCGGTGAAACGTAGACTGATAGCAGTTCTCTAAAAACATCTCATTTTATTTGCTATTTTTTTTTCAAAGCAGAAGTTATTACGTAAAAGCAAAAAATATGGATGTAGAGGATGCTTTATGACAATAATAGCAATGTTAGCAACAGCAGGAGATTCGCAGCTGTCCAGGAGGAGCTTTAAACACCAGCTATGTAAAAGGAAGACAAGAAGACGAAGTCGGCAAAAAAAAAAAAAAAAAAAAAAAATATCCATCGCGAAAGGTCATAGTGAACATCTGCGCATGTGATAGAGGCTGGCGGGACGTACCATTTTTTCTTGTTCTCAACCATCTGGCGTAATCAGTTGCATCATTGCCCTTGCTTTCGAGCTAGCGGTCATTGTCCTCGTCCAACAGCTGATGTTATGTGAGCGCATAAAGTGAATGCATGATACTGCAGGGTGGGAAAAGAAAAAAAAAGCCTCTCTCTGAGGATATGGAGGGACATTATCTGATAAAATGACTAGCAAATAACACGGTAATATGATGCAGCACGCTGAGAGAAGAACCATACGAGTCTCTGGGAATACAATGTCAATAACAACTCCATCAGTAGCAGCGGGACGTAGCATTTCTTTACCAGGGGTGAATGTACTCCAAGAGAAGAAATATGTAGTATGACTGCAAGAGTTTTTTCTCTCTCTCTCCTTGTCTTTATTTGATGCTCTCTCTCTCTCTCTCTGTGAATGTAGCAGAGAAACAAAAATTTTTTTATGCCTATAGACCAGTATAAAGCGACAGACGATTCCACTCTGTCGTATTCCTTCAGCTGTGCGAGGGCCAGTGCGAGTGTCAGCATTGGAATTGCCTTCGCTGTCGGAGAGAGTGTGAAACACATAGCTGGCTCAAAACGTGTAAGTCTAACATGTATTACTTAGTGCTACGACTACTAAGTGGCATATAGTTTTCATCTACTAAGAAGTTGTTGTAACTCAAGAGAGAACAGGGATGCCTCTCATTCAGTGTTGCAGAGTCTGAAGCATCTGGGAGAAGGAGGAGGCTCGAAAACTACGCTGCGGCTGTCGTCTCTGGAACAGGGGGAGAAATATCACATCCTAAGTGCGAGACGGACGAAGACGAAATTTGGAGCAGCGGTCGTAGTATACATGAAGGAGTCCAAAATATTCCTTCCTGCACGATTCGCCACTCTCAGTGATGAAGAATTGCAATTTCTGAATTCCAGAACAGTTGCTCTGATATATCGTGGTAGGAAAAATAGAATGGATGTCATTGACTTTGAATCTGTTTGATAAATACTAACATATGTTTCCTTATACTAATATTACGTAGTTGTTAGCATATTGTGATACTAACCATGTCTATTCAAATACGGAAAGTTTCAGCAAATGGCAAGATTAAGGAAATAGATTTGCAATCCTTAAAAGATGATACCTGTGGCACAGATTTTGATATACATGACACTTTAGTATTTGCAGTAAAAGTAATAGGATGTGGTGAGGATGTAGATGCATATTCCGAATTGAATGGAAAAATAGTGCAGCTAATTCAAACAGAGTGCTTTAAACAAGGTGAACAGTTTGCTGCTTTTCAAGTCTATGACAAATACGAGTGTACGTATTACACAGAGTTATATGTTACCAAGTTTAATAATCTTGTTGATGCTTACATCAAAGAGATTTTGTTTGTATTGTATACAATTTGTTCTCATAATGCATTTAGTTGTCAATTTCATTTTCTAAATGGAGCTGCTTGCCTCAAAACATGGTTAAAGAGTGGGGATGTTTCATTTATATATTCTAATTGTAATGTCCTGTTGTCTGCCATATACGATATTTTGAGAAGCGCTGAAAGTGAATAAAGACCGAACCATCGCCAAAGCGCATTAAGCTGAATCATGATCATCAGGAAAGTAATGCTCTGGATTGGGTTTCGGTTGAAAGTGCGTTCAAAACTAGAATATTTACAGGTGAGATATCTAACCGAGGGGGGTTTAAGGACCCAAAATATATCTTGGATGCATGTTTCTCTGTCTTTGAGAACATAGTGCGTAAAATTAACAAGCCTCTTAAAATTAATTTTTCACTCATTTGCAACTTTGTCCTGTCCAAATCGGGTGGCGTAGAAGACAAGTACTTAAATACAAAGAATTTAAATCTATTCTCTTCTGACATTACCGAAGAGTGGTATTCAATTAAAATTAGGGAAGTACTGTTAAAGAAACTGAAGCAATTTCAATTGATTCAGGTTGGGCGTTGCGTAATATAGTAAAACTATGTATAAATGTTAACGAAAACAAAGGGTTTTATGCAGGACGTCACACGAAACTGCCGAAAGTGATTGCCAATAAACATGCAGTAATTAACGTTCACTCGAAAGGTAATGCTTGTTTTAATTGGGCAATTCTAGCTGCTTTGTATCCTGTAAGCAAGATTGCGCACCGTGTGTCTGCATATTTTGCACATGCAAACAAATTAAACTTTTCTAATATACCGTTTCCTACAGAGCTGAAGCATGTCCATATATTCGAAAAGTAGAATGAAAGTGTATCTGTCAATGTGTACGGTATACAGTACTCGGATTATGAGTGGATGGTTGTTGAAGAGGGAGAAGCGGATGAGGAGAGAGAGGGGGCAAGGAGGACGAGGGAAAGGTCGAAAGATTTCCGCGTTATACCACTGCATATTACAAAGTACCAAAGAGAAAAAAACTAAATTTATTAATGTTGCAGCTAGAAGATACAAATATAAATCATTTTTATTATATAAGAAGTTTGTCGAAGCTAGCACATAATAGCATTACTGCTCATCAAAAGTCTGTCGTGATATGCCCCAGTTTTCTGTCTTCTTTTCATTGAAAACAGAAGTTAGAAGCACACTTGCCTGACTGTGCGCAGTTTAAGCCAGTCAAAACTATCATGCCAAATGAGCGCATTAAAAATATATAAAATTTTTCAATTTCAGAAACAAGTTAAAGCTGCCTTTTATAATATATGCGGACACTGAGTGCATGCTGCAACCAGTTGCTGCTGCAGTAGAAGTAGTAACTCTGATCAAATACATTTACATACACCATTTAATATTGCATATTACATATATTGTACTTATAATGATGACTATTCGGAATTTAAGTTGTATCGCGGTCGTGATTGCATGCAGTGGTTCACGAAACAGCTGTATGCAATTGCTGAGTATGTGAATGGTTTCTTATTACAAAATAAAGAGATGATATTATGCCCAGAGGAAGAAGCAGCCTTTCGCACTGCAAAGATTTGCCATATTTGTAAGGAAGCCTTTGAGGCAGGCGATGTGAAGCATCGTGACCATTGCCATTTTACAGGTGAGCACTGCGGTGCAGCGCACGCTAGCTGCAATGTAAACAACAGACCTCTGTTTACAGTGCCTGTCGTATTCCAAAATCTGTCCAATTATGATAGTCATTTCGTAATTACAATATTTGCGAGCAAATAGTGAATGAGAACAGGAGGAGGAAAACTAAATTAAATCCAGGCCGTGTTTCTATATTACCATCGAATATGGAGAAATACAAATCTTTCACGAAGAGCATTCAAGTAACACACAAAGACCGGCACTGCTACATAAATTTCCGATTTATAGATTCATTTAACTTTTTATCATGCTCGTTAGAAAAGTGTGCATCTTACCTGAAGCCAGAGGAACTCAGAATAATGTGGAAATACTTTCCTGATGATCGTGAATTTTATTTAGTCAATCAGAAGGGTATATTTCCATATGAGGATGTGAGTGATGAGAGTGTTTTATCAGAAGAACACTTACCTCTGATTCAGGAATTTAAAAGTTTCCTGACTGGTGGAAGAACTGTCTCAGAGTGTGATTATCAAAGGGCGTGCAATGCATGGCATTTGTTAAAGTGCAAGACACTGGGGGAATATTCCGATCTTTATTTAAAAATTGATGTGTTATTGTTAAGCGATGTTTTTGAAAATTTTCGAAGTCTCTGCATTAAAACCTATGAGTTAGATCCCGCGCATTATGTTACTTCACCTGGCTTGGCTTGGGATGCATTATTGAAAACTACCAAAGCAGAATTAGAACTCATTACAGACATTGAGCAACTTCAATTCATCGAACGAGGTATTAGAGGCGGCATTGTTCACTGCTCGTGTAGACATGCTGTGGCAAACAACAGGTTCATGTCTAATTATGATGAAAATACTGATGAATCCTACATTATTTATCTTGATGTTAATAGTCTTTACAGTTGGGCAATGATGCAGTATCTCCCAGTTTCACATTTTTCTTGGCTCAACCCTGAAATTGTTAAAACTTTTGACGTAAACAACATACCGGATTACTCTGATATAGGCTACGTTCTGGAAGTAGATCTTGAATATCCTGAAAACATCCACGATATGCATTCTCACCTACCACTATGTCCTGAGAAAATGATACCACCATCTAGCTGTGTGGTAGGCAAGGCTAGTACTCCCAAAAAATTAATTTCTACTTTGTATGATAAGAAAAATTATGTAATTCATTATAGAAATCTCAAACAGTGTTTGCAACATTATTTGAAATTGAGAAAGATTCACAGAGTACTGTCATTCAGACAACTTCCATGGATGAAACCATACATCGATATTAACGCACAGAAACGTATGGCAGCAAATAACGATTTTGAAAAGAATTTTTTTAAGCTAATGAATAACAGCATCTTTGGTAAGACAATGCAAAATGTGTGAAAGATGAGGGACATAAAACTAGTAACTTCATGGGATGGTAAATATGGAGCATCTGCAATGATTGCAAAACCAAATTCAAAAGGAGCGTTATATTTCAGGAAAATTTAGTTGGTATTGAATTAGAAAAACTCAATATAGTGTTTGACAAGCCTATATCTGTAGGTATAGCGATTTTAGACATTTCAAAGACGCATCTTGTTGACTTTCATTATAGGTATATACTTAAAAAGTTCCCTGTAAAAGATGTAAAACTGTGTTACACTGATACCGATATTTTAATTTACGATATTGAAACTCAAAATATTTATGAGGATATCAAAAGTGATGTGCAAAAATGGTTTGATACTTCAGGTTTTCCTGTTAATAACAGATATAACATTCCATTTGTGAATAAAAAGTAGGTTGGACTATTGAAAGGTGAATTAAACGACTTGAGAGCTAAAATGTATGCAGTAGAGACAGAATCACTATGTGTAATGCAGAGAGCGAAAGGTATAAAACAGTCTTCAATCAAAGCATTGAGCATCGATGATTATCGATAATGTATGCTGAATTTAGATGCTAAAACTTCTGTACAGTGTATTATTCAATCAAAGTGTCATGTGGTATCCACTGTTAAACAACAATAGCTTGGTTTGTCTGCACATGATGATAAACGTTTTATACTGTCAGATAAGGTGAATACCTTAGCGGGGAGGTCACTACCAACTGAAAAACAAAATAAAAGATAACTTGACAACGTCTGACTTATTTTATTGTGTGAAATACTGTACATGTGAGTTTGTAACTGATTTTGTGTGAAGTTGCGTACATGTGAGTTTGCCACATAATTTGATATTGAGAAAGATTCACAGATTACTGTCATTCAGACATCTTCATGTGAATTTGTAACTGATTTGTATAATATATCTGTAACTAATTGTGTACATGTGAGTTTGTAACTGATTTGTATACAGAAAATAACAAAACATTATACATTAATTGTAACTTTATCTTTATTTACTGAGTGAAATTAAAAACACTGAGAGGCACCCACATGCCTTGCTCATACTGTGGCATCAAGCAGTCAGGCCTGCAAGATGAGTGGTCTGCCAAGCGAGTGGATTCATTCTTATTTATCGAGTAACATGAACTCTAGTACTCACACTTAAGTTACCAGTTATCCTCCTATATGATTAATACGCAACGGAAACACGCATCTGACTATCAGTAATTTACAGAACTCTGACTGTACACTACGCACTGGCAATACCACATTTTCTTTTTGTCTTTTATTGAACGGCTTTTGTCAACACGTGGCCACCGCACTGAATATGAATGGCGCACACATTATAAATTCAGGACATTATTACAACATACAATTCGAAGGAAAAGTCACCAATATTTTTCTTTTCACTATCGTATTTATTCCGATAAATTCTGTAACCTAAACACACAAATTCTATAACCTATAACAATAACACGTGAGAAATTCCGCCCAGTGGGCATGGCTTTACAGTGGTGAGTCTCTATATTATGGTCTCGTAATTATTTTTAACGCTACAGTGCACTTTCTGGATAGGATGGTGTATCTTTTATTATACCTCACACTTCGACTCTCACAATCATCATCACGAAACTTTCCTCCAGACCGAGCGGTACCGAAGGAATAAGCATAACCCACTAATCTTTCGAAACTACCTCGCTACTCTCCCATGCAAACCACACATACCCAGATTACATGACATACACCACACGACAACATGAAATACTACACAGAGAATAGTCGCAACATTATCACTTTCAGCTTTCCCACTTCAATTAATATTTATCCCAGTTTCACACGACACTCCCCCACTTTGTAATTCTACTTTCCTACTGTGAACTCTGGAGATATATGCACGTCTTCCTGTGCAATGCAAGCCAAGTGGCGTTGCTGGATAGACGGCCGACTCACCTTGATTCTCTCTCAGAGTTTAAATCTAGCGTCACACGGAATCATATCACACAATTTAACATTAAGAACATCACACACACGAGTCCTCAACTGATACCATGGACGTGTACTTCTATTTATCCTTTGTCTCATACACCGATTGAGACTCACACAGTACTCACCACGTGGAAGTACTCGTCTCTAATTTCAAGTCCTGCACACGCCATTTCTTAAATATTTCAACTTATGGTACACACGCTATTTCTTAAATATTTCAACTTATTGTACACATGCTAGTAATTCAGCTTAACTTAAGCACACGGAAGTATTTCAACTTATTGCTACACGTTGTTTCATTGTGACCGTTTGTCACTTCTGAAGATTACTACAATCCCTTTAATATTACCTGCCTGACATTTAATTCTCCCCACAAAAGTTCCGGAAATAGAGAAATTATTGTTTCAAACTACTCTTAAGTATTCCACATGCATACCATGTCTCCACTCATTCATTATTACGAAGCACAACTAAAACAGGTCTTAACGGCACAAGATCCAGCGGCAGAGTGCTGAAACGTGGCCGTTCTCTAGGTCCTCTCGCACCTGTGTCGAGGTGGGGGAAGCACCGTGCTATCGTATTGGTCAGCCACATTTCAGGCGCTCAAAGCTCTGGTAAATTTCATCTCTTTGGTCCCACCAAAGGTGGCCAAAGGATCGACTCAAAGATGATCATATATTCACATCCACTATCTGCGGTTAGCAGACGACCATACATTCATTCATTTCACAGATCTCACCAAACTGGATGTAGGGATTTACTTTGTGGGAGTGCACATGTGATCAATTAAATAAATAAATTGTCATTCTTTCCCACACTGGTATCCGGCTTCGCTGTATTAATTGAAATTGACTTTTTTTTACAAAAAAAATGTGTTGTTCTGACAAAAATAATGAAGTATGTTGTACCTATTTTCAATGTCGGGTGGTACTGTATACTTTCACCACCGGCTACCCATGCAGAAAAAAATGGCACGGTACTATCCTTGCAATGCGAGAGTAGTTCCGAACATTTTTTTAAGAAAGCTGTATTAGAACAAACTTAGCAAGTCATCAAAATAACCAGGAGGAGACCTTAGCCCCTGGTGACCTCAAATAGATGACCACATGCTGTTACTTTACCAAATTATTGCATTATTGTACTCTCCACAATCCAGAGTAACGTACACATACATATTTACAACAATCCACATGACAAATAAAACATTACATCACACAAATAAAAAATAATGTTGAGATAAAAATTTGCTTAGTTACTGGGATCTTCATTATTTTTATGAGTAATCCAAACTTCACTAATTCTATGACAAATAAAAAAAATACTAATTGTACTCATGAAATTTTAAGTAGCTCACCGTCCAAACACAGAAAAAGTAATCTGACATTCATAAATTGCGGGGTAAAACCCTTTAGACAGCAAAGTCTAAATATACAACAAAGTCAACAAAAGAAAAAAAATTGCGTACACTAGTTACATGTAGAATTCTGGCTCCATATCAATACACGCAATAAATAGTTAGCAATAAGTGCTTGAATCCACCAGTAGCTCTCGTATCTCACTCTACTGCTCATTTCTCTGTTGTCACACATTTAGACGACAAGAACTTGCATTTCGACTAGCCTTCGCTACACTTTAATGTGAAATATCACCACTGTGATAACAAAATAAGTGGCTTCAGTCACCACACCAACAAGATCATTACTGTCCACGACATCAAAATGCATCAATTAATTCCGATATTTGTTGTGCAATGCAAACTCTTCTCCCCTGTGACAACCTTACTGATCAATGCTACAAGAGCCGCTACGTTAGTATTACGCCACTGGCTAATAATTAAAGCATCATTGTACCAAATATTCTAATAAACATGCTACGTGAACTTCATACCCAGAACAAACAATAAAAAAACACCAACTATTCTAAACACAAATGTTAATGAAATACAATTACACTTGCTGTCCCTTCAGGAATGAAACATATAAAAAAAAAACATTTACACAATTACAAATACATTATTCCCTATCTTGCGAGTCACACAGAAACATTTCATTCTGTGATTTTCTTGGGGTCAAAAAGTTGCTGATAATTTTCCTAGAAACATTCTCTCGGTGTCAAAGCTCTCCCATGGTTACCTGGACGAAAGACTTTAAGTCACTCAAATCGGCATTTTGAACACGCCCTGAACAGTAAACTGTATCTCACATTAAACACAAATGTCATAGTCACTCTCAGCGTACCGTCCACACGAATCTGGTCGTCCAGAATTGGCCCTACAACTACTATTACTCACGGTTCTATCCTTTCAGTTCATGGTGTATTTAAAAGTCGTAAGTTCCAACAAACAGCACCAATTAAAGAAATGTCTCCTACTACAGACGCAAATGTCAATGTCCCACTCTAGTTTCTTGCGTTCATACAATAATTAGTCACCAAACGACAACAGTCCTCTTCAAGAATACCAAGCGTCCCACATGCAATTCACAAAGCACACTTAACAAGTCACTGCCAAAAGTTTATGGATCCCACCATTCAGTGGTCAAGACAAAACAAAACGATCGTCCTGTCTGCTAAAGACAAAATCTTTTCCACTACTCACAACGTGGGAACACCAGCCTTTCACTTTCCACCTTATGGAGACGTAACGAGCAGTCGTCTTGTTTCACGGCTCCACAGTCCTGTACTAGTTGATAGTTGCTGGTAACAAATGCCCGCCGGGGTCTGCCGCGCATCGTCCTTTCTGCCGTGGCGCCACTGCGTGCGCCGTTGAGCAGAAGAAACCACCCGCTGTTGCCTCCGCGGGATACTTTCCCCAATCGTAAGGGTGGCGGAACTTATGAATGGCCAGTGGTACGTGCGTGTCGCCCCAGGCCGTTGACCAGCTGTAGCGGGCACGTGGAGTGTACCCCATCCAGCAGTGGAGTGGGGAGTGCCGTGGCTCTGTCGCCCGTCGCCATGGCTACGTCAGCTCAGCCCGCTAGCGGTATGGGCATTACGACAACCAATCAGTCAGACCCTTCCGTGCATCTCGCAACATTACAGACAAAAGGATATATTTAAATACTCATTGATTACATGTATGATCTATTAGATACATTGGTAATAAAAGAATCTTTGTTCTAAAAAACATAAAACTATACACCCTAGTCTTCTACACATACATTAACATTTATCCCTTTTCTATATACAGCCCACACTTGCGCTATTGATTGTACCTGTCGTCCCTCATACAAAACATGAATGTGTAAAAAAAAAAGAATAATAAACAATCTATACAACTCATAATTACAATATAAAATAGTAGACTACTCTAACATCCGATCACAATAAACATTTTAGAAACTGGTGACCCTAAATCTACAACATACAATGCACCTTTGTGCTTGTGACAGACTGAAATTAGTATCTCTTTATATATTTTACCTTTTTTATTATATATAACAACATTTCTGGGACACGTATGTACCACCCACATGATGTCAGATCCTGACCTGCCATCGAGGTTCATCCAAATCAAACAATACACAATAATGTTTTAGTTACAGATCGGTAGCATCCCCTTTACAGGAGTGTGCGCATTGATCACACTACTCTACGACTCTCACTCACCAGACATCAGATTTTCCTTCTCATTCAATCCATTAATACACTAACAGAATAGGTGTAGAAGTCAGCTAACCTTAACACCATCACACTCACGACAACATACCATACCTTTGCTCCCTTATACTCATAACACCACCACACTTACAACATACCATACCTTTGCTCCCTTATACTCAACCACATAACACATGAAGCTGTTTCGGAGATAGCATTCCAGTCTCCGAATTCGTCCTTTCACTCTGGCACCTCTCTCCATCGGCTTACCTCTGCATTCGCTTTACCGACTATTCCTCCTGCTAAATATCACTTTAGAATTGCGACATTTCATCTAAGAACAAAAATACACAAATTATTCAACCTGCAAAATAACTGTACACATTCTTGGTACCGTTTTGATTAGTTATACTGGTACCAGGCTTCAACAACAACAACAACAAATATTATTTTTGCCAAATCGCAAATGTTATGCTAAGAATTAGATCTACACTTATATTACATCTTACGTCAGTATTCCACAAGGTTCACCATCTGGATCTCATACTCCCTTTATGTCCTTTCACATTGTGCAGTTGTCCTCATCTCTTCATTCGTGTTTCGGCTCTCCGTCTGTCCATTACTCCATCATTTCCTGGTCTTCCTTCGCCATTGGCATCAATCTCTATTGCAGCATACACAGGCCTTTCTGTAACATACATCTCAGACACCTCCACATTATTCAATTCTACTCACCTTTATTTACCACTGTTTCATCACGTCGAATCTCTCTTTATTAGTCACACTGCTTCACGTCGCTTCTCTACTTAAATATCACCTTTATCCACTACTATTTATCACGTCGCTTCTCTATCTACCATCTGTATCCACTCATTAAGCATCACGTCGTTTCTGCTTGATCCTTATTCATATGACAAAAAACACGTACATACACCACTCTGTCGACTCCTGTTCATGGCTCATTCGACCAGTCTATTCCGTCATACTTCCTGACATCCCGCCTGAAAATTCTTATGTTCGATTTGACCCTGCACAACGTTACACACCACAAATAAATACACTGACTATCTACCATAAATTGCCTACTTTAGATCTATCCTTAACTTTTCCATAATTTGATGTTAGAAATGTGATGAAGCCCACGAGATTGTTTTCCCTTGATCGTCTCAATCAGTTCAGCATTTTCATGGACAATCCGCTTCACTCTGAATGGTCCACTATACACAGCAAAGAATTTGCTAGTTAGGAATCTGTGCTTACATGAAAATTAGATGTGTGCATAGAATATACAAGCTGGGAGAAATGGGCAGCCCAAGTGTTAGAAACGTAGGTGCTAGTGGCCTCTTTCCCTAACACCAGATTCAGAACAACCATACACAGCACCTCATTATAACTGTCACCACGACTATGACATACTATAGATCAGATGGCATCTAATTTAAAAAACTTCGATCACATTACGGATGTTACCTGTAACAGCAGTATAAACGTACCCTATTCCATACTGACCACAATGTTGACTTTTTTACATTACGTGTTAAGTACCTGCAATAGTCAAGTCACACTAATTAAACTGGGCTCATTGGCATTATTACATGACATTTTAGCAACTGGTTTCTTTGAGGAAACAGTCCTTTTACTTTACTGTTCGAAATAAAAATTTGCAAATTTTGCTCTGAGAGACCAGCCTAACAGATGCCATTACTGGTGTTTTATTCTCTGATCAGAAGTATGGTATTTGCATTCCTACATATTGGTAGAGTATGTCTGCTACATAGACAATTTTCAGGGCCAGCTGCATGTGTTTTAAGGCATGATGCTAAGGGTTGATATGTTGGATTAGTTTCTCCTATTCTTCAATCCACTATGACAAGAATGAAATGCCTGGATTCCATGCTCTCCTGTCATTCTGATAGTTTCTACCGTTCCTATCCTCGACTCTGTCTGACCTATGAGTCGTGCCTCCGATCACAATGTTGCTCTCATTGCCCAGTTCCTGTAAGAAGTGTTGAAATGACGCAGAATCGTCTAAGCCTCTGCCTGCTATCATTATATCTCTGCGCAATCTCACAGGCAACTTCGTTATACAGATCCTAATGAGCTCCCCAGGTTCGTATGTCACATCAAAATACTTGTTTCGTCTGAACATTTCCTGATAGCACGACACTGAATCCCTTATACCGCCTTCGTTACGATTTGGCATCATCAATATGCTTTGCGTAACCTGGTCCTGCTTACTTTACGACCAGAATTCATTTAAATAGCTACTACAGTCTTTAATAACTTCCTGCATTTTCGCTCTAGCCTCGTCCCTCAAATGGTTACACACAAACTTCATTTTGAGGGGCAGTCCCCACGATGAAGGTAATGAATCTTGAAATTGAGACAGCCTTGGACTATACCCAGTTGGGTTTGCCACCTGCTTTATCTGACACAACCGTTCTTCTGACTCCCTGAATTCGTCTTCCTCTTTCTGCCTATTCTCGCTTTTTGAGTTTATCTCACTCTCCCTCTGCAATCTACCTGATGGCGTGTCACTTTCTCTACTGCACGCTAATTGCAACTGTGCTAGTTCTTCACTATGTTTCCTACTTATTTCTAATTGCGCCTCTTTAAACTGTAATGGTGATTGTATCTCCTCCTGGTCGGCATAAACCTCTCGCTGCGTACTGTCAGAGCCTGTCTCGCCTCTTATACTGAGCTTTTCTACATCTGCACTAATCGTATTCATTCTGACCACTACCTCTTTGATTCGCTCATCCAGCAACACGTCCCTACGCTCAGTAGTATCACTCTCTATTGCAAATACTTGTACCTCCAAATTATTAGCTTTTCCTTTCACGGCGTCACATACTTCCTTCAACGCACCCAGATTCTTCTCCCCCTCATCTAACCGATTATTAACTGCGGGCAGACACTCATCGATAACTGTGTGTAGCTCCCTCATTGCCTCTTTATTTCCCTTATCCATTGCCTCCAATCTTTCCTTATTTGCTTCCAATCTTTCCTTAGTCTCCCTATCTCTCTCCTTATTATCTCTATCCATCGCTTCTAATCTTTCGTTAGTTGCTTCAAATCTTTCCTTATTCTCCCTATCTCTCTCCTTATTATCTCTATCCATCCTCTGTAAAAACTGCAGTAGCACATTGTCATTTGTACTTTCGACGTGCTCACCTCGTTCGCCTGAGAAACCGTAGCTTCGCTAAGGGTAGCCGCACTTTCACTGCATACCTGACCTAGTCCCGGCTCGCCCGCGTCGTCGGGAAAAGCCCGCGTTTGTGGACAAAGCCCGCCGCATAAAGGATCACCTTTCAGCGGTCCAGTGAACAATTCAACCCCTTCCGAGTGTTTGCCGTCCCCGCTCATTAACCCATGGTCAACAGCTACTTCCTGCTGCACTACTACGTTCACCCCAGAATCGCTATTCTCCATGGTGGCTACACTTTTCGACTGCGACCTACTTACTACGGACATTACGCAAAAAAAACTGTACCATGATCTTCCAGCCTTGGACGATATAGCAATTAATTACATAAAAAAATAAAAGATCCTCACCAATCCAGAAAGAAATTGCAAACAAAATAAATTTTACTTCTTAGCGCTATCACAATACATTCCATAAAAAAATCTTAACAGCAAACCCTAACAGCAAAAAAATCCTGGCAAAATGTCCTGACAAAAAAGAATATCCTGGCAGCAAAATATCCTGGCAGGGTCGAAATTATGAGAGGCACCCACATGCCTTGCTCATACTGTGGCATCAAGCAGTCAGGCCTGCAAGATGAGTGGTCTGCCAAGCGAGTGGATTCATTCTTATTTATCGAGTAACATGAACTCTAGTACTCACACTTCAGTTACCAGTTATCCTCCTATATGATTAATATGCAACGGAAACACACATCTGACTATCAGTAATTTACAGAACTCTGACTGTACACTACGCACTGGCAATACCACATTTTCTTTTTGTCTTTTATTGAACGGCTTTTGTCAACATGTGGCCACCGCACTGAATATGAATGGCGCACACATTATTAATTCGGGACATTATTACAACATACAATTCGAAGGAAAAGTCACCAATATTTTTCTTTTCACTATCGTATTTATTCCGATAAATTCTCTAACCTAAACACACAAATTCTATAACCTATAACAATAACACGTGAGAAATTCCGCCCAGTGGGCATGGCTTTACAGTGGTGAGTCTCTATATTATGGTCTCGTAATTATTTTTAACGCTACAGTGCACTTTCTGGATAGGATGGTGGATCTTTTATTATACCTCACACTTCGACTCTCACAATCATCATCACGAAACTTTCCTCCAGACTGAGCGGTACCGAAGGAATAAGCATAACCCACTAATCTTTTGAAACTACCTCGCTACTCTCCCATGCAAACCACACATACCCAGATTACATGACATACACCACACTACAACATGAAATACTACACAGAGAATAGTCGCAACATTATCACTTTCAGCTTTCCCACTTCAATTAATATTTATCCCAGTTTCACACGACACTCCCCCACTTTGTAATTCTACTTTCCTACTGTGAACTCTGGAGATATATGCACGTCTTCCTGTGCAATGCAAGCCAAGTGGCGTTGCTGGATAGACGGCCGACTCACCTTGATTCTCTCTCAGAGTTTAAATCTAGCGTCACACGGAATCATATCACACAATTTAACATTAAGAACATCACACACACGAGTCCTCAACTGATACCATGGACGAGTACTTCTCTTTATCCTTTGTCTCATACACCGATTGAGACTCACACAGTACTCACCACGTGGAAGTACTCGTCTCTAATTTCAAGTCCTGCACACGCCATTTCTTAAATATTTCAACCTATGGTACACACGCTATTTCTTAAATATTTCAACTTATTGTACACACGCTAGTAATTCAGCTTAACTTAAGCACACGGAAGTATTTCAACTTATTGCTACACGTTGTTTCATTGTGACCGTTGGTCACTTCTGAAGATTACTACAATCCCTTTAATATTACCTGCCTGACATTTAATTCTCCCCACAAAAGTTCCGGAAATAGAGAAATTATTGTTTCAAACTACTCTTAAGTATTCCACATGCATACCATGTCTCCACTCTTTCATCATTACGAAGCACAACTAAAACAGGTCTTAACGGCACAAGATCCAGCGGCAGAGTGCTGAAACGTGGCCGTTCTCTAGGTCCTCTCGCACCTGTGTCGAGGTGGGGGAAGCACCTTGCTATCGTATTGGTCAGCCACATTTCAGGCGCTCAAAGCTCTGGTAAATTTCATCTCTTTGGTCCCACCAAAGGTGGCCAAAGGATCGACTCAAAGATGATCATATATTCACATTCACTATCTGCGGTTAGCAGACGACCATACATTCATTCATTTCACAGATCTCACCAAACTGGATGTAGGGATTTACTTTGTGGGAGTGCACATGTGATCAATTAAATAAATAAATTGTCATTCTTTCCCACACTGGTATCCGGCTTCGCTGTATTAATTGAAATTGACTTTTTTTTTACAAAAAAATAGTGTTGTTCTGACAAAAATAATGAAGTATGTTGTACCTATTTTCAATGTCGGGCGGTACTGTACCCTTTCAACACATACATTAATTGTTATTTTATTTCATCTGAAATTTCCTTACTGCACTCTTCACAATTCACTTTAATAGGAGGTGGTCCATCAATTTGACAACGTGCATCCACATTATAATGCTTGTAACAATGTTGACAGAAATGAGAGCATCATTTTGAAACACTAGTGGTAAACTATGAAATATATGAGAAAGATCACATAAAGAGGGTAACAACTGTTTACGAAATAAGTAATAATCAATTGCATTTAGATTTTGACACTGTTGCACAGTAAGTTTCCTATAAATTCGAGAGAGCAGTTTACAAACATTTTTTGATTTAATCCACTCGAACAAGAAGTAAGCATCATCATCATCAGCAGCAGCAGCAGCAGCAGCAGCAGCACCTTTCTCTTTCTTATTAGCACAGTCCAATCCATAATCTTCCAATCGTAGCATTTCAACATCTTTATGAATAATAATAATTTGTTCTAGAATATTTAGGACGAGTGGACACAGAAGATTTTTTGAAAACACTAATGATTTACCGTCACTGTTCTCTTTTAGCAATGAATCGAGTGAACAATTCAGTGCACTGAAAGAGGCCTCCGTGTTATGAACTTGTAGTATACATTCACATCCGTCACTTAAATTAGTCACTAACACTATCACTGGATTTTTCTCGGACTTAGCGGTAATTATTTAACTTTGTTCATATTTCCTTCTCAAGCAACTGGGGAGCAACAGGACGACAATGATGAAATGCTTGCACATTTTTCCTCTTTTATATCTCTGAGTATGCCTTGTGACCTGATTGGCTGGGGGGGGGGGAGAAGTGGAGAGAGAATTTTTTTGGGACAAATCCTCCTCACACGACGTCTAAAAAGCGACTACGGTCAACAGCTGCTTGCATCCATGTAACGTTGCGAGCCTCTCTGTATATGATAAAATTCCCCCAGTCATCCAATACGTGAATTGATGTACAGGGCTCATCAGGAAAGTGAACCCTTTTCTTTTTTTTTTCTTTCCAGTTTCCATGTCTTTTCCCTTCTATATCCGAGTACGCTTTGTAACTTGATTGGTTGATGGAGTATTTTCAATCACTGAATCATGAATGACCAGGCAATAAGCTATTGTATTTTTAGCAAGTGCTTCTTTTGTTTCTATTTCAATCTTCACGTCAGCGACCGAAGATTTCAGTGTTTTGTCTTGATGAGAACAATCAGTGAAAAATATAGGACAGTTTTGAAATTCAGTACGGTTCATGAGTGGGTTCCCTCTTCTTACACTGCTATCTCCATAATACAGTGATTGAAAATTGGCATACATTTCAAACGACTGTGCAGTATTCTTCGTGTCAGAATCAACAGCAAAATTCTCCTCTGGGAATTTATAAGAATTTAAATACACCTTCAAGTCTGATATGTTTATTTCGTCGAATACACTAGAGTCAGCAGTAATCAAATTTCTGTTTGACTGAAAAGCCAATATTACATACCTTGCTGTTTCAAGAGCTGTATTAAATTTAATTTGCCATGTCCATGAGTTAATTTCTGGCGCAATGCTTTCAACCAAATCCCAGTGACGAAAAGCTAGAGTCAAACTGATATCTTTTTTTAAGATATTCCACAGTGATATTTGTTGCTTTTCAGACACTTGAACATGCGGCATTTTCCAGTGAACTTTTTTCAACACAATTTTTGATTTAGTATCTGCTTTATCTGAGGCAATACAGTTAATATCTTGCTGCTACGAATCTGTACCAGTTCATGGCGAGCATTTAAAGTAATCTTTTTGTAATCCTCTGCAAAGCCTAAGATCATTTTAAGCGGAATGCAAAAATTAAAACGACCATCATCATCATCGACTAACTCTTTCAATTCGCTTCTTGCCCTCCATCCGGCATTTTGTAATGCATTTGCGTCACCTGGTGTAAAAGAAGAATATCCTTTCATTAATGTTGCAATTCCTGGATTACGTACATGATCGATAATTTGGTTATTGAGACGGTACTGAATATCCGAAAACAGATGAAGTGCACATTTTTTTGTTAACTCAATATCAGTAGCTTTTCCCTTTCCCTCTGCATTGAAAGTCGTCCTTCTATATACAGCAGACTCTTGGAAGGAAGCAGGTAAGTGTTTTCATTTTGTATAACAATTGATATGGAATCGTTCTGAGCAAAAGCCGGTTGACCAAAAGGTTTATACTTATGATACTGAAGGCGACTGACCGAGTCGTCGACGATAATTTTTTCTCTTACATTTAACGTTTTTATTTTCCTTAGCTTCCTCCTCTTCCTCCTCCTCCTGTTTGATCACTGAAAGTCGGATGACCCGAATGAGAGTTTGCAGATGAAGTTATCAGTATTTAGAGCACTCTATATCCCAGTGATGACAGAATTTCTCTGTTGTGTGGAGTTAAAACATTTTTGACTTTCCTGTTCTTTGCTTTTCTTTTCTTCATCTTCTTCTTGTCATTATTGCTCACATTGTCAAGGTATCTTGTGTCCTTGCTTACGCAGACATTCTGTTTATATACGATACCCATTTCTTTTTTTTTTTTACCGTATTTTCCTCAAATGTAATCGCACAGTTATCTCTTCCCCGTCAAAATCAACAAGATTTCCGTCTTGATCTCTAATAGACACACTTAATTCTGAAACGTATCTTGCAACTACTGGCATATAAATGGGTGAATTCGGTGTTTCCACAATCGTATATCCTGGTGGTACAGCAGGCCAGAACTGATGCAATGTATGTGTAGGTTCCCCATTGTGAAATGAACCTCCTGAGATGTTACAGTCAACACACAAGACATTGACACTTTGAATGTTAACTGAATATTCGGCAGTCTTTAAGACTTTTTTATCCACTAAAGTTTTTGCAAACCCTAAAACTGAACCTATGTTGTCTGGGAGATTAAAATCTATAGTAAGATTACTCCTAATCTGACATCGATTCAGTGTTTTATTGAAGGTAATATTTAATTGCAAGTCATGCTTTTTCTTATTTATCGAGTTATCACTGCTAACCTTCAAGTTGTATGCTTCAATTTCTTTCAATAATGCTGAAAAAATGTCGTGCAGTTCATATGTTCCATGTTTCAGACTAACTTTATCCAAAATTTCTACATCAATCAAATAGTTGTAGAAGTAGAAATTATTATTTAACGATGTAATATTGGGAATGGAATTATATGTAAAAAGGTTTAGCAGAGCAATTTCATAAACATGTGAGGATAAATTCAATGCAGGATTGAAGACAGCAGTTATAAGTGATTCTTTACCCGTCAGACTTAACGTTATGCCGTGTTCAATGTCCATTGTTAGACTACAACTATACCCTGCAAGACTGTCTGTTTTATATTGAATTCAGAAACCTCAAACATAAATGACCACATCTCTGGCTGTTAAGTGACTGAAATGTATTGTAGTTATATTTTATCGTACAGTTTTTCAGATACCTTACTATTTCTGGAGGAGGTGGTAAATTTCCAAAGCTGTCGAAGTAGTAGACAATTTTGCCTTCCTTTCTGTAAGCTACCCAGTGTGAACCTGGTTCCTCTTCAGAATTGAGATTAATAATTGCACTCTCACAGGTGTTAGGTCTTGAAGGTAAAGTATTTCTCATAAAGACACCTCGAAAGTGGGCTATCTGCAGCTTTTTAGCATAGTGTTGTAAGTCAATGTTGGTAAGCGGTCTTGTAGGAAGACTGTTTATAGATAACTTTTTTTTTTATTCCTTGTTCCATTTATACCTGCCAGATACAGACCGAATCCATTTTTCCTGTATGGACCCAAGTACAGCCCTTTTCCATCACGCAAAGCAATTGCTTAAAGTACACGATGATGCCTCTGCATTTCAGCTAACTTCTTTCGAGCACTTTTCGCATCATTATCAGCCTTAGCAATTCCAGCAGCACCTCCGGCTAATCCTCCAAGTGCTGATAAAGCAGCAAATATTGGAATTAGAGGTATTATTCCACCTGTTTTGGGCACAGGTATTACACGTTCTCTGTCTAATAATTTCCCCACAGCTTTCGTCGGAGCAACCTGTGATGCGATTTTACGAGCCACTTTCACAACTCTCATCAGATTAGCACCAGGCTTCAAGTACTTAAGTCCACTTCGAACTTTTTTAATTATTTTGTTCAGTATATTACCACCTTTCTTTCGTCCAGAACTTTTCTTCTTATTCAAACCCATACCCATTTTAACTTTAGCTTTCATTGCTCCAGTCACTGCCAGGGCAGCTAACTTTTCCTTCAAATTAGCGTCTTTTGCTTTTACTCTACTCCACGCTTTTCTAGTCAGAATTCTGTCTGCTTGATGTCTGTCAGGCAAACTGTCTGGATAGTTGCATAAGCAATGTCATGTTCTTTACACGCCTCATCTAGTGGATTGATACCGACATCGCCTCTTTTGAGTCTTTCCTCTAACTTTGTGCCAGGACCACAGTAGGAGTAGCCAGGTACGTGAAGTTCGACAGGTAGTTTATTAATCATGCGGTTAAGCAGGGAACCACCAAGTTTTTTTTTTTTTTTTTTTTTTTTGTCCCTGTCTTATTCTTCCCCTTCCTCAACTTATTTTGCTTGTTGTTGTTGTTGCGATGCTTCTTCATAGCTTGAGTGTTAACTAACGACTGGCCTTTGACACCCAGAATGCTCTATTATAACAGTATTTGTAAGATAGGAATTGTTTTCTCCAAAATGGTGGCGCTTGTTACAAATCTGTCAGATTGGCCAAAAAAAAAAAAAAAAAGTGGTTAAGGCGTTAGATTTGAGATCTTGTTCCCTGTGAGGGAGCGTGGGTTCGAATCCCACATCTGACAATTTTTTTTTTTTTTTTTATGATCATGATCATTGCCCGAGTGCTAACTTTGTCACCTACAGTGCTCTATTATAATAGTAATTGTAAGAGACGTAGAGTCCTTAATGTACTTAAAGATGCAATTCAGGAGCATGCACTTCGACTTCCTATTAGACCTACTGCTGAACACAGAAATGAACTGCAAAGGCAAGATCGTTGGCATGGTGAGCTATTTCTTGATACGATTAGATGTATTATTGCAGGTCCTTCCAATTGTGGAAAAACAAATATGATTGTTAATCTTCTAATTCATGAAAATGGTCTCAAATTTAATAATGTCTTCATATTTTCCAAATCGTTGCAACAATACAAATATAAATATTTGGAAAAATTTTTAAAAACCTGCATGATATTGGCTACTTTACATTTTCCAGTAAAGGAGATGTAATACCACCAGATCAAGCCCGACTACTTTCAGTTTTTATTTTCGACGACATTGCCTACGACAAACAAGATCACATGGAAGCTTACTTTTCGATGGGTCGGCATTACGGTGTAGACAGTTTCTATTTGTGTCAGACATATAGCAAAATTCCTAAACAGTTAATCAGAGACAATGCTAACGTTATTGTTCTCTTTAAACAAGATGAGCGTAATTTAAAACATGTCTTCAGTGATCATGTTAATCCTGACATGACATTCAATGAATTTCTGGATATGTGTAAACGAGCATGGAATGGGAATGCCTACGATTTTCTTGTTATTAGCAAAGATGATGAATTAAATAATGGTCGTTATCGTATAAACTTTGATAATTATATCTGTATTTAAAGCAACAGCTTGACCATTACAGATTATTACCATCAGGGCTTCTGCACAGGTAACATCTTCGAATACCAGCAGTAGCAATACTCTATTGCTCATACTAGATCCTCAATACAATAACGATGTTGCTAATAAACAATATGTGGATTCGAAATTCCAGTCATACTCGAACATTATAACAAATCTTATCGATAAAGTAAATCAGCTAGTTGAGAAACAAGTGAGTATCACCTCTTCTTCTTCTTCTTCTTCTGCCGGAGACTCGACACCGAGAAAAACAGGAAATGATGCAACAAATTCTAATACTGACGCTGCTTCGATCTCTTTAATAACGAAATTTTTGCCGCAGATAACAGCTTCCTTTTCCTCCATATACACTACAAGTGCAGCAATATATTTCAATAATAAGCGTTTCAGTGGATTACATGATCCTGCTGAAGATCATGATGCATGTACGAAAGTTTATGTGGATAATGCGGTGGAAAAACTGAACGCATTCGATGTAAGTGAGAGCTCACTTACGGTCAAGCACCGCAAAACCATCACTAACTTAACTGATCCGCGAACTGATGATGATGTAGCAACGAAAAAATACGTAGACGACATCCGTAGAAGAATCGAAAATTCTGTGAAACGTGTGAAAGACAAAGTTGATTCTGCTGAGAAGGCAAAGCCGAGGGCATGTGATGTAGTAAGTAAATCGTGTGTCGATCTGTTGTTCCAAAAGCTGCAAAATCAGCTTAACAACTTCAGAGAGCTAAGAAACTCTATACGTACATCTATGAATGCAGGAGTTCAAAACTTTTTAGACTTAATTAGTGTAACAGAACGAGTTTTAGACGTGCAGAATAAACGCATCACGAATGTGCGCGAGCCAATCTTAGACTCGGATGTTGCAACAAAAGGTTACGTTGAAAAAAATCGAATGTGTTCCATCATTTTTAGAATTGACAGCATCCCTTCAGGAGATCCCAATGAATCAGCGTACCTTTTGTACAATGGTCAGTATGAGTATGTATTACCTTACACTGGTAAAGTTATTTTACGCTCTATTACCCCTGATATTGAAACAATTAGCTTTGAATTGAATGAAAACAGTTACCAACTTTTGATGAATACGGAGATTGACGTACGTAAAGGAGACAGATTCAAGTTCCATAAAGCCTTGCATTTAACACTTGGAAATCGTCCACTTCATGCTGAATGTGAATATCGGGTTGTAAATTAAAGTGTAATTTATCTGAGCAGTTGCGTACTACAAAGCACTCGCAATTATCATCATTTTCCTCAGATTCCTAACAGACGTCAATCAGTGCACATCTTACACGCTAGCATTAAAGACCTATATAGGAAATGGAGAAGGTGAGAAAAATGAAAGTGAAATGAAGTATGTACCTCAGTGCACATTTTAAATGATTGGGATTTTTCGGTATACAGAGAGGCTCGCATAGGGCTTTGCTGGCAACGTGCCGCCGTTGACAGTCTTCGATTCAAGCAACGTATAGAACAAATATGAAAAATTGTCTCACCAATCCTCGACGATGCGTATAGGCATCGTGTGATAAACACATACTTTGAAACCTCTAAGTGAAGAAATTACTGTTATAAATTGAGATGTCTACTTAAATTTAGTTCTGATAGCGAGTGGGCCGTTCTGAGCTAAAAACATGCTGCACGATTCGATTAAACGAAACATTAATCTTAAAAAACAGATCGCTAAAGCTAGACAGAATATCCGAAGAAAGATGCTATCTCTACATTAAAGAGAAACTGAAACAAAATCTGTGCTGGAAAAGACATTTAAGCCCATTTCACAACCACTAAAGGAACTGATTTACCGATTTCCGGCGAGAGAAAACAATAGCAATTCAGCAGCTAGATGTAAAGACAATATTAACGGCTGTGACATTAAAGAAAAATATGATGTTGATGATGTGGAGAAAAAAAAATGAAAAGTAGCAGAAAAATACAAGAGCTGCGTATAGCAGAAAATGCAGCTGGTCGACTGTCGGCTTCATATTTTAATAAATAGACAAAACGCGCGACACCGTGTACGGCGTAAGATTTGATCCATTATCAAGTGACTGGATGATTGGGAACTCACCAGTGGAAGGTGATGAAAATGACTTAATAATACACAACGTAAGATATCCTGGAACTAAAGGGCTATACAGTTTATTGTTCAAAATCAAGCCTAAGATTTACACGAGATGTGATCTTCAAAATTATGCAAAAATTCTGAAGGCAACCAATGCCTTTAGACAACAATACCTCGCCTTCAAGCCTGTAAATGCAAACAAAGAATATAAGTATACACGTATCATAAAGCCATTAATTGGAATACTTGAGGGTGCAAAACGTCGTACTGCAGCAGCAGCAGCAACTGCAACGGTTTCCCTAACGTCTACAGAAGAAGACCGTGAAGAGGATAATAATAGAAGCGAGGATGACGATAGTGATGATGACATTGTTGAGGAATACAACATTGGTAAAGCATCGAAAATAAAAAGTAAAATACGTACAGGAAAGGGAATTCCCTCTGCACCTGGAGTAAACAGAGAAGATGAAGAACAAGAAGTAAAAATTGACTGGAAAGACTATTCAAACAAATCATATGTTGACTACATTCACTGAAATAACCCAAACGAACTTGTTGAACGTCTAGTTTTTCTCCTTGCATCAAAAACAGCTGGCAACAACTCACACGACAATGAAATTATTTCAATAGAGGAAGAACTCCGAGAAGCTGCAATTATTGCTTAATATAAAAGAATGAAACACTAATCTAGCAGTGCTTAAAACTTTGTATATTCATATCAACTGAATAAATAAACATTTTCACTTCAAACAATTTTTTTTTGTGGTTTCCTCTTTTATTTCTCATATCCTTCAAAGAAATAAATCTAAGTATATTTGATTACAGAGAAAACTGTAATTGTAAACTGTGTATGTAGGTGTGTGTGTGCGTGTGTGTGTGCGTGTGTGTGCGCACTGGAAAGCTGCCAGAGCAAGCAGCGAGCAGTAGTGATGTCACGGAGCGGTACGGTGCTAAGGACGGTACGTATACGTCCTCAATATGTTCCAAAACCCCCATAGAATATCTACTAATATGCTTTCTATTACTTTCAACACGTCTCTTATAGCTTAGTTACATCCGGAAGAACGACTATGTCGCCTGCAAATCTTAGCGTTGGCGTCTGTTCATCTTACATATTTCTCTTCTGAACTGTTCCCTCGCTTACTTCAGCCCTTCTTTGAAATGCGAACTGTGGTAGGAAACCAGATTTATAAAGCGTACGTCGTTGGAGTACACATCACCTGCTATCCGCGAGAAGTACGTACTTAAATTTTTATTAGATCATTTAAACTTAAAATTCAATAGACAACGGCACTCTGCGACTCTAAAGAACTCCTATGGAGTACACTGAATCTACGTACATAGTCTATAAGGAATGGAAACGTCAGTCCCACAGCACGTGACGACGGTGTGCGATTGAAGACTGTCGCAGAACAAGGGGAGCCGGCAGTCGAGCTCGCTTCCCCGCACGTTGCTCTGGTCTAGAGGCATTACGTCTGCTGCTGAGAGTGCGTTATGCAGATTCCCGCTTCGCCAGGAGTCTACGCTAAGAGGTTTATCGGGAAACCGTCCGCGAGGAAAGAAGGGCTACGACCACTTAGAGGGGTATGGGAGTTCGGTGGTTGGGTTGGCGGAGGGGAGGGGGAGGCGACGACTCCTCTCCGCCTGTAACGATTTCGCTCCCCCGAGGATGGGCTGTTCCCCTTCTTTTCTTCTGCTCGCTAACACATCCCGAGAGGGCGAAGCTGAGAGACACGGTAGCGACCTCGCTTTAGCAGTTCACTTGCAACTGCATACAGTTCCTCTCCTCAGCTGCCGGAAAATCGCCCGCTCAGCAATTTCACTGTCTTTTGGCTAGTTTGATGTTTCCCCCACGATTGCCTCTCATGTGTAAATCTCTTAATCTCTGAGTAACTAAAGTCCAATGGCCTTAATTGTATACTGCATATATTGCAGTCTGTGTCTTGGACATAATTCTTGTCATCAGTTGCTCTGTCTAGTAGCATAGAAATTATCCTCTATCGGCTTAACACATCTTCTACAACTCTGTCCATTTCTAGTTAATGCTGTGCACATATTCGTTTCTTCTCTGATTCTGGGAGGTATCTTCTCCTACCGCTTTAGTTCACTTAATATTCAGCATCCATCTACAACAATAAATGGCAGACTCTGTCCTTAAGTAGTTTCCTTACAGTTAATGAGTCACTGTCATTCAGGACTGAGCTTTAAATGAAGTTTCTCGGAAACCTCTCTTTGGTGGAGCTTCTTGGTGGTGAATGATCCCGCTGCCTCTGCTAGTGTGTTTCTCATGATTAATAAGGAAAATCGCCAAAAACTATGAGAATTTTTTTTTAAATATTCATAATCAGTTTCAGCAGTTCAGTATGACATCTTCAAGACCCATATGCACCTCATATACAGACACTCAAACGCACCGATATTGGCATACTGAAGTCATCAGTTTCAGGGTCTCGTGAATTCATGTTTCAAGTGCTCCCTTCGAAGACTTGACAACAACTTGTTTTCAAGTCTTCGAAGGAAGCGCTTGAAATACGAATTCAAGACACCCAGAAACTGATGGCTCCATTATACCAATATCAGTACGTTTGAGTGTCTATACTTGAGGTGCATATGGGACCAGAAGATGGTATACAGAAATTTCGAAATTGATTGTGAAAATAAATTCAAGTTTCTTAAATTGCACGGCTGTTTGGCGATTTTCCTGTTAAATATTTCACCAGCCGCTGTCTTGTGTCCCCTGAATCAGCAGAAATTCTTTCTTATGTAGTTATACAGGGTTAATCGTAAGTTACAGGTTGTTACAACTGAAATGTCGGGGGTGCCGTGTGGGCTGTAATTATCGTATGACAGCGAAACTTGACAGATACACTAATGCTTTAACGCGGAACCGGTTTACGCTGGAAAACAGATTACATCATATTGTGGCCACTAGGTGCCTCTCCGAATCTGTAGACTGTTTGTGTGACGGTACGACATCCACGCTGTCATTTGTCAAGCTTAATGTGAGTGTACAGTATGGCTAACGAGAACAGAGTGCGCTATTAGTGAAATTGTTTTATGTGAACGTCAGAAATTACAGCGCTGTATTGAGAGAGTATTGTCGGCTGAAACGTATGACGAATGTCCTATGTCATTAACGGTTCAAATAACACAATAATGGAATTCGAAGACACATATGAGCTTGTTGTGGTATCTGGAAGAGGGAGGTGTCCCATTCGGATGGAAGTTATTGACGAGGTTGGTATTACTGCACCTGTCCACGAAGCAAGTGCCCTGGGAGTGGTACTGCTCCTGCAGTTGTCCAACCCATGGTTGATTTGTGGCCTATTTCACTCTGGTTCCCGTACAAGATCCAGACGGTGTAGCAAATGAAACGTCATGATCCACAGCTTCTTTCTGTTTTTGTGCTTCGTTTCTGGCGTGGATTGAAGTTCATGATATGTGGCTGGGAAATATTTGAAGGACAAGCCAGGCACATTTTAGACTGTAAAATATCGTTAATACACAGAACCGCCAAATTGAATCACGCACGAAGAGCCAATTCCCTTGCCTTTATTCTCGGTTCGTTCTTCTTCGACGAGGATATACCCAGAAGGCATGTCAGGTGTATCGTGACTTCGTTTCGAGACCTTATTAAGCGGCATGTTATTCTTGCTTTGCAAGAGCACAATGCATTCTTTTTCATCCAATATTGGTTATCACGTCATTTCACTCGGCCAGTGAAATATCTGCTGAATACACATTCCACTAATGTGTTATCTCCAGAGACCAGGTGCTTAGGCTGCAAGATCACCTGATGTGAATCCGTGAGACTTTGGCCAGTGAAAAATCTGCTTAATACACATTCCACTAACGTGTTATCTCCAGAGACTTGACCAGTTGCTTAGGCTGCAAGATCGCCTGATGTGAATCCGTGAGACTTTGGCCAGTGAAAAATCTGCTTAATACACATTCCACTAACGTGTTACCTCCAGAGACTTGTCCAGGTGCTTAGGCTGCAAGATCACCTGATGTGAATCCGTGAGACTTTGGCTAGTGAAAAATCTGCTTAATACACATTCCACTAACGTGTTATCTCCAGAGACTTGTCCAGGTGCTTAGGCTGCAAGATCACCTGATGTGAATCCGTGAGACTTTGGCCAGTGAAAAATCTGCTTAATACACATTCCACTAACGTGTTATCTCCAGAGACTTTCCAGGTGCTTAGGCTGCAAGATCACCTGATGTGAATCCGTGAGACTTTGGCCAGTGAAAAATCTGCTTAATACACATTCCACTAACGTGTTATCTCCAGAGACTTGTCCAGGTGCTTAGGCTGCAAGATCACCTGATGTGAATCCGTGAGACTTTGGCCAGTGAAAAATCTGCTTAATACACATTCCACTAACGTGTTATCTCCAGAGACTTTCCAGGTGCTTAGGCTGCAAGATCACCTAATGTGAATCCGTGAGACTTTGGCCAGTGAAAAATCTGCTTAATACATATTCCACTAACGTGTTATCTCCAGAGACTTGTCCAGGTGCTTAGGCTGCAAGATCACCTGATGTGAATCCGTGAGACTTTGGCCAGTGAAAAATCTGCTTAATACACATTCCACTAACGTGTTATCTCCAGATACTTGTCCAGGTGCTTAGGCTGCAAGATCACCTGATGTGAATCCGTGAGACTTTGGCCACTGAAAAATCTGCTTAATACACATTCCACTAACGTGTTATCTCCAGTGACTTGTCCAGGTGCTTAGGCTGCAAGATCACCTGACGTGAATCCGTGAGACTTTGGCCAGTGAAAAATCTGCTTAAAACACATTCCACTATCGTGTTATCTTCAGAGACTTGTCCAGGTGCTTAGGCTGCAAGATCACCTGATGTGAATCCGTAAGACTTTGGCCAGTGAAAAATCTTCTTAATACACATTCCACTAACATGTTATCTTCAGAGACTTTTCCAGGTGCATAGGCTGCAAGATCACCTGATGTGAATCCGTGAGACTTAGGTCTCTCGGCAGTTCGAGGTCGGCCTCTACCTCATCTGGAAGCCGGTGTGCAGGTACACGGTGTTTCGATTCCACAGCAAAAGCTGTGAACAACTGTTCATCACGTCGTTTTACCGCTGCAGCACCTCGTCGATGTCTCAAATGGCTCAAATGGCTCTGAGCACTATGGGACTTAACTGCTACGGTCATTAGTCCATTAGAACTTAGAACTACTTAAACCTAAGTAACCTAAGGACAGTACACAACACCCAGCCATCACGAGGCAGAGAAAATCCCTGACCCCGCCGGGAATCGAACCCGGGAACCCGGGCGTGGGAGGCGAGAACGCTACCGCACGACCACGAGATGCGGGCAATCGTCGATGTCTCTGGTGCTCATGTTGAACGAACTGTGTAAGCAGTGGTTAATAACAAAATCAACATTAGGCATTTATTACTCATTTGGCCTTTTCTGCTCTCGTCCCGTTCCTAATCCATTACATGTGGAAACTTCTCTATACGTCTCCCTCGAATGCACAGCGCCAGATTTGCACCTGATTGTTAAAATTGGAACTCTCTCCTCCCTATCTAATTTTATCTTTGGTTTATTTTTCTATTATCGTAAATCGGTTCCGCACTCCAATTGATAGGGTATCTCGCCAAGACTTCCACTCACCCTTCACTCAGTTTGTGACGTGGCAAACCTCAACCTCTCCTAGAAGCTCATTGATACTGCTGCTGCTGGGGAAGTACCACTATTGCATCCCAGGGTGGAAAACCGTCCACTGCATTTCAATAACTGATACGGTGCGACGATATGGAGCGTATTATTTGTCCACATGTTCTGACGTACTTGAACATAGTGGTTTCCTCTGGAACCACATCACCATGCTTATCGAGCATGAGATTTGGAGAGTAGCTCTATCCACTAGTATGTGCCATTTTTACACACACACACACACACACACACACACACACACACACATACATACATACATATATACAAACGCAGGAGGCAATTCAGAGGTTGCAATTTCGAAAAATAGGAAGCTACAAAATAACAACTGATTTGTCGCTTCACGTTACTGGATATAATTCGTAGTGAAAATATATGTTAGTTTAATTGTTTTAAGCGTTCAAAATCGATAACTTCCCCAAATTTAATTTTCATCTTTATGGAGACCTACAAATTTTTGTGGATCCACCCTACCCATTACTTCGTCACGATGCGCCACGTTTAGCATTTACGAGAACTCCTTGATGTTCAGAGTGAGATATGTGGTGCCATTTTGAAACCGCCGAATACCACTCAATAACACTTAAGAACATATCTTCTATAACAATACGTAAATCTGAATTGATTCCAATTAGGTATGTACAAGTCCTGCAGTACATTGATCACATGTATCCTAATGTATGCTTTTCGTTTTTTATTAATTGCTATTGCCACAGCTTTTTCATTTAAATACATTGACATTGCCCCAGTGCCGAAACTCAAGAATTACAGAAAGATAATACAATAAATACCTGTGGTCAAGACACAATCGTTATTATAAATGAATAATGGGACCACTATATCTCACAAAGGTCTTACGTAATTCGCCTCTACTGACTACAATTTTAGTGTCACTGGCAAAACATTAGTTCTTTAATTACATTCGAACCTAACAGTTGCTCAAATTATCAATAAAATTCTTCATTAATGTGGCCGAAGGCTTCCGGGATAAGAAGGCACCCTCGTTGTGGCAACGACCTTATGAAATACGGCGGATGAGCAGACAGAGGTTCAGGGCACACTCTTGAACTTGGGGTGGGAAACTGCAGCTAAAAAGCTTAAGAATCAGCAATGATCAACTGTATCAGGATCCAGAAGGCAATGGAAACCATTGAATTAAAGTCCCATAATGTATATCCTATAATGGAAAAAGTGTCAGTATGATCTCTCCATTGGCAAAAGATTCCGGAATAGTCCCCCATTTGAATCTGCGGGAGGGGACTGCCAAGGGGCAGGTGACTACGAGAAAAACGAAAATAACCAACGGAAGGATAATGTCCCACTAGTCAGGACGTTGAATGTCAGAAGTTTTAACGCTGTAGAAAAGCTAGAAAATCTGAAAATTGAAATGCAGAGGCTCTATCTAGATATAGTAGAGGTCAGTGAAGTGAAATGGAAAGAAGACAAGGATGTCTCGTCAGATGAGTATAGGGTGACATCAACAGCAGCAGAGAATTGTATAGCGGGAATAGGAATCGTCATGAATAGGAAGGTGGAGCAGAGAATAAGTTACTGTGAACAGTTCAAAAATGGTTCAAATGGCTCTGAGCACTATGGGACTCAACTGCTGTGGTCATAAGTCCCCTAGAACTTAGAACTACTTAAACCTAACTAACCCAAGGACGGCACACAACACCCAGCCATCACGAGGCAGAGAAAATCCCTGACCCCGCCGGGAATCGAACCCGGGAACCCGGGCGTGGGAAGCGAGAACGCTACCGCACGACCACGAGATGCGGGCTGTGAACAGTTCAGTGACAGGGTTGTTCTCATCAGAATTGATAGCAAACCAACACCGAAAACAATAGTTCAGGTATATATTATGTCGTAGCACGCAGAAAATGAGATATAGACATCATATAAAGATACTAAACGGGTAATTCAGTTCGTAAACGGAGATGAAAATCTATGTGCAATGCACTTGTAAGTGAAGGAGCAGATGAATGTGTTACAGCAGAATATGGGCTTAGTAGCATGAGTGAGGCAGGAGGAAGACTCATAGAGTTCTTTAACATATTTCAGTTGGTAAAAGCGAATACTCTGTTTAAGAATCACAACAGTTGGAGGAGTGGTTGTAAAAGGCCGGGGGATACCGGCAGATAGCAACTAAATTACATCGTGATCAAGCAGAGATTCGGAAATCAGATGTTGGATTGTAAGGCATATCCAATAGCAGATATAGACTCAGCTACAATTTAATAATGGCGTAGAGTAGGCTGAAATTTAAGAGATCAGTTAGGATGAATCAATCCACAAAAAAATGGGACACGGAAGTAGTAAGGAATCAAGGGTTGCGCATTAAGTTATATCAAGTTATAGATATTGCGATCATTAAGAGCTCAGCAGGCAGTTGAAGAGGAACTCGCCGTTCTAAAAAGGGCAATCACAGACTGTGGAAAGAAAAACATAGACTCCAGGAATGTCAGTGAGAAGAAATCATGGGTAACAGAAGAATTACTTCAGTTGTTCAACGAAACTGAAGGAAGTACAAAAATGTCTAGGGAAATTGAGGAATACAGAAATACACGTCTCTTAGGAATTAGATAAATAGGAAGTAGAAGGAAGTTAAGGCGAAGTGGATGCATGAAAAATGTGATGATATCGAAAATTAGTGATTGTCCAATGGACTGACTCGGCTTATAGAAAAGTGAAAACAATCCTCGATGAAATTGAAAGCAAGGGTAATACCATTAAGGTACGAATATTTTACTGTTTAAGTACAGAGAACAGAGCGGGTGGATGGAGAGAGTACTTTCAGGGCTTCTATGAGGAGGAGGACATAACTGGGGACGTAACAGAAGAAGAAACATGAGTCGAGCTGAAGACTTAGAGGATCTAGTATTAGAATCAGAGTTTAGGAGAGCTTTGTACAACTTACGGTCAAATAAGGTAGAAGGGATAGATAACATTCCTTCGGAGTTTCTAAAATCATTGGTGGAAGTGGCAACAAAACGACTATCCTCGATGGTGTGTAAAACTTATGGGACTGGCGAAATACCATCAGCTTTTCGGAAGAATATCATCCACACAATTCCGAAGACAGCAAGAGCCGACAAGTGCGACAATTGTCGCATAATCGTAGTAACAGCTCATGCATCCAAATTGATGGAAAAGGAAATAGATCGAAGAGGTGACAATTGGTTTGGTTTTTGGGAAGAAAAATGCACGAGAGAGGCTGTTCTGACGTTGTGGTTGATAACGGGAAACTGAAGAGAA
Organism: Schistocerca americana; assembly: GCF_021461395.2. Lineage (NCBI taxonomy): Eukaryota > Metazoa > Arthropoda > Insecta > Orthoptera > Acrididae > Schistocerca > Schistocerca americana. The sequence continues at coordinate 584,527,968 of NC_060125.1, read as the reverse complement.
ATCAGGACAGGTTCATAGAATTTGTTGAACTGGAAAATGCTTTAGACAATGTAAGTTGATGCAAGATGCTCGAAATTCTAAGAATAATTGGGATACGCTATAGAGAAGACTGTTTATAGACAATACGCACAGGAACAGGGACAGAACAAGAAGGCTGGAACACCAAGAACGACGTGGTAGGTTGAAATAGGGTGTACGCCGGGGATGAGTCTTTCGCCTGTACTGTTCAGTCAATACATCGAAGAAGCTCTGAAGTATATGAAAGAAAACTTCAAGAATGGGATTTTAATTCAAAGTGAATGGATACACTAGCCAACATTGACAATGTATCTGGGATGAAACAGATATTTATTAAAAATATCGACCACACTGATAACGAAACGACAGTTTAGGTCCACCAAAGAGCTAGTGTCGAAGAACACATGTCAATAATTACAAAAATTAAGGAGCAATTTTGAGCACGATGAGTAGATGTTACGAGTGTGTCTTCTATCATTCATTGTTTGGCACGGCCGTTTCCAGCATCAGTGGAAGATACTCTGAATCATGTATAGATGGAACTGATCGATCTGCAGTGCAACATGTGTGATACCCTAGCCATGAATGGTATTTCGGTACCTAACGTGGGCGTAAAACCAATCGGTCACATTTGTTCACCGTTTGCTTTTATATTTTGTTTTAGAACCGTGAAGATTGTTGACAGGGCAATGGAATAACACGCTACCTTCCCATGACTGCATTGCACAATGTGAAAGAACGAGAATGCCTCAGGTACAGAGTACCTAGTGGGTAAAGTGAAGCGGCGACGTCTGTGCTTAGAGAGACGCACTAAATGAGCGGTGACGGTTCCGTTCCCCTGTTTACACGTCTGATAAGCGCGCGCAATGTGACCACGAAGTTGCACATGTGCAGCAGGTCCGCACGTGTGCAGAATTCCTGGCCGGCAATGCTGTAGGGTCACACCACATTTCATTATTCAGTTACTGCAGGTGAACTCTCACCATTAGTTAAGGAATAGGGACAACAACATTGGAATACGGTGGGTGAGTGGACCACTGTTACTATAATGTTCTCGATGCAGAACCACATTAAGATACTGAACAGATAAAAGTTACGTTTCGACCTTCCTCTCGATCTACTGGTGGAGGAACATTTCTTTTTATTTGGCAACTGTTGTTTTATTACGATAAGCTCCCCACATATGTTTACGCCCTTATACAATCGATTTGATTCAGAGCCGTGGCAAAGTTGCTTACGGTTCACTAAACCCCTCATTCCCTCCGCCCCCTCCACTTACCCTCTGCCTCCAGCAGGTTTGAGCGCCAAACATGTTATTAACTCCATCAGTTACATCTGAAGTGTCAAGTTCCTGAATATTGGTCAATATATACAGCCATGTGGGCTGAGATTACAATTATTCTCTTTACCTTGCTGTGCGCAAAGGTACATTCGGCTTGGCTGATTTACAGTGCTCTATAGAGCACTGGCCATTAAAATTGCGACAATACGAAGATGAAATACTACAGACGCGACATTTAACCGACAAGAAGAAGATGCTGTAATATGCAAATGATTAGCTTTTCAGAGGATTCACACAACATTGGCGCCGGTGGCGACACCTACAACGTGCTGAAATGAGGAAAGTTTCCAACCGATTTTTCGTACACAAACAGCAGTTGACCGGCGTTACATGGTGTAACGTTGTTGTGATGCCTCGTGTAAGGAGGAGAAATGCGTATCATCACGTTTCCGACTTTGATAAAGGTCTGATTGTAGCCTATCGGAATTGCGGTTTATGGTATCGCGACACTGCTGCTCGCGTTGGTCGAGATCCAATGACTGTTAGCAGAATATGGAATAGGTGCGTTCAGGAGGGTAATACGGAACACCGTGCTGGATCCCAATGGCCTCGTATCACTAGCAATCGAGATGACAGGCATCTTATCCGCATGGCTGTAACGGACGTCTCGATCCCTGAGTCAACAGATGGCGACGTTTGCAACACAACAACCATCTGCACGAATAGTTCGACGACGTTTTCAGCAGCATCGACTATCAGCTCGGAGACCATGGTTGCGATTACCCTTGACGCTGCATCTCAGACAGGAGCCCCAGCCATGGTGTACTTGACGACGAACCTGGGTGCACGAACGGCAAAAGGTCATTTTTTCGGATGAATCCAGGTTCTGTTTACAACATGATGATGGTCGCATCCTTGTTTGGCGAGATCGCGGTGAACGCATACTGGCGTTTCACCCGGCGTGATGGTATGGGGTGCTTTTGGTTACACGTCTCGGTCACCTCTTGTTCGCATTGACGGTACTTCGAACAGTGCACCTTACATTTCAGGTATGTTACGACCCGTGGCTCTACCCTCCGTTCGATCCCTGCGAAACCCTACATCTCAGCAGGATAATGCACGACCGCATGTTGCAGGTCCGGTACGGTCCTTTCTGGATACAGAAAATGTTCGACTGCTGCCCTGGCCATCACATTCTCCAGATCTCTCACCAACTGAAAACGTCTGGCCAAGGTGGCCGAGCAACTGGCTCGTCACATTACGCCAGTCACTACTCTTGATGAACTGTGGTATCGTGTTGTAACTGCATGGGCAGCTCTACCTGTACACGCCTTCCAAGCTCTGTTTGACTCAATGCCCAGGCGTATCAAGGCCGTTATTACGGCCAGTGGTGGTTGCTCTGGGTACTGATTTCTCAGGATCTATGCACCCAAATTTCGTGAAACTGTAATCACATATTAGTTCTAGTATAATGTATTTGTCCAATGAATACCCGTTTAGCATCTGCATTTTTTCTTGGTGTAGCAATTTGAATGGTCAGTAGTGTATTTTTAAGCCCGGTATCCATTTAGGTAGTCGACCATTGCTGGCCATAAAATATATGATACCACATACATCGATGAGCAAAAACATTACGACCATATGTTTAATACCATGTTCTTCCACTTCTCAATCACAGTATAACAGAGATTCTACTTGGCATCGATTCTCCAAGCCTTTGACAGAATTCCAAAAGTATGTGGCACTAGTTGTCTATGCACAGGTCAAGGAATTCAGGGAAATTACGTGATGGTGGTTTAGGGCCACGCAGCTGGTGTGTTCCAGAGGGTACATATCCAGCACATTTGCTTGCCGCCAAGACGTTAATGGATAATGCGCATCAAACCACTGTACGACGATGGTGACCTTGCAACACGGACGGTTATCGTTCTGGAAGATGTATTCACCATAGGAGGAGACTTCAAGTATGAAGCGATGCAGGTGATACGCAACAATGTTCACGTAGTTCACATCAGTCACGAAGCCGTCGATTATCACCACATATCTTGTGGAAGCCCAGCACATTATACCCCATAGCACAATTCTGCCCTCGACGGCCTGCATCTGTGGTGTGGTACATGCTTCGTGCAGCCATTCACCTGGACGTCGGCGTTTAAGGACCCAACCACCGACCTGGTGTAAGAATAAATGCGATTCATCCGACAGGTATAAAGAGTTTCTGTTGATCCACGGTGGAAACTGAGTTATCCTGTGCTCACCACAATCACAACTGACGATGTCGTTAGATCGACACAGGAACACGTAGGGGTCGTATGGAGCGGAGCTCCATGGTCAACAATGGTCTTTGAACGGTGTGCTTCCAAACACTTCTGCTGCACCAGCATCTGCCACAAACCGTTGCTTACCCTGGATTACACGGTGGGGAATCCTCTGACCTCTTCGTTTCGTGGTGAGACGTGCTCGTCCAATAACACTCTTTATTTCACCATCCTTCAACCACGTTCCAAAGGTGGTCACGATAGTAGTACACCACATGTGACCAGCATCTAGTTTCAGAGATTCTCGTTTCCATCCGCATCGGCACAACTATATGCCCTTTGTCAAAAGCGCTTGTATCAGTGGATTTCGGCATTTTCGGCCCGTATCTTCGCTATAATATGTGCCCATTCCTGTCTCTTCCGCTTATATTCTTTCCTTACTGCGTCACGTGCTCAGAACACCTACATCTACATCTACATCTACATGGATACTCAAATCAAATTTAAGTGTCTGGCAGAGGGCTCATCGAACTACCTTCACAATTCTCTATTATTTCAATCTCGTGTAGTGTGCGGAAACAATTAACACCTATATCTTTCCGTACGAGCTCTGATTTCCCTTATTTTATCGTGGTGATCGTTCCGCCCTATGTAGGTCGGTGTGAACAAAATATTTTTGCATTCGGAGGAGAAAGTTGGTGATTGGAATTTTGTGAGAAGATTCCGTCGCAACGAAAAACGTCATTAATGATTTCCAGCCCAAATCCTGTATCATTTCTGTGACACTCTCTCCCATATTTCAGGTTAATAGAAAACGTGCTACCCTTTTTTGAACTTTTTCGATGTACTCAGTCAGTCCTATCTGGCAAGGATCCCACAAAGCGCAGCAGTATTCTAGAAGAGGACGGGCGTAGTGAGGGCAGTCTCCTTAGTAGGTCTGTTACATTTTCTAAGTGTCCTGCCAGTAAAACGCAGCCTTTGGTTAGCCTTCCCCACAACATTTTCTATGTGTTCTTCCCAATTTAAGTTGTTCGTAATGGTAATACCTTGGTATTTTGTTGAATTTACGGCTGTTAGATTAGACTGATTTACTGTGTATCCGAAGTCTAACGAGTTCCTTTTAGTACTCATGTGGATGACCTCACACTTTTCGTTGTTTACGTTCAAATGGTTCAAATGGCTCTCAGGACTAGGGGACGTAACATCTGAGGTCATCTGTCCCATAGAACTTAGGACTACTTAAACCTAACTAACCTAAGGACATCACACACATCCATGCCCGACGCAGGATTCGAACCTGCGACCGTAGCGGTCGCGCGGTTCCAGACTGAAGCGCCTAGACCCACTCGGCCACTCCGGCCGGCATTTAGGGTCAACTGCCACTTTTCGCACGATTCAGATATTTTTATCTAAATCTTTTTGCAGTTTGTTTTGATCTTCTGATGACCTCATTAGTCGATAAACGACAGCGTCATCTGCAGACACCTGAAAACGGCTGGTCAGATTGTCTCCCAAATCGTTTGTATAGATAAGGAACAGCAAAGAACATATAACACTACCTTGGGGAATGCCTGAAATCACTTCTGCTTTATTCGATAACCTTCCGTCAGTTACTACGAACTGTGACCTCTCTGACAGGAAATCGCAAATCCAGTCACATAACACTGACGATATTCCATAAACACGCAATTTTACTACGAGCCGCTTGTCTGGTACAGTGTCAAAAGCCTTCCGGAAATCCAGGAATACGGAATCGATCTGAAATGCATTGTGAGTAGCACTCAGCAATTCATGTGAATAAAGAGCTAGTTGTGTTTCACAGGAACGGTGTTTTCTAAACTCATGTTGACTGTGTGTCAATAGACCGTTCCAAAAATGGCTCTGAGCACTATGGGACTTAACATCTATGGTCATCAGTCCCCTAGAACTTAGAACTACTTAAACCTAACTAACCTAAGGACATCACACACACCGTGCCAGAGGCAGGATTCGAACCTACGACCGTAGCGGTCGCGCGGTTCCAGACTGTAGCGCCTAGAACCGCTCGGCCACTCCGGCCGGCATTTAGGGTCAACTGCCACTTTTCGCATCATTCAGATATTTTTTTCCTAAATCTTTTTGCAGTTTGTTTTGATCTTCTGATGGCTTTATTAGTCGATAAACGATAGCGTCGTCTGCAAACACCCGAAGACGGCTGGTCAGATTGTCTCCAAAATCGTTTATATAGATAAGGAACAGCAAAGAACCTGTATCACTACCTTGGAGAATGGCTGAAATCACTTCTGTTTTACCCTATGACTTTCCGTCAATTACTACGAACTGTGGCCTCTCTGACAGGAAATCGCAAATGCAGTCACATAACTCAGACGATATTCTATTAGCACGCAAGGCTTGTTGTACAGTGCCAAAAGCCTTCCGGAAATCCAGGAATACGGAATCGATCTGAAATCCCCTGTCAATAGCACTCAGCACTTCATGTGAATAATGAGCTAATTGCCTCTCACGGGTGCCACTACCCGGAACCTTTCAACCTCGTGATGGGCAGTGGTCATAATATTTCTGCTCGTCACTGTACGTACCATTCCTATTCGCGTGTGTATATTTTGCGCATGTGTGACAATCTTCTTAATTAGCTCCTCATACTAAAGCTACCTGTGTCCGGCTTAGTGCTTGGCGATGTTGTAGGACTAGGAGCTGCGATCTCTGGCACAGAAAGGGGCAGTGGCCTTTATGTAAAGACGCCGCAGAAGCGCGTGCCAAAGAGACGCTCCCCCCACCCTATGGCGTGCGCCTCGGCGCAGCGCACGCTGCGACACGGGGGGCGCGCCCCGGGGAGGCGCCAGTGACTGGCGCCAGCGCTCACAAAGAGCTACCGGGTCGGGCCTTTGACCAGCTGCGGTCTGCGCGCCGCAGAGCGTGGCGGGGAAGGCGCATCTGCCCAGCCACGAGCCTCCCCGCCGGTATTCGCTATTTTAGACATGCGCGGATGAGGACGGCCTCTGTCGCGTCGCCCTTTCGAGCGAAGGCGCTGACCTGTGCGCTGCGTCTCCCGAATCAAACCGCAGGCCGTACTGTGTGGCCTCGCCACTGAAATGCGCCTCTGTGGCCGCCTCGGTACGGTGAGCTGCTCTCCTCCGTCGCCGAGCGTGCTGGCAGGACGTCTCGCAGGCTGCGTCCGCGTTCCGAAAACAGTGGTCACCGGCCGTGCGTGGTAGGCCTTTCGCCTGTGACGCTATTCTGGAAACAGCCATAAGAGGATTGCCCTGACTGCCATCGAGCCAAGCACTGAGTCGAACAATGCTGTGAGTGTGTGGAGTTGCTCTGCTATTCTGTCATTCTGCCCAACGGATTAATCTGAGATGTACCCTTTGTGGCTCCTGCAAGATGAAATTTCCACCCCCACACTACTACAGAAGTCAGACAGACGCTCCTAAAGTTCTAAAGAGAAATGCCTGAAAAACTTTCAGCAATAAATTTCTTCTGGAGTCGTCTGCTGTAAGGAAATGACATAAAAATTCACAAAATTTCTTACATAACTAGTGGGATACTTGGATACTGGAGTAGTGCTACTTAGTGTAATAAAAACATGAAACTAACGAAAGTTATTATTTATTTTGTAAAATTTCTGAGAAATCACAATGGCACTTTTAGTTATGAACTTAACAAGTTATATCCTGGTTCTTTTCGGAATGTGAAGTTACCTCTCAAGGATAGGATTCGCTAATGAAATTTCTATACAAAGTTTAAGATTGTTATTGACTTGGCAGCATGGCTGAGAGGCGCGCCTACTCAACTTGAATAATTATCCATTGGAATGTTGCTAGGTATGGTCGAGGCTGTTGCGTGTGAAATGCAGTGAAGTGCACTGTTGTGGAGGAAATATGAGGCTCGCAAGAGCTGTAGCGCACAATACCGTAAGCTGTGATGACTGCTGTCGGCGCTGCTGGCTGCTGACAAATAAGATAACTCTCGTTCTATCTGGATTGACTTTTGCCAATAAAACTCTCCCCATGCCTTGATGAAGTCAAGGACTCCTACTCGCCCCTAGTCTAACTATTGGCGTGGTACACCGGTCAGATAACCAGTCCACCACGATGCCACTCAAAATTCGCTCGCAGGCATTTAATTATAACTCTGTCCGTTCACACTGCACAGTAAGTGTGTCGGCCAACACAGTGAACAACGCTTAATCGCAAGGACTCAACATAGAGTCACACTTCGATTCGCTCTCGACAGAGGTGCTCTCCCAGTGAAGTACTGAGGAGAGATTTGTTCCTCGCTCAATGAGTACAGAGCGCACGCTCTCGTTACGTGTTCTCACTCCAAGAGCGACAACAGAATGGCCCCTCTCCACGCCAGACGTGAAAGAGTATATCTTTCAGTCTCTTCCACTACTCCTTCAGCTCAAGGCGTCCGAAATATTGTCTGCCAATCAGCATTGCTCTCTAAAACGGGAGAATGACGTTTCGTTTAAGGCGACCAATCCGGAAATCTGTAGTATCGTCAGTTGGCGTTTGCTGTCTCCCTGTGAAAATCACTGAAACTGTGTGCTATGTGTAAAGAATGCGTAGGCTGGGCGCTCCCACACAATGTAGCGGAATTTGCTTTTAAGCTGAACACGGGGTCGTTCCTCCTTTCCCTCGGGCAAATGCTGTCTACTCCACGGGCGGCCACCAGCCGATGTAGATAGCTTGGGACCGGCCTCCTGGCGTGCGGTTGCTCTCCCGAAGTAAAAGCTTTTGTGACCGTTGTGTCTTGAATGTGTGTACGTACGCCAGCCTCGAGTATTTCAACCACGGTGCGCACTTGCGATTTATTACTTATTTGCATATCATTTACATGAATTAATACAACATTGACTTTATCTTATCGAGTTTGAGTTCGAATGAAGCGTCTTGATGTGTGGATTATGATTGTGAGGGCGGAATATGTAAGCAATGAAGGTCAGGAGACCACATCTTACAATGCTATAGCCTGTATGTCAACCGACATTGATGGACGTAAAAGTATCTTTAGGAGCATGTAATGAAGGGGTCGTTAATGTTCACAGTATAAACTGCAAGGACAAAATATCTTACCAGTCTTCTTACAAGAAATATCTGCTTTCCTAGCTGAATGGCAGTCTACTTGCAGCAATGGTTGTGTGCAGAAAGGCCACATCTCACTGCTGCTTGCTTTCAACAATACTCCCACACGAAAGTTGATCGCCTTGTTGTTTAAGTCACCAAATACTCAACTGAATGAGTTACTGATGTACATTGCGCAGGGGAATGGTTTCAATGGCGTCCTTTATGCCGCTCAATGACGCCTATTCATTTCGATTCTTAGCGGTGGTGTGTCTCAAACGTTTTCCTCGACCATTAATAAGAAAAATGGGTGATTTCAACGCTGGGCGTTGCGGTCCTGACCTCCATAGCAAATGCATCAAAAGAATGGCTGAAATGTGGGTAAGACGGGCTGTGAAGACCATGCTATCACGTGGCACGTCCACGGTGACGTTGGGAAAAATTGTGGCGAAAGGCTGGTGCCACTGTGACACCATTAATCCCTCTTTACCCGTCAAATGAACCTCTGACCTCTGCCGATCTCTTTCGCATGCGTCGACACATTGGTTTCTGAAGTGCCATCGAGCCTGTGGTTGGCCTTACAGGTCACAATGTCTTTGTAGTATTACAGAGGTTGGTTTTGGGAATCTTGAGTCACATTTCAGACTTATTATTATTATTATTATTAATACTGTTCTCAAAAAGAAGTTAGAAAATTCTGATAGTACGATGACTAAGTGCTGGATGGGTCACAGTATCTCCACTCATGTTCCAATCATTGCGTTCCAATAGCACTGTTCGCCGACAAAACTACATTACTGGCCATTAAAATTGCTTCACCAAGAAGGAATGCAGATGATTAACGGCTATTCATTCCACAATTACATTATACTAGAACTGACATGTGATTACATTTTCACGCATTTGGGCTCATAGATCCTGAGAAATCGGTATTCAGAACAACCACCTCCGACCGTAATAACGGCCATGATACGCCTGGGCAATGAGTCAAACAGAGCTTGGATGGCGTGTACAGGTACAGCTCCCCATGCAGCTTCAACACGATACCACAGTTCACCAAGAGCAGTGACTAGCGTATTTTGACGAGCCAGTTGCTCGGCCACCATTGGCCAGACGTTTTCAATTGGTGAGAGATCTGGAGAATGTGCTGGCCAGGGCAGCAGTCGTACATTTTCTGTATCCAGAAAGGACCGTACAGGACCTGCAACATGTAGGGTTTAGCAAGGATCCAATGAAGGGTAGGGCCACGGGACGTAACACATCTGAAATGTAACGTCCAAAGTGCCGTCAATGCGAACAAGAGGTGACAGGGACGTGTAACAAATGGCACCCCATACCATCACGCCGGGTGATACGCCAGTATGGCGATGACGAAAACAGGCTTCAAATGTGCGTTCACCGCGATGTCGCCAAACACGGATGCGACCACCATGATGCTGTAAACAGAACCTGGATTCATTCAAAAAATGACGTTTTGCCATTCTTGAACCTAGGTTCGTCGTTGAGTACACCATTGCATGTGCTCCGGTATGTGACGCAGCGTCAAGGGTAACCGCAGCCATGGTCTCCGAGCTGATAGTCCATACTGCTGCAAACGTCGTCAAACTGTTGGTGCAGATGGTTGTTGTCTTGCAAACGGCCCCATCTGTTGACTCAGGGATCGAGTCGTGGCTGCACGATCCGTTACAGCGATGCGTATAAGATGCCTGTCATCTCGACTGCTAGTGATACGAGGCCATTGGGATCCAGCACGGCGTTCCGTATTACCCTCCTGAACCCACCGATTCCATATTCTGCTAACAGCCATCGCATCTCGACTAACGCGAGCTGTAATGTCGCGATACGATAAACCACAATCGCGATAGGCTACAATCCTACCTTTATCGAAGTCGGAAACGTGATGGTACACATTTCTCTTCCTTACACGAGGCATCACAACAACGTTTCACCAGGCAACGCCGGTCAACTGCTGTTTGGGTATGAGAAATCTATTGGAAACTTTCCTCATGTCAGCAAGTTGTAGGTGTCGCCACCGGCTCTAACCTTGTGTGAATGCTCTGCAAAGCTAATCATTTACATATCACAGCATCTTCTTCCTGTCTTTTAAATATCGCGTCTGTAGCACGTCATCTTCGTGGTATAGCAATTTTAGTGACAAGTAGTGTATTATGTGACACAGTTCTCTGTTGTTAAGCCTGACGTACACAACGCGATTCTCAAGCGAAACATGGGTGCCTACTAAGTCTATAAGATAATGTTGACCGATTTCTCGACCCATATACTAAAGTGAAAGAAGTTGGTCGCCTAAAGCTACTGTCGAACATGTATCTCAAATTAGCAGTATACCGTAATGTATCTCACGGTACGTTTTTGTGTTGGTTGCAAAATTACAGCGTTGCTCACTGTGCATCAGAATTAAAGGATCCCTTTTTTGGAAATCCGTAATTATCTCCTATTCCAACTACAGGTTTAAATGTTCTGTTGCGCAGTGTACAATGCTCTAATGCAGCAACGAACACAAAAAATATCTTGAGAAACATGTCTGACCGTAACTTTAGGCATCAAACTTCTTTCGATTTAGAGTCATTGGTCGACAAATCGGTCAAATCCACCTTTGTAGACTTAGCAGACATCTATGTTTCGCTGTGCACGTAAAGTTGAACAGTCATAAAATAGTTTATCGTCAAACAGTAGTATTTAAACACAATGATGGACACTTGAGTGAAGTCACCGCGACAGATCCAAGACTCTGTGTTCGTACTGTCAGACTCTTCTAATATCTTTTCGAAAACAATAACCACTGACTGAAACAATGCAGTGATTTAAATATGGCAAGATAATAAAAAAAATTCGGAAAAAGTGGTCGTCTGACCACAAATTTACAGTTTTAAATACTACCAGAGAGCTCAAAGTTGACTTACAGATTGTATTCCCTTGTATGTAAATACAGGATTTTCCAGAAGGATTGTTCAATGTTCATGGACATAACAGGAACGATCAAGTAAACATGGGCCCGAAAGGGCATCTTTTAAGTACTGCGAGCACTTGTTCCCCTTCGATGCTCTGCAATAAATATTTTCTACTACAAGCTCTTTGCTTTCTATATTTTCGGAGGTAGTACCATGGTCCTGAAAAAAACAATTAATAACATGGGCTCGAAAGGGGTAACTTAAGTCCTATGAGCACTTGTCCGATAGCAGCGATGTATTTCAGACTATTGAAGATGGACAAGACATCATAGCTTTTAAGGTATACACTTTAGAGAGCATGTTTACTTGACATTTTTTTCCTTGTTTCGGTCCAGACTGCAAAAACGGAAACTAAAGAACTTGCGGTAGAAGATATTTATTTTGATATATGTTCCGTCTTAGCAAGTAAATGAAAGACAGCTTTTTCATTTTATTTTATTTTTTTTCGACACGCTTTTCACTTCTTTTATTTATAAAACATCCTCAGTGGCCTGTGATACGTGTTTGTTTTTATACACATATAGTAAACTTATGTAGAAGTTAACAATACGTTACCATGTCACATTTTCTCATGTTTTTCTGGTTAGAAACAATTTTCCGTAACACGTTTCGTGAGGTTAAACTATCGCTTGGTGATACTTAAAGATTTCCAGTGTTCTTAGTCCTTGTGTATGGACCTGGAGATGTGTTCGGTCCCCGTACTCCAGGTGGCCTAATCCCATCCTTACTTCTCCCACATTCATTACAACACTTCAGTTGCACTTTCCATTGTATGTTGAACATTTGTGTGTTTGCAGTGTATAGTCTGCAAACATCTATCGATGTGTGTTCATCTTTCGTCTTTTGTGTGTGTGTGTGTGTGTGTGTGTGTGTGTGTGTGTGTGTGTGTGTGTGTGTGCTTATATCTGTGCGTGAACACACATACGTTCAACACACAATGAAGTACTGTAATAAATGTCGGTTAGAAAACACCGGAAATTGGTCGTCTGAGGTGTGGGGAAAGAGTAAACACATGAAACTTGTGCAGCAAAAGTTGTTTCTAACCAGAAAAACATAAGAAAATTAACATAGTAACATGCTTGAAACCTCTACATCATGCATTTCTTATGTATACAAAACCAACATGTACAACAGCCAACGGAAGATGGTTCATAAATGCTCGTAAAAGAAGCGGAACACATCAGATAAAAAAGAAATTTCCTTTCATTAGTTTCGAAGACAGAGCATTGCTTCATGAATCTTGAAGCAACTAAGGAACGACGGAAAACGGTTCAAATGGCTCTGAGCACTATGGGACTTAACATCTGAGGTCATCAGTCCCCTAGAACTTAGAACTACTTAAACGAAACTAAAGTAAGGGCGACACACGCATCCATGCCCGAGGCAGGATTCGAACCTGCGACCGTAGCGGCCGCGCGGTTCCAAACTGAAGCGCCTAGAACCGCTCGGCCACTCCCGCCGGCCCGGAAAACGGAAAACGGAAGCAAGTGACGAAAACGGATTAGTTTCACAATATGGAATATGAAGAATACTCATAGGTCTTACGGTATGCCTATTACAGCAATGATTGTTAGACATCTGTGCTTCAAGTGATAGTTCTTGCTGTATCCACAAATACTGACCATTCCTTCTGGAACATCCCGTATACATGGTCGCCGTGCACTCATTCAGTACAACGATCAACCGCGAAAATACACGACACGTATGAGTATTCTGATATTGGCCTCTCAATACATACAATCTTTATTGTCGTTTCTTGTTAACAATATCAGCTTATTCCCAAGAATTAGTAGCTTTCACCCAGTTAATACTAGGAAGAAATCCAATCTGCATTTGGATCGCACTTTCTTGACTCTTGTGCGGAATGGTTTCAAGGTGGCGTTATTTTACAGCTTACGAACCGTGTTTACATCCAATACGACATAAGTAAGCCCCTTCAATGTTAGAAAAGACAGGTTTGTGTTCGTTCATTAATAACATGCATGTGGCTGACATCGTCTAGTACACTTAATTTATTGTATAATGTCTGCACGTTGGGTGACTGGGGAACAAGCAGATCTGTGAAACTCGTGACAGGACGGAAGGACACAGGAAGCTCACACATTCCTTCGGACAATAGGAGGGCACAGCCGCTTCCGGCGCTAATCCCGGGACCCGCCTGTGAGCTGGACCACCTGCAGAACGGGAACACGTGGCCGGCATATTGGCGTGAGAAAACGGCCTGGTCAGCAAAAAACACATGGCAGCAGGTATTCGTGTACTTTTGTTCGGAAATAGAAAGAACTTCCAGAAACTTCGATCTGGATTCTAAACTGCGATGGGTCGGCGTTCAGAAACGAGCGCCTTCCAGAAAGGTGATTCGCCACCCAAATTTAAGAGAGAGGAAAGACTCTGAGCAGCGAAAAGAGGAGAGAAGTAAAAATTGGAGTCGTCGCGGGGTCGTGGAGCAGGAGAGTCGTCTTGGATGTCCACGGCAGTCGACGGACATCTTCAGCTGTAATTTTGGTGAAGTAAAATTCTACAATTATCTCGCTCAGGCGAGAAGTACTATCGTTATAGCTTCTGATCCTTATGGTGATCTTGCTTATGTCCAGTGTGTAGGAAAGTAAATTTACATTGGCGAATCGCATGTTCCACTCCGTTCTGCAGTGAGGTTTCACACTGCTCATTGAGATAGTAGTTCCTTCTTGCTTTTTAGTACAACGGGGATGTCAGTTACTCCACGACTAATCATAGATGGCGAGTACATTGTAGAATAGAGCCATACAAACAGTTTTAGGGCCAGTATTAATACAGGGAGAACCTGAGATTTATAACTATTATTTAATTTCTTTAAATTAATTTATATGATTTTCCTGTACCAGTTAATCTTGTCTCTTATGTATATTTTATAACTTATTCTTTGAATGAGGGACTGGATTTTGTTGGCTTATCCTGACATTATATTGTATCCACAGGATAAAATTAGGAAACGGATGGGTTATGACATGACAATTTACGTAATTAATGAGAATAATGTGCAACTACTGGGGGACATAAGCATCAGGGAGACTTCAGTAGCGTTAAAATATCCACTGCGCAAGTTATCACTTGTACGTGCCCATGGCAGGTCTCCACCCTCCATAGCCAGGAGAAGAAGTGGAGGTACGTTGAATATGGCTGACCCTGCAAGGATGACTTTTTGTGAATCCTAAAGAACAGTCAGCAAAATTTGTAGACGTAGCAATTTGAAATCTCAGTGTGAATAAAATATTTGCAGATTGTGATTTCAGATTGGTTGAATAATTTATGCACACTTGTGTAGGGTCACGCATTTTGTTACAGATAATTTAGTAATAATTCCATCTGCTGCCTCGCTTTAGTATCTGCTTGCTGTCTTCAGTGTCTTACACTAACTTGTTACAGTTACTGCTGAGCTTGAGCGTCTACTCGCTGGCTGCAGTGCTTTAGCCCTTTGAGTGTTGCACTGCACATGCGGGTGGGCATGTCAAGCTTGCCCTTGGGGCCGCCTAATCCGTGTATCTGTGTTTGCAGCCACTTCCGCTTACTACTGTGTGGGCCCGAGCTCTCCGCTCGGCCAACCGAGCGAGGTGGAGCAGTGGTTAGACACTGGATTCGCATTCGGGAGGACGACGGTTCAATCCCGCGTCCGGCCATCCTGATTTAGGTTTTCCGTGATTTCTCTAAATCGCTCCAGGAAAATGCCGGGATGGTTCCTTTCAAAGGGCACGGCCGACTTCCTTCCCTGTCCTTCCCTAATCCGATGTGACCGATGACCTCGCTGTCTGGTCTCCTTCCCCAAAACAACCAACCAACCAACCATCCGCTCGGCCGTCCTCGCCCTGGCCTGAGCATTTCTGGAACCACGGCGGTCGTGACAGTCTCGCGGTTTGTATGATCACCGACGTTACAAATAAACCAAGGATATCTGGATGCATGTTCTATAGCTTTGAATCTGGAGATGAAATGCTCGACAGACCTAATATACAGTCGTGGATAAAATGAGCGAGATTCCTCGCCTTTTCGTTATGCTGATCCACACAGCTTTAAAGGCTGCTACACAGCATAACAGGCAAGACGACGAAGTGCTACCAACATATTACGCTAGTTCGCTCAGCTGATGTGCTGAGATAGCTAGCACTGGAGAAACACGCGCTTCGAAGACGCCACAGCATCGTCTGCCACCAATTCGTGGGAAACGAAATACCTCAAGTATAAGCCAATGTGTTGTATTCGCTTATCTGTGACTATGACTTTGATCTAAGTGTGGTCATGGATAGTACGTATGCTCAGATTGCGAATCTAACATCATGAATAAAGACAAGGGGAAATGAATTAGGCGCCCTTCCTCTTCCGTAACACCAAATATATTTTAGTTATTCTTTCTTAAATGAACTGCGCAGAAAATCATTCACCAGAAGTGAATAACTTCTTAGCAACACCAGATGATATTAACAGCTTGCCGGCGCGGGTTAACCGTGCGCTCAACGAAGTCATATCGCGGACCGCGTGGCTTCTTGCGCCGTCAGTTCGAATCCTTCCCCGGGCATTGATGTGTGTCAGGTTAGGTAGGATTAAATAGTTCTAGATCCAGAGGACTGATAACCTAAGCAGTTTTATGGCATAGTTCTTAGAGCCATTTTTGACCTTTCGCGTAAATTTTCTTTACATAAACGGCCGTATCTTTATATTGCTTTGACATAGCTCACTTATTTACACCACCAAGGGAGCGTATATTGCAGGAAGTGCGATACATTTCCGCTTATGATGTCCACCCGTACTCGAGGTAAACGGGTTTTAAGGGCTGGGTAGACAGATAGACGGTCAAGAAAGTGAGACTAGTAGGGCTCCATTTTTATCAACCTATGTGACGAAATCTTAACAACGAAAATAGCTACCACAGTTACTGAAGATGAGGGCCGCATAATAATTTCCCCCACTCTTTATACGAAATGTTCCGGTTGCAGTCGATACATCAGCATATTAATCGTAGCTACGCTTTCGATCCAAACCACCTTTACAGGAATGCAAATAAAATCCATTTGCCTATACACGTGGTAATTCAGATCCCACTATTATTGCTACCGCGTTTTAGATGTGCGAGCCTTCCCATTGCTAACTACCTTAAGGAACACTTCGGATAATGAACTTTTTCTGGCTGTGGCACGTCTAATGGAGAATTCGAAACATTGTAGAATAAGTTTGGCAGCTACGTCGCTGTTTATTTCCTCGAGTGGTGAAGAATTATCCTACTAAATTTACTCGCTAAAAACAGTTTTTTGTTATTTCGATAAACATCCCCAATGATTGTCACATAAACGGTGACATAAAGGTAGACAATTCATGTTTTTGAGTCCAGAAAGCTCTATGCAACAGAAACTGCAGATCATTTTGCCATTTTCATTGCGAAATCACCGGCTAATTCATGTCTGGGGTAATAATAGAGGGCTGTTTGCCTGGGTTGTCTGCTAGCGTAGTGCAAGGTGTTTGCTACTGCAAGGCAGGTCTCGTTTGTTTTCGGTTCTAATCTCGATGGAGGCAGATAGACTATCAGTAAAGGAATTTTAAGAAATTCTCGCGCCCCCAATACGTTTTATTGATACGTTTATTCAGTGCCGGCGCGCTGTGGATGTCGATATGAAACTCTTGTGGAGTTTCATATTTGTTACTGCTTACTTTTTCCGCTTCTGTCAATAATTGAATTGACTTAAGTGTGGCACTGAATGATTTTTAAAGGAATTTCGTTATGAATCTTCACGAATTGCTAAATTTGCACACTTTCATGGTAGGTCAGCAACGGTAATCCAGTACGACTGGTCTGATCGTTGACACAGACCATTTCGGGGCCGAATGCTCATAATATTTTGCTAATTCGTAACGATCTGGGGTACTTTGTCTTACTAAAACAGTTATGTTATCTCGATAAGCTGAAATTCCTTTTTATTAGTGCAGTTCATATTAATTAGTGTTCCTTCTTTCATTTATATCTTATATGTAGGTGTTGTGGTCGGCTTAACCCCTTAAAGATCAGAATAGCCCGCCTGTCACCGGACCACCTGGGTGACGAGAGACACTGCATGGGAAGTCCGCGTATGAAGGAATAGCAACTTTTCACCACTTGCCATTAGAGAGGAAAATCGAATTACTCAGAGTAAGATAGAAATATGAGAGGGGGCTTCTGCCACCTCTCAAACACACTAATTAGCATTATTATAGTTTTATACATGGTTGAAAACAGTCTGACAGATTTCGGATAGTTTTTCAATTTCACGCCTGTGTATAGTATGTTGGTAGCACTTCGTTGCCTTGCCTGTTATGCTGTGTAGCAGACTTTAAAGCTGTGCAGTTCAGCATAACGAAAAGGCTAGGGGTCTCGCTCGTTTTGTCCACGACTGTACACTGAAACTGCTGACGCTGCTAACATGTAACTCCTCATCAATGGCTTTCTTTCTTTTGCAATTAGTTCTTAAGAATCTTCGCAAGGTTTCAGTACACATCTGTGATTTATTTGGCATACTTATACTTAATTATCAGATTTTTGTTCACAACTAACGATGTAGACACTGTAGATTCCTAACGACGAAACATTGACGTTCCTCTGTACTAGCGCAATAATTCGTCCGCAAACAACCTTCAAAGGAAGCGTCTGGATGCCAAGACACACTTTTGAAGCTAATCAATATATTTTGAGAGCATTAACCCAATAAATTATCCCGAAGGAAACTTCGAAATAAGAAATGCAACAATTCAGCATTCTTTTTGTAAGGGACACAATTGTTATTGTACAGTAGAAATAAGCAATGATTTATAACTTCTGTTTAAGAATTAGATAAGGAAATACTCAAGTTACTAAACTACCTAATTCAATGTCACCTTTAATTCTTAATGAAGCACAAAGCTTCAGAAACGGGCGAGTGTGTGCAACTGAGCAACGTATGCTGAGACGCCTTTTCCAAGTGTAGGCCTAGAATTTTTTCACAAATCCAGTGTCCTGGAAAATAGGACAGCAATCCATTATTTAATATTCCTAGAAAATTATAGCCTGGGTTGCAGTAAGAGATATTTATATAAGTGACGACTAGTTTCGGGTGAAGCCCACTTTCAAACAACCATGTCAAAAGGGAATGTGACAAACACATTGTAGCTGTTAACAAAACCTCTGAATATCGATAGCTATCCTTCTTCTATAGTTTGATTAACAGCTGTAATGTGTTTCTCACTGTCTTTGTTTAACATGGAGGTTTGAAAACGGCTTTCGCCCGAAACTAGTCGCCGCTTAAATAAACATCTTTTACCGCAACCCAGGCTACAATTTTGTAGTAATAATAATGCTCGAATTTTTTGTGTAATTCATGATATTTGCAGCAAGTTTGTTTAACTTCTACCAAGAAGTTATTGAAGAATACATAAATTTGGACAAAGTTTTTTATTTTTGCACCTTCTGTACGAACATTTGAAGCATCCAGTCTGTGTTTGTCAGCACAGACTGGGTGTCTCACATGTTCGTACATGAGGTGTTTGTCAGCAAAGTAATTCATCTGGAGAGGCTCTTCAAGCTCAGATAATTCGGTGTCTTTTTCTTTTTTTTTTCTTTTTCTTCTGAACAATTACATTTCCCATCCTGAAGTTTCTCATCCGTGATTTGGACCGACAATGGCAAAGTTAAAATATTTCTTTTAATTTTTGTAACTATTTTTAATTTTAAGTATTTTTTTTCAGAAGTAAGGGCTTCATTTCATCTTCCAGCTGTAGCAATTTGGCTAAAAGGTATTCTTTCTGTGGTATGTTTCAAAATATGTGTCAATGCACAAAGGTACATTGCATGTTTTGCATTCATATTTCGTTTCTCGACGCACATTCGGTTTCGAGCAGACTGCACATCTACGCCACATTCCGAGTTTCTTGGACTGGTCACTTGGAGTGACATGAGGAAAGTGCCTCGTAGTAAAGCGAAGAGGATTCTCGTCATCAGAGCGTCTTCCTTTACTATCTCTTCTCCGATCTGTAGCAAATTTTTCCACTGATTCTCGTACCGGACATAAATAAAAATCTGCTAATGATATATTGCTCCCTCCCACCGATCTGTGAAGAGTGTGGGCATTCAAAACACAGAGGTCCACAACATGAAAAAAAAACGTTTTGTACCATTTAACACATTTAAGCACAAATGCAACAGAGCATAGTGGCATATCGGAGTGGTCTACTGCTCCCATATTTGCATTGTGATCAACAACACATTGCGGCTCCATTACTTTTTCACCAGTCGTCCTGTTTGTCTTTCCCGTGTCACGCATTTCTGTAGGGTTGTAGGTAGCCAGCAATAACAGTTCTCTCTTGTCGCACCACTTCAGGCAAGCATTGCGTCGGTTGACATAAACTCAATTTCTCCTAGTTTCAGTTTTGTAGCTTCGGATAGTTGCCCCTCCCTGTTCGTACGTACGTACCGCATGCTGGTGTTCTCTGGTTTTGAAGCCAGAGGAACAAGGCTGGACTTCTATACCAATTGTCGACATACAGGGTATGTCCATGTTGAAGGTACGGCTTTATTAGTTTTGCCACAATATCGCCAGATTTTCCAAAATTATGGACTTGAATTTCTGTTTTTGTGCCTGTGTATACAATGAAATCCAAGGCGCACCCAGTTTTACAGTCGCACAACACGAAAGTTTTGATTCCAAATCTACTTCGTTTCGAAGTTTGTTTAAAAGATAATCTACCTTTGAACAATAATAGGCTTTCATCGACACAGAGTTTTCTGTATGGATTAAATGCACTACGGAACGCCACACGAACTGTATCAATTATTTTCCTAATTTTAAACAAACTGTTATCTCCACGATTGGCCGAGCTGTCACTAAAATGCAACATTCTCAAAAGTAACATAAAACGGTCACGGGACATAGCTTCGCCAAAAATTGGAGTACTCAGAAGTACATCTCTGGACCAATATTCCTTTATTCTCAACATTTTATGACGAGCCATGAGAAGCCAAATACCAACGAAGCTATACATTTTCTCAAAACCTGTATTTTTCCAGGTGGATAGTTGAGAACGAATTGATTCCGACTTATTTGCCATGTGAAATGGAAAAGTCGGTTCGTTTCAAGTGCTATAAATTTCAACAGATCTTCTGATAGAAATAGCATGAAAAAGGGTAGAACGCTTGAATCAGGCGGTAGTTGGCAATTATGTCCTGAAGATGAGTCATCAAATGCATGAAGTACTTGACTGAAATCATGTTTTTGCCAATCAAATTTCTCATTCTCACTATGGCGTACCCTTTTACGGGTCGATTCGTCTTCACTTTCAGAATCTGAAGATGAACTGTCCTGGCGAGCTCTACTAGGTGAAGTACGTGGAGGTGCGTTACTACGAGATTCTTCTGATGAATCTTCATCGTCACTATATTACTTGAAGATGCCACGCTCACTCTCACTGTCACTCCTTGTTAGTACCTCCAGTATCTCTTCGTCTGTGCAACGACGCCAATGTGCCATTTGTCTGTGGAACTCAAAAGTGACAGCAATCTAAAAACCCTGATGAAACTGCAGACAGCTAAACGACACCATAGAAGCAGAATGCAGAAGTTCACATGAAACAGCTAGCACGAAAGTCGAACAGCAATTGCGAAATCCGTAGCAGAGTGTTTTCCAGACAGCAGGGACAGCGGCACAGGACAATAAATAGGGCACATCCATCCCAGGGAGTGCACGGGACAAAAGCACTTGCGACGGGCCGGCGTGCAGCCCTGAGCAACTATTGACCTCCGCAGGCCCACAGGCAGTGGAACCGACTGCTTTATAGGCCGTCATTAGGACTCAAGTACTGGCCAGGCCGCGCGGCGAATGCCGTCTGCAGGGCGCACGGGAAAGCCCACTTCAGCGGCAAACAACGTCCGCAGACTCCGCGGCAAGGTGGAGCGCCGCGGCGTATCACGTCTGCAGCATTCAAAGGGTTAGTTTAAGTTGTTTGAAACAATGCCGTGTTTGAGCGTCTGCTCGCTCGCTATAGTCTTTAAGGAGTGTTTTATAATATGTACACTCCTGGAAATTGAAATAAGAACACCGTGAATTCATTGTCCCAGGAAGGGGAAACTTTATTGACACATTCCTGGGGTCAGATACATCACATGATCACACTGACAGAACCACAGGCACATAGACACAGGCAACAGAGCATGCACAATGTCGGCACTAGTACAGTGTATATCCACCTTTCGCAGCAATGCAGGCTGCTATTCTCCCATGGAGACTATCGTAGAGATGCTGGATGTAGTCCTGTGGAACGGCTTGCCATGCCATTTCCACCTGGCGCCTCAGTTGGACCAGCTTTCGTGCTGGACGTGCAGACCGCGTGAGACGACGCTTCATCCAGTCCCAAACATGCTCAATGGCGGACAGATCCGGAGATCTTGCTGGCCAGGGTAGTTGACTTACACCTTCTAGAGCACGTTGGGTGGCACGGGATACATGCGGACGTGCATTGTCCTGTTGGAACAGCAAGTTCCCTTGCCGGTCTAGGAATGGTAGAACGATGGGTTCGATGACGGTTTGGATGTACCGTGCACTATTCAGTGTCCCCTCGACGATCACCAGTGGTGTACGGCCAGTGTAGGAGATCGCTCCCCACACCATGATGCCGGGTGTTGGCCCTGTGTGCCTCGGTCGTATGCAGTCCTGATTGTGGCGCTCACCTCCACGGCGCCAAACACGCATACGACCATAATTGGCACCAAGGCAGAAGCGACTCTCATCGCTGAAGACGACACGTCTCCATTCGTCCCTCCATTCACGCCTGTCGCGACACCACTGGAGGCGGGCTGCACGATGTTGGGGCGTGAGCGGAAGACGGCCTAACGGTGTGCGGGACCGTAGCCCAGCTTCATGGAGACGGTTGCGAATGGTCCTCGCCGATACCCCAGGAGCAACAGTGTCCCTAATTTGCTGGGAGGTGGCGGTGCGGTCCCCTACGGCACTGCGTAGGATCCTACGGTCTTGGCGTGCATCCGTGCGTCGCTGCGGTCCGGTCCCAGGTCGACGGGCACGTGCACCTTCCGCCGACCACTGGCGACAACATCGATGTACTGTGGAGACCTCACGCCCCACGTGTTGAGCAATTCGGCGGTACGTCCACCCGGCCTCCCGCATGCCCACTATACGCCCTCGCTCAAAGTCCGTCAACTGCACATACGGTTCACGTCCACGCTGTCGCGGCATGCTACCAGTGTTAAAGACTGCGATGGAGCTCCGTATGCCACGGCAAACTGGCTGACACTGACGGCGGCGGTGCACAAATGCTGCGCAGCTAGCGCCATTCGACGGCCAACACCGCGGTTCCTGGTGTGTCCGCTGTGCCGTGCGTGTGCTCATTGCTTGTACAGCCCTCTCGCAGTGTCCGGAGCAAGTATGGTTGGTCTGACACACCGGTGTCAATGTGTTCTTTTTTCCATTTCCAGGAGTGTATTTGTACAGATCACTGCTCAATTACGACGTTGTCTTAGGAATGTTAAGTGATTATTAAATTATTTTCTTGTGTGTGTGCTAGTGACAATTTAGTAATTGTTTGTGTGAGGGAAATTTGCACGTGAGAGATAATATCGAGTAGTGCTACACCTCAAGCTAACCAGAGCTACAGCTCGTTTAGAGAAACGAGCAAATACTGTAGACAGGATTAATAGCGAAATGGCGGAGGCACATGGGAGTGACGAAAATCTGTGGGACGAGACAGAATTGAGAGAGCTAGGTGCGCAGGGAACCAATGAGATAAACGCGGATCACAGGGAATTTCTGGAGGAAGGTAAATTCAGCCAAGCCAGGGGAGGAGAATCCGATAGCGGGGAAGAAACTCGGGAGCACGTGGATGCAGTAGTAAACGTCAGAAACTACGGTGTGGTTAGCCCACGTGGCCACAAAAGGACCGGTAATTACTACAACCGAGCACAATCGAATGCACCAGCACGCCGTAATGCAACAGGTTATAGTAAATACAGTTGACACGAAGAGACTGATAGAACACAATACCGGTATGTCCACGCTTGTTCAGAACAAACTGTGTCAAATAACGTGCAAGGTGCTGATTCGATAGGAGTGGCAAATATACTCGTGTTTCTAGAAAATCGATAGGTGACGGCAATAAAACATGAAAACCGAATTTAAAAAGATCATGACGGGAATTCACAACAGGACGGGCAAAGTTAGTATGGATATTAACACAGTTGAGATGGAAACAAAATACGTCAAAGACGAGGTAGCAAGCCAAACTGGCATGCGAAGTAGCAGAGATAAATGTAACTCCTAATGAAGCTAAGTTAATAGCAAGGAACGCGAAACGTATTTGTTGTGAATTGGCAAGAGAGCCAACCCAGTACACTAGAGGAAGCCGAAAGGCACGCGTTTTAGCTCACGCAAGCTGGCGTGAGGTCTGGAACAGGTCAAGGAAATTAGACTAGCAAAAAAGGACGTAGCTGTGGAATACTTAACTTTAATCCATAAAAGGTGAACATCGTTCTTGACGGTACATGTTTTACAGCATCAATAGTAACTGGTAATGGCGCCTTGCTAGGTCGTAGCAAATGACGTAGCTGAAGGCTTTGCTAACTATCACCTCGGAAAATGAGAGCGTATTATGTCAGTGAACCATCGCTAGCAAAGTCGGCTGTACAACTGGGGCGAGTTGCTAGGAAGTCTCTCTAGACCTGCCGTGTGGCGGCGCTCGGTCTGCAATCACTGATAGTGGCGACACGCGGGTCCGACGTATACTAAAGGACCGCGGCCGATTTAAAGGCTACCACCTAGCAAGTGTGGTGTCTGGCGGTGACACCACAACACCACATTCCTCCCCCGCAAATCGGCGCACGGTTGTGGCATAAGGCTACCGCCTGCCGTGAGGAGGACCCCATGCTGACGTATGCGACGAGGTGGGGAGCCTAACAACAGGCGAGGCTGTGCCACCCGCACCCTGCCATTCGGTCCGAGGGGAGCTAGGAAACGCCTGAAAACTTGCTCCAGGGTGCACGCCAACATGCGGTGTATGTGCCCGTAGAGAGACAGGAGGGGCCGAAGGGTCGACCTCCATCGGGCCGGGGCACCCGACGGGCGAAGGCGACATATGGTCCGGAGCGGGCAAGAGTTCCATGTCGGAGGACAGCTGGTCACGGGAAGCGATCGGCGGCACGTGACCCAGAGAGGCGAGCGGCGGTTGCAGCGACGCGTCCACTGCGGGCGTCACTGGCGGGAGAACAGGCGGCGGCGGCGGCGCGACGCCATGGGGCAAAATGGAAGGCAGCGGCGGTAACACCTGGGGCTGAGGCGAGCCAGTAGATGGGTCCCCAGGGCGCTGACCGGAAGGCACTGTCGCTGAAAGCAGACGGGGAGCGGCAGAACCCCTGCGACGACAGAGGCGCAGCTGATTGAGATGCCGTCGCACCTCACCAGAGGCCCCCAAAACCCGATACATAGCGTGGCCGAGGCAGCGAAGAATGCGCCCTTCGAGCCAACGCCGTGAACCTCGATAGTGGCGGTAGAAGACAATGTCGCCTGGGGCAAAAACAGGTGTCTGCCGCTGCACAGGAACCTGATGCGGCGGATGTAGCAAAGACATCAAGGTTCGATGAGGGCGACCGTGGAGCAACTCAGCCGGCGAGTGACCATCTCGGGGCTGAGAGCGATACGAGGACAAAAAGAGCAATAATGCGTCCACCCGAGAATGCGACTCTTTCAACTTCAACATCTGTGACTTGGAAGTCCTCACCAATCGTTCAGCGGCACCGTTTGACTGTGGCGAAAACGGCGCGGACGTCAGATGTTGAATACCATTGGCCCTGCAGAGTGACTGAAATTCTGCAGACAGGAATTGTGGGCCCTTGTCGGAAACAATAGCCTGGGGAAGACCTTCAATGCAAAAGATAGCAGATAACGCTTGGATGGTGGCAGATGACGTCATGGAAGACATCCGAACAACAAAAGGAAAATTACTGAATGAATCTACCATAACCAACCATCGAGCATTCCAGAATGGACCAGCAAAATCGATGTGTAAGCGTTGCCAAGGAGAAGTGGCTTTTGGCCATGCAAAAAATTTCTGCGGTGGTGCTGATTGTTGTTCGGCACACACCATGCAAGAAGAGCACATATTCGTAATCGCGGCTTCGACTCCGAACCAAGTACAGTGCTGACGAGCAAGTCGTTTCGTTCTCACTATACCCCAATGTCCTTGGTGGAGAAGCTGTTAGACAGAGGACTCTAACGAACGTGGTACCACGACCCTGGACTGATCATTATCTGAACGCAACAGCAAAACACCACGTCGTACAAAAAGTCTCTCCTCGTGAGCAAAAAATCGGCGAACGAACGGATCCCCAATCCGTGACTTTGACAAAGGCCATTGCGTAACAACAAAACGCAGAACGGTAGCAAGGACAGGGTCGGCAGCTGTGGCTGTAGCTACACGACGAAAATCAGTCGGAAACGATTCGACCACGTCATCGGTTTCAGAATCAATGAACATGGAAGCAAGTTCGGAGGAATCGAATGCTCTATACTCAGCAACAGGCAAACGGGACAACGCATTGGCGTTTCCGTGCTTAGCAGTGGACCGATACAAGATATCGTACCGGTACTGCGAGAGGAAAATGGACCAGCGAATGAATTTCTGCACTGTACGTGGAGGTACAGGCTTGGTCGGATGAAAAAGCGATGTCAAAGGTTTGTGGTCGGTGATGATGGCAAAGTGACGACCATACAAGAAATCATGAAACTTTGTAACACCAAATACGCGAGCAATTGAATAATTTCTTTGCGCAGACGAGAGCAATTTGGACGCAAAGGCAATAGGGTGATCGTGCGAACCATCTTTGTGCGCAAGCACAGCACCGATCCCGAAATCCGATGCATCCACCATCAACAAAAGGGGCTTCCGGGGATCGAATGGCGTAAGGCAAGTATTGGAAAGCAACGCCGATTTCAACTGGCGAAAGGCGCGTTCGCATTCCGTCGTCCAGATGAACGGAACACCTTTACAGCGTAAGCGATGTAGCGGAGCTGAAATGGAAGAGGTGTGTGGGATGTAACAGTTATAATAATTAATTTTTCCCAGCACACTCTGTAGCTGCTTCAAATTCTGCGGCGAAGGCAAGTCTTGTATGACACGGAGGTGCTCGGGACTGGGATGTATGCCTTGGGCATTGAGTACATGTCCCAGATAGGGTAAGTCACGAGCAAAAAACACACATTTGTCCTTCCGCAAGCGAAGACCATTTTGTCGCAAGACCTGATATAATGTTCTGAGATTGGCTAAATGTTCTTCTTCCCTCTTTCCGGAGATCACAATATCGTACAGATAGTTTGCTGCAGTAGGGACCGACGCACAAACAGTTTGTAGATATTCCTGAAACAATGCAGGGGCGGATGCACACCCGAATGGCAGTCGTTTGAATCGATACAAACCAGGATGCATGTTAACCACCAAAACGCACTGGAATTCTTCGTCCACCGGTATTTGCAAGTACGCATCTGCTAGGTCCAACTTCGAAAAATATATACCCGGGCACAGTTTGTCAAAAAGATCTTCCGGGCGGGGTAAAGGAAAAGTGGCAGTCACTAGTTGTAGATTCATGTTGCCTTGAAGTCCACACAAAGTCTCAATTTTCTGGAAGGTTTTGGCAAAATTACTATGGGTGGTGCCCAGAGAGAAGCCTGCACATGTTCAATTACACCTTGTGATTCCAAATCGTGTAATGTTTTTGCGACCCCATCACACAATGCGTGGGGAACATTGTGCGCTCTGAAAAATTTCGGTTGCGTGTTTACTTTCAGTTCCAAATGTGCTTTATAGCTCTTAGCGCAACTGGGGCCCGGTGCAAAAATGTCTGCAAATTCTTCACAGAGACGAGAAACACTGTCTGAAGGCACAGTCTGGTTCACTGGTAGGACCTGGTTTACTATAGACAAGATAAACAACTGAAATAAATCTAAGCCAAACAAGTTCACTGCAGCAGAAGAACGAAGGACGTAAAATGACACAAGTTTTGTTTGTCCCTTGTATGTTGCAAGAAGGCTGCACTGTCCTAACAGGGATATGCTGACCGGAATAGCTAGTAAGCTTAACATTGCGGCATGCAACGGAGGTGTGCCCAGCTGTTTGTACGTGTCTTGATTGATCAGTGAAACTGCAGCTCCGGTATCGAGCTGGAGTGGTATCACTTTGCCGTTAATGTCCAAGTCCACAAAAAGTTTATTGTCCTGCTGACGACAAGAGTGACGTCTCGTGCAACGTGAACTGTCACTGGTACAAAATCACTTGCGACTTGACGGGAGTTCCTGTGATGTCAACGCACACTATTTGTGGGATGAACACAGTGACTGTTAGAGAGAGGGGCACTGGACGGAATGGCATGAACTATATGAATTTCCATGGGCAATGTGTCGCGGGCCTGAGTATCCTTGCTTCGATTCCGATTCCGGCATGAAGCAAAGGGCCTAGAATGGTTTTGAGCTTCCGATCGGAGCTTTTTCTGGCAAACACTTTGAACATGTCCTTTTTTATTACAGAAAAAGCAAATAGTTTGGCGTGACGGGCAATTCTCACGCGAATGTCTAGTAGCACACCGCGGGCATGATTTTAGCACTGCATGTGCTTGGTGGCGCGGTACATGTGGCTGAGAGCCTGGCAACAGCGGTGCGGTCGGGCGCGAGGACTGTTTACTGTTCCGTGCAGCTCGCCCGGCGGGCCGGTTAACCTGACACACGGGTGGCGAAGTTTCAAATGATGCCTGAGCAAAGTCAAGTGTGTCCTGCCGATCCAATATGTCCATCACTTGTTGAAGGGAGGGATTGACTAGTTTCAAAATCTGTTCCCTTCTACGAACATCAGAAACGTTCTGGGCAATTGCATCACGCACCACAGTATCTGAATAAGGGAGTCCACATTGACACTCAAAAGCACAATCTCGACTAAGGCCTTGCAAGGCTGCAACCCACTCCCGATTAGTCTGACCTGCCGTACGTTTTGTACGAAAGAAGGTATACCTTTTTGCAACTACATTGACTGATTCTTTGAAATATGCATCAAATGCAGACAAAATTTCGTCGTAGGACAGAGTTGCTATGTCGTGTCAGGGAAATTATTTGACTATCACACGGTATGTGTGCACCCCTACGGAGGAAAGGAGAAAAGGCTGCCGCTCATTACCTTGAATTCTGTAGGCGGCGAGATGGAATCCAAATTGATGTGACCACTCCGTCCAGCTTTCCAATGCAGCATCAAAAGGACGAAAAGGTGGTGCAACAGCGTGTTGTGGCTGCGTTAGCGGTGGAGCGGCGGCCGCCGCATCGTTTTGCCTTTCACGTTGACCCTGGATGAGCTGTCCAAGGGCATCCAGTAAGGCCTGCGTCTGCTGATTCTGTAAGCGATAAAATTCGGACAGTACATCTGGAGATGGTGGCGAATCCATTACACAAGTAAATCAGAGCAGTATAGGTACAAACGCGGTGTGGCCTCGTCGCCAAATGTTGTGGGTTGGCAAGAGAGCCAACCCAGTACACTAGAGGAAGCCGAAAGGCACGCGTTTTAACTCACGCAGACTGGCGTGAGGTCTGGAACAGGTCAACGAAATTAGACTAGCAAAAAAGGACGTAGCTGAGGAATACTTTAATCTGTAAATGGTGAACATCGCTCTTGATGGTACATGTTTTACAGCATCAATAGTAACTGGTAATGGCGCCTTGCTAGGTCGTAGCAATTGACGTAGCTGAAGGCTGTGCTAACTATCACCTCGGAAAATGAGAGCGTATTATGTCAACCATCGCTAGCAAAGTCGGCTGTACAACTGGGGCGAGTTGCTAGGAAGTCTCTCTAGACCTGCAGTGGGGCGGCGCTCGGTCTGCAATCACTGATAGTGGCGACACGCGGGTCCGACGTATACTAACGGACCGCGGCCGATTTAAAGGCTACCACCTAGCAAGTGTGGTGTCTGGCGGTGACACCACAATATTGTTCTTGTTACTAGTGAGGAGTCACTACAAACAGCAAAAGTAGGAAAAGGGGCAATATATAAATTGCAGAATAGGATAAGGCGCGATGAAGAGACGCAATTTCGTGCGAAAGAGACAACGCCAAATGAAGTACCTAATGCGGAATCAGATCAACTCCGAATAAGCATGAAAAGGGAAATGAGACAAATAGCCAAAGAAATGAAGTCTCAATACAAAAGTTCAGAAAATACGGAGACCCATATGATAGTAGTGTAAGAACAGCGAGAACGATAGAAACCAGACAAAATTCGGTACAGCACAATCCTGTACAAACAGAAAGTAGCGAGTCCGACAGTAGTGTGATACACAGGGTAAATACAATAAAGGAACATGGTGTGGCCAACTTTGCCGTGGAACATGTAACCACACAAAATCCAATAGCCTGGCATGTCGCAAAGCACACGAATAACAGCGCCATATTCGACATGGACAGCTGCAGCCCGTTAATTCGTACTGCCGCACACCTGCCTAATAATACAGATGGTTCAAATGGCTCTGAGCACTATGGGACTCAACTGCTGTGGTCATAAGTCCCCTAGAACTTAGAACTACTTAAACCTAACTAACCTAAGGACAGCACACAACACCCAGCCATCACGAGGCAGAGAGAATCCCTGACCCCGCCGGGAATCGAACCTGGGAACCCGGGCGTTGGAAGTGAGAACGCTACCGCACGACCACGAGATGCGGGCTAATAATACAGAGTGCGCTGTAGAAATGAGGAGTAAACTCAGCCGGAACCGCAGACCTGAGGAAGCGCCCGAAAGACGCGAAATCCCAAAACTGAGAATAGTTAAAAACTCCAAAGAAAACTTTGAATTCAAGCACTTCATTTAAGTCAGAAAGTTGAAACACTATAATAATGACGGAAATATTTTACAACTCCGAGACGTTTGTACGATAATTTGATCTGAGTTTACCTCCCCACTGGCCTCTCAGATACCAATTAGATTTTTGTCCACTCGCACGTGGAAGGTGCAACTGCCGAATGGATGAGAAACATAGCAAGAACTTGTAAAACATATGAAGAGTTCCGCACAGCGTTTCTCAATAAGAATTGGTCTAGACAAACACAGGACCGAATTAAGCAAGAGATGATGATGAACAGGAATTTCGAAATTCAGGGTTCTGCAGACCGGAGAAGTTTTTTGAAAACATGGCGAAAAAGAACCAATACTTAGATGAACCATGCAGTCCGGCAGAAACTATTTGGTTATGTTACATGAAGTTACCAATAACACATCACCAAACACTAGCTGGTAGGTGTGGTAACAATATGGAATTCTTTAAAGGCACGCTCAGAAAATTAGAATTTGCCTTTAACGAACAGCGTAACAGGGACGAAAGCAATCAAAGAGAGACCCAGAATCCGAATCGGAATAATCAAAACAGAACCAATAGAGGCCAGGATTGGAACAATGACGGGTACAGACAACAACAACAAAATTTCCAACGAAACAATCAAGGCAGGAGCAATCCCACTTGGGAAAATAATAGAGACAATAGACAGACACACAAACAGAGAGGGAACGCGTGGAACAATTGCGGACAGTGGAAGAATAGTAGAAACAACGAACGCATACGTACCAGGCAGGTATGGCAAGGAAATGGTCGCGCCGAGAATGGGCAAGCAGTCGATATTCGTCCACCAAATCTTGGACGTGTACAGGTGGCAGAAGTAGGAAATGATGACTGACTAGACCGGAGATCGGACAAGACACACAAACAGCCCGAAAACAGCATCGGATAGGTCAGGTAAATATTTAGAATATGAAGATGCAGGAAAGCTGCTGTCGGAAGAGGGTGAGACAAAAGGTAGAGCTGAAATCTACCATATGGTCAAAATAAAAATAGGCGACATTAACTGCACTGCAATAATAGATAGTGGGAGTGAACTGTCAGCGACATCAGACTCACTCAATAACAAATGCCGGCCGAAGTGGCCGTGCGGTTAAAGGTGCTGCAGTCTAGAACCGCAAGACCGCTACGGTCGCAGGTTCGAATCCTGCCTCGGGCATGGATGTTTGTGATGTCCTTAGGTTAGTTAGGTTTAACTAGTTCTAAGTTCTAGGGGACTAATGACCTCAGCAGTTGAGTCCCATAGTGCTCAGAGCCATTTGAACCAATAACAAATGTAGAGACTCTGTGAATCCACCAACACTAGCGGTACAGAAGTTGAAGGTGAAAGGCGCGCTAATGGTGAACAGCACAGAGATTTCACAACAGACACAAACCAAATTTCAATGCCAGGGACATAAATTTACGGAAAGCTGCATGTTATAACAAAATTAACAGCGGACATGATTGTCGGGATTGACTTTCTCTCCACTCAAAAGGCGATAATACGTCTGGGAAGAGGTGAATTAACAATGGGAGAAAATGACAAAATCAAGATCAGGTTTGACGAAGAAGCCATAAAGGCACAGATCACGGCAAACTGCCTAAAATTACAGTTTACGAACCAGCAGACAGGAAGGACAATATCCACAACGAAAAGAAAACTTCTAAGGAACCTTGTATGACAGAGAGGGAGCAATTATGTGAAATTCATTTGGAAAACGACACAAAAGTAAGAGCACTAAAGAACATACACGCAACAGATAAGCAGGGGCTAGAATTGACACTGCACAATAATGTAGAAGTCTTTTTACCAAAAACAGGGGCAACAAAAGGAAACATAGACCTTTTCGTGATCTGTCCAATGTCATCCCATGGTCATACCGGGACAGGGTTTTATTAGAAATACAGAAAATGATTGACAACGGCGTCATTGAACCGGTAACATCCGAATACAACAGCCCTTTAAGAGTTGTTGAGAAGAAGGACGGTGGAATCAGACTTGTTTTAGACTCTCGTCAAATAAACACAATTACTGTGCCGGAAACAGATCGCCCTGAGCTGTTATAGGAACTGCTCCAGAAATTCCACGAGGTCGGTTTTTATCTCATAGGATATGAGATCTAGCTTTTGGCAGATAGAACTCGATCCTACGTGCCGCAAGTATACTGCATTTATTGCATTTGTACAGTGCTTCCAGTTCTGAAGGTTGCCACTTGGATTAAGTATTTCACTTGCACCATTCATCGCCGGCCTGAGTGGCCGTGCGGTTCTAGGCGCTACAGTCTAGAGCCGATCGACCGCTACGGCCGCAGGTTCGAATCCTTCCTCGGGCATGGACGTGTGTGATGTCCTTAGGTTAGTTAGGTTTAATTATTTCTAAGTTCTAGGCGACTGATGACCTCAGAAGTTAAGTCGCATAGTGCTCAGCGCCATTTGAACCATTTGAGCCATTTTGCACCATTCATCAGGGGTCTTAGTAACATACTGAGTTCCAACCTCAAAGAAAGATTCCCATGTTATGTCCACGACGTACTCATAGTGCAGAGCACGTAGGAAAGACATAATGCTCTACTGGTAGAAACGCTGGGCAGACTAAAACAACAAGCATTAGTAAATCGTGTTTTGGGAGCAGTCAGGTGCACTTTCTTGGTCACGTCAAACTAGGGAAAGGATCTCTCCCGATCCAGAAAGCATGGCAGCTGTTGTGGAATCTGCAACTCCAAGAACCAGAAAACAACTAAGGGGATTCTTCGGAGTAACCAATTTTTACAAAAACTTCGTTAATGTCACTTCTTTGACTACACCCCGCCTCTGTCAGTTTGAGTCGTCGCGGAACAGGCATGAGTAGTACCTCTGACGTGAGTACGATCGATTTCCTAGTACGGAGATTTGTCAGGGGGCTTGGACCAGCTCGGGATATAAGCGAGTGCCGACCACGAGTAACGGGAACAACGTTTTGAGAACGGAAGGCGGCGGTGCGCGAGTCGGCGACTGGCTGGCGGGCAGAAGCGAAGACGGCTTGCCTGAGGCCGAGCAGCGGTTGTCACGTGGTTATACTGGAGGCGGCGAGAGTTGGCCGGCGCTGTGCATTCTCCGGCAACCGCGTGAGCTGTGGATGTGCCCGCTGTAATGGTCTTGCGAAGTGGTGGTCTGACATCTTCGCAAAATCGCCCCAGCATCAAGACACCAAGATAAGTGCGCTAATAATAAGAGCGCTAACTGTGATTGTGATCGCTCTTGGTATAGTAAGACGTTGGTGGAAGCGTGATGTTATGAGTGTTCGATTTCATTTGATGCCTCTTACGAAGCGTGTGCACTGTTTCCGCATAATATTGATGTATTTGCAGAATGTTAGTTCATTAGCTATTATTAGCAAGTGTTCAATTTGCTTACGATATCAGTTAATCCATGTCAATATGTCCTCTGCGGGCAATCTGAGATTCTATTTCTAAAGGTTACCGTGTTGAGCTTTGCAGGCCCACTTAAGGTGGCTAATATGTGTGTCATTAAGTTCTAATGAGTGTCGGTTCTCGTGAGCCAGTTCATTTCCCACTCTTAGCGTTTGTTTCTCAGGTACTGTTTCAATTTAAGAAAGGACTTGCGAATGAAATTAATGTTCTTGAACCTTGTTTTGATAAGGTTAATTTACTGGTCAATCTTGAATGTTAAAGTTAAGAAAAGTTTCTAGGCCTCCTGTTGTCGGGTATGGTCTGTGTTTCAGTGAGCTGAGGCAGCGGGCAACCGAAGCGCAGAGCTTCCCTTTAGATTAAAAGTTTGTCTTATGTGAGGTGGACTTCGCCTGAGCTCCTGTGTTCCACTTGGGCAGTGATTGCTGGGTTCACATTTCGGTGGCCTACTCGAGGTGGAGTTGCAAACGGAGCCACGTCTTAGTTCGATAGTAGTGGTTCCTTTCTGCTTCCGGATGCTCTGAACACCAGAGTCTGAAGAGGTAGTGCTGACCACCGGTTCCGGCTTGGGTGTGTTATTCCAGCGTTGCATTGGTCATCGTACATTAGGCAGATCTGGCAAATGATTATTGGTCGTGCATTTAAACTGCCACTGGTCTGAGTTACCATCTCGTGAAGTGAATGCAACTCTAGGCCGCCTCTCATTACTGGCGAAGTTTTGAGGGATTTTCCCAGGTCTATCCTTGGAGCAACGTCTGCGATCCCCCCCTCCCCCCCCCCCCCCCCCCAGCGCCCTCCTTCTCCATAGGTTTGGTCGGATTTGATGTTTGTTTTTTTTAAAAAAAAAGAATTTTAATAACTGTAATTTCAAGTTTGAATATGTTTAACTGGTTATTAAGATTGCTATTCAGGCGTTCAGCCGTGAAACAGTTCTTAAATTATCACTAGTGGGGCCTCCAGCTGAGAAATGGTTCTGAATTTGTTGCCATTAAGGCCTTCAGCCGTGGAAAACTTCTTAATTTATTGTCACCTTTTATTTGTTGTTGTTTCCAAATAAAGTGTGAGAGACTGAAAAATAAACTAACCAACAGTAATTGATTACGGCCCCGTCCGCAATCGTAAGCCAATCCTGCCTTCCATGGTCTCAATAAAGATTGAGCCGGACAAAGATCCCAACTTACAGGAGATAAAGAGAAAATGGAGGGTTCGTGCCCAGGCAAATGTACACCAACATTACCTCCTTAGAAAGGGAAATCTTCTTTACAGTACAAACATGGACTAGGCATTGTGGGTGGTGTGTGCGCCAGAATAAGATATTAATGAACTCATTTGGTACATACACTTAAGCTTTTCCCAGTTTGGTGCTCGTGAATGTCTTTTAAAACTGAGTCGGATATGTTGTTTCTAAAACATGGAAAGGAGGATAAGCAAAGTAATGGCCGTCTGCAAAAGGCAAAGATGACAACTGTAGCATTGCAAACCCTGATATCATAGTACCCAAGGAATTGCGTCATATAGCGGTCACAGATTTAATTTGTCCTTTGCTGACAACGCCAAGAGGATATAAATACATTTTAGTGGTGTTGGAACTCACATCTAATTTTGTGGCGCTGACACCACTTCGGAGAGCCACGGGTCTCACTGTAAGCAAAGAATTCTGCCAAGACTTCTTAACTCAGGTCGGAGTGGTCTATGTGGTTCTCTCAGATAATGGACCCGAAAATAAATCAGAGATTTGCTAGAGGACATTAAGGAGACATAAGATCAAACCTGTTTTCATCTCTAGATCCAGGCCGAGTTCGAATCCTTCAGTGAGAACGATGAAGGACGTTGGGAACTTTTGCCGTCTGTTCTGTGGGAAGAGTCGTGGTACATGGGATGAGTTCCTGAAAGAGTTTCAGGACGTCGTCAATGAACTCCCTCGCAGCACCACTTTTATGCCGCCAATCTCCTTACCGAAGAATAGACCAGCTCCAGATAGAATAAGGGAACTAAGCGATTTCCTGCCTAGGAAACAACAGCATAGGGCCCTCGGAGCAGAGGCGAGGCAAGAGAGGGGCGCAAGACGCGTGCAGATACCAAAGCAAATGAGCGAGAATTTGTTATTGCCTAACGAATCTTCGTAAAATCCCACCATTTGTCCTATTAACAAAAGAGGCTATGCCACAAATTCTTCGCTGCGTATGACGTACCTGTACGGATTACGTGATAGCACACGCGGACGCAGTGGAACTGGAGGCCTTTAAAACGTGGTAGTCACTTGGGTTACATCACAAAAGCCATAGCCGGCCGGGGTGACGAAGCTGTTCTAGGCGCTACAGTCTGGAACCGCGTGACCGCTACGGTCGCAGGTTCGAATCCTGCCTCGGGCATGGATGTGTGTTATGTCCTTAGGTTCAGTTAGGTTTATGTAGTTCTAAGTTCTAGGGGACTGATGACCTCAGAAGTTAAGTACCATAGCGCTCAGAACCATTTGAACCATTTTAACTTAATCCATATCAGAAACTTCGTGGAGTAAAAAAAAGGTACAGTAAATCAGTAAATGGAGAATGGGATGACCATTATATAAATTATTTATAAGTTTAGAGATTAAGTAGATGTAGTAATCTAGTACAAAATGGTTACAATTAAGCTGTGGTAGAAAGAACAATAGTAAAATTGATAACGAGCAAGTACAAAACCATTTAGTTATTCCATATTAGCCGGCCGAAGTGGCCGTGCGGTTAAAGGCGCTGCAGTCTGGAACCGAAGACCGCTACGGTCGCAGGTTCGAATCCTGCCTCGGGCATGGTTGTTTGTGGTGTCCTTAGGTTAGTTAGGTTTAACTAGTTGTAAGTTCTAGGGGACTAATGACCTCAGCAGTTGAGTCCCATAGTGCTCAGAGCCATTTGAACCATATTCCATATTATCTGTACCTGGAAAAAACAGAACAATCCCATTGAGTTTATTTAAGAAAAGCTACCTCTCTTTAAATATGTTCGTAGTGATATGGGTGTATGATAAAAGGTTTACCTGCACAAATCGGATGCCAGTTTCAGAACTATAAACTGTTAAGAAATATTTAATTTGCGTGAGTACAGGATGTCACCAGATTTGATAGGCATTATTTACGGAGACAACTGTGTATGCCTCCCATGTTATCTAAAAGTGTTGATGTTAACATAATTTAGTGGCCTGCTCAGCGTAAAGTACGTAACAGCGCACCGTGAAGATGTACAGCGAAACCCTTAATTGTGTTTATTGAGACGATAGATTAATAATGGTGGCCTGATCTGCGCCATGGTGTATGAATGCACAAACATCTGAGAAGTTTGTGGGAAGCTGACGTCAGAATGTTAAGTATAGTTACTTGATCGTGTAACATGAAATACAGGTAGCTAACACGACAACTATAGGCACAAGAAATTCCGAAAATTGTCGCTCGAGAGAATGTACTAATAATAAGAGCTCATTGCGGTAGCTGTGATACTGAGCAGTGACCACACTATCACGCAAAAGATTCATCTGTCTGCAGGTACCAAACAAAGACAGAGTTCAGGGCGATCGCAACAAGAAAGAGCTGGATTACCAACTAAGAAAGTATGACTACCGTAATCTATGTGCCGTGGCGCTTCTGTTCTTAAGTTCACAGGTAAATCCACACAACTTTCACAACCAGAGAACCACGGCACGGAAGAATGCTTCTGAGATCGTAGAAACAAAAAAAGGGAGTTCGGTAGACTAAGAGTAGGGTAGACACGCTGGCCAGCGCGTTTCGTTTTCTGTGTGTTTGTTGTTTGTCTAATTTTATCGAGTAGTGTAGACAGATATTTACCAAACGTCATGGGCCTTGGTACTGGAGTACACTGTATGTCCTAATGAAAATATGCAACAGGACCGGTGGAAAGGAGAGCTACATAAAGTACACGTACTTCTAAAATTAAAATTAAGGTAATAATGTAAATAAGAACATCTGCATTAAGTCACTGTCGTTCGTCCTCAATAGACAATCACTGTAATGTACGATGTTGATGTATGTGAAAAATCGATACGCAGGTATCGATGATTTAGACTGTGTGCATTAGTGGGTGCAGGTATTCAGAAGACCGGCACTAGTATGACGAGCTGTTCGAGATAGCACTGGACAAAAGGAGACAGCTGCTGGGGTGGCCGAACTGCTGGTATGGACGCAGACGCTAAAACCTCTCCTGGCGAGAGCATCACGCACAAAAGGTGAAAGGTGACGGGACAGTGGACACACGCCGTCGGACTCCCATGCATCAATTGGGACCACGCAGCTTTCTAATGATCTGTAGAATGGTGGCATGATCATCAAGGCATCGACAGCAGATGACATGGCAGATAAACTGACAGGATCACGATCGCCACAGGCAGGCCGTACACAGATGCAGTTTGTGTACTGCAAAAGAAACCATTACTGCCCCCCGGTAGCACAATTAAAGCTTAAAGAGTGACTTTTACGTCATGAACCCAATAGTTTCGTGTCTTCTGACACCATCCAGTGGGAACCGAGGCAACTACAAAAGCTCGCGTTTCGAAACAAAACCTAAACCAATCCTGAAAGTCAATTTAACTTGCAACGACCAATGTTCCTTACCTAATTACAATAGTTTACAAGAGACAGAAGAACATGAAGCAAGAAGATTAGTCACACTCAATGCAACACCCCACCTTGCTGTGCACCTTGTGAACAGACATGACATACACCGACGTCACTGTACCTCGGCGATCAGTGCCAATCGACGAGAAAGCTGAGCGACCATGGATCTTATTGCAAACGCACTAGAGTTAATTCACAGAAGAGACATGTGTCCGTTCACACCACATACCACCATATACAGATTACAGTGTCCTCCCGTAAATAAACTATCATCAATAGTGTCAGTGAAGTGTCAATCAGTGATTAGAGCTAGGATCATACAAACAGTAGTGCCACATCTGATAGACGCTTACCAACACTCACAGATTCATTGATGCTTTTCTGAAATATTTCTTGTAAAATGTATCAGCTAAAATGTATCATACTAATCTTGTTTCTAAATGTTTCTTGCAAGCGGATACAATGAACATTTGTGCATGGCCCTCTGTTATTTACTTTTAAATGCAGATCGTCAAAGTAAACAATATGATTACAACTATGCCTGTATTGAATTAACAGGATGTACACTAAAAGTAAGCACTGGACTTACACAGACATTTCATAACTGACTCATTCACCAGGGACAGAAACACTTCCAGATACAATTACACCAGAAGCAAGTTATATGTAATGAATATTAATTGATAAGATGATAAAAGTCCTACTTTTGAAATGATAAAGACGACACTGCCCTCTTCTAATATAGGAAATTTTGTGTTGGACGACCATATGTATCAAGTACATTTTTAAAAAAAAGTATGTTGTATTACTGTAGATTCAGTTAGCGAAGAATGAGAGATTGCATGAAAGGAGTTAAAATGAAACAGAGGGACTACCGTTTGTCATAATTAACTATATAAATTGTTTCTTTACATTTTTCTTTGGCTCACTTGCATTATTTTGCACCCGAACATTGTAATAGTCATGCTGCAAACCAAAAATAATTCATACTATAAGGCACCGGCGAACGATGAAGTAAATAATTACCACGTCAATAAACATGAATTAGTTCGTAGAATCCCAGGAGTGAATGTTTGGTGAATGTATAAAGGCATATTGGTGTTCATCTGTCCCTCTGCTCTCGACTGATTTGATAAATTGACAAGGGCATTAAAAAGAATGTACTGCATGAGACGACACTAAAAGACTCATTGCACACTATTTAGTACAAAATTGTTGGGAACGGGAAGATATTATGAGGTGCCGTTATTTTACAACTTAAAAACCGCGTTTACATCCAATACGATGCAAGTAAGCCCCTTCAATGATAGAAAACACAGGTTTGCGCTCGTTCGTTAAAACATGTGACTTACATCGTCTAGTACACTTAATGTATTGTATAATGTCTGCACGTTGGGTGACTGGGGAACAAGCAGATCTGTGAAACTCGTGGTCGAACGGAAGGCCACAGGAAGCTCACACACTACTTCGGACAACAGGACGGCACAGCCACTTGCGCTAATCCCGGGACCCGCCTGTGAGCTGGACCACCTGCAAAACGGGAACATGCGGCCGGCATGCAGGCGTGAGAAAACGGCCTGCTCAACCAAAAACACATGGCAGTAGATATTCCTGTGCTTTTGTTCGGTCGTAAAAAGAAGTTCCAGAAACTTCGATCTGGATTCTAAACTGCGATTGGTCGGCGTTCAGAAACGAGTGCCTTCCAGAAAGATGATTCGCCATCCAAATTTAAGGGAGAGGAAAGACTCTGAGCAGCGAAAAGAGGAGATAAGTAAAAATTGGAGTCGTTGCGGGGTCGTGGAGCAGGAGAGTCGTCTTGGAGGTCCACGGCAGTCGACGGAAGTCTTCGGTGTAATTTTGGTGAAGTAAAATTTTACTATTATCTCGCTCAGGCGAGAAGTACTATCGTTATAGCTTCTGATCCTTATGGTGATCTTGCTTATGCAATGGTGTGTAGGAAAGTGAATTTACATCTATGGATCACGAGTTACACTCCGTTCTGCACTGAAGCTTCGCACCGCTCATTGAGATAGTAGTTCCTTCTTGCTATTTAAGACAACGAGGGATGTCAGTTACTCCGCGCCTGATCACAGGTCGCGAGTTTATTTTAGAACAGAGCCATACAAACAATTTTAGGGCCAGTATTAATACAGGGAGAACCTGAGATTTGTAATCATTATTTAATTTCTTTAAATTGATTTCTATGATGAATAAATTTGTTAAAATCACGGCTTTTATGGTTTAGTAGATAGTATTTTCCTGTACCTCTTAATCTTGTCTCTTGTGTACATTTTGTAACTTATTCGTTAAAAAGGGGAATGGATTTTGTCAGCTTACCCCGACATTCTATCGTATACACAGGATGAGATTAGGAAATTGGTAGGTTATGACATGACAATTTACATAATTAATGAGAGTAATGTACTCCTGCTGGGGGACGTATAAGTATCAGGGCGACGTAAGTAGCATTAATATATCCTTTGCGCAAATTTCGAATTATCACTTGTACGTACTCATGGCAAGTCTCCGCCATCAATAGCCAGTAGGAGAAGTGGAGGTACGTTAGGTGTGCAGTACACAGCTGCGTTCAATTTTAATAAGCTACCACAAGAATACAAAAATCTTATTAATAATCCACGTGCTTTCAAATGGAAGGTCAAGAGATTCCTCATGGGTCACTCATTCTATGTCTAGGAGTTCCTTGAAAAATTAAGCTGATTCCTGTGCTATATTGCTTATTGCTTTTACATAAACGTATGGCTTGCCTTTTCTTGGGTTCATAAAGATTTTATCTGTTGTTACTTTTTTGTTGTAAATTCATGTACTCACACGTTCCATGACCTTGGAGATTCGATCCTCGATTTTGTCTTACAGAAATAGACGTGTAAAATTTAAAAAAAAAAAAAGTGATTTCACCGAGAACGTCTGCGCGCAGAGCATTCAACGCTGAGTTGCCCACCTTCGAAATGACGATGGTGTTGAAACGTCGCCCTCCCCCCAACCCTCCCCACCTCTCTGATGACAACACCAATGTTAATACCGCGCGACACCAGTGGCAAGCGATCACTACACCAGCCCAGAGATACTCCATGTGACTGTTGTTGTGGTCTTCAGTCCTGAGACTGGTTTGATGCAGCTCTCCATGCTACTCTAACCTGTGCAAGCATCTTCATCTTGTTCAAATGGTTCAAATGGCTCTGAGCACTATGGGACTTAATATCTGTGGTCATCAGTCCCCTAGAACTTAGAACTACGTAAACCTAATTAACCTAAGGACTTCACACACATCCATGCCCGAGGCAGGATTCGAACCTGCGACCGTAGCGGTCACGAGGTTCCAAACTGAAGCGCTTAGAATCGCACGGCCACACCGGCCGGCGCTTCTTCATCTCCCAGTATCTACTGCAGCCTACTTCCTTCTGAATCTGCTTAGTGTACTCAACCCTTGGTCTCCCTCTACGATTTTTACCCTCCACGCTGCCCTCGAATACTAAATTGGTGATCCCTCGATGTCTCAGAACATGTCCTATCAACCGGTCCCGTCTTCTTGTCACGTTGTGCCACAAACTCCTATCCAATTCTATTCAATACTTCCTCATTAGTCATGTGATCTACCCATCTAATCTTCAGCATGCTTCTGTAGCACCACATTTCGAAAGCTTCTATTCTCTTCTTGTCCAAACTATTTATCGTCCATGTTTCACTTCCATACATGGCTACACTCCATACAAATATTTTCAGAAGCGGCTTCCTGACACTTAAATCTATACTCGATATTAACAAATTTCTCTTCTTCAGAAACGCTTTCCTTGCCATTGCCAGTCTACATTTTATATCTTCTCTACTTCGACCATCATCAGTTATTTTGCTCCCCAAATAGCAAAACTAATTAACTACTTTAAGTTTCTCATTTCCTAATCTAATTCCATCAGCATCACCCGACTTGATTCGACTGCATTCCATTATCCTCGTTTTGCTTTTGTTCATGTTCATCTTATACCCTCTTTTGAAGACGATGTCCACTCCGTTCAGCTGCTCTTCCAAGTCCTTTGCCGTCTCTGAGAGAATTACAATGTCATCGGCGATCCTCAAAGTTTCAATTTCTTCTCCATGGGTTTTAACACCTACTCCGAACTTTTCTTTTGTTTCCTTTATTGCTTGCTTCCCAACGACTGCTTCCCTTTCACACCCCTAGACTCTTATAACAGCCATCTGCTTTCTGTACAAATTGTAAATAACCTAGCCTCCCTGTATTTTACCCTGCCACCTTCAGAATTTGAAAGGGAGTATTCCATACAACATTATCAAAAGCATTTCTCTAAGTCTACAAATGCTAAAAACGTAGGTTTGCCTTTCCTTAATCTTTCTTCTAAGATAAGTCATAGGGTAAGTATTGCCTCACGTGTTCCAACGTTTCTACGGAATCCAAGCTAATCTTCTCCCAGGGTTGGCTTCCATCAGTTTTTCCATTCGTCTGTAAAGTATTCGCGTTAGTATTTTGCAGCTGTGACTTATTAAACTGATAGTTCGGTAATTTCACATCTGTGAACACCTGCTTCCTTTGGGATTGGAATTATTATATCCTTTTTGATCTTTGATGGTATTTCGCCTGTCTCATACATCTTGCTCACCAGATGGTACAGTTTTGTCAGGACTGGCTCTCGCAAGGCTGTCAGTAGTTCTAATGGCATGTTGTCTACTCCAGGGGCCTTGTTTCGATTCAGGTCTTTCAGTGCTCTGTCAAACTCTACACCCAGCATCATATCTCCCATTTCATCTTCATCTACATCCTCTTCCATTTCCATAATATTGTCCTCAAGTACATCGCCCTCGTATAGGCCCTCTATATACTCCTTCCACCTTTCTGCTTTCCCTTCATTGCTTAGAACTGGGTTACCATTAAAGCTCTTGATATTCATGCAAGTGGCTCTCCTTTCTCGAAAGGTCTCTTTACTTTAGGCATTGTCTATCTTACCCCTAGTGAAATAAGCCTCTACATCCTTACATTTGTCCTCTAGCCATCCCTGCTTTGCCATTTTGCACTTCCTGTCGATATCATTTTGAGACGTCTGTATGCCTTTTTGCCTGCTTCATTTCCTGCATTTTTGTATTTTCTCCTTTCATCAATTAAATTATATATTTCTTCTGTTATCCAAGGGTTTCTACTAGCCCTCGTCTTTTACCTATATGATCCTCTGCTGCCTTCACTATTTCATCCCTCAAAGCTACACATTCTTCTTCTACTGTATTTCTTTCCCCCATTCCTGTCAATTGTTTCCTTATGCTCTCCCTGAAACTCTGTTCAATCTCTGGTTCTTTCAGTTTATCCAGGTCCCATCTCCTTAGAGTCCCACCTTTTTGCAGTTTATTCAGTTTTATTCTACATTTCATAACCAGTAGATTGTGGTCAGAGTCCACATCTGCCCCTGGAAATGTCTTACAATTTAAAACCTGGTTCCTAAATCTCTGTCATACCGTTATATAGTTTATGTGATACCTTTTAGTATCTCCAGGGTTCTTCCATGTATACAACCTTCTTTCATGATTCTTGAACCAAGTGTTAGCTATGATTAAGTTATGCTGTGCGCAAAATTCTACCAGGCGGCTTCCTCTTTCATTTCTTAGCCCCAATACATATTCACCTACTATGTTTCCTTCTGTCCCTTTTCCCACTCTCGAATGCCAGTCACCCATGACTATTAAATTTCCGTCTCCCTTCACTACCTGAATAATTTCTTTCATCTCCTCATTCATTTCATCAATTTCTTCGTCATCTGCAGAGCTAGTTGGCATATATACTGGTATTTGTGTAATAGACGTGGGCTTCGTGTCTATCTTGGCCACAATAATGCTTTCACTATGCTGTTTGTACTAGCTTGCCCTTACTCCAATTTTTTTATTCATTATTAAAGCTACT
This sequence comes from Schistocerca americana, assembly GCF_021461395.2. NCBI lineage: Eukaryota > Metazoa > Arthropoda > Insecta > Orthoptera > Acrididae > Schistocerca > Schistocerca americana. The sequence continues at coordinate 584,483,582 of NC_060125.1, read as the reverse complement.
CCTGCATTACCTCTATTTGATTTTGTATTTATAGCCCTGTATTCACCTGACCAAATGTCTTGTTCCTCCTGCCACCGAACTTCGCTAATTCCCACTATATCTAACTTTAACCTATCCATTTCCCTTTTTAAATTTTCTAATCTACCTGCCCGATTAAGGGATCTGACATTCCACGCTCCGATCCGTAGAGCGCCAGTTTTCTTTCTACTGATAACGACATCCTCTTGAATAGTCCCCGACCGGAGATCCAAATGGGGGACTATTTTACCTCCGGAATATTTTACCCAAGAGGACGCCATCATTTAATCATACAGTAAAGCTGCATGCCCTCGGGAAAAATTACTGCTGTAGTTTCCCCATGCTTTCAGCCGTTCGCAGTACCAGAACAGCAAGGCCATTTTGGTTAGTGTTACAAGGCCAGATCAGTCAGTCATCCAGACTGTTGCCCCTGCAACTACTGAAAAGGCTGCTGCCCCTCTTCAGGAACCACTAGTTTGTCTGACCTCTCAACAGATACCCCTCCGTTGTGGTTGCACCTTTTTTTTTTTTTTTTGCATCAGTCTACTGACTGGTTTGATGCGGCCTGCCACATATTCCTTTCCTGTGCTAACCTCTTCATCTCAGAGTAGCACTTGCAACATACGTCCTCAATTATTTGCTTGACATATTCCAATCTCTGCCTTCCTCTACAGTTTTTGCCCTCTACAGCTCCCTCTAGTACCATGGATATCATTCCCTCATGTCTTAGCAGATGTCCGATCATCCTGTCCCTTCTCCTTATCAGTGTTTTCCACATATTCCTTTCCTCTCCGATTCTGCGTAGAACCTCCTCGTTCCTTACCTTATCAGTCCACCTAATTTTCAACATTCGTCTATAGCACCACATTTCAAATGCTTCGATTCTCTTCTGTTCCGGTTTTCCCACAGTCCATGTTGCACTACCATACAATGCTGTACTCCAGGCGCACATCCTCAGAACTTTCTTCCTCAAATTAAGGCCGGTATTTGATATTAGTAGACTTCTCTTGGCCAGAAATGCCTGTTTTGCCATAGCGAGTCTGCTTTTGATGTCCTCCTTGCTCCGTCCGTCATTTGTTATTTTACTGCCTAGGTAGCAGAATTCCTTAACTTCAATGACTTCGTGACCATGAATCCTGATATTAAGTTTCTCGCTGTTCTCATTTCTACTACTTCTCATTACCTTCGTCTTTCTCCGATTTACTCTCAAACCGTACTGTGTACTCATTAGACCATTCCGTTCAGCAGATCATTTAATTCTTCTTCACTTTCACTCAGGATAGCAATGTCATCAGCGAATCGTATCATTGATATCCTTTCACCTTGTATTTTAATTCCACTCCTGGACCTTTCTTTTATTTCCATCATTGCTTGCTCGATGTACAGATTGAAGAGTAGGGGCGAAAGGCTACAGCCTTGTCTTACACCCTTCTTAATACGAGCTCTTCGTTCTTGATCGTCCACTCTTATTATTCCCTCTTGGTTGTTGTACATATTGTATATGACCCGTCTCTCCCTATAGCTTACCCCTACCTTTTTTAGAATCTCGAACAGCTTACACCATTTTATATTGTCGAACGCTTATTCCAGGTCGACAAATCCTATGAAAGTGTCTTGATTTTTCTTTAGCCTTGCTTCCATTATTAGCCGTAACGTCAGAATTGCCTCACTCGTCCCTTTACTTTTCCTAAAGCCAAAATGATCGTCGCCTAGCGCATTCTCAATTTTCTTTTCCATTCTTCTGCATATTATTCTTGTAAGCAGCTTCGATGCACGAGCTGTTAAGCTCATTGTGCGATACTTCTCCCACTTGTCAGCTCTTGCCGTCTTCGGAATTGTGTGGATGGTATATCGCCAGACTGATGTATTCTACACACCAACGTGAATAATCGTTTTGTTGCCACTTCCCCTAGTGATTTTAGAAATTCAGATGGAATGTTATCTATCCCTTCTGCCTTATTTGGACGTAAGTCCTCCAAAGCTCTTTTAAATTCCGATTCTATTACTGGATCCCCTATCTCTTCTAAATCGACTCCTGTTTCTTCTTCTATCACATCAGACAAATCTTCACCCTCATAGAGGCTTTCAATGTATTCTTTCCACCTATCTGCTCTCAACTCTGCATTTAACAGTGGAATTCCCGTTGCACTCTTAATGTTACCACCGTTGCTTTTAATGTCGCCATTTGACTTTCCTGTATGTTGAGTCTGTCCTTCTGACAATCATATCTTTTTCGATGTCTTCACATTTTTTCTGCAGCCATTTCGTCTTAGCTTCCCTGCACTTCCTATTTATTTCATTCCTCAGCGACTTGTATGTCTGTGTTCCTGATTTTCCCGGAACATGTTTGTACTTCCTCCTTTCGTCTATCAGCTGAAGTATTTCTTCTGTTACCATTGGTTTCTTCGCAGCTACCTTCTTTGTACCTATGTTCTCCTTCTCAACTTCTGTGATGGCCCTTTTTAGAGATGTCCATTCCTCTTCAACTGTACTGCCTACTGCTCTATTCCTTATTGCTGTATCTATAGCGTTAGAGAACTATAAACGTATCTCGTCATTCCTTAGTACTTCCGTATCCCACTTCTTTGCGTATTGATTCTTCGTGACTAATGTCTTGAACTTCAGCCTACTCTTCATCACTACTATATTGTGATCTGAGTCTATATCTGCTCCTGGGTACGCCTTAGAATCCAGTATCTGATTTCGGAATCTCTGTCTGACCATGATGCAATCTAATTCAAATCTTCCCGTATCTCCCGGCCTTTTCCAAGCATACCTCCTCCTCTTGTAATTCTTGAACAGGGTATTCGCTATTACTAGCTGAAACTTGTTACAGAACTCAATTAGTCTTTCTCCTCTTTCATTCTTTGTCCCAAGCCCATATTCTCCTGTAACCTTTTCTTCTACTCCTTCCCCTACAACTGCATTCCAGTCGCCCGTGACTATTAGATTTTCGTCCCCCTTTACATACTGCATTACCCTTTTAATTTCCTCATACACTTTCTCTATCTGTTCACCTTCAGATTGCGACGTCGGCATGTATACCTGAACTATCGTTGTCGGTGTTGGTCTGCTGTCGATTCTGATTAGAACAACCCGGTCGTTGAACTGTTCACAGTAACACACCCTCTGCCCTACCTTCCTATTCATAACGAATCCTACACCTGTTATACAATTTTCTGCTGCTGTTTATATTTCCCGATACTCATCTGACCAGAAATCCTTGTCTTCCTTCCACTTCACTTCACTGACTCCTATTATATCTAGATTGAGCCGTTGCAATTCCCTTTTCAGATTTTCTAGTTTCCCTACCACGTTCAAGCTTCTGACCTTCGACGCCACGACTCGTAGAACGTTATCCTTTCGTTGATTACTCAATCTTTTTCTCATGGTAACCTCCCCCTTGGCAGTCCCCTCCCGGAGATCCGAATGGAGGACTATTCCGGAATCTTTTGCCAATGGAGAGATCATCATGACACTTCTTCAATTACAGGCCGACGTGTCCTGTGGATACACGTTACGTGTCTTTAATGCAGTGGTTTTCATTGCCTTCTGCGTCCTCATGTCGTTGATCATTGCTGATTCTTCCGCTTTTAGGCGCAGTTTCCCACCCCTAGGACAAGAGGGTGCCCTGAACCTCTATCCGCTCCTCCGCCCGCTTTGACAAGGCCGTTGGCAGAATGAGGCTGACTTCTTATGCCGGAAGTCTTCGGCCGCCAATGCTGATTATTTATCAAAGTTTAGGCGGTGGCGGGGATCGAACCTGGGACCAAAGACGTTTTGATTATGAATCAAAGACGCTACCCCTAGACCATTGGTACCCATGGGTTGCACCTACGGTACGGCTATCTGTATCATTGATGCACGCAAGCCTCCCCACGAAAGGCAAGGTCCATGGTTCAGGGGGGGTGGGGGGGGGCTGTAAACTTAATCATGGATATTGGTGATTCCAAAGGCACAGCGTAGCCTAAAATGCTGCTTAAGAGTAATGGGGCGCAGCAAAGAACGTTTCCGACACTTTGTCCAATGAAGATGAGATCTAGGACCAAAGATAAAACAAACCACATGAAAATGTAAAAATACAGCAGAACTTTGGTCTCCAAAGAAGATGAAACGGCGCTTAGTTCATCAAGGCACTGAACCAAAAGTGTTAAAAGAATAAGAAACAAACAAAACGAGCCATGGTCTGAAGACAACAGAGAAAGAGAAAACATCGGCCCCGATCGACGTAAAGAGGATAACTTTTGCAAGAAGTCGACAAAAAGAAGAAAAAGAAGAGAGAACCACCAAAAGCGAAGTCCTCAAGTGAGTGAGGAGGTGAAACAGAAGAAACTGACGAGGCTGTGGAGATGATGGATATCCGTAAAGCAACACAACAAGCATTATCAGTCCAACAAATACTGGAGATGAAAGGAGAGGTTGTAACGACAACTGTACATATAATAATTTTTTTCTTTATGAATTTAGATAAATTAATGTAAGCCATGTTTTGAACTTCTTTTTCGGTTCGTTTCGTTATGTTAAAGAAACTGTGAGTAACTTTTGAAATGAATATTATTATTTATGTTAGATTTCAAATAATGTGGTAATCAAAGGAAAGTGTATTTAATGTTAAAACTATTGTAAGAGGTGAAAGTTGTAATTTATACACTTGGTCCATACGTAGATAATGCATTAGGATATGTGTAGTAGAAAACCTGTGGTGAATACCCTACCTGTAGGGGAGCGGGAAAAGGTGGAGGCAGGCGAGGCGGGAAAACGCACACTGGCGCGGTTCGGCACAACGGGCACAGTATTACAGTCGGAGGCGAGCAACAGTCGGAAGTGCACGTACTGTACCGAGGAGGCTACCCAGGAAAAGTGGATTCCATTGAGCCTCGGATGAACCGATTCCGACGACTACTTGGCATGGCTATATTCTGAGGCACAAAGTTGGAAAGATAACGACGCTAAGAAGAAGGAAAGTGCCGCTGCAGTGAGAGCCTTAGCCGTGCTTGCATGTGTGCCGTGCTTCTCGCTATCTCGCTGCCCGCCATCCGCCGCACCAACTTGCACAGGTCAAACATTTATTTCATCTTTAGAAGTGTATCTGTGTGGACCAGTGTCGAAAATGTTTCTAACTGTTCAATAATAACGTGACTTTTACCAGATTTGCTTCAGCCATGACTTATCCTGATCACTGACCTAGACAGGATCCTTACCGCGTATTGTGCAACCCGAGTATCCTGAACTGAAAGTTTAATGTTAGTGTTAACGAAAATTATCAGCAGATTAATCTATGCTATAAAGAAGTTTAAAATCCTGTGTGTTATTGCAAATGTTGGTAAAGAACAAATGCATGACTAAATTGGAAGAGAGTTTTTTGAATTGAGTTAGCGATGTTATTTAATTAATTTGAGACAGAAATAATGACAGTTAAATTATTCAGAAGTAAGGCAAAAGAGTAGTTATCCATAGATTGATAATTTTGAGTGTTAATTAGCCTTCAGTACTTAATAGTTTCAGTTTAACGACCGTAACAGTTTCAGGGTCCCCCCCCCCCCCCTTCTTTTGTCAATTCTTTCAAACCTTGAAATGTGTTGATCAGATTTGACCAGTAAAGCTAAGTCTATATTAATCCTAAGTGTATTAGTGTTTTTCCATCATTAATAGTGATTATGTGTGTGTACTATCAAGATTGTCGATGCTAGGGCAATCTATGCCCGATTTCAGTCTGCTCAACATACAAAATGCAGTTCGTAGTAATCATTACTGTGTGGTGTTGTGTAATTTTAGCTCGTCCAAAGTAGTACAAAAAGAGAAAACTTTAGTTCAGTGGATTTTTTTTTGGTTCCAAACTTTGCCATATAAGGCAACGTTACTACGTGTAGTTATGCTTGTACATGCACCCATTTGTACAAGGAAAAACTCACTCATTGCCTAAATAGGCTGGCGACCGAATTATTAATTATAGGTAGCATTTACTGGGTGTACTTCTTGTCCATGCGAAAGAGTAATTATACTTTACATTTGCTTGATGCATCACTGTAGTTATTGACTGAGTATAAGTCCGATCTTGCTTCTATTAGGTACACGCGGTCAACTAACGTACTAAAATCCTTGTTTATAAGGTGAAGCCCGTGAACTTATTACAGTACAGGCTTTATAGAGCTAACGTACGTCCGAGCAGGACGGTAGCGTTACAAGTGGCTTCCCGGTGACAGGACATCCAGCTGTTGTCGGTTACAAATTAATGTAAATACCGAACAGTGGATGTTCAGTGGCACGAACTGCAATAAAAGTCAGTAAAATAAACTGCAGTGTGAGTCAAGTACGGTAGTGTGGTGTAGCGTACATTCAGTATGGACGGGAAAGTAGACGGGGTAGATGTGCCGAGCGAAATGGAGAATGCGGCTGGCAGTAGCCGGAGTTTACGCGGCCAGATAACAGATGGCGTTAGCGAAAGACAGTTGGCGTACATACAATACCACGAACATGTCAATGAACAGATTGAAAGGTTGAGATCGCCTCGGACACAGCAAGGAATTAAACAGGAAGTAGAAGGTGACTTTGTAGATGATGGTGGTTATGTGAATGAATCCACTGACATGTTTGATTTTCCACAGATAAAGAAAGAACCGAAAGGAACTTTTGAAGTAGGATCGGAATACACCGATTCCGTAGAACAAAACAGTGTGAAAATTTTAAGCATAAACGATTTATTTGAACAATTAACCAAACAAATTTCAGGACAGAGTGAGCAGATCAAAACACAGAATGATCAGCTTAAAACACATGTTGATCAGCAGCTCAAAATACAGAACGAGCAGCTTAAAACACAGAATGAGCAGCTTAAAACACACGTTGACGAGCAGCTCAAAACACAGAATGAGCAGCTTAAAACACACGTTGACGAGCAACTCAAAACACAGGTGGATCAAATTAAAGCACAGGTCGAAGGACAGGGAATTAAAATTAGTAAACAAATAGAATGGGTAGAACAAAAAGTGGGTAATTTAAGTTCTGTGGTAAATACACTGAAACTTGAAATTGTTACCATTAGCAAAAATATGGATACTATGCAGGAGGAAATTGGAAACATTAATAGTAGATTCGATGTTGAAATTCTCAACATCCAAGAGAAAGTAGAACCTCTGGTTGAAACTAAGGTAGTCGAAAAAGTTTTCGGTCTCAAAACTGAGATCGTAAACGAATGTCAACACGGGATATCACAATTGAAAAAGGTAGTTTTAGACACTGAAAGGGATTTAAGTAAAAAAGCAACCGGATGTGTTCAAAATTGTGAACAAAATACTACGAAAATTCAAGGCAGAATTTTCGACCTGGAGAGCCAAATTAAAGATAGGCCTGGTGTTGTCTGTAATGGCACACCAATTACGAAGCTGTTAGAAGGCGAGGAACGCTTCGATCCAGCCAAGAAACATAACGGGTGGCATCCGTTAGATTTTATCAAAAATTGCGAGAGAGTATTTCCTGAGCACTTGTCTGATCAGGAAAAGATAAACGTAGTAATTAGCGCCTTAGCAGGTGACGCTAAGCGCTGGGGGATAAATTTAAATACCGAACGAATGACGTTCGAAGAATTTAGGCAAAGATTTACGGAAGAATATTGGTCTGAACAAAAGCAGGACCATTTATGGCGGGAGTTCATCATGGCCAAACAGCATGATAACAGGGGCAGGAATTCTTTGAAAGATTTCTGCGAGCATTAGTACCGGAAATTGACGCATTTAAGAGGTAGAAGATCAGATTCGGAAATTATCTGGGAGCTATATAAAAAGCTTCCGGAGGATTCAAAGAGGTATGTAGGAAGCAATCATCGTAGCTTCCAAGCATTTCTAGAAAGGGTCGAAGACGAAGACCATTGGCGCGCAAGTCGTGCCAATTATCAAAACTTTGGTAACCATAATAACCGACACAATGACGAACGAAACGACGGCGATGGATTTCGCGTCAATGTAATACAAAGAGGAAGAGGCAGAGGAAGAGGCGGAGGAAATTATTCAGGTCGCGGTAGAGGGTATACCGCGCAAAATAATAACGACGCGGGAAACTAATTTCCGCGAACGTTGCGGGCCAAACGGAAGCGGACAACACATACAGGCCCCGATTTAAGAAAAGATATCGGACCGACCGTAATGTAATGAGACAGGATAGGGACAGTCATGGAACGCCGCGACGTGTTGTGGCGAAACCAGCGTCAGGTGCGAGCCAGAATGAGTCATCTCTGCTGCACAGAGCGCTACATGTTAACAGGCGAGTGGAGCATCAGAGGGCAACGGCCCAGCCTAGCAGAACATCTGTTCGGTAAGAAGCCGCTAGCAATACGGCAGCAGTAGGTACGAACGTAGCCGTAAGAGCTGAGGAAAATTTTACGAGTGATAATTCCGTGGCAAAGGAAACAATAAATGAAACTGTGAATACACAGAGAGGTGCGGTTAGCAGTGTTTGCAATGAGATAAAAGGCGAGGATGAATTAGCAAAAGTAACTGATTGGCGTGTGCAGATCGATGATCTGTACAAGGGCCTAAAGATATGTGAGTGGGAGGATTTTAAAAGGGAGTATGAGGCGAAGAAATTAGTTGGTGGAAAGAGAGATAGTAGGGACGTCCATAAAGTGACGTGGCCCAAATTTGAAGAGGGGAGAATAAATAGCGCCGCGCAAAGTACGCGTGCTGCCAATAGGAGGAAGGTTAATGATAGGAAGGATTTGGAGGATGAAATCCTCAGCATTGACGAAGAAATAACTTCTGCTAACAGTCCGCCAATAGTACAAGCTGCTACCGAGAGGCACCGTGGAGAATGGGTACATGATTACCTGACAGTAATTAAAGTCCACGAGGATTACACTAAATATGAAGTCACAGTAAATGTAAATAAAGCTGATGATGAGGCAGTTTTGCCAAAAAAGGAGATTGAATTAAAATCCAAGCCTGATGACAATACAGAGGAAGAACTTAGTGCCTGTCTCAGAAAAGCTTTTATGTTAGAACCTGAAAGCAATCCGGAATGGTCGGATTCCGACGATAGTTCGGATGATGAAAGATACACAAATACAGACGAAAATGAATGTACTAACTCTCCCTATTGTGCAAAAGTAGCGTACGTAAGTGAATCTGATGTTGAGGAAGAGAGTAGTGGTGATTCTAGTGAAGATGAATTTTCAGGTGTAAAGGAAAATGAATATACTTTTACTGAAAGAGGGTATGAGAAAATCAGTGGAAATAAAGAGGATGCAGTTAATTGCGATATGGTACCTAACGATGACGACGTATCAAAACAAAATCCAGACGTTGAAACAGAACAAAGAAAGAAAGAGCCACCGGACGACTCAGTGTTTATTTTGCAAAGAGTTCAAGTAAGCAAAGACTTTGGACTCCAGAAACCGAAAAAGCCGCCAGATATAAATGGTTCACAGGTCAGGAACGTATCTTGTGGAAAAGACAGGAAGGGGCATGATTTAGAGTCTGGGGCAGATTTATATCGGATTTTGAGAATGTCATGAACACATTACATCATGAAACTACAGGATTTCCACCGAAAGAAATTTTGTTAGGCAGAAGTAGTAAAAGTTTAATTGACGAAAAACTAGAGTTTCCACCTTGTACAAGTTTGGGATTGGATCAAAAGAAAGAATTGGTGATAAAAAGGGCAAAGCAAAAAGCTGAATCTAGATCTAAAAGACACAATAAAAATTTAAAAGTTTCAAAATTTAAAATTGGAGATTATGTTCTTTTAAAAACCCACGAAAAGTCTAGTGAACTAAACCATGAAATTTCAAAATTTAGATATATTTATAATGGACCATATATAATACAGAATATTCCACACGACATTGCTTACTACCTGATCTACCCAAAATCCAAAAGACCTTTAGGTGTAAGAAATATTGTGGACCTGAATCCGTATGTTCCTAGGAACGAGTAAATGTGCTGTATCTTATGCTACACCCAAGTTATTCTAAATGTTCTAATCTTTGTAAATGTCTGTATACCCTTGAAAGTGTGCTAATGTACTTATGTGAGTTTCAGATTACCAATTCTACTGTAACTGTAAAAATGTATGTATGGAAAAAAGGAGTGAAAAGGAAGGATAAATGATATCAGCCAGATAGAAGATGGGACTGTCAAAAATGAAAACGGGCAGTGTATGAACCATAATGTGAAGGACTGCCAAATACCAATGAGGGCAGATAAATAATCGATGGAAAATTGTAAATGTGATCCAGGAGATGTGACAATATGAAGTGAAAAGGACTGCCCAAATCCGCATAATAGGCAGCAAATATGTGTAGTTAATTTTCTGAATATATGTGTGTGTGTTTTGTTTAGTAAGTAAGAAAATGGACTGCTATTCAAAGCAAGCAGCGACAAATTATAGTGTATACAAAATATGCAATTGTTTTTGTAGTTAAATGTTTGTATTCCAGAATTTTAAATTATTTCTTTGAGAAATTTAGAAAAAAATTATTAAATTGCTATTTTAGTGATGTTATGATGGGAAGTTGGACTGTGCAAAAGGCACTTGAGTGAATGACAAGTAATTATTCTTGATGTGTTAAAAAAGCGTAAACCTATATACAGTGAGTAAAAGGAAATATGTAATGTAAATGTTTTTGGACAATTAAGTAAAGATTCGGAACCACTGTATAATTGTAAGATTTAGTGTTCCCATAAAATTTGGACGTAAGAAAATTTTCTGGAAACAGGGGCATGTGTAACGACAACTGTACATATAATAATTTTTTTCTTTATGAATTTAGATAAATTAATGTAAGCCATGTTTTGAACTTCATTTTCGGCTCGTTTCGTTATGTTAAAGAAACTGTGAGTAACTTTTGAAATGAATATTATTATTTATGTTAGATTTCAAATAATGTGGTAATCAAAGGAAAGTGTATTTAATGTTAAAACTATTGTAAGAGGTGAAAGTTGTAATTTATACACTTGGTCCATACGTAGGTAATGCATTAGGATATGTGTAGTAGAAAACCTGTGGTGAATACCCTACCTGTAGGGGAGCGGGAAAAGGTGGAGGCAGGCGAGGCGGAAAAACGCACACTGGCGCGGTTCGGCACAACGGGCACAGTATTTCAGTCGGAGGCGAGCAACAGTCGGAGTTGGGTATCGTTCGGAAGTACACGTACTGTACCGAGGAGGCTACCCAGGAAAAGTGGATTCCATTGAGCCTCGGATGAACCGATTCCGACGACTACTTGGCATGGCTATATTCTGAGGCACAAAGTTGGAAAGATAACGACGCTAAGAAGAAGGGAAGTGCCGCTGCAGTGAGAGCCTTAGCCGTGCTTGCATGTGTGCCGTGCTTCTCGCTATCTCGCTGCCCGCCATCCGCCGCACCGACTTGCACAGGTCAAACATTTATTTCATCTTTAGAAGTGTGTCTGCGTGGACCAGTGTCGAAAATGTTTCTAACTGTTCAATAATAACGTGACTTTTACCAGAATTGCTTCAGCCATGACTTATCCTGATCACTGACCTAGACAGGATCCTTACCTCGTATTGTGCAACCCGAGTATCCTGAACTGAAAGTTTAATGTTAGTGTTAACGAAAATTATCAGCAGATTAATCTATGCTATAAAGAAGTTTAAAATCTTGTGTGTTATTGCAAATGTTGGTAAAGAACAAAAGCATGACTAAAGTGGAAGAGAGTTTTTTGAATTGAGTTAGCGATGTTATTTAATTAATTTGAGACAGAAATAATGACAGTTAAATTATTCAGAAGTAAGGTAAAAGACTAGTTATCCATAGATTGATAATTTTGAGTGTTAATTAGCCTTCAGTACTTAATAGTTTCAGTTTAACGACCATAACAGTTTCAGGGTCCTCCCCCCCCCCCCCCCCTTCTTTTGTCAATTCTTTCAAACCTTGAAATGTGTTGATCAGATTTGACCAGTAAAGCTAAGTCTATATTAATCCTAAGTGTATTAGTGTTTTTCCATCATTAATAGTGATTATGTGTGTGTACTTTCAAGATTGTCGATGCTAGGGCAATCTATGCCCGATTTCAGTCTGCTCAACATACAAAATGCAGTTCGTAGTAATCATTACTGTGTGGTGTTGTGTAAATTTAGCTCGTCCAAAGTAGTACAAAAAGAGAAAATTTTAGTTCAGTGGATTTTTTTTTGGTTCCAAACTTTGCCATATAAGGCAACGTTACTACGTGTAGTTATGCTTGTACATGCACCCATTTGTACAAGGAAAAACTCACTCATTGCCTAAATAGGCTGGCGACCGAATTATTAATTATAGGTAGCATCTACTGGGTGTACTTCTTGTCCATGCGAAAGAGTAATTATACTTTACATTTGCTTGATGCATCACTGTAGTTATTGACTGAGTATAAGTCCGATCTTGCTTCTATTAGGTACACGCGGTCAACTAACGTACTAAAATCCTTGTTTATAAGGTGAAGCCCGTGAACTTATTACAGTACAGGCATTATAGAGCTAACGTACGTCCGAGCGGGGCGGTAGCGTTACAAGGTCAGCAACTCACTCCAACTGAATCACGGATATTAACGCCTTACGGAAGAACAAGACGTGAACTCGTAACAAGCTCGTAGTGTTGCGGTAGTAAACAACAATTAAATTTGTTCAGCCCTACTCTTAAGTAGTAAGACAGAAGGTGACATAGTCTTTCTGCAGGAAGTAACATGTCAACAATTATAATTACTACGCGGTTACAAACCATGATGAATCGGGGAAACAGAACAGACACGGGAACGGCATAAGTGTTAACAGCAGAAAACATAAGAGAGCTCTCAAACAGTAGACGCATAGAATTTTCAATGTCTATGCACCTCCCGGAAGTAATTAATAAGCATGGCGGAGCTAAGTTTTTTAAATGTGAAGTATTTTATTTTTCCGGAAAACAGTAGACAATATCCTCACAAAAGACTTCAAGTTTTCTCAGTTAGCAGAACCTAACACTTAAACATAGCAAGTGCATAGGATAAGAACGTCTAAATCACGAACTACGGCTGAGAGGAACGTGGGCATCGCATAGAAACTGGTTTCACATTTGCACTCGATCACTCAGCCCACCAAGTCGACCGAATCTACATCTCAGTTACCTAATAAAACCAGGTTTTACATTTAATATTGAGCCCCATTGCTTTTTCCGATAACGTTGTATTCAGAACCACAATTTGTATCGAGAAACAAGCAATATAGCTAGCCAAATTATTGTTGTAACTAGACGTCGCAAATATACGAGATAGTGAATGCCGCAAAGCTTTCCGGTAGATCCGGATAGAACGTGGAAATAAATTCCGACGTATATTTCAGAATGATAGTTATTGTAAGCCAAACTGAAGATATGAAAACTACTCATGTCCCACTCAAGAGACAAATGTGTCTGGCACAAAAGGACGGAGCTGGCGCCGTGGCGCGGTCTTCCCGGCATAATCGAGGTGCATCTTTTTTCTTTTTCTTTTTTCTTTTTTTTAATGAAATAATGAAATATAGCTAGATGCAGCTACTTGTCAGAATAGCCCATTAGCACCATGTTCCCAAACCCAACCGGGACATGGTGGCTTGTGCACACTGCTGGGTCTCACAACGTGCATCACAGTGTCATTTCATGGTAAGAGCACGATCTTATTCTCACTTTGCGGCGAGAACAGTTGTCAGCATGGGAAGTAGCCCACCGACCTCGTACACATCACAGCAGCATTGTACTAAATTTTAACTGGTATTGTGTGACAGACAACACCGAAAAACTTTCTCGTACTGGTCGTAGAGAATGCCCCCTGATGGCTACTGCCAGCAAAGTAAACCTTATAAGAGGTCGACGACAATGCAACAGATAAGCGCGATTACTTTTTCTATGCAACTAGGGCAGCTGCGTCGGCACAAACGGCACGCAGACTCTACCCACGGTCGGGTTGGCCTGTAGCCATCGAAGGAGACACAACGGCATGTTTACTTCTACTATCCATCTAATCCTTGTTAGGTTTTACAAGTTGAATTACTTAGTAACCTTGGGTGGCGTCTCCTCTGTCTCCTCTACAGCAACTATATGTTATCGTCAGCTGGGACTGGGTACCGCATCCCTCTTTTGCCAGATGCCAGATGACGCCAATGAACTCCCACTAGATTCTGCTACCATCCCGTATCTCCCCTACACACAGTGGCAATCTTCCACCTCTGCACCTCCACATTTTACCACTTTGATCAGATTAATTTGTCGTCTTAGAACATTAATGGTTTTTAATGAAGTATTAATTCTTTCTTCGCAGAAAGATAGGTCCGAAAATGTGCTATTGTATGCCATAAAGAACTTAGCCAGTTACCATGCATTTTCTGCTCCTGCAGCGTCTGGGCAGGCGGCTGGACACAGATGGTATTGAAGCACGTGATGAACAGCCTGGTCTTCTCCACAGTCACGCTTAACATAATCTCGATCAGTGTAGTCCCATCTTGCTGAATTAAGCTTTGACCACCCAACTCCAGATCTCAGTCTGTTCAGGAACTTCTTATCGTCCAACTCTCGTCAGAGCCAGGAGGTACAGTTTCTGAAATTCTGTTCCAGCCATGGGGAAGGTAGATCGTAGCCCTCCATAGCTGCAACCAAGCTTTCTCAGCACTGGTTCCAAGTGTTTAGGATACTCGTACTCGATTTTAGTCTTTGAGGGTGTGGTTTATACTCATTCACAGGATGTATTCCTTCCTGAACCATATTCTATCTTCGCTCATTCACGGCTGTTTCTCTTCAATCAGGAAGTGGTGCCACTACTACTTGTTATGATTCCGCAAGTGTTTCATTGATGAGATGGCCCTAACACCACGATACTACACTGAAGAGCCCAAGAAATTGGTACACCTGCCTAATATCATGCGAGCATGAAGAAGTGCCGCAACTCGACGTGGCGTGGACTCAACTAATGTCTGAAGCAGTGCTGGATGGAACTGACACCGTGAATTCTACAGGGCTGTCCATAAATTCGCAAGAGTACGAGGGGCTGAAGATCTTTTCTGAACAACACGTGGCAAGGCATCCTAGATATGCTCAAAAAATGGTTCAAATGGCTGTGAGCACCATGGGACTTAACATCTAAGGTCATCAGTCCCCTAGAACGTAGAACTACTTAAACCTAACTAACCTAAGAATATCACAAAACACCCAGTCATCACGAGGCAGAGAAAATCCCTGACCCCGCCGGGAATCAAACCCGGGAACCCGGGCTCTAGATATGCTCGATAATATTCTTGTATAGGGAGTTTGAAGGCCACCGGAATTGTTTAAACTCAGAAGAGTGTTCCTGGTGTCACTCTGTAGCAATTCGGAACTTGTAGGGTGTCTCATTGTTCTGCTCGAATTGCCCAAGTCCGTCGCAATGCACAATGGACATGAATGGGTGCAAGTGATCAGACAGGTTGCTTTCGTATGTGTCACCTGTGAGACATAGAGTCCCATATCACTCCAAATGCAAACGCCTCGCACCATTACAGAGCCTCCACCAGCTTGAACAGTTCCCTACTGACATGCAGGGTCCACGGATTCATGAGACTGTCTCCATATCCGTACACGTCCATCAGCTGTATACAATTTGAAACGAGACTTGTCCGACCAGGCAACATGTTCCCAGTCATCAAAAATGATTCAAATGGCTCTGAGAACTATGGGACTCAACATCTTAGGTCATAAGTCCCCTAGAACGTAGAAATACTTAAACCTAACTAACCTAAGGACATCGCACACACCCATGCCCGAGGCAGGATTCGAACCTGCGACCGTAGCAGTCCCGCGGTTCCGGACTGCAGCGCCAGAACCGCTAGAACACCGCGGCCGGCTCCCAGTCATCAACAGTGAAGCTTTCATCGCTACCACAGAGATGCTGTGTCCCACAGCTCGTGCACCGACAATAACACGACGTTCACGCTCATTTAAATCTTGATAACCTGCCATTGTAGCAACAGTAACCGATCTAGCAATTGCGTCAGTCACTTGTTTTATGTAGGCGTTGCCGACTGCAGCGCCATGTTCCGCCTGTTAACATATCTCTGCATTCGAATACCCATGCCTACACCAGTTCCTTTGGAGCTTCAGTGTATGTTCAACTGTTTGACGTGTATTGAACTGTACCAGACAGGACATGCAGAATAGCATAGTCCAGTTGCAGAAGTTCCGTAAATTTTCATGTTGGCTATCTCATTGTTATCTGGCCATTTTCTGTAGAGGATTGTTCTCGTTCGAACGTATGACTTGCAAATTCGTGCTGTGCTCCATGAAAGTGTGAGGTGTATGATCCTAGATATCCTCTCAATCCCAGTTATTATGCTTCTGTTAAGAAGACTCTGGCATTTAAAAAAGCAGTATTAAGCTGCTGAAGATGCCAAATGAATATATTCCAACCAGTACAGCGAAATAAATTTCTCAATTGTGCAAATGACGAACGAATTTTGTTCATAAACGTATACCACTTCGCTGAGAAAATAACGCCTATACGAATAAAATCTTAATTCTGATTGTTTCTGTCACAAAGGATCCCTCTTTTCTTCCAGCACGCAGCTGCCCCGGCTCTGCTTCATCACTTTCATATTTTAATTGCTCATGTGGTTCGGAACAGCAGTCAAGTTCTGTATTTAAAGTAAATCTTTACATTGTTATTTTGCAGTAATTAATACAAAAAGGTCTCTTAGTTTTAATTTGACCTTAACGTTCTTCACAGACGATTAGCTTCTTGTACCATCTTCTTGGACATCACGCCACTTTTTATTTGCGTACTGAATGACAGATTCCAAAGCGCGCATCTTTGTACCCTTCAACACTACTGCAACAGAGGTGGAGTAATGATTTGCGTTACATCAATGTAGGCCCTTTCCTACAGAGGTATTTTCTTTTGAATGATCAGAGTACAGTTCGCAAAAGACCTCAATGAAACCTATTTGAGTGTTACAGTCTCAAAGAAATATCGAAATATCTTTTACTTGGGCTCCTAAGCATTTTTCCGGTTAAATCATCTTTCGTCCATATTAACAAAAGCAGTACCATAGCTATTATACAGCGGTTGGAAGTAGAAAATGGTTCAAATGGCTCTGAGCACTATGGGACTCAACTGCTGAGGTCATTAGTCCCCTAGAACTTAGAACTAGTTAAACCTAACTAACCTAAGGACAACACAAACATCCACGCCCAAGGCAGGATTCGAACCTGCGACCGTAGCGGTCCTGCGGTTCCAGACTGCAGCGCCTTTAACCGCACGGCCACTTCGGCCGGCCTTGGAAGTAGATCTAGGATCCGTAACTATCTCAGCCGTGTAACGGGGTAATAGGAAACATGTCTTACTACAGGCCTAAACGGAAGAACAGTTTAGAGGATGCTACAGAACGTTTCCGTGTTACACTGTAAATATGATCAACTTCAAAGTGCTGCCGTTCTCAGTTCGTCATAAAATCATGGCATGACATTTCGTGCTCTACCCTAGCCCATCAAGAGCAAACGGCTTGGGTTGCTTGTTGCTTGCTTACAGAGGAGGTGATTCTGTTCCACGATAACGCCCGTAGCCTGATCACCTTGAGACTTCCATGTGTGTAATAAAAACAAAATAGTAATGAAAAAAATGAAAAAGAAGTAGTCAAGCTTTGCAACGCGGACGACTAACTGAACGGCACAGTGGACGACTCACTGCCTCGACTGGCTCCTATGAAAGCTACAGGGATTGTGGGAACGTGGAATCCTTCAGCTCGTCAAACAGTGGATACTTATACCGAGGTCTCTCGTGATTACTTCTGAATAAAAACTTCAGTTGTACCCTCAGCTTTCTTTCGTACCTTTTCTTTACAACACCCTTATGCATGTGTCCTTGCAACTTTGTTACAGCTGTTTTCCGTCTGGTTACCGCCATTTGAAATTTCGTTTTCCCAAGAAACCGAACAATCGTTTTTCAACTACAATGTTTAGAATACTTCAGCACACTTTCACATTATTATCTCAGACAGCTGGGGGCCACATATTCCTTTCAAGCCGTCGCTTGCTTTAACCATAAATGTATTACTGAGTGAAGCCAATGTTATTATATTTACACAAAGAAAAAGTATTATCTCGTCAATAAACTTCGAATCGTGTTCTACTCACATGACGCTTCTATATGAATTAGTGAATTTACTCATGGCACTTTTGTTGGCCTATGCATGTAATCATTTTGAGAAGTAAAACTAATAATCAAATTAAATAATTTAATAACATTGAACCTTAAATTGCTGGTGTAGTCATGTATCAAACAGCGAGGTCATCGGTCTCATCGGATTAGGGAAGGACGGGGAAGGAAGTGGGCCGTGCCCTTTCAAAGGAACCATCCCGGCATTTGCCTGGAGCGATTTAGGGAAATCACGGAAAACCTAAATCGCGATGGCCGGACGCGGGATTGAAACGTCGTTCTCTCGAATGCGAGTCCAGTGTGCTAACCACTGCGCCACCACGCTCGGTACACTGACCTCAGTACGATCAAGCGCTAACTGCCGCTCGTACTCAGGCACACCGTCCCTGCTGTCGTCTCTCCAGCGTCTCGCTAATACGTGTTCTTCCGCTTGCCGTGCCCCACGTTGTTGTTCCTTTTCACTCCGTACTGCCCCCTACACCCTGAGCCGGCCCAGGCTCCAAAGACAAACCTCTGCCGGAGGGAATCGATAGTGCCTAACCGAAGATAGCCCTGGCATCAGTCCCGCCACGGCTCAGAAATAATAATTTTCAATCACATGTTCGATTTTACAGTGTACTCAGTTGAAGATGTGACATATTAATTAATTTATTCCTGGAGATTTCGAACACCTTGTGTACGGGACGACCAGCCCCGACATACGGGGAGGAATTTTGGGAGGCGTGCTGGTTGTGGGCCGGATTTGTGACGATGGTTGGTGTGCCACCCAGACTGGATGTGGTTTTTAGGTGGTCCCCCCATGCGACTGATACCACGTCTCATCCCAGTTACACGATCCCAAGCATTTGTAAATCGTTCTCACACTGTCGCAGAGGATAGGGTATGCTAATTCCGTCCTGGTGGAGGGGGCCATCCTCTATCACAAATGCCGGCCGAAGTGGCCGTGCGGTTAAAGGCGCTGCAGTTTGGAACCGCAAGACCGCTACGGTCGCAGGTTCGAATCCTGCCTCGGGCATGGATGTTTGTGATGTCCTTAGGTTGGTTAGGTTTAACTAGTTTTAAGTTCTAGGGGACCAATGACCTCAGCAGTTGAGTTCCATAGTGCTCAGAGCCATTTGAACCATTCTATCACAAACGTGTCCGAATACATATATGGAATAAGGGCGGGAATGTTTGTATGGTCGGGCTCAACAACGCCTCACGCGTGGATGATTCAAGGGGGCCGCACGCTACTCATTCAAACTAAACACACTGTAGCAGTCTTTTTACAGCACAAAGTTGATCGCTAAGTACTTCCTAGTTTTTCGCACATATCCTGTGTACCTCTGTCCCACAGATCGATGGCACACGTGAATGGGCCGCCCCCTCGAAGGTGTCCTGTGGCAAAGCGCGCTCCAGCCAGGCCTCTGCGGTTGTGATTGCCGTCCCGGGCCCGCGCCCGTAAAAGCCGTGTGTGGCAGAGGAGCGGGCTGGGGGCCACACAGGCGTGCGAGCGGTTTATGCATGGCTTCACTCTTACACTGAGCGAGAGGGAGACAGCTCTTTGTGACGGCATACCGTCGCGTCTGCGGCGCAGGCGGTATGAGGAGCCGCCGCTCGCAAAGGACACACATAGCCCTATTTCGAGCCACGTGCGAATGGAAGGGTTGGCTACCAAAACGTGCACCGTGCTCTAGCTTCTCTCCATATATCACTCTCTCTACAACGGAAAACAAAATTCTAAGATTTTTTGCGAAGTTCGGTGAAGAGATCGCTCCTTAAGTTTTTCTGTGTTCACTGCACTTCACGGGGAATTGAAATGTTCTGGCAATCACAGCAGCACGTAGTCACATAAGGAACAGAAATTTAATGTTGCTGCTCTGTTTTTTCAAGGTACTGAAATAAGAAAGCGCCTTTTACATAGACCAGGCAATGGCCTTGCCGCCGTGGATATATCGGTTCCCGTGAGATCACGGAAGTTAAGCGCTGTTGGGCGTGGCTGGCACTTGGATGGGTGACCATCCAGCCGCCATGCGCTGTTGCAATTTTTCGGGGTGCACTCAGCCTCGTGATGCCAATTGAGGAGCTACCCGACCGAATAGTAGCGGCTTCGGTCGAGAATACCATCATAACGACCGCGAGAGCGGTGTGCTGACCCCACACCCCTCCTATCCAAGTCCTCCTGGGAGGATGACACGGCTGTCGGATGGTCCCGGTAGGCCACTCGTGGCCTGAAGGAGTGCTTTTCTTACATGGTCGGAGGTGACGTACGTGACTCATAATATTGGAGGTATTAACTAAACGGTCAAAGCAGTTTAATTTATTTTGTAGGTTATTACGTCTACAGGGAGTTACATGTTTTCTGCCTCTCAAGTGGTTGGACTGAATGATGCATTTGTCAAATAGTGAACTATCGGCCAAGAACTCTCACCCTTGCGGTGGTTTATTCTGAAGTGCCTACTGCTGGACAACAGCAGTAGAGAAGGTAGCAAGGGCATTTGAACTGGTATACCTCCTTGGAGGCAGGGGTGCGCCGCATCCTCTTGGTTTTATCGGGATTATGTTAGTTTCATCATTTAGATATTGATAAAATTGAATCTGAACATTAGACTTCACTGTTGCACCATAGCTGATCAGAACACAGTTTAACCTCCGGGTATATTTCATCACATTTAGCAATAACAGAATAAATCTTCATCACACATCTTGTAGTAAAAAAAAATATTTGCTGTATCTTTCAAGTACATTATAAACAAACAACACTCAGCGACAGATATTCTATCGAGGCATAATATCACAAAAGAAGTGATAACAACATTTAATGATAATATTTGGAATGTTGTTGTTGTTGTGGTCTTCAGTCCTGAGACTGGTTTGATGTAGCTCCATGCTACTCATTTGTTGATCAATTAGCCTGGTTGACACTGAACTGACATGACCTTCGCGTAACTTGCACACTTAACTTCACACAGTTAAATGGCGGCAACATTTTATCAACTGACTTCACATGTATCGAAAACAAATATTATAGTCTGTCTGTAAACTCAAGAGCGACCAACGCTTTTGGTGGGGGAAGTGGCCTTTCCCAGATGAAAGCTGAAACCGGCCTACAGGGGCACCCAAAATGTGTTGCCCGTTATATGTCTAGCGGAGTAGATCGGCGTGCAGTGATATAGGTCGTTTCTGTTCGTGGCATCTTAGTTGCCAGTGTCATTCAGTTAACTTTGTATACTTACTGATACACTTCGATATTCGGAAGTGATGTATAATCGTCTACCATTGCAAGAAAATGTGCAGAATACGAGGAAGAGGAAGTATTTGCGGAGTAACGAGCGTCTCTAAACTTATTACAGCCTGTATTAAAGAGGCGACCCAAATATTACCAGTCCCAAGCAAAGGGCTGCAATTTATGCAAATGTCAGCCTCGTCCAATAGGACGCATAAGGAAGGAACGCGAAAATAAGCCGCATGGTTTACTGGAATCGCCATGAAGGAAAACTAATAATCTTGGGAGGAAACCGATCGTTATAGACAGTTTCAAAATCACGTAAAATCTTTGATGCTTTTGGAGCACTAAACCTCTATTTCGGTCACTATTCACCTGATTCTGAGACATATTTCTTGAAATATGTGCCCAATAGCTATTCTAGACACTGCTGAAATTTTCTTCGAAATATGTACATCGATTTTGGACTTCTAAGCAAAAAAATTTAATTACGAGGTGCATTCAGATATTAATTTTTAATTTTTTGCTGAGAACTTTATTTGTTAATCTATAGCAGTGTTATCCCCTTCAAAATATTTCCCATTATGTACTATACACTTGTGCCAGTGTTTTTTCCAATTCCCGAAGTTCTTTAGGAACTGTTTCTTCACGATAGTTTATAGGTCTCTTAACCGGGCATTTTTAATCTCAGCCATGCTTGTAAAACTGCTGTCATTTAAGGCCTGCTTTGAAATGTTTATACCACTTGTATGCCCTTGGTTGACTCATAACAGGCTCACCAAAAGCTATATTTAAGATTTCTAAAAATTTCGTACACTTTATTCCATCCCTATAACAAAATTTAATACAGATTCTCTAATTTGTTTTTATACAGAACAAATAATCGTTGATGCTACCAAAACACACATAAGCTTTTTGACAGCTGACAACAGAGTAAATACCCAACATGCATAACATTGTACACATACTTTTGAGACATGTTTACAAAGACAATGTCAAAAAGATAGTGCAAATCGGGCTAACACAACACACAAAATTGTAAATTTCTGCTTACTTTTTAAACACTCTTCGTGTTCCAAAAATTGTTACGTTTCAATGTACTCCTTCAAAGAAAACTTCTACCTTATAGTAGAAACACAAGCCTTAAATTCTACAGATTGATTGCATTATATTGGGTTCGTTTAACGAATAGCAATAGAGGAACATACATTCACATGAACAGGCATTTGGTTCTATGTTTGTAGTAGAATCCTGACTTCCGTTCCTATGTTAATATTATTTACTCTATAATGTTATGTTTCGGAAGAAGCTATCTTTTTTGTATTCCTTATGATCTTAATGCATTTGTCAAAAATGGACGCAGCCGAGACGTATCTGTACACGGCGTCGCCACAGATTTGAAGCGCGCGCCTCGGCAGGGCCGGTACTAAGATTGTGAAGCAGCCTGTAGAAGCGCCCCGTGACGTAGCTGGGTTGGCAGAGTGGGGACTCGCTCTCTCGCTCTTTAGTTTACCGACAGACTATACGCAATGTCGGCGCTATCAGCGCAGTACAAATTTAAAACCATTAAAATTGCGGTCAGATTCATAAATTAACCTCTCAATGTAACATCACATATCATCGCATTATGCGGTGGTTATCGTTGACCTTCCCCATGAACCATGGACCTTGCCGTTGGTGGGGAGACTTGCGTGCCTCAGCGATACAGATGACCGTACCGTAGGTGCAACCACAATGGAGGGGTATCTGTTGAGAGGCCAGACAAACGTGTGGTTCCTGAAGAGGGCAGCAGCCTTTTCAGTAGTTGCAGGGGCAACAGTCTGGATGATTGACTGACTTGGCCTTGCTACATTAACCAAAACGGCCTTGTTGTGCTGGTGCTGCGAACGGCTGAAAGCAAGGGGAAACTACGGCTGTAATTTTCCCCGAGGGCATGCAGCTTTACTGTATGGATAAATGATGATGGCGTCCTCTTGGGTAAAATATTCCGGAGGTAAAATAGTCCCCCATTCGGATCTCCGGGCGGGGACTACTCAAGAGGACGTCGTTATCAGGAAAAAGAAAACTGGCGTTGTACGGATCGGAGCGTGGAACGTCAGATCCCTTAACCGGGCTGGTAGATTAGAAAATTTAAAAAGGGAAATGGATAAGTTAAAGTTAGATGTAGTGGGAATTCGCTAAGTTCGGTGGCAGGAGGAACAAGACATTTGGTCAGGTGAATACAGGGTTATAAACACAAAATCAAATAGGGGTAATGCAGGAGTAGGTTTAATAATGAATAGGATAATACGAATTCGTGTAAGCTACTACAAACAGCACAGTGAAAGCAATATTGTGGCCAAGCCCACACTTACTACAGCAGTAGAAGTTTATACGCCACCTAGCTCTGCAGATGATGAAGAAATTGAAGAAATGTATGATGAGGTAAAAGAAGTTATTGAGGTAGTAAAGGGGGACGAAAATTTGATAGTCATGCGTGACTGGAATTCGAGAGTAGGAAAAGGGAGAGAAGGAAACATAGTGGGTGAATATGGATTGGGGAGAGAAATTTTGCACAGAGCATAACTTAATCATAGCTAACACTTGGTTCAAGAATCGTAAAAGAAGGTTGTATACATGGAAGAATCCAGGAGATACTAGAAGTTATCAGATAGATTATACACTCCTGGAAATGGAAAAAAGAACACATTGACACCGGTGTGTCAGACCCACCATACTTGCTCCGGTCACTGCGAGAGGGCTGTACAAGCAATGATCACACGCACGGCACAGCGGACACACCAGGAACCGCGGTGTTGGCCGTCGAATGGCGCTAGCTGCACAGCATTTGTGCACCGCCGCCGTCAGTGTCAGCCAGTTTGCCGTGGCATACGGAGCTCCATCGCAGTCTTTAACACTGGTAGCATGCCGCTACAGCGTGGACGTGAACCGTATGTGCAGTTGACGGACTTTGAGCGAGGGCGTATAGTGGGCATGCGGGAGGCCGGGTGGACGTACCACCGAATTGCTCAACACGTGGGGCGTGAGGTCTCCATAGTACATCGATGTTGTCGCCAGTGGTCGGCGGAAGGTGCACGTGCCCGTCGACCTGGGACCGGACCGCAGCGACGTACGGATGCACGCCAAGACCGTAGGATCCTACGCAGTGCCGTAGGGGACCGCACCGCCACTTCCCAGCAAATTAGGGACACTGTTGCTCCTGGGGTATCGGCGAGGACCATTTGCAACTGTCTCCATGAAGCTGGGCTACGATCCCGCACACCGTTAGGCCGTCTTCCGCTCACGCCCCAACATCGTGCAGCCCGCCTCCAGAGGTGTCGCGACAGGCGTGATTGGAGGGACGAATGGAGACGTGTCGTCTTCAGCGATCAGAGTCGCTTCTGCCTTGGTGCCAATGATGGTCGTGCGCGTGTTTGGCGCCGTGCAGGTGAGCGCCACAATCAGGACTGCATACGACCGAGGCACACAGGGCCAACACCCGGCATCATGGTGTGGGGAGCGATCTCCTACACTGGCCGTACACCACTGGTGATCGTCGAGGGGACACTGAATAGTGCACGGTACATCCAAACCGTCATCGAACCCATCGTTCTACCATTCCTAGACCGGCAAGGGAACTTGCTGTTCCAACAGGACAATGCACGTCCGCATGTATCCCGTGCCACCCAACGTGCTCTAGAAGGTGTAAGTCAACTACCCTGGCCAGCAAGATCTCCGGATCTGTCCCCCATTGAGCATGTTTGGGACTGGATGAAGCGTCGTCTCACGCGGTCTGCACGTCCAGCACGAACGCTGGTCCAACTGAGGCGCCAGGTGGAAATGGCATGGCAAGCCGTTCCACAGGACTACATCCAGCATCTCTACGATCGTCTCCATGGGAGAATAGCAGCCTGCATTGGTGCGAAAGGTGGATAGACACTGTACTAGTACCGACATTGTGCATGCTCTGTTGCCTGTGTCTATGTGCCTGTGGTTCTGTCAGTGTGATCATGTGATGTATCTGACCCCAGGAATGTGTCAATAAAGTTTCCCCTTCCTGGGACAATGAATTCACGGTGTTCTTATTTCAATTTCCAGGAGTGTATATGGTAAGACAGAGATTTAGGAACCAGGTTTTAAATTGTAAGACATTTCCAGGGGCAGATATGAATTCTGACAACAATCTATTGGTTACGAACTGCAGATTAAAACTGAAAAAACTGCAAAAAGGTGGGAATTTAAGGAGATGGGAGCTGGATAACTGAAAGAGCCAGAGGTTGTAGAGAGTTTCAGGGAGAGCATAAGGGAACAATTGACAGGAATGGGGGAAAGAAGTACAGAAGATGAAGAATGTGTAGCTCTGAGGGATGAAGTAGTGAAGTAGTGAAGGCAGCAGAGGATCAAGTAGGTAAAAAGACAAGGGCTAGTAGAACACCTTGGGTAACAGAAGAAATATTGAACTTAATTGATGAAAGGAGAAAATATAAAAATGCAGTAAATGAAGCAGGCAAAAAGGAATACAAACGTCTCAAAAATGAGATCGACAGGAAGTGCAAAATGGGTAAGCAGAGATGGCTAGAGGACAAGTGTAAGGATGTTAAGGAAAGGCCAACCTACGTTTCCAGCATTAGTAGACTTAGAGAAAGCTTTTGACAATGTTGAGTGGAATACTCTTTCATATTCTAAAGGTGGCAGGGGTAAAATACAGGGAGCGAAAGGTTATTTACAATTTGTACAGAAACCAGATGGCAGTTATAAGAGACGAGGGGCATGAAAGGGAGGCTGTGGTTGGGAGGGGAGTGAGACAGGGTTTTAGCCTCTCTCCGATGTTATTTAATCTGTATATTGAGCAAGCAGTAAAGGAAACAAAAGAAAAAATCGTAGTAGGTATTATAATCCATGGAGAACAAATAAAAACTTTGAGGTTCGCCGATGACATTGTAATTCTATCAGAGACAGCAAAGGACTTGGAAGAGCAGTTGAACGGAATGGACAGTGTCTTGAATGGAAGATATAAGATGGTCGAATCAAGTAGGGTGATGCTGAGGGAATTAGATTAGGAAATGAGACACTTAAATTAGTAAAGCAGTTTTGTTATTTGGGGAGCAAAATAACTGATGATGGTCGAAGTAGAGAAGATATAAAATGTAGACTGCCAATGGCAAGGACAGCGTTTTTGAAGAAGAGAAATTTGTTAACATCGAGTATAGATTTAAGTGTCAGGAAGTCGTTTCTGAAAGTAATAGTATGGAGTGTAGCCATGTATGGAAGGGAGACATGGACGATAAATAGTTTGGACAAGAAGAGAATAGAAACTTTCGAAATGTGGCGCTGCAGAAGAATGCTGAAGATTAAATGGGTAGATCACATAACTAATGATGAAGTATTGAATAGAAGTGGGGAGGAGTATGTGGCACAACTTGACAAAAAGAAGGGACCGGTTAGTAGGACATGTTCTGAGGCATCAAGGGATCACAAATTTAGCATTGGAGGGCAGCGTGGAGGGTAAAAATCATAGAGGGAGACCAAGAGATGAATACACTAAGAAGACTCAGAAGGATGTAGGTTGCAGTAAGTACTGGGAGATGAAGCAGCTTGCACAGGATAGGGTAACATGGAGAGCTGCATGAAATCAGTCTCAGGACTGAAGACAACAACAACAACAACAACAACAACATCGTTAACCTTTCGCTACTTCTGCCGCTGTAGACGGAAAACTATTTTCCGTATGGGTCTCCAGCTTAATAGGAACGATATTCAGACTGTGCGCTGCAGGATTTGCTTTGTTAATGGTACCAGTGTCATCACTTCCCGTTAGGTGTCGGTACTGGAACAGAGACGTAAAAAGCTGAAACAAAGCCGTCAGTGCGCATTACAGCTGCACACAGTCAGTGTGGGTGTGGAAATAGTGTTGCTGGTCTTCGTGAGTACCAACGCATTAAAGGAATGTGGAACGGTCTTCTTCCTGCATCTGGGCTGAACAATATGATTTGCAAGTTCGAATTAACTGAGGATGTGGGAATTTCTCCTGGGAGAGGGTGACAGCCAATTGCGCCACACATTGTTGAAGCAGTTGCTGTGGCTGAGAATTCTGGAAGCAGTGCACTGTCTTCAAGCAGTGCAAGGATGGGTCACGGCAGCTGATCACACCAGGCTCCCCAACTATTTTGAGCATCTGTAGAGCAATCTAGAGCGGTTCCACGTTGTCGTGGATGCAGTTCCTCGTCACATTGAGCTTCGTTTGCAGTCCAGAACTTAAACATGGTACACAATTAACAATCTCATGTGGAAATTACAATGTGTTTCCATCAGTGGTCTATTCGTTACTTTCCTTGCGTATGCCCTTACAAATGTTTCCACTAAGTTTCATTGTCTTACGGCTCATTTGTTATGGTGGCCCTCTGAAGCAGGGAAAATTATAACCACTCTGTACTCAAAAGACACACGGCTACAGCCATATGTAGGACAAAGACAAGCCGCACTTATCACTAATTTTAAAAAGAGGACGAACGAGAAAGTAACTTCACTTCAAAAAACTAGCAGCGCACATACACTAAGAGAGCAATGCAATAACTGACAACGTTGAACGAGAAGACAAGCTCACACGGGGAGAGAACACTAACTCAATCCAACGAATGACCCAAGCATGATGGAACGGACACAATTAAAATGACAGTGCCGTAACAAACCCTAATGACAGCCAACGCAACGTCACTCATAAACTTATCAAGAACACTATCTGCCAACGCCGCCAATCGAACACCGATTAACGATAATGTCTGAGAAATAACGTCACTCAAACACTGGAGAACCAGACTTAGCGAGTCTGTCACACTACTGTACCGTCCTAAAACAATAAAGAGAAAAGCAGACTAGCCTCTACCAGAACAGAAAGCAGAGTGAAGCACAGCAAACAAACGATAACTTCAACTCCAGCAAACGCCGCAGTGGAAGCTATTTATCCACAACGAGTACAGCTGAGAAACACGCTAACACAATACCGTCAATTCGGCATACATACGTATCAGATAGTGACATGAACAGTATCCACCGGGACGCCGTACTCCGTACAGGGAAGCGAGAAGAGGAACAGACAGTCTGCACTCGTTGCCTTTAAATCCCTTTTTACACGAGGAACGAAAGTTTTCATGAAAGATTATAGTCTACTGAAGCACTTCAAGCGTACTAGGCCCGAACTATATACTCGTACAAGATCTTGTCACTGTCTTCCGGAGGGCAGAACGGAAAGCCTCTCCAGTTTGTCTGACGAACCGGTTTCAGGCTCTGTCTCAGGCTGATACTGATCTTCGGCCTGACATGGCTGCTTGTCCTGTTCCAGAGGTTGCCCCTCAGTCTGCAAGATCCGGGCAGTTGCAGAGGGTGGGCTTACTGGTAGTTGGGAGCTCCAACTTCAGGCGCGTAATGGGGCCCCTTAGGGAAATGGCAGCAAGAGAGGGGAAGAAAACCAATGTGCAATCCGTGTGCATACCGGGGGGAGTCATTCCAGATGTGGAAAGGGTCCTTCCGGATGCCATGAAGGGTACAGGGTGCACCCATCTGCAGGTGGTCGCTCATGTCGGCACCAATGATGTGTGTCGCTATGGATCGGACGAAATCATCTCTGGCTTCCGGCGGCTATCTGATTTGGTGAAGACTGCCAGTCTCGCTAGCGGGATGAAAGCAGAGCTCACTATATGCAGCATCGTCGACAGGACTGACTGCGGACCTTTGGTACAGAGCCGAGTGGAGGGTCTGAATCAGAGGCTGAGACGGTTCTGCGACCGTGTGGGCTGCAGATTCCTCGACTTGCGCCATAGGGTGGTGGGGTTTCGGGTTAAGCTGGATAGGTCAGGAGTCCACTACACGCAACAAGCGGCTACACGGGTAGCAGGGGTTGTGTGGCGTGAAATGGGCGGTTTTTTAGGTTAGATGGCCTTGGGCAAGTACAGAAAGGGCAACAGCCTCAACGGGTGCGGGGCAAAGTCAGGACATGCGGGGACCAAGCAGCAATCGGTATTGTAATTGTCAACTGTCGAAGCTGCGTTGGTAAAGTACCGGAACTTCAAGCGCTGATAGAAAGCACCGAAGCTGAAATCGTTATAGGTACAGAAAGCTGGCTTAAACCAGAGATAAATTCTGCCGAAATTTTTACAAAGGTTCAGACGGTGTTTAGAAAGGATAGATTGCATGCAACCGGTGGTGGAGTGTTCGTCGCTGTTAGTAGTAGTTTATCCTGTAGTGAAGTAGAAGTGGATAGTTCCTGTGAATTATTATGGGTGGAGGTTACACTAAACAACCGAACTAGGTTAATAATTGGCTCCTTTTACCGACCTCCCGACTCAGCAGCATTAGTGGCAGAACAACAGAGAGAAAATTTGGAATACGTTTCACATAAATTTTCTCAGCATGTTATAGTCTTAGGTGGAGATTTCAATTTACCAGATATAGACTGGGACACTCAGATGTTTAGGACGGGTGGTAGGGACAGAACATCAAGTGACATTATACTGAGTGCATTATCCGAAAATTACCTCGAGCAATTAAACAGAGAACCGACTCGTGGAGATAACATCTTGGACCTACTGATAACAAACAGACCCAAACTTTTCGTCTCTGTATGTACAGAACAGGGAATCAGTGATCATAAGGCCGTTGCAGCATCCCTGAATATGGAAGTTAATAGGAATATAAAAAAAGGGAGGAAGGTTTATCTCTTTAGCAAGAGTAATAGAAGGCAGATTTCAGACTACCTAACAGATCAAAACGAAAATTTCTGTTCCGACACTGACAATGTTGAGTGTTTATGGAAAAAGTTCAAGGCAATCGTAAAATGCGTTTTAGACAGGTACGTGCCGTGTAAAACTGTGAGGGACGGGAAAAACCCACCGAGGTACAACAACAAAGTTAGGAAACTACTGCGAAAGCAAAGAGAGCTCCACTCCAAGTTTAAACGCAGCCAAAACCTCTCAGACAAACAGAAGCTAAACGATGTCAAAGTTAGCGTAAGGAGGGCTATGCGTGAAGCGTTCAGTGAATTCGAAAGTAAAATTCTATGTACCGACTTGACAGAAAATCCTAGGAAGTTCTGGTCTTACGTTAAATCAGTAAGTGGCTCGAAACAGCATATCCAGACACTACGGGATGATGATAGCATTGAAACAGAGGATGACACGCGTAAAGCTGAAATACTAAACACCTTTTTCCAAAGCTGTTACACAGAGGAAGACCGCACTGCAGTTCCTTCTCTAAATCCTCGCACAAACGAAAAAATGGCTGACATCGAAATAAGTGTCCAAGGAATAGAAAAGCAACTGGAATCACTCAATGGAGGAAAGTCCACTGGACCTGACGGGATACCAATTCGATTCTACACAGAGTACGCGAAAGAACTTCCCCCCCATCTAACAGCCGTGTACCGCAAGTCTCTAGAGGAACGGAGGGTTCCAAATGATTGGAAAAGAGCACAGATAGTCGCAGTCTTCAAGAAGGGTCGTCGAGCAGATGCGCAAAACTATAGACCTATATCTCTTACGTCGATCTCTTGTAGAATTTTAGAACATGGTTTTTGCTCGCGTATCATGTCATTTCTGGAAACCCAGAATCTACTATGTAGGAATCAACATGGATTCCGGAAACAGCGATCGTGTGAGACCCAACTCGCCTTATTTGTTCATGAGACCCAGAAAATATTAGATACAGGCTCCCAGGTAGATGCTATTTTTCTTGACTTCCGGAAGGCGTTCGATACAGTTCCGCACTGTCGCCTGATAAACAAAGTAAGAGCCTACGGAATATCAGACCAGCTGTGTGGCTGGATTGAAGAGTTTTTAGCAAACAGAACACAGCATGTTGTTATCAATGTAGAGACGTCTACAGACGTTAAAGTAACCTCTGGCGTGCCACAGGGGAGTGTTATGGGACCATTGCTTTTCACAATATATATAAATGACTTAGTAGATAGTGTCGGAAGTTCCATGCGGCTTTTCGCGGATGATGCTGTAGTATACAGAGAAGTTGTAGCATTAGAAAATTGTAGCGAAATGCAGGAAGATCTGCAGCGGATAGGCACTTGGTGCAGGGAGTGGCAACTGACCCCTAACATAGACAAATGTAATGTATTGCGAATACATAGAAAGAAGGATCCTTTATTGTATGATTATATGATAGCGGAACAAACACTGGTAGCAGTTACTTCTGTAAAATATCTGGGAGTATGCGTGCGGAACGATTTGAAGTGGAATGATCATATAAAATTAATTGTTGGTAAGGCGGGTACCAGGTTGAGATTCATTGGGAGAGTGCTTAGAAAATGTAGTCCATCAACAAAGGAGGTGGCTTACAAAACACTCGTTCGACCTATACTTGAGTATTGCTCATCAGTGTGGGATCCGTACCAGATCGGTCTGACGGAGGAGATAGAGAAGATCCAAAGAAGAGCGGCGCGTTTCGTCACAGGGTTATTTGGTAACCGTGATAGCGTTACGGAGATGTTTAATAAACTCAAGTGGCAGACTCTGCAACAGAGGCGCTCTGCATCGCGGTGTAGCTTGCTCGCCAGGTTTCGAGAGGGTGCGTTTCTGGATGAGGTATCGAATATATTGCTTCCCCCTACTTATACCTCCCGAGGAGATCACGAATGTAAAATTAGAGAGATTAGAGCGCGCACGGAGGCTTTAAGACAGTCGTTCTTCCCGCGAACCATACGCGACTGGAACAGGAAAGGGAGGTAATGACAGTGGCACGTAAAGTGCCCTCCGCCACACACCGTTGGGTGGCTTGCGGAGTATCAATGTAGATGTAGATGTAGATGTAGAAACACACACATTCTGAATGGGTCTATTAGACCGACAAGTTAAAAAAATATATATATTCTTAGATGATTCTTCAAAATATATTTTGCATTTAGTTTTTTATGTAGCAAAACAGAAGTCTGAACTTTCCAACATTCATTGAACATATTTAATACAAAAATATTTTATAAAATTTTAGTTTGAGAAACAAATGTTCGTACATGATACTTCAAAATAGTGTTTGTATCAAGGTTTTTGCAAATAACTGCTTGTTATAGCTTAAATGTTAACCTTTACTACATACAATAATTATCTTAAAATTTAAATTTAATTACGATATTTGATTTTGAAAAAGTATATTTAACTCAATTTCTATGGGTATGGTATTTGTGTACGCAATTACTGCAGTAAATATTTTCATTCTCTTGGCAGAGGAATGATTTTCATCTGTCACACTTTTTGTTAGTGTTTCTATCTTTCTTCGGTCCAGACTCATTGCACCGGTCCCTCCTCTGTTCTTTTGCTCCTGAACTCATTGCAGAAATATTTTCCAAAACCATTTACTTTGTTGGGAGTATTTTTAGTCATTCTTTGCTCTCGCATTGGTTTTGATAGCTCATGTCCAAGTTAGAAGTAGACGCCTTTTGTACAATTTGTTTTGGTCGTAGCGAGGATTTTTTGGAGCGATTTCTAGCAACTTATAGAAGAAACAAACAGGCCATCTCTTAGTACACCTTTTACAGGAATAAGTGCTGGCAAGTTTATCTGTTGTGTCAATTCCTCCTCTGGTTTTGTTGTAATGCAGTAATACTTCAAGCTTCTTATGCTGTTGTGAAGAGAAACTACAGCCATGATGCATCGCAGAGTGTAATACTGCTGCTCTATTCATTTTCGGCACGTACGAAACCAGCGTTACATCCCTCTGAAATCCAGACATGGTTGAAAACACTGCTCTGCTATTGTTTGCCAGCATTTTCTTCAAAATTTCAGCTTTGTTCTTTCTGAGAGTTCCAACTAATGTTAGATTTTTCTTTGGACGTTCTTTGCCCAGGGTGTAATCCGTAAAGAAATTATCGCTGGTAATGTTTTGCCCAGATTTCTGAATACTTTCCACTAGCCTCAATACAACATTTCTGCCTTGATTTGTTTTTCGTGGACCATTTTATGGCTTTCCTGTACACACTTCTGCTGCATAAACATATGCTGTTTCACATCAGACAACCACCATAATTTTATTCCATATTTTCCTCTCGGTTTTGAAGGAATGTACTGACGGAGAGATACTTTCCTTTGAATGGAACCAATTAGTCCACTGTGGCATTTTCATAAGGAACGAACATTTTAGGAAATTGTTGCACGAATATTTCAAAGAGAGTCCTGATAGCAGCCAGTTTATCATGGCGTCGCCTAGCTGGTCGATCTTCTTTCTTGTCAAATCTGCCGATTGTATGGAAACGCTAAAGTGTTGCACGAAAAACTGGTCGACCATTCAAGTTGTCCCAAAGCTGTTCAAGAGAGTCTCCAGCAGATCTGTACACATCAGCCAATATAAGAAGTCCCAAATAAGACTTCAGTTCCTGATTTGTAATAGATGTTAATGTCGGATCTTTAGCCTGTGATACTCGGGTAATTTCTCTGTTGGTTTCATTCACAATAAATGCCAACATTTCTTGAGATATAAACGGTGAAAATGAGGATACCTTCGTTTCGTAAATTCACTGTAGCGCAAACCGGGTAGTACTGGATCAGGACGAATAATGTTTCCAATCCTAAAGTAATGGAAAATAAAAAATAAAAAACCTAGCTGTGAATTAGCCACAAACCAGTAAGGTAAACTGCAAAGAAAGACAAGAATAGTAAATCTGGCATTATGTAAAAAGTAAAGATATACAGCATGCTAGACGCAAGAGATTATGAGAGGTGGTTTTCACCTTTCCAAACAATCAGCACATTGCTTTCCAAAACACAAAAATCAGGTTTAACCGAACCGAGTTTTGATTCCAAGACCACCGGTGGTGATAACCAACCGTATTGCACACTTCCTTACGACGCACTTTTCCTATCTGGCATGCTGTAACAATGTGAACAAATCAGATGACAGTCTAACTTCAAGTTTTAATGAATGTTCACAAGTTTCTGTGACTATCACCGAAAAAATACGTACCTTATTACGGTGCGGACTGTTTCGAAAATCAAAACGGGATGGCTATACGCCCCTATCAAACGTGTAATAGCCATTTTGTCCCATTCCATGCTCTCAACAGTGCCAAAGTCGTAATTTTACATTAGCATATGGTTAATTGATTAAGAAATTAGCAAAGATTTAAAACCTTCTGTGAAAAAATCTGCCACGAAGTTTCATATCAGCTCACACTTGGCTGCAGAGTGAAAATTTCTTCCTGGAAAGTTGATTGTGTTAACGAAACGACCATAAACAGAAACCAATTTCAACATACGGTAATTGCACCAGAAAGCAATATGGGAGACTCAGCGCAGACGTGACCACAGCGGACAGCTTCGCGCATGCGCAGTGAGGCGAATAGTGCCGAATTTGAAACTGGTCCTATTCCGTTATCCATGCAAGTATCGTACTTCGCTGCTAACGCTGTCGTAATAGTGAGCCCGTTCACACGATAGACGGCCACCATTCACGCAACCGGTTATCACTCTATTACAAGTTCGTTCATCGTGTAAAGCGGGCATAGCTCGGCACTGTCCTCATCGCACAATGGTCGCACCTGCGTGACTACTTAATACACAGTACCTGCTCGCCGACTCGCCCCAGCACAGTGTGTGTTCGCTTTTTTTTTTTTTTGACTGTGTAGTGCGGGCTGAAGAGATCATCATTGATGACTTATTCTTCTAGGATGGGATGTAAGGATAAAAGGAAAACACTTTATTTATAACACATTCAGTTAGGCTTGGGCACTCAACGGGTCCTTTAGCCTGCTGTCTTTGGTGATGTCTATCTGCTGTGGAGGGTGAAATGTGTCTAGGCTGTTATGTGTGATTGCTTCCTCGAGTTATGACAGATTTCCTATGGGGGGCGAAACGTTATTGACTTCGGTACTCTTGTGCCATCTTGCAGGGTTTACCTTTCCTACCGATTCTAAATGTCGAATTTCGTCCCTAAGGGCATCGATTATGTCAAAAACTCGTAGAGCCTTGTCATGGACCTTCTCTTATATAGTGGTCTCGTGGAGTGCGGTGCGGATGTCGACGTTTCTTGTCCGCCATGGAGCTCCTGTGATCCAGCGATAGCAAATGTTTTGCTGCGCTTGGAGTTTGTTGAAGTTGAAGACGCACGTAGCTCCCCACGAGGTGGAACCATATAACATTAAGGGTTCCACCGTTGCCTTATACAATTGGAGTTTAGTCTTACGGTTGAGATCCTTATTCTTCAGGAACGGAATCAATTTTTAGTCAAGGTAGACACCGAGGTACTTCAATCCCGGCGACCATGGGATAAATTGATCAGCTATTTCGAGTGTGACGTTCAGAACTGGTTTCATCCGTGTGAACAGAAAGGCTGCCGTGAAACTTCCTGGCAGATTAAAACTGTGGCCCGACCGAGACTCGAATTCTGGACCTTTGCCTTTCGCGGGCAAGTGCTCTACCATCTGAGCTACCGAAGCACGACTCACGCCCGGTACTCACAGCCTTACATCTGCCAGTATCTCGTCTCCTACCTTCCAAACTTTACAGAAGCTCTCCTGCGAACCTTGCAGAACTAGCACTCCTCAAAGAAAGGATATAGCGGAGACATGGCTTAGCCACAGC
Source organism: Schistocerca americana (assembly GCF_021461395.2). Taxonomy (NCBI): domain Eukaryota; kingdom Metazoa; phylum Arthropoda; class Insecta; order Orthoptera; family Acrididae; genus Schistocerca; species Schistocerca americana. Next base: position 584,447,689 of record NC_060125.1, on the reverse strand, counting down.
CTGGGGGATGTTTCCAGAATGAGATTTTCACTCTGCAGCGGAGTGTGCGCTGATATGAAACTTCCTGGCAGATTAAAACTGTGTGAAACTTTCTGGCAGATTAAAACTGTGTGAAACTTCCTGGCAGTTAAAACTGTGTGAAACTTCCCGGCAGATTAAAACTGTGTGAAACTTCCTGGCAGATTAAAACTGTGTGAAACTTCCTGGCAGTTAAAACTGTGTGAAACTTCCCGGCAGATTAAAACTGTGTGAAACTTCCTGGCAGATTAAAACTGCCAGGAAGTTTCATATCAGCGCACACTCCGCTGCAGAGTGAAAATCTCATTCTGGAAACATCCCCCAGGCTGTGGCTAAGCCATGTCTCCGCTATATCCTTTCTTTCAGGAGTGCTAGTTCTACAAGGTTCGCAGGAGAGCTTCTGTAAAGTTTGGAAGGTAGGAGACGAGATACTGGCAGATGTAAGGCTGTGAGTACCGGGCGTGAGTCGTGCTTCGGTAGCTCAGATGGTAGAGCACTTGCCCGCGAAAGGCAAAGGTCCCGAGTTCGAGTCTCGGTCGGGCACATACTTTTAATCTGCCAGGAAGTTTCATATCAGCGCACACTCCGCTGCAGAGTGAAAATCTCATTCTAGAAAGGCTGCCGTCTTCGTCGGGTTGTTCGTTATCTTATTTTGCAGCGCCCAGCGTTCCATTACAGCAAGTTGCCGTTGCATCCTAGCCATTAGCTGGTCCAAGTGTCGTCGAGTTGTCAGAAAGGCCGTATCGCCCGCATAAAAACTCGCCGTAACAAGGGGGACTGTTGGAATGTCATTTATATATAAGTTGAAAAGCAGAGGCAAAATGACAGAGCCCTGTGGAATTCCTGCGGAGATCAGTTTCATTTCGGATTTTTTGTCGTTGACTCTGACATACAGTTTCCTGTCCTGCAGAAAGCTGTCTGAGTCAATGTAACAATCCGCATTAGGGGTAGTGCGACGCAGTTTGACGATAAGGTTGGGTGGCCACACCTTTTCGTAAGCTTTTTCGATGTCAAGGAATACACCAATCGTGAAGTGCTGCTTGTTGTATCCTTCTTGTATCCATTCGGTGATCCGTAGAAGTTGAAGTTCGGCAGACAACTTTTCCTTGAAGCCGAATTGTTCGGGTCGTATAACATGATACACTGTGGCCAAGCGTCGGCAAGAGACTAATTGGCCGGTAACTGTTCGGTTCTGCTGGGTCTTTACCTGGCTTGGGTATTCGAACTACTCGAGCCGCAGGAAAATATCCCTGCAGAAGACAGCTGTTGAGAATTCGGGTATGGAGCACAGTTGGCTTCCTGGGCAACTGTTTCGAATCGGTGTTGCTTATGGAGTCGTTGCCTGGTGCGTTATTCCGAGTATTCCGGATAATTTTACGGATCTCTGCTGCTGTGGTGAGTTGTGGGCGGCTCTGCAAAGGCGCAGTACGAAAAGCACTCCATTCAGCTGTAACGACGGCTTCCTGTTCTTGCAGGCGGACGTCGTTCATGGGGGCCGCTGGTGGAGACATCTGTTCTTGGTAAGTCGTAGCATACAGCTCAGCCTGGGCGAGTTCGTCGTAGAGGAGGCCATCTGGTCCTCTGATAACTCGTTTAGGTGGCCGCTGGTGTCGTATGTTCTTGACTACCTGCCATTCGTTCTTGGTTCGAAGTAAGAATTCATCCATCTTATCTTCCCAGACCTGCTGTCGCCACTCGGCCACTCTCCTGTGCAGTTCTCGTGTTGTGTGTTTCTCGTCGATCGATCGGGTTTCTATAGCGGAGCCAACATCGCCTGCTCCTGTTTCTCTGTGTCTTCAGTTCTTGGGGTAGAGTCGGGAATTCGTCGAAAGCTACTACAGGGTAGACCGTGTGAGTAGTTGCTCTCCGTTTGGCTACCTTTATCTTCTGCGTCAAAGTTGGTACTGCGATGTCGATGGCTTCCGGTGTTGAAACGTCCTGCGTCGGGCACATATTTTTGTCAAGATATGTCCGAAATTGACCCCAGTTCAGAGTTTCTGAGGTGGGGGTCGGAAGGCTGGCCGTTGCGTTTTCCACTATGCTGATAACAGGTCGCTGGTCAGACGAAAGATCGTCGACGGTGCGGAGCTGGAGGTTCGTCTCAGTGTTTTTGACGAGAGCAATATCTAGGATTTCCGCTTCTTGCCGATCGACGTAAGGAATCAGTGTGGGCTTTCGTGGGCCATAGACTGTGATGCCCAGTTCTTCTTCCATGGCAATCAAAGTTTGTCCACGAGGGTTCGTACGCCGGGAATTCCACGCTGCGTGCTTGCTGTTAAGGTCACCTCCTAGGAAGATTTTGTCAAAATTGGTGGATACTCCGTAGGTCGTCTGGCACCAGGTTCTTATCGGGGCAGTTGTACGCCGCGATGAAAGTGATGTTGCCTGCCGCCGATCGAACCGTTACTGCTGCTGCCTCCAGATGTTGGAGGTGTGGTAGTGTTTCATGATGGTGCCGCAGTTCCCTTTTAAGCAGAACTGCGGTCCCTCCACCTCGTTTGCCTTGTCTGTCCGTTCTATAGACGTACATTTACGAAATCGGAGCTCAGTTGTTGGACGAAGGTGCGTCTCCGATACAAGTGCGATGTCGATTTTGTGACGTTGTAAAAATTCAGTGAATTCTTTTTTTTTTGTGTTTCATACCGTTGACGTTCCATATACAGATTTTCAGGTTTGCTGTGGTCCCAGGGTGATCCATCTTAAGGTGTTCCAAAGGCCTTCAATACACTTTCGATTAAAGAAATTATCCCCACTAGTTGTTGCTGGACGGCTGTGAGAAGTCTGGCGACACCAGAGAGCGATGGAGCTATGGATTCCATCAAATGAGCTGGTGACACGTAGGTTTCCGGTTCCGGTCGTCGTGGTGATGCTGCGTGGGCGTATGAATAATGCTGGCGGTGCTGTCGAGGTGGACGTGCTTCAGGAGGAGGCTGTGTTACTGGCTGCCGTGTCGCGGCCGGCTGTTCTTGTGGCGTTTGCTGACGGTGGGGCGGAGGGTGTGGCGTCAGGTTGGAGTTCCGTATTGCACGAGTCCTCCGTTGAGAGGGCTGCGGGGAAGACCGTTGTCCGTATTTCCTGAGAAGTTCCTGGTACTTCTGGCAGCCACGCCATGTGGCAGGATGGTCCTTTTCACAGTTAGCACATTTCGGCGGAGCCCCTCGGGGATGAGTACATGCGGAAGATCGGTGTTACCCTCCATATCGAACGCAGCGAGCAGGCAAGCTGCAATAATTAGCTGTATGTTCGAATCGGTGGCAGTGGCGACATTGAACAGGTCCTTCTCGTCTGTTGTAGGTTTCAATAACGACTTTAGTATATAGAAGTTATTTGATGTCGTAAATCTTGTAGTTTTCCTTTTGGGCTGGCAATGTGACACAGTAAGCATCTTGGGGTCGTAATTCCTTCGTGTTGTCGTCTCGATTTTTAAACTGGTGGACGTTGATGACAGCGAAACCCTTTTGTATCAGTGCGTCTTTCAGTTCTCCCTCCGTAGCTTCGGCAGGTAGACGTTTGACAACCACTTTGAGGTCTTTGTCCTCTGCGGCCTGATGTGTAAAAAAAATGGATGTCATTCGACACAAAGAAATTGATGGCCCGCCGTTGATCTTCATAGGAGTCAAAGTGATATTTGATCCTGTCTCGTTGGTAGATGGTCTTAAAACTGCCGTCAATATTCGCTTTCAGCGGCTTGTTGAGTTCCATGTAATTCTTGGTATGGTAAACAGAAACGGGCGGGACTTGGCGTAGTAAGTTCCGGCCAGAGCCACCTGTCCCCTCTTTATCTGTTTCGAGATTGATGTCACTCGTCTGGTCCATACGTTCTGGAGCATCCGTAGTATCTCCCGTCGCAATAGCCACATGACGGTTGCCTCCAGTTGTCGCTTCCGAGAGTTGTTCTGCTTAGGAGAAGCGTAGAGTCGTTTTCTTTGGCGAACTAGTCTAAAATAAAATCGCCCTCTTCGTCGGTGGGCTGCATGGTCCAAAGTTCTTCAGCGGAGACTCCATCCATTTCGTCGTCGTCTTCTGGTGGAGAAAATTGTTAGAGGTCGTCTACTTGTTCTTCAGGCTGTGAAGAAGGAACTGTAATAGTGCGGTTGTCGAATACTTCCTGACTTTGCAGAATCATGTGTTGTATTTCACGTCTCAGTTCCCGTTGTTGCCGATCGTTCTGTGTTATCTGATGTCTCTCGTCATAGGGGTCTGACGTATGTTGTCCTCCGCTCTGCATTCGCATAGCGCTCGTCGTGGTCCTGTCCTCATTATGTTGCCTTTCAGAATCCGTCGTCGTTGCGTGGGTCGTCGCCACTGTATCCGTCCTGTGGGGAGCCGCCCCACCGACCGACCAGCGGCCGGCCCCGGCGCGACCCAGCGCATGGGTCGTCGCCACTGTATCCGTCCTGTGGGGAGCCGCCCCACCGACCGACCAGCGGCCGGCCCGGCGCGACCCAGCCGGCCGGCTCGGACACGCGCGCTCCGCTGTCCGCACTCATCGCCATCGCGCGCTCAACTGTGTGTTCGCTTTCTCGTTCTCAGGCAGACTGCTCGCCGAGACTCCCCACTAGGCGACACTAACTCACTTTCCCCCTGGCCACAGGTAATACTGGCCAAACAACGCACTTCTCTGACATAGATAGGCAGAGTTATTCCTGCAATAGTTCAATATTTCTCTTGTAAAGAGAAACTACCGTAAATACTTAGGATTAACCATATGGAACGACATAAAGTGCAATGCACGCCTAAAATTCTGCCGAAAGCAGACACCAGACCGAGGTTCACTGCAATAATCTTATGGAAATGTACTTTATCCTCAATGAAGTGATTTACACAACACTTATTCAACATATTCTTCGGTATATACTAGGATACGTCAACGGGGACAGATGAAAATGTGTGCCCCGACCGGGACTCGAACCCGGGATCTCATGCTTACATGGCAGGCGCTCTATCCATCTTTTTTTTATTATTTTTTTCTTTTATTTCATTTTTTTTTTTTTTTTTCGGGTCTCCTTCCTCCCCTACAGCCCGTCCTTCCGCTCGCCATTTGTGCCTTCTTCGGCTAGCTTCTGTGCTATGTTTGTTCCATAAGAGATAGTTGCCCAACGAAGTAAATGTGTACAAGTGAACAAAATCTCTTCTTTTGGAGTTGTGGAAAGAAAATAGGTCCGCTACATTCTTCCATCATTGTGCGGGAGCGATTTTTATAGGAGAGCCAGGTGTACTTCCGCCCGCTGGCGTCTTCGGTTTGCGTCAGCAACCTATTAGTGCTGCTACACGAGGGCAAAGGGTAAACGAAATAGCCTTCTTGTTGGCGCAAAAGGAATGAGAAACTTAATAGAGAATGTCATTAAAAAATAAAATAAAATAAAAAAAATTAATCCTGAGACTGTACAAAATATCGTTTAATCGTTCTTCAGCTCTGTCGGTAGGACAAAGTTCGGTTCAAGAAATTTGCGTAATTTTCTTTGTATTTCTGTTGTCGTTCGAGCTTTTGAAGTTCTGTCATCAGGTACATCCAATAGTCTGCTGCACTCTTCGTCATAGCCGTTGAGATGTAATGGACGGTCAGTCCTTTGAGCCAGTTGGCCGACCTTCTTTTAGTGTTAGGATATGGCACGTCATCTGGCGGAAGGACGTGTGTCGGTGTAATGGTGTTAGGAGACGTGCGGAGCACATGTGCTAATTTTTGCCTGAAGAGATTCCACACGTCTTTCACATCGTCACAGACGAAACGATGTTCTTCGGTGTCGACGACGTTGCAGCTGGGACAGTTTGGTGTGTGTGCCAGACGTATCGCGTGCAGTTTATAGTTGGTGGGGATTTTTCTATTGACTGCGAGGTACCACGTCGATCGCACGTTGGATGGTAGATGGGGGTCAGAGATGTTTTCCCATATGTTTTTCCAGTTATAATGTCGAAACTTGTTTTCTGTTCGATTGTGCAATTTTCCTCCCAGCAAGGTGTTGTAAACCTCCTTAACCTGATATATGTCCTTCTCCGGTATACTATGGCGTACATAGCTGTATTCCACAAGTAGGTGTTTATAGTGGTACAGCTCGTGGGAGATGTGATGCACATCGATTGGTGGATCTCTGCTGACTGGGGTGATTTCACGTAAGAGATGAGCCACTAAGGTCCGCGGTGATCGTTGCCACTGTTTATAAGTTTTGCTAACGTATAGCGCTTGCGCTTTAAGGTAGATGTCTGTTAGATGTAGCCCTCCATTGCGTGTCGATAGCGTCAAGGTATCATAGGAAACCTTAAATATCTGACCTCTGCTGACAAAATAACCAAGCGTTGCTTGCATTTGGTGTGCTATGGTTCGTGGCAGAGGAAGCACTTGGGCAACATAGTTTACTTTGGTGGTGGTGATGGTGGGTAGTGTTTAACGTCCCGTCGACAACGAGGTCATTAGAGACGGAGCACAAGCTCGGGTTAGGGAAGGATTCGGAAGGAAATCGGCCGTGCCCTTTCAAAGGAACCATCCCGGCATTTGCCTGAAACGATTTAGGGAAATCACGGAAAACCTAAATCAGGATGGCCGGAGACGGGATTGAACCGTCGTCCTCCCGAATGCGAGTCCAGTGTGCTAACCACTGCGCCACCTCGCTCGGTCAGTTTACTTTGGAGGTTATATAGGTATTGGCTAGTTGCACTTTTTGTATTGCATTTAAATTACGCAAGCTGTGTTGTTTTATGCTTGCTCGTAATATGGCAAGTAATTTTCTGTAATTGAGAGCGGCTGTGCGGCGGATATTATTCGTATATTCTATTCCAAGGCATTTTAGTTTTTCCACAGTGTTGATACGTCCAGCGGCTCTGATCTCTATGCCCCTACCAAGATTCATAATACCAGATTTATTGCGGTTGAGTTTAGCTCCTGACGCCAGTTCGTAGGTCGCCACAACTTCAAGTACCGTTGCCACCTCGCTTTCGTCAGTCACAAGTACCCCTACATCGTCCGCGAAGGCTTGACATATGATCTTCTGTCCGTGTATATGTAGTCCACGGAGTTGCCGAGTCAGGGATACTAAGAGAGGTTCAAGCACAATCGCGAAAAGCGTCATGGACATGGGGCAACCTTGTCTTACCGAACTGTGAATATTGATCGGGTGACTGAGTTGTCCGTTGACACTGATTCTTGAGGTGCTATGCGTCAGTATGTTTTTCACGCAGGCTATAATTTTCTGTGGGAAGTTCATGGATGTCGTACACCGGAACAGGTACGGATGATTAACTTTATCAAAAGCTTTTTCAAAGTCAAGCGACATCAGAGCACAGCGAATGTTGCAGGCTTCCGATATCGCTATAATGTCTCTGTAGTCGCATAAGGTCTGAAATATCGTTCTATCCTTTCCCACACTTGTCTGGTAAGCTCCTGTCACTGTACGAATAACTGAATTAAACCTTTGCATCATGATACGGGCGAAGACTTTATAATCACTATTGAGAAGTGTTATGGGTCGAAGATTCTCCACGGTTTTGCCTCTTGGTGTTTTGGGGACTAAGACCACTGTTCCTTCACAGAATTCCTTCGGAAGGTCAGTGTCGGCATTTAGTATTTCATTGCAGACGAGTGTCAATTTAGCAATTATCTTTTCGCGAAAAGTTTGATAAAATTCAGCGGATAGCCCATCTGGTCCAGGTGATTTATTCCTCGAGATGGCATCTTCGACGTCTTCATCCGTTATTCTTGCTGCGAGCACATCAGCTTCTTCTGGAGTGAGTCGCTCTGTCGTCCTAGCAGTGAGAGCTTGCTGCGCTGTTTCATCTGTCTGTGTATCGGCCAGGAACTCACTAAAGTGTCGATGGATCTCGTCTCGTATTGCAGCTTGATCTGTCAAGAGTCTCCCGTCTGAAGTTTTGAGTTCCGTCAGAATTTTCCGGTTTTGTCTTTTGTTCTCTTGGAGGATGTGGTACATCGATGTTGTTTCTTCTCGTGTACCGTTCTGCAAACGCGTTCGTATTTTACAGCCTTCGAGATGGTGTCTCTGCAGGGTGAGCAATTTTGCTTTTATTCTGTTGATTTGCCCATAGTTTGTTACGATTGTAGCATCGCGAACGCACAAGTCTCTCAGACAGCTGAAGTAAAATTCTAATGTCCGCTTCCGCCAGGCGACATTTTCACGGGAGTAAGTTTTCATTGTCTTTATTATTGCGGGCTTCGCGCAGTTTAGCCACCAATTCAGCGCCGTACCGTACAAGTGGAACTTCCTTTCACATTCTGCCCAAGTGGTGTGGAAGGCGGCGTGACATCCAGGATCCGAAAGATGAGCAACGTTTAGCTTCCACTGACCTCTCGCCCTGTAAGTTCCTTGTTTCTCTAAATTTATCGTACATATGTACGCGATATGATCAGAGAAAATAGCGGGCCATAGCTCGGACTGTAAAACGTGTCGCCTTAAATTGGACGTTGCGTAGATCCTGTCGATACGACTGGCAGAATGGCTGGTGATATAGGTGAAACCGAGCTGATCACCATGTTTTAGTTCCCAAGTATCTAACAGATGGAATTCTCTGACGATGTTCTCCAGCTCCAGAGATTTGTTAAAATTTGGCGTCTGATCTTTGGGACTCAGCACGCAATTAAAGTCACCCGCAAATATTATTTGTTCAAATCGCACCGCGAAAAGGGGGGCGATGTCCTCCTTGAAAAATTCGGCCCTGCGGCGCTTGTTTCCGGTTCCTGACGGGGCATATATGTTGATAAACCTGGTGTTGTTTATCGTGGCAGCGAGACCTCTACTGTTCGGGAGTTTCGTCACATCTGTAAGTAGGATCCCCTCTTTAGTCATAATCGCTGTGCCGAGGCTATTGTCATTGCCAGGATTGATGACGGCGTTGTAGCCAGTGATGTCGTCCAAACGGATAGCCGTTACTTCTTGCAGCATTAAGATGTCAACGTCAGCGGCGTACAGAAAATCTTGGAGATATCTCAGATTGAGGGTGCTGCTAATTTTGGTCCTTCGGACTAGCTGTACCGCCTGGAATGTGGATTCCACGGTCGGGTTCAGTGTCCTCGTTTCGGGTCTTCGTTTTTGTTGATCGATCTTCCAAAGGAGCTGCTTGTGTCGTCTCCGCCAATTCTTGGGCTATCTGTTTCGCCTTTTCACGCAAGATTGGCGCGATTTCTGCTGCTCCCTGAGGGGCTATTCGACGTTTCTTCCGTTTCTTTGGTGAAACAGTTGTAGGCTGCTGATCATTATCCTCCGATGTTGCAACTGTGTCCTCTTTGTGGTACCCGACTTCTTCGAGTGGTTTGCACATGCCTTCTTCTGCCTTCTTAGCCTGGTCTTGTTCTGCACACCTGTCAGTGTCCTCGCCTTGTGAGTGTGCTGGACCTGTAGCTTCTATGCTGCTAGTATCCATGGCTACGGTACCATCGGGAACGTCGGCTTAAGCAACTACCGCCCTGTCGAAACACATATCTGGAGCGACGTCACTGCGAATTGCGGCGGCGTACGTCACGGGTAGCGTGGCCATCTGACTAGGCGGGTTCAGCTCCCCAGTCGGCAGTTGCGTCACACGCCGTTGAACACACTGCGCGCGGACGTGTTGGGTCGAACCACAACCCGAGCAGGTTCTCGGCTGGCCATCGTAAATGATGATCGCTCGATATCCACCAATCCAGAGATACGATGGGATATGTTTCAGCATGTCAATCTTAACTTGCCTGACTCCATTTAATACTGGATACTTGTGCAAGCTAGACCATTTTTCGGCGACATTGCTGATAATGGTGCCATAGTCTCTCAGTTTGTTGTTAATCTCCTCGGCCGTTATTTCAAAGGGGAGCTCAAAGATTCGAACCGTTCTTATTCCCATTCCGGCACGCGAAACCGTGACCTGCCCTATGTGTCCGTCTGAATGTTTGAATTTTGCCACCCCACCACATGTTTCTACAATTTGGTCGCACTTGTCAGAACTGGATAACTTAAGGAACGCAGTTGGACTGACAATCGACAGGTGAATTCCAATCAATTCATCCACTTTGATCTGTAAAGTTTCTTCGATAAATGCCTCAACTTCGTAAGATTTCGGTCGGGCGTAGCTCGGATCGAAAATCAACTTCAAAAATATCGCGTCGCGTTGTCTGTTCCATTATGTCATTCTAGAATGTGATCGTAGACTATGACTAACGCAGAAAGCGCGCACTCACCACACAGCGCCGGCCGCTCGCAGCGACGATGTAAACACCGCAACAGCCGCTCCGCACGTCCACACAGCACGGCCGCCGGCGGCGGAATGCATCCATCTGAGCCACCGAGAACAGAGAGGATAGCGCGACAGCAGGGATTTATCTGGACGCCTGTAAGCAGCCAAGGGTGTTCATTTCATTGTAATTTCACTCTAACGAGCTGCATGGTCACCGATGGTGTCTGTTCTTTCGGACATGTCCGAAAGCACATATACCATCTTAGTATATATATAGTTAAGCCTCACCGGCCACTTGGCTTTCTTCATCTTCTGTGCGAATGCACAAACAGTGCCCGAACTCTTACGGGAATCGGCAACGCGCCGCGAGTAATGAGTATAATGGGCGGGGGCACTACGAATGTAGTGCGGGACAATACGTTGAGAATGTGGGTTTCGCGGGAGGCGTGGCGAGATAAATCCGTACAGTCGCGCTGTCCCCTGTGTCCTCGGTGGCTCAGATAGCTAGAGCGTCTGCCATGTAAGCAGAAGATCACGGGTGCAAGTCCCGGTCGGGGCACACATTTTCATCTGTCCCCGTTGACGTATGTCGACATCTGTAAGCAGCCAAAGGTGTTCATTTCATTGTAATTTCATATTTTTAAGTGTTGCTCAACATCCTGAAACCTTCATCTGGTTAAACTAACAGAAGAGACAGAAGGGACCCAAGAAAGAGTGGCATATATCGTCAGTTGATCGAGTAATCGACGAATGGACATTATAGAGATGATGGACGATTCCTAGTAGGGACATTGTGCACGGCAGGGGGGCTTCACTAGTGAAATTTTGAGACAGTTTGTTCAGGAAAGTCTCGGGCATTATACTCCTTTTTCCTATTTATATTCTCTGAAAGATGTACGTAGTGTGGAATTGAGCACTAAATCTCACGAGAGGCCCATCCTTCAGTGTAAAGGGAAGCGAGGAGGACTGTGCTGTCTGTAGAGAATCAGTAGCAGCGGACTAGGTCATTCAGGTGCCTAAATGACTTCGAGCGTGGTACTGACTGTGGCGAACGCTGTGTAAGAGCACAAAAACACGTGAAAACCCAAACTATTGACACGTTCCAGTCCGCAGCTCGTGGTCGTGCGGTAGCGTTCTCGCTTCCCACGCCCGGGTTCTCGGGTTAGATTCCCGGCGGGGTCAGGGATTTTTTCTGCCTCGTGATGACTGGGTGTTGTGTGCTGTCCTTAGGTTAGTTAGGTTTAAGTAGTTCTAAGTTCTAGGGGACTGATGACCATAGATGTTAAGTCCCATAGTGCTCAGAGCCATTTGAACCATTTTTTGACACCTTCCAGGTTTATTGGTGATTTTTCTTTGAATTTTGTTAAGCTTAACGCAAATGAGGCACTTACATCTACTGCGCTATACTATGTTGCTACTCCTTTAGAATTCGTAAAACTTGGCAGCAGGGTTGCGAGCATCTTCAGATGTGCAAGTCTTAAGGAGCTTGTGTGCATGCGCTACTAGCGTGACGTAATTGTCTTATGGATGAGACGCATACCGGTTTGATAAACAACATGCTCGGTTCACGGCGTGCGCAGCTACCCGTTGCTACTCAACTAGGTGTTTACATCAGCGTCACGACGTGGCAGCACACTGCAACAGACTCTTACTCCGTTCTTTTGGCGTAAATCCCGTTACGCAGTAGAGCACTATTCAGAGATGACAGTTCAGTGTCTGCTAGTAAAATTAGATCAGACGTCAGAATATGTTATCGTTATGTGACAGTAAACCTATTTAGTGGGTTTCTGAATGAGTTATAGTGTATTAAGTTTCGGAATTTATCATACAGTAATCCATTAGTATTCTAGTCAAGTGACCAAGTTGGTAGATGTTAGTTCGTGAATTTAATCATTTCCACAAATGGCCGTTTGTGTTTCAGGCTCGTTGTTTACTTTGTGGGAATCGGTTTTCGCATGCAGTGTCCACATGAATCAACATTAGGTGCTAACAGGAAATTAAATAACCAGGGAAAATTAGCTGCAAAGGAACTAAGGCCTACCACACGACATCAGTTAACTGAGAAAGTGACTAAATGAAATAAGCGAACATTTAACAAAGAAGTGATCAATAAGCGTAAGTAATTGTTTTGGTGCAGCGTAAGAGCGTCTGATGTTCAGACAGGATGTCAGTTCGTGGACTAACACAGTTATTAGGTATCATATACAGTTGTCCGAAAAAATAAAAAAGCACGAAAACTCCTAGTTTCCCAAAAATGGGAAACTGATAGTAACGAAAGCTTACAAATTATTTTCTTTCTTGGACCAATCTGTAAGTACTTATGTACAAAACAACAAAGTTCCACAAAACAATTCTTTCTTTTGTCAGACAAGTTATGTGTATTATTATTATTATCATTATTATTATTACTCTCTTTCAAATTATAAAGGTGGCAGGGGTAAAATACAGGGAGCGAAAGGCTATTTACAATTTGTATAGAAACCAGATGTAAGTTATAAGAGTCGAGGGACACGAAAGGGAAGCAGTGGTTGGTAAGGGAGGGAGACAGGGTTGTAGCCCCTCCCCGATGTTATTCAATCTGTATATTGAACACGCAGTAAAGGAAACAAAAGAAAAAATCGGAGTAGGTATTATAATCCATGGAGAAGAAATAAAAACTTTGAGGTTAGCCGATGACATTGTAATTCTGTCAGAGACAGCAAAGGACTTGGAAGAGCAGTTGAACGGAATTGACAATGTCGTGAAAGGAGGATATAAGATGAACATCAACAAAAGCAAAACGAGGATAATGGAATATAGTCGAATTAAGTCGGGTGATGCTGAGGGAATTAGATTAGGAAATGAGACACTTAAAACAGTAACGGAGTTTTGCTATTTGGGGGGCAAAATAACTGATGCTAGTCGAAGTAGAGAGCATATAAAATGTAGACTGGCAATGGCAAGGAAAGCGTTTCTGAAGAAGAGAAGTTAGTTAACATCGAGTATAGATTTAAGTGGCAGTAAGTCGTTTCTGAAAGTATTTGTATGGTGTGTAGCCATGTACGGAAGTGAAAAATGGACGATAAATAGTTACGACAAGAAGAGAATAGAAACTTTCGAAATGTGGTGCTACAGAAGAATGCTGAAGATTAGATGGGTAGATCACATAACTAATGAGGTATTGAACAGAATTGGGGAGAAGAGGAGTTTGTGGCACAACTTGACAAGAAGAAGGGACCGGTTGGTAGGACATGTTCTGAGGCATCAAGGGTTCACAAATTTAGCATTGGAGGGCAGCGTGTAGGGTAAAAATCGTAGCGGGAGACCAAGAGATGAATACACTAAGCAGATTCAGAAGGATGTAGGTTGCAGTAAGTACTGGGAGATGAAGAGGCTTGCACAGGATAGAGCAGCATGGAGAGCTGCATCAAACCAGTCTCAGGATTGAAGACCACAACAACAACAACATTACTATTATTATTATCGGCGGTGGTAGCAGTTGTATAAATTTGTTCATAAGTGTAACTATTAAACAGCAGATGCTATTTCACGCTCTCAAATTTATCAGAATCTAAGAATTTGTGAACACACAGAATGTATACTCATGAGCCGCCATTGGGTATAGACACTGGATGCAATCTGAGTGACAGATCCACCAGGGACTTTTAAGTCCTTCTAGTGCTGCCCTAGTCGAGTGTTGGTGATGTGACTGTGAAGTAGGAAAGCGGAGGTGTACCCACAGCTAGAGCAAGGCCAGATGGAGCTCACGTTTTGTCGGACAGGGATGTAGATCACTGCAGAATACGGGTGTGAAAATCGCATGATATCAGCAGAATGCATCATTCAAGAATTCCAAAGGGCAACCGGTGGTCCAGATGGAAGGATGTGTGTGCGTATAGACTTCAAAACAGAGGCTACAACAGTCGAGTAGATCCTCATAAGCTATACGTTTCTGTAATCAGCGCTAAGCAGTGGATGAGGTTGTATAAAGAGCGACTGGACACTGGCTTGGAGTAATGTACCAAGCTATTTCTATCCTAATCCAGTGAGTTTTGGTTCGGCGAGTGTCCGGCGGGCATTATTTGCCATAATGTATAGTGTTAGCACTGAAATATGGAGGAGGTAGTGTTAGGGTATGGAAATGATTTTTTATAGTTCGGGTGTGGTCCTCTTACTACACTTAGCGAAATGTTAAATGTGGAAGGGCATGAACACATGTTACATTACTGTGGTCATCGAACAGTAGAGGAAAAGTCTGGAGACAATGAGTGCTGTCAGCATGATAGTGCACCCTCTTATAAACACAATCTATGAGGCATTGATCTGTAGATAGTAACATTCCCGAAAATGAATGATATGTCTTTAGACACGACCTGAAATTAACGGAACACACTTCGGACGAGCTACAGACATCGACTTGGGTCCAGACCAGAGCGTCCCACATCACTCCGATTTCGGTTCTTGAGGAAGTATATGCTGCGTTCCTTTACAGGCTTTCATAAATGTCATTGTAGCTGTCCTGAGCAGAGTTCTAGCCATCATAAAGGACTCATCATACACTTATTCCCGCTTACAGGTGTCCCGACCCTTTTAATCAGTTATTGTACATCTCTTGACATGATCATAAAGAGAAAATTATAGACTTTAGATCTAATAATGAAGTTTATCAACAATATTCTTCCCACACGCCATTTGTGATTGGAACATCTAAAGGGTAAAATATATTGCTGGCAAAAATACCTTCCACCACGCTTTGTAAGGTGGATGGCGTAGTGTAGATGCAGATACAATCGCTAGATACGAAACTGCAGTTCACATCATCGAGTCTAATAACATAACTACAGGCAGTTGTCCAGCGAACGAGACCCAACCAGTAACTCAGTTTCGTAATGGTGCAAGCGCTTCCCTTACTTTTATTGATTGTGGACTTGCGTCAGAGATCTAAATTTTTCGTCCGTTAACGGAGAGTACTGAAGGACTGACAAATCCTTTCTTAATCATCTGTCGAACTACCCTCGCAAATAGACAGAAAGATAAATAGGAGAACGAAATCGGAAGGGAGGGAAGGAAACTGCTCATTGGTAATCGTAATGTGATTTTGGCAAAAAAGTGCATTTTAACAGGTTGTGGATATGATTTGTATCATTGTGACTCGACACAATGTGATAAATGCGAAGAATGATGGCATGAGAAAGGAATTTCTCGTGCGAACTCCTGCACGAACGAATGCGGATTCTTATCTGCATGCGCATGTAAGACTACACTGTTAATGGGTTAATGGTTTTGTACTGTCACCTTTACTGCGTGCAACTTCAGAGTTAAAATGCATTTAGCGGATTTTATCCATAATGAATGCTGTTGAATTCCGTCAGAGTTCCTTTATAGAGTGTAGAATGAGATCCGCTACCAGTGAAAACTGTAGGTGATCTATTTAAGACACTGTCGGTTTCGGTCTTGTGACCATCTCCATCTGGTTACACATTAGTTTTCTCATGTTCAATGTTAGATTTCACTGTTTAAATAAAAGGCAGTTTACATGATGTTGACTCAACAACACAAGTCAATCAGCTGAAAGCGGCGAAGTGACATGAGCTGACAACATTAGTGTACTAACATACAGGTCTAGTATCCTCATCGTAATAGCACGTTTTCTTATTTTTTACAAACATATAGTCGATTGACACACATCAATCGCTCATTTGTCACATAAGTGACAATCGACAATATCTTCATAAAGGTGTGACAAATGTGCGATTACAATTTGAGTACTCCTGATACATGTAAATATGCCGGGTGATCAAAAAGTCAGTATAAATTTGAAAACTTAATTAACCACGGAATAATGTAGATAGAGAGGTAAAAATTGACACACATGCTTGGAATGACATGGGGTTTCAATACAACCACCCCATATTGCTAGACGCGTGAACGATCTCTTGCGCCCGTCGTTTGGTGATGATCGTGTGCTCAGCCGCCACTTTCGTCATGCTTGGTCTCCCAGGTCCCCAGACCTCAGTTCGTGCTATTATTGGCTTTGGGGTTACCTGAAGTCATAAGTGTATCGTGATCGACCGACATCTCTAGGGATGCTGAAAGACAACATCCGACGCCAATGCCTCACCAACTCCGGACGTGCTTTACAGTGCTGTTCACAACAGCTATTGTTGAGGAATCATGGTGGACATATTGAGCATTTCCCGTAAAGAACATCATCTTTGCTTTGTCTTACTTTGTTATGCTAATTATTGCTATTCTCATCAGATGAAGCGCCATCTGTCGGACATTTTTTGAACAATTGTATCTTTTTGTTTCTAATAAAACCGCATGTGTTTCGAAGCATGTGTCAATTTCTACGTCTCTATCCACATTATTCCGTGATTTATTCAGTTTTCAAATTTATACTGATTTTTTGATCATCTGGTACTAATGTTTTCAACAGATTTAGTTGTATTGCAGAGTCAGCGTCATGTAAGTTGCCTCTTATTTAAACACTGAAGGCTAACAGTGAGTATGGAAACATAAAATGAATGAATAACTACCTGAAAATGGGCACAAGCTCGAAACCGGTCGTGTCTTCAACAAATCACCTTCAGCTGTGACTGGTAGCGGATCATAGTCTACATTCCAAAAATTCATTTATCTTTACATGGATTACACCGAGTACTGCATTTCACACTTATGTGCTTGGCAGAGAATTCAACGAATCACTTCAGACCATTTCTTTACCGCGCCGTTTCCGAATAGCAAATGGGGAAAACACACATCGAAATCTTTCCGTGCAAGATCTAATTTACTTTATTTTCATACGATGGTCATTTCCCCCTACGTAGGTGGGATTCAACCAGGCATTTTTACATTCGGAGCAGAAAGTTGATAATTGAAATTTCGTGGAAAGATCCCGCGCCAACGGAAAGCGCACTTGTTTTCGTGACTGCCACCACAACTCGCGCACCGTATCCATGGCTTTGTTTCCCCTATTTCACGATAATACAAAACGAGCTATCTTTCTTTAGACATTTCTAAGTTCTCGGTCAGTCCTAATGGTAAGGATTCCATATGGCGCAGCAATATTCCAGTAAGAGGACGGATAGTGTATTCAGTTTCTTCTGTTGATTTGTTGTATCTTCTCCGTGGTCTACCGGACCCACAAAAGTTTCTCTGCAATAGTTCAAATTTAAGTTCTTCGTTATTGTAATCCCTAATTACTTAGTTGAATAGACAACATTTAACTTTATATGGTTTATCGCTTAACCAAAATTAACTATTTCTTATTATTACTCATGAGGAGGACCTCACACGCATTGTTGTGTTGTCAATTACCACCTTTCACACCAAACACATAACTTATTTAATCCATAACTTGTGAGGTACCTTAATAGGACACAGTTCGTGAGGTGAGATCTATCAGAGAGCTTCGCTTCATTTCTTTGCCCAGATTTATATAAATCATGAATATTAGATATCCTGATTGTACTCAGCAGTATTTAGTGACTAACAGCAACTTCGTAATAAAGTACTGTAGGCTGACAAAACTACATGTAAGTGTGATTCACACAACTTTCCTTAATGCAGCTTAAAAACTTAGAGAAATTTACTCATATTAGTTCCAACCTTTGAACTGGATAGATTAGTAAAAATATTAAGTAATTGTTTGCACATTTATAGATGAAGGGTAAAACTGAACCATTAGAAACTGGATCAAATTTTCTGATTTTTACACTCTTACAGTTTGGAAGTACTTGTTACCGACGATGCAAGGTAGCAATGTTTTGTAACAGAAAGCAAAGCGCATGTGTATAATATTCACGGCTGTCCTTCAGTTATGAAGAAAACGTTAAGCGTCACTTTGGCAAACAGCTCAAAGAAACAGTACTATTATTTTGTAACCAGAAGAGTACATATTTTTGAAAAATAAAACAGCTTTCGTTTCACAAGTATTCCCCACATTTTTGCATTTTTTTTTGGTGCGTTCAAGGTACACTGGGTTTTTATACAAAAAACAAATATAAGACGTCTGTCTCTTCTTACGAGGTTCGCGTAAGTAGCAGGTTTCCCTCTTTTCAAGCTTTTGTTGTAGTACGTAAGCAGGCATGCTTTCGGCTACCACCAGGCCTATTCGAATACACGCCGAGAATTCACGATTTATTTTCGAGTCATTCAGTCTTCTTTCTAATTGACGTTTGACGAGAGCTTTGGCCAGGTTCTTCAAGTAATAAAGCCTTTTTGTCTGTGAATTATGTTTAGCTGAATGCTATATATATCAGTTGACAGCATTCCTGTAAAATACTGCCATTGGACATCGTCTAGTACGTCGACCACCAAGTATTGGGAGTATTTCTCGTCCAGAGAATCTACTGCCCCTTGCCGAGATTATAAAATTCTCTCTTCTCCGGGTTCTGTGTGGTGGTGTCAACAGATACCTCATGATGCATAGATGTCTTTCTCTTTTTCTGTCAGTTCGAAACTACAGTATTGTCTTTTGTAAATCCCAATAACCAGGAACCCACTTCTTGTGATTTACAGGGGAGGAATTCGCTTGGTATCTCTCTCTATTATGCCTCAGTTCCCCAACATAAACTAGGCTCTAGATCTTCATGATATCCACAAGCTCCACAGAAGAAAAAAAAAAAAAACAGTTGACCCTTGTATCGATCCCATTTGTTCTTTGTACAGGCTCTGACTGGCATATTACAGATTGTGTTGGTCTTGAAAAATTCCGTTCTTCTCCTGAAAGCGTACCTGGATGTGAATCTTCACCAGCACAGACTTATCGTACAGAAAATATCAATTTCTAGCATCTGAAAGAAACACCAGTTTTATTCCGAATTTGGCAGGTTTCTTAGTCATATATAATTTGAACTAGAGACGGCCACGAAAGCATATGAGCATCTCATCGATGCATGATGAGGTTCAACGGCATACACAGCTTGGCAGTTCTGCACTAACTTAGAACATAGCTCCAAAATTGAACCTGTAGGACCTGTTTACTTCCTCACTTTGCTAGTTGTGGCAGTGTGAAAGTGTAGCATTGAAAGAAATATATTGACTCAATCATGGCACACCTAAAAAGATCTCTGACAGAATCATCTGTTATACTGCGACAATTTCCCCAACAATTCTCGTGATTCGACTTGAATGCCGCGGAATACAATAAAATTTCGAACAAAAAAACGGAGCTCTGTAATGTCTATGTCTAGCATATCAATGCAGTGTGGAACTTTAGATTTCTGCCTAGCAATTATCATTTTAACGTTCGGCTAGTGTAGTATTTCTTGTAGCATTCCAAGCATCCTCAGGTAGCTGAATTTTCTAGTGTACGTGGTTGATTCTTTATACCTGCCAATTAAAGAGCAATATTGTGATTTTTCGGGATGTTTCTTGTGATTGTTTACAAGACCACTTCAACCTCTTTTTCCACAATAAACTTTACCATGGACATTACTTACTGCAAAATCTTCCGTTTAACCACCAGAAATTTCAGAATTAAATTGATCGTAAAAACACCTTCATCTTGAAATATTCCTCACACTTCTACACAGTTATTGTGTAATAGAATCGAAGTCTGGATCACCTGGACAAATGTTGGTACGTATGGGCTTACTCTTCCACTCGACATAACGTTGCTTGTGAAGTGTGTCACACAAACCGCATGTGCTAATAATAACTCTACAATTCTCATCCGGTAACAGAGGGAATGAGCTCAGACTTCAACAATGCTCGAGGAGATTAGTGCATAAGGAAGAGAGAAGTGGGAGGACAGTAAACCCAAAACAAGATGACGACATACAGCTTCAGAATTATCGATCGGTCTAGGAGGCCACAACTCACAAATTATGGGTTAAATCAGTTTGCAATTGGTTTGACATAATTTTATAGTCCATAAACGTCAGCGTCTTCTTCAAATAATCTAAGAGGGCTGCTGAGATTCTCTTCTAAATCGTTTATACCGGGTGTTTCAAAAAGAATATATGTATTTCGAATGCATATTATTAACTTAATGCATATTATTAAACTTTAAGACTTACGAAAATGAAACTTTACACAAATATTTACGAACCTTTCAAGTTCAGATTGCAGATATTCAATACGCCCTCCATCAGCGATACGCTGATCAGTTGACTGCGTAGCAGCGAGGAGAGCTCCGCCTACCGTCCTAAGGGAGCCATGGGTCTGATGATGGTTTTGTAAAAAGAACCGAAACCGGTTACCTATATCATTAAAACATACATGATGTGATCAACACTGAACTTTAGTCAAAATATAACAAGTAATTGATCACTGCTTTCCAAAAATGTTTACCAAAATTGTACTGTCAGGCTGTTCTACAGTAAAGCTGCTACCCACTCTGACAGAGATAGCCTTTATAGCCTTTCTGAGGAGCCGTTTACCAGAATTTCTACAGTATCTAATTAACGGTTCTATATAGCTGACTAACGAGTTTGCTTATTTCGTGGAGTGCATAGATAACACAAAGTGCCGCAGAAATGGAGGAAACGATTCACAAAGGAACAAAGGCAATATCGTGTGGCTAGGGCCTCCCGTCGGGTAGACCGTTCGCCGGGTGCAAGTCTTTCGATTTGACGCTGCTTCGGCGACATGCGCGTCGATGGGGATGTAATGATCATGATTAGTACAACACAACACCCAGTCCCTGAGCGGAGAAAATCTCCGACCCAGCCGGGAATCGAACCCGGGCCCTTACGACTGACATGCTGTCGCGCTGACCATTCAGCTGCCGGGGGCGGACACAAAGGCAATAATGGCGAGAGTTGCAAGTTCCAAGCGTTTCCACAGGAACTTGAAGGAACGTAAGAATTCCATCAGTGCTAGGACTCAGCAGCGAACCAAAAATGTCAGTGACAGCAGACATATAGCAGAATGCTGCTCAACCGAAAATAAAAGAAAAGAACGAATGAAAATTGGGTTTAACGTCTCATTGACATGGACGTCATTAGAGACGGAGGGCGCGCTCGGATGGTGTCAAGGGTTGGGAAGAAATCGGCCGGCTCTTTTAAAGGAACTACCCCGGCATTAGCCTTGGGTGATTTATGGAAGTGACGAAAAACCAACATCGAAATGGTCGGATGTGGGCTGAAATCGTCGTCCTCCCGAATGTGATTCCACTGTGCTTACCACTGCACCACCTCGTTCGGTTTCCTCAATCGAAGCAGCTGCAGAGAAACTAGGATATCTCACTATTGGGGGTCCGAGAAGAGAGGACAACAAATGTGATGGTTAATACGACTAGAGAAAAAATGTATTAAACAGGTTGCGGTAACCGTGACAAGCCAGGAAACGTGGTGCACCAAAGAAGACGAAGTAAATATTCCTGAATCCCAATCAAGAACAACTACCAAGATGAGAAACATAGAAGCCGATATCCTCGGTGTAACAAAGCAGCTTAAATCACTTAATAAAGGGAAGGCCTCCGGTCCAAATTGTATACCAGTCAGGTTCCTCTCAGAGTGTGCCGAGAACATAGCACCATATTTAGCAATTACATACAACCACTCGCTCACAGAAGGATCCGTACCTAAAGACTGGAAAATTGCTCAAGTCACACTAATACCCCAAAAGGTAAGTAGGAATAATCCGCTGAATTACAAGCAGTAGGGTTTTAGAACATATGCTGTATTCGAGCATTATGAGGCACATCGAAAAAAAAAAACCATTTATTGACACATAGTCAGCACGGATTCAGAAAATATTTTTCTTGTGAAACACAACTAGCTCTTTATACTCATGAAGTAATAAGTGCTATCGACAGGGGATGTCAAATATATTTCTAGATTTCCAGAAGGCTTTCGACACCGTTCCTCACTTCTAACCAAACTGCTTGCCTACGGAGTATCGCCTCAGTTGTGCGACTGGATTCGTGATTTCCCGTCAGAAAGGTCATAGGTCGTAGTAATAAACGGAAAATCGTCTAGTAAAACAGAAGTAATATCCGGCGTTCCCCAAGGAACTGTTATAGGCCCTCTATTGTTCCTGATCTATATTAACGACATAGGAGACAATCTGAGTAGCCGTCTTAGATTGTTTGCAGATGATGCTGTCATTTACCGTCTTGTAAAGTCATCAGATGATCAAAACGACTTGCAAAGTGATTTAAATAAGATATCCGTATGGTGCGAAAAGTGGCAGTTGACCCTGAATAAAGAGTAGTGTGAAGTTATTCACATGAGTACTAAAAGAAATCAGCTAAATTTCGATTACGTGATACGTCACACAAATTTGAGGGCTGTAAATTCAACTAAATACTTTCGGATTACAGTTACAAATCTAAATTGGAACGATCACATAGATAATATTGCGGGTAGAGCAAACCAAAGACTGCGATTCATTGGCAGAACACTTAGAAGGTGCAACAGGTCTACCAAAGAAACCGTTTACACTACGCTTGTCCGCCCTATTCTGGAGTATTGCGGCGCGGTGTGGGATCCGCATCAGGTGGGACTGACGGATGACATCGAAAAAGTACAAAGAAGGGCAGCTCGTTTTGTATTATCGTGAAATAGGGGAGATAGTGTCACAGACATGATATGTGAATTGGAGCGGTAATCATTAAAATAAAGGCGTTTTTCGTTGCGACAGGATCTTCTCATGAAATTTCAATCACCAGTTTTCTCCTCCGATTGCGAAAACATTCTGTTGGCACCCACCTACATAGGGATAAATGATAATCACTGTAACATAAGAGAAATCAAGGCTCGCTCATAAAAATTTAAGTGCTCATTGTTCCCGCTTGATGTTCGAGAGTGGAGCGGTAGAGAGACAGCATGAAGGTGGTCCATTGAACCCTCTGTCAGGCACTTGATTGTGAATAGCAGAGTAATCACGTAGATGTAGATGTAGATTTCCAGATTTCAGAAAAGCATTTTACACTGTGACCGACTGCAGACTATTTAACGAAGGTATGAACATCAGGTTATCTTCCATTAGGAAAGTTGGTGCACTCAGCGACTGTGATGTCATTTATAAATTATAGAGCGCAGCAAACAGTCGTCCTTTTTCTGTATGTTGTATTTGGCAAATCCAGGTTTCGGCTAGTGCCTAGCCATTATCAATGCACTATTTTCTAGTCTCGATACGTGTCAGTCTCCTGTTGTTCGGGTGTCAGTCACAGTTCTTTGAATACTGCCAACATTTGAAACGGGTTCCAAGCTATGTGACTGGTTCGATGTCTTCTGAAGTAATAGAATCCAGTATGTTATTCTCGATGGCGAGTGTTTATCAGGGACATGAGTATCGTCAGGACTGCCCCTGGAAAGCGAGATAGGACTGCCATTGATTTTTATATACATAAATGATCTGGTGGACAAGGTGGGTAGCAGTCAGCTGTGGTATACAGGAGTGTCGAAGCTGAGTGACTGTATGAGGACACAAGATTACTTAGGCAATACTTCTAGTTGCTGTGATGAGTGGCAGCTGGCTCTGAATGTTTAAAAAAAAAAAAAAAGTAAATTAATGAGGACGAGTAAGAAAAACAAGCCCGTGGTGTTCGGATACTGCATTAGTAGTGTCGTTCTTGAGACATCCATATCGTTTAAATATGTGGGCGAAATTTTTCAAAGCTAAGGTGCGAGCACATAGGGGTTGTAGCTGCGAAGGTGAATAGTCTACTTCGGTTTATTTGGAGATTCTTAGGAGGGTGTGGTTAATCGGTAAAGCAGACTGGATACAACACGCTGATGCGACCTATTTTTCGGTACTGTCCTTGGTAGCGGTGGTTTCGAACAACGTGCAAGTGTGACAGAGATGCAGTTCCAATACGAATCCCTGGAAGCAATGCGACATCCTTTTCTAGGAACATTACTGAGAAAATTTACAGAACCGGAATTTGAAGCTGATGGCAGAATGATTCTGCAGCCGCCGAAACACATTTCGCAGAAGGACCACGAAAGTAAGATATGAGAAATTACGGCTGGTAACGAAGCATAAAAGTAGTCGCTTTTCCCTCGCCCTATTTGCATGTGGCATAAGAAACGAAATGGCTAGTAATGGTAGAGTGTACCCTCTTCCACACAGCGCACAGTGGCTTGCGGAGTATATGTGTGGATGCAGATGGAGGTTTGTAATTGAGGGAGTAATAGAAATGAAGAACTAGGGAACAGCAAAAATGTAATGTCAACAAGAAGCAGACGTAATGAAGATTGTCGGTAGACGCAAATTTGAATTTTTCAGTCACAAAGACATCGATGAAAGGAATATTGGTGGTTTGGCACCATTAGAACTAGAACCCAACGCTAGTGAATCAACAGAAATAGCTGTCGGGGAAATCAATGCTGATTTGAATGAGGTAACGTGGACTGATACTGTTCCAGAGCTACAAACGTTGGCAGCGAACAGGACACAAAACCTATGGCTGAAACAGTGGAAGCTGGGCATGGAATGGAGCTTGCAAGGGTCGACAAATGTATTAACACGGTACAGCAGGTTCCTGTAGTGAACCCACGTGTGGATTCAGTAAGCGTACACTGCAATCAGATCGTCGTGTGGAAAAATTGAGGATTACTGACAGTCGGGGCGAAGTCAAAGAGATCGTTATTGTAGAAAGAGCTGCCTATTGTTGGTCATGATATTCACACTAGTTGGCTTAGTAAACGATTACAGTACCCATGGGAAGGTGAAGGAAATATTGATAATAAAGAAATAAAATAGCTGGCAATTTGTTCAGACAACATGATCTTGACTTTGGAAAATCCTTTAATACTATTTCTGATGATGAAAGGACGACTGTCGCTCATAATATCAGTATGATCACGATGCATATTGATACTTTTAAGAAAACTGAAAGTAATCTTATAATGATTATGTTAATATGGGTACTCAAACATTGATACCCAAGATTATGCAATGTTGGGAAATAAGTTGCCATTTAAGGGTGTGTGAGAGAGGGGGTAGATAAACTGGTGTACAGAGAGCGTCTTGCTTAACACCCCTGGCGATGGGACATTTCATCAGCCACACGAGAAGAAGGCCATTGTTCGCCAAAGAACAGGTAAGTGCTTTCCTACCCTGTGTGATAGTCACAAAAACGGCAGTCGAGAGAGGACGGTGGGATGGCGGTTGCGTATCGGACGTAGAACCTGCTGAGCATGGTAGAATATGCTTTATCAGTTAATTGGTGTCACTGTCTAGAGTTTGTTAAACGTAACTCCCATTGGTCTGGCGCTATACGCGAATGGAACACCATTGTAAACTGCATACGGTGCTGATGAATGTTACGTGATAGAGTAAATGTGTTTCGTAAACCATCACAAAGGAAATTATTAGAATTCAAAATGGCATTCCTTCAAAAACACTTGCACGCTTTTATTCGACTACCACTCTCGCTCAGACTCCACATCACTCTACACCGTTACAGCCATTCATCCAGATCCTGAGGTCAGCGAATCCACGACCAGTGCTTCTACTGTGCAACAGGGGCGTCATCATCTGAAAGACGTGGGTCAGTGTCACACCGTGTTTCAAGGACCTACAGCGACGTACATGGACATGCGTGTCTCCACCAGCATCCTCGCCAAGTTTAGACGATGTACCATCAACACGATCTGTAACAATTCTTGCTAACGCTACAGGAATGTAGAAATCTGTGTGCTCAATACGGAACTTAAGAAAGATCTGGAAATGTAAGTCCAGCCTGTAATAGAGGTCACAGTTAGCGATGCCGGAGTCGACTGTTTGGTAGTCACCAGTAGTGATATGTTTGTTATGTCTGAATTATTCTTCAGTCTTCTTAAGTGTAGAATATGATTCTCCCTATGATAAAAGTCTGAATTTTAATGTCAATGGGAGCCAAAAAGAATGAGGTCACCCTCGAAGCCTTAAACGACAGTATGGTGCTTTTTCGCATATCTCATTCGTCTATCAACACTTGACATGTACAGATTTCGTTGCAGAAGAAGTGATGGACATCAGCAACAAATGAATGTTTATAGCGCTCAACATCGGCGCAAAGTTTGTCAGATTTTAAGGTATACTACAAGGAGGGAGCATAATGGTAAGTCTCTGAACAGATAATAGATGCGAGTAATTAATCTTACAGTGTAGGTTGAGGGGCGTGTTTATTTGGTGTGTGAATTTGGTGTTAGCTTTCAAGTAACTTTTTGTTTGTAAAGGCATTATGTTGTAGTTAAGGTTTTCTTTGTTTCTTCTCGGTCTAGTGACCTCTGGTTAGTATTTTCCAGAAGAATTACTTGGCGTACGATTCAGTTTTCCGATGCAAGCTGTGTTGTGATGGGTATTCTTTCGTTGTGAAGACACAGATCACAGCATGAAAAGTGAAATAATGGTAACTGCATTTATAGTCTCTGAGCAGTTGCAAGTCATCACTTGCTTTAATCATAAATATATTTCAAATGGTTGAAATGGCTCTGAGCACTATGGGAGTCAACATCTGAGGTCATCAGTCCCCTAGAACCTAAAACCACTTGAACCTAACTAACCTAAGGACTCACATACATCCATGCCCGAGGCAGGATTCGAACCTGTGACCGTAGCGGTCGCGCGGTTCCAGACTGAAGCGCCTAGAACCGCTCGGCCACATCGGCCGGCAAAAATACATTTCCAGATTATGCTAAATCAAATTACCTTTACATGAAGGAAAGTATTATCTTCCCAATAACCTTAAAATCTTGAGCTACACCATTAACTTTTGTATAGGAAATTAGTGAATTTACTCATGGCACTTTTGTTAGATATGTCTGCAGTCACTTCCAGAACTCACATTAATAAGAAAATTAACTAATTTAGTACGATTTCATTCTGAATTGCTGGTGTATCCATGTATCATGACAATAAAACAAAAACAGAGAATAGTTGAGGGAGGATGAGTGACATAAGTGGCTTATTGAAGTTTAAAAAAGTAATGACAAATTTTTATTAATCCTTTTATACTTACATCGAGCTGATAAATCTTACAAAGGAAATAACAACCTTAAATTAGAAAAGGGATGTTGCTTGACTGGCAAAGCATTCATTGGTTTGGAAGTTACACAAATTCTCCCCTGAATTAATCTCTCTTACAAAGCAATCTTACTTTGTTTACATTAATGCACTGTGAGGCCCAATTCTGTTCAAATGGAATAAATTACGATCAAGAACACCACAAACAAAGATTCTCCAGAGAACATGGAGCTATGAGAATCATTAAAAATCCTAAGCCGGCGCTGCAATACTTTGCGCTTTCACCTTGATTCATACAGCAGCAGAAAACACTACACTGTGGGCGAGGAGTGGCGCACTTCGGCAGCTGTAATGTTCCGACATGTGCACGAAAGTTTGTTAACTAAGTGGACTGGCGTTCTTATGGCTAGACTGTGGGAAACTTCCCTTTCAGAGCCCTGAGATCCCGGCGGGTTTCAGTGTGCGATGCACCCGTTCGCTGGTCTGTCCAAACCAAATTGACTCGCAGGCAGGACAGTGAGGACTAGATTTGTGAAACGTCAGGTGGCCAGCTCAGGACGAAAAAGTTCATACTCGTGACAAACGATATGTCCGAGATGATTGCAGCTCCCCTGTCGGTATTTTTTGAGACGGCCACTGGCTCTTAGTACTGGATACCACGCTGGGGGAGCAAGCCTGGGGAGGCACGCTCTCGCAGCAAGCATGGCCAAGTTTTGGCAATGAAAGTGCTACCTAGGCAGGACCACATACCCTCATTAACGGAGAGATCTACTTTTTCTACGACCATTTCCAATTTCTGAAAGAAGGGTGTTAAGCTTCCCAAACAGTCGTGCCGTGAAATGCGAGTACATGTTGTCCTTAGGTTAGTTAGGTTTAACTGGTTCTAAGATCTAGGGGACTGATGGCCTCAGATGTTAAGTCCCACAGTCCTCAGAGCCATTTGAACCATTTTGAACGATACACCATCAACATGTTCTGTGACAATTCTTGCTAACGCAACGGGAGTGCAGAAATCTGTATGCCCAAAACGAAACTTAAGAAGGACATGGAAATATAAGTCCACCTTGTAATAAAGGTCACAGTTAGCGATACTGATGCCGACTGTCTGGTAGTCACTATTAGTGATACGTCTGTTACGTCTCAATTATTCCTCAGTCTTTTAAGAGTATGGATAATATGATTCTTCCTGTGATAAACGTCAGAAGTTTAATGTCAATGGGAGCCATAACAGTCCAGTAAAGAGTGAGGTCACCATTGAAACTACGAACGACATTATGGGGCTCTTTCTCATATCTCATTTGTCTACCAACACTTGACATGTACAAACTTCGTTGCAGAATGAGTGAGGGACATCAGCAACAGATATAGGTTTATAGCGCTCAACACCGGTATACTACCAGGAGAGAGCATAATGGTAAGTCTCTGAACAGATAATAGGTCCCAGTAACTAATCTTACAGTGTAGGTTGAGGCGCGTGTTTTTTTGGTGTGTGAATGTGGTGTTAGCAAGTTCCTAGCATCATGCGAGTTACAGTCTATCCTCCGCTAAACACGTGCCCCAGCTGCTTTGCCCATATTGTCCCATCTACTAACATGAGAAGGCTTCGAGTTTTATGACCATCTCACCGTTTGCACAAAATCTCTCCCCCACCCATTCTCCCCCTACTAGCCATCTTTGTGACGGTCTGTCGCCCGGCCCAGGTAAAATGTTTCGTGAACCGGCACCTTCCTGCTCTGTCCGTAAGTGAGAAGAGGCGAGTGCCACGGCCCCTGGTCCCTCTACAGGTGCAGTTCACAGACAGCTGCTTCCCAGAGTCAGTCTCACAGCCAGGGCGTTGATCCCAGTATCAATAGCCCAGAACCCACCTTTCTTCTCCGTCGCCTCCGCTACTGCCCCTCGGATACGGATTCTCTACAGGCTACATGTGCAGTTATATAAATGTTCTGCCCACTATTGCCTCATGTTGAAAGTCATAAACCGTATACGTCTAATGTAGTACTGGGGAACAACGAGATCATAACCTTAAATATGAATATTAATCCGACTGACAGTGTTGTTAAAGTGGGAGAGTAGCGTGCCACATCTCACGATGTTAGCAAACGTATTGCTTTGATTGCCTGATGGTTGCCTTATGGCTTGAATGTGGTCTTCCAGAGGTGGGTTGATTTAGCTTTGCTTGAAGGGACACCAATCGGGCGTATGGGTCGTTTATGATTCAGTAGATTATCTGCTAGTAGACTGTCTGTCTGGCATAAAGGAAGTGTTATTCAGCAATGCTGGCTGCAGTGATGTGTCCATCAGCAGAGGAACATATACAAGAGAACCAGAGGTGCGTCTAAACATCTTACAGTGTCTTGTGCTACGCAGCATGAGTGAAAAATCAATTCAGTGCTTTGCAATTTGAGTTAAAGACCAACGATAAGAATAATAAGAATATGGAAGCTGTTACTAAACGAGATCCTTATCAGACTGAAATAAGGCACTTAATGCCAAGATAAGTCATTACTGTTGATGAGCCTAATTTCTACAGTTGCTGAATGTAGACGCTAAATGAACTTAAACCATCGAGCAGATTTTCTATAACGAAATGTTTCTTTTATCTACAAATTGTTAAAGCTACAAATAACACTGGTTTTTTATCTGTGTTTGGTATGAGTACACGTTGTTCTTAATAGGTTTAAGATTGTCGCAATTACAGATATTGTACAACAAACACTTTCGTCACTTCGCCAACGTCTGAACGTCACGTCACAAATGTCGTATGTCATTAGCAGTTCGCACAAACAGTCATTTTAGTTCACAATTATGCAAGTGGAGTGAAAACTGTACTGCGTACAGCAAAGCATCGTAGCCAGAGAAGATTGTTTGATCTATATAGTAACTAAGGAAGATCAGTGTATAAATAATTAATGAGTGAATGTAAAACTGTAACCACCTTTTGCAACAATATTATAACATTTAAAAGTGTACTAATTAGGCCACAGGTATGATCCCCCTAACCGACGAAATTACTCATTCAGGGTAGTCGAATGCCAACTCAAATGTTTGTTTGTGCTCTTACTTAACCTATGATAAGCGTTTTAATTACGTAAAGTAAGCACAACTAACAATACACACAATATTAGCACTGCAGCATGCATTGGAAAACATAACCGCACATTACGAACAAGATCTAGATTTGTGTCCTTGATGTCTTTTTCAGTGGTAATAACTGAATAAAAGGTTCCTGGCGTATAAGCTGTGCCACTCTTACCGAAAGTGACATGACTTGTAAATGTACAAGGTTTTTCCTTCAAACAATTAAATTTTATGTACTTAATGTTTAATTCCTGTTTTCACTTAACCAATCAAACTGTTTGTATAGTTTTGCCCATAATGTACATTGTATCTGATGTATATCAGTTTGGATTCAGAGCAGTTCCTCATTCTCTAGGCACATTTCTTTAAAATTGAATATAGTCCTAATTTTATGAAAACTACTCTCAGTTTAAGTACTACAATGTGGAAACTATACATTCTAAACTTTATTTTGATATAATTTTTACCAGAATCCTTGTGTAAGTCTTTTTAAGGCAGCACACGGAGATTTTTTATTTGAGTCAATAGTCTCCTGGCTGCTTTGATGGGCACCACCACTTTACCTCAGAGTAGCACTTTGCAACTTACGTCCTCAGTTGTTTCCTGGATGTATTCCTATCTCTGTCTTCCATTTTTTGCCCTATACGACTCCCTCTAATACCGTGGAAGCTATTCCCCCACCCCTTAACATATGTATCATCATCCTGCAGCCTTCCTCGTGTCAGTATTTTGCGACCGTTCCTTTCCTCACAGACTCTGCAGAAAACCTTCTCTTATCTTACCTTGTCAGTTCACCTAATTTTCTGTTGCACCGTATCTCAGATGCTTCGATTCTCTTCTGTTCTGGTTTTCAGACAGTCCACGTTTCACTACTTTACAATTCTGTGCTACAGACGTGCATAATCAGAAATTTTTTTCACAAATTACTTCCAATATTGGATATTAGTACGCTTCTCTTAGTCAGGAATGCCCTCTTTGTCTATGTTAGTCTGCTTCGCACGTCCATCTTTCTCCATCCACCATTGGCTATTTTGCCGCCCAGGTAGCAGAATTTCTAACTTCGTCTACTTTATGCTCCCCAATTCGGATGTTAAGTTTCCCACTGTTCTCATTTCAGCTCTTTCTCATTACTTTCTTCTTTTTCTAGTTACTCTCAGTCGATATATGCGCATTAGACTACTGATTCCATTTAACAGATCACGTAATTATACTTCACATTCACTCAGGATAGCAATGTCATCAGCGAATCTTATCACTGATATCTTTTTACCTTGAATATTAACCGCACTCTTGAGCATTTCCTTTAGTTTCGTCATTCCGTCTTCGATGTGCAGATTCAACAGCAAGGGCGAAACACTACATCCCAGTCCTATACGCTTGATAATTCTGGCATTTCCATCTTGGTCTTCCAGTGTTATTATTCCCTCTTTTGTTCTTGTAAGTATTGTACAATCTTTACCCCTATTTCTCTGAAAATTTCGAACTTATTGCCACATTTTGTATTTAAAACACTTTTTCTACATCAAGGAATGCTATGAACATTACTTGATTTTTCTTCAGTTTTAGCTCCACTATCAAACACAACATCAAAACTACCTCTCCAGTGCCTTTACCTTACCTAAAGTAAAACTGATCCTAATCTAACTGATCAATTTTGTTTTCCAATTTTCTGTATGTTACTCATGTCAGCACCTTGGGTGTGTGGTCTGCTAAGCTGATTGTGCAATAGTATTCGCACTTAACTGTCCTTGCTCTCTTCAGAATTGTGAGGACGATATTTTCCAGAAAGTGGTATTTCATCAGTCTCACAGTTTCTAAGGAACAACTTCGGTTGTCATCTCCTCAATGAATTCAGAATTTCCGTTTGAATGTTGTGTATCCATTGCGCCTCATTTCTCTTCCAGTGCTCTTTTACATCATTATCTTAACTTCGACAGTTAGGACCTCTAACAAAAGTTTAATGTGAGATCGGTTCGGGATTGAATATTAGGTTTCCTTAATAGCTGTGAAATTACAATTGTAATTCTCACAGTTAACTTTCATGCCCGAAGCAGTATTCGAACATGTGTCAAATGCCTTACTGAAATCAAGGAACACAGCATCAGCCTGAGGGCCGACGTCGACTGCGCCATGGATGTCATGGAGGAACAGAGCGAGCTGGTTTTCGCAGTATCTCTGTTTGCGGAATCCATGTTGATTCTTATAGAGGAACTGTTCATTTTCGAGGGACGTCATAATAATCGAGCATAAAACATGTTCCATATCTCTACAACAGATTGACGTTAACGATATAGGTAAATAAAATGCAACAGAAAAGCCGTCAACACAAGGGTATGGGGTCCTGCTGAGTCGTGTTTAAGCTGATGACCGCGTTAAGAAAACAGGGTCACTTTGTTAATAGAATTGTCCACTGCCTACATTCTACAAATAAATTCATAAAACCTTATCTGCATGATAGAGAAGGATTGAAGATTCACAATCACAGCAGTGGAAGTTCAATTAAATAATTTTTACATATGAAATTTCATCATTTTTTCGCTTATCGTTGGCTGCATTTGTTGCTGTAGGTACAGTTTTCTTCATAAGTAAGAGAGAGTCTTCGATGAATCTTGAACAGCATACAAACTATACTTATAAGTGCATAGGTACATAAAACTCTCGAATTTTCCAAATCTATTAAAAACCGTGGTAAAGATTGAGATAATTAACTAAAAATTGGAGTTTTTTCTAAACATGGAGTTCAAAATGTAACAACTCATTCTTTTTTCCATAAATTGAAGAAATTCTAGAGTTTCATACATCTGTAAGTGTGGTTTGTATGCTGTTCAAAATTCATCGAAGAATCTCTCTTACTTACGAAGAAAAGTGTGCCTATAGCAATAAATTGCAGCCAATAGTTGGGGAAAAAATGAAGAAATTACACATGTAAAAAAATTTTATTCTCTTGTGTTTTTGAACTTCCACTGCTATTAGTGTGAATCTTGAATCCTTCCTGTCATGCTGACAATGTTTTATGTATTTATTTGTAGAAGTACAGTCAGTGAAAATTAAAATGTCCTCTGATGCCTCTTCTGATACAAGTCGGCCCGTTTGACGTCAAACCCCCCCCCCCCCCCCCCACCCCACCCGCCCACCTCCTTAACAAAAGGATTCTAGATCAATTTTGTATGTGAATTTGGACACAACTGTTTAAATAAGTTGACATAGGTTCGCTCGCCTGTCGCCGACTGTCACCAAATTCCGATATCGCCGCGCACGAACAAAGTAACCTAGCGTTCACATATGGATGGAAGTTAACTCACACGAAGACAAAAAAGAGAACGAAGGAAAAATCCGAATGTGACGGGAATAGGTAGATGTGTTTTGCACTTACAGACAAACGAATGGTTACAGTATCAGAAAAACTGAATGATTCATTTAACAGAAACAGCTTCAGAAGGTGAGAAAATTAACAACGTGGCATCCATCTCTCGCCCCTAAGCTGGCAGTTATTCGTTATTGCATTGATTGATAGAGTTGGTGGATGCCCTACTAAGGGACATTGTGTATATTCTGTACAACTGACGCGGTAGGTCGTTAAAATCCCGAGCTCGTTGCAGAGCCCTGTCCATAATTATCCATGCAGTCTCTGTTGGGGCAGATACAGTTACTTACTTTTGAATTCATTATGGGAGTGGCAGTGATCAATGAGTTACAAATATTTACTATTAAAAACAGTCTTGATCACGATTTATTTATTAAGGTGACTGGTTTCGATCACTACTGTGGTCTGAAGATGACCACAGTAGTGGTCTAAACCGGTCACCCTAATAAATAAATCGTGATCAAGACTGTTTTTAATAGTAAATAGATACAGTTACCTTGCCGGTCAATGTTGGGTTTAGCAAGCCCGGATACAAGCAGTAGAAACTCTTGGTGTGTGCGGGAAGGGGCTATAATGCAGAAATGTAATTCAAGATGGCTTGCCATAAATTGCATCAAAACGTAAAACGAGACGTAGAGTATTTACAACATGTTTTTAAGGGTGCCGCCCCCCCTGCGGGTCCTGGGATTAGAATAGGCCCGAGGTATTCCTGACTGTCGTAAGAGGCGACTAAAAGGAGTCCCTCCCCCTCAAGGGGGTAGTAAGCGCCTGCGTCCGGAGACGGACGGTTCCACGACCTCTATTTGCGGTCATTTTGCTTTTTCACTTCTCGTTCCTTCCTTCCTTTGGTTGGTTCCTTTCATTGCTCCTCTCCACCTCACTGTCTTCCTTACTCTTTCCCTTGCCTTCTTCTCCTTGCCATCTCATTGCCTTCTTCTCCGTGCCTTCTCATTGCCTTCTTCTCCTTGCCTTCTCATTGCCTTCTTCTCCTTGTCTTCTCTGGTCTCCGCCTCGGCGTTTGAGACAGTCTGTCCCCTCTCTCCCTCTCTCTCTTCTTTTTCCTCTTCTTCCTTCCTCCCTGTGCGTGCCTGAAGGCCGACCCACGCGTTCGCACGCGTAGCCGGTGACGGGGTAACGCGTAATTCCCCGCCCTGGGTGGACATGTAAGGCACGCACGTACCTCCTGGTAAAGGCCAGGCCCAGGGAGGGGTGATTGCCTGAGCTGATACCTTCTGACCATGCCGATTGGTCCCTCCTTCTGTTTCTCGGGAGGTGTGACCTGAGGTGTAAACATTCACCTAAGGCGGGAGTGCCCTCTGAGAGGGTCCCCACAAGGAAGGAGCGCACCATCGGAGACGCTGGCAATCGTGGGGGACTCCTCCACAATGGATTTCACTCCATCTCTCTCGACTTCTGCCCAAAAACGGAAACTTGACCAGCCACCAGTGACAAAAGTACTACCGCCTGCCCCACAGTTCCTCGTCGTTTCTCGATCTGAGGACGGAAAGGATTTTTCCTCTGTCAACCCTTTCGTTATCCAGAAGGGCGTAGATGCCATTGCCGGATCTGTCAAATCTTGTACCAGGTTGCGTAACGGTACCTTATTACTAGAAACTGAGAGCGCCTTTCAGGCACAAAAACTGCTTCGGGCCACACTCCTGTACACGTTCCCTGTCCGGGTGGAGGCTCACCGAACTTTGAATTCGTCTCGTGGTGTGGTCTATACTAGATCCCTCGACGGATTGACTGACGAGGAGATTCAATCTTTCCTCGCTGAGCAGGGCGTGACGGCTGTCCATAGGGTCATGAAAAAGATCAACAATGACCTTGTACCAACCAGGACACTTTTCTTGACTTTTGATAGTGTTAAGCTGCCATCAGGCATCAAGGCGGGCTACGAGGTTATTTCTGTTCGCCCCTATGTCCCAACACCTACGCGCTGCTACCAGTGTCAGCGTTTCAATCACACTTGACAGTCTTGTTCCAATGCGGCGAAATGTGTCACTTGTGGCAGGGATGCCCATGAGGGTGACTGTCCACCTCCGTCTC
The DNA here is from genome assembly GCF_021461395.2 of Schistocerca americana. Lineage (NCBI taxonomy): Eukaryota > Metazoa > Arthropoda > Insecta > Orthoptera > Acrididae > Schistocerca > Schistocerca americana. The sequence goes on along the minus strand of NC_060125.1, from coordinate 584,412,141 downwards.
CTCGATGTGTGAACTGTCAGGGTGACCATGCCGCATCCTCCCGCGGCTGTCCCATCTATAAGGAAGAACGATGTCTCCAAGAAATTCGGATCAAAGAGAAAGTGTCCACCTCGGCTGCTCGCAAGCTATTGGCTAGTAGGAAGCCCACGCTGCTCCCAGCGGGGAAATACTGTACTGTCCTCGCCTCTCCTCGGACTACCAGGGAGGTGGCAACCCAGACATGCGATCTGACCTTCAGCACCACGGTCGTCCGTTCGGCCAGTGCTAAGATCGCGCGGTCGACGTCTCCTCTTCCTCCCATCACCCCACAGACACCAGCCCCTTCATCAGCTTCTGCTATGACGAATTCCCCGAAGTCAGATGCATGGGCCTTCAAGAAGGAACCGTCCCGTGCAGACTTCCTACATACCTCGACCTCCCAGCCTTCGACCGGTACTTCCACCAAACAACCTTCCAAGAAGACTCATAGGAAGCACAGTTCTCCTTCTCCGCCACGGCGCATTTCTTCTCCTGCGCCACCCAGCGGTTGCCGCCCCAGGCAGTCATCCGTATCGCCTGGCCGCACCGCTGGTAGCCGAACATCTGGCCGTTCACCGGCGGAGGAAGCTCCCCCTCCCGGCCATCTTCCCAAGATGGCCGATGAACCTATAGACCCAATGGACGATGACTGTCCGCCTACTGATAGCGGCGGCAGTGCTCGCTCGAAGCCAGGCCCTCAGCGGCCTTCGAGGTGACCCCTTCTTTCATATTCCTTTTTTTCTTACGATGGAACTTATTCACTGGAATATTCGCAGCATTCGCTCCAACCGAGAGGACTTGAAGTTGCTGCTCCGCTTGCACCGTCCGCTCGTCGTAGCCCTCCAGGAAACGAAGCTACGCCCATGCGATCAAATTGCCTTGGAACACTACACCTCTGTGCGTTTTGACCTACCCCCTGTGGTAGGTATCCCGGCTCATGGAGGGGTTATGTTGCTGGTCCGGGATGATATTTACTACGATCCCATCACGTTGCACACCGGCCTGCAGGCAGTTGCTATGCGCATTACTCTCCCCACTTTTACATTTTCCATTTGTACCGTTTACACTCCATCGTCGTCTGCTGTTACCAGGGCAGCCATGATGCAACTTATTGCTCAGCTACCTGCACCATTTTTGTTAACTGGAGACTTCAATGCCCACCATCCCCTTTGGGGCTGTCCAGCATCCTGCCCGAGGGGCTCCCTGTTAGCAGACCTTTTCAACCAGCTCAATCTTGTCTGCCTCAATACTGGAGCCCCTACTTTTCTTTCGGACACATCTCACACCTATTCCCATTTAGACCTCTCTATATGTACTCCCCAACTTGCACGCCGGTTTGAGTGGTGTGCACTTTCTGATACATATTCGAGCGACCACTTCCCGTGTGTTATCCATCTCCTGCAGCATACCCCCTCTCCGTGCTCATCTAGTTGGACCATCTCCAAAGCAGACTGGGGGCTTTTCTCTTCCAGGGCGACCTTCCCGGATCAAACTTTCACAAGCTGCGATAGTCAGGTCGCACACCTCACGGAAGTCATTCTCACTGCTGCTGAATATTCCATCCCTCACCCTATTTCTTCTCCACGTCGCGTACCGGTCCCCTGGTGGACCGCAGCATGTAGAGACGCTTTACGTGCTCGTCGACGTGCTTTACGCACCTTTAAACGCCACCCTACAGTGGCGAATTGTATCAATTATAAACGATTACGTGCACAGTGTCGTCGTATTATTAAAGAAAGCAAGAAAGCCAGCTGGGCTGCTTTCACAAGCACCTTCAACAGTTTTACTCCTTCTTCTGTTGTCTGGGGTAGCCTGCGCCGGCTATCTGGCACTAAGGTCCACTCACCAGTTTCTGGCTTGACGGTCGCGAATGGCGTCCTTGTGGCCCCTGAGGCTGTCTCCAATGCCTTCGGCCGCTTTTTCGCAGAGGTTTCGAGCTCCGCTCATTACCACCCTGCCTTCCTCCCCCGCAAACAGGCAGAGGAGGCTAGGCCACCTAACTTCCGCTCCTCGAATCGTGAAAGTTACAATGCCCCATTCACCATGCGGGAACTCGAAAACGCACTTGGCCGATCACGGTCCTCCGCTCCAGGGCCTGATTCTATTCATATTCAGATGCTGAAGAACCTTTCTCCTGCGGGTAAAGGTTTTCTTCTTCGTACTTACAATCGCATCTGGATTGAGGGACATGTTCCCGCATGCTGCCGCGAGTCTATTGTTGTCCCGATTCCTAAGCCGGGGAAGGACAATCACTTGCCTTCCAGTTATCGACCCATCTCGCTTACCACCTGTGTCTGTAAAGTGATGGAGCGAATGGTTAACTCTCGATTGGTTTGGCTGCTCGAGTCTCGACGCCTACTTACCAATGTACAATGTGGATTTCGTAGGCGCTGCTGTGCTGTTGACCATCTGGTTACCTTGTCGACCTTCATTATGAATACCTTATTGCGGAAGCGCCCGACCGCGGCTGTGTTCTTTGATTTGGAGAAGGCTTACGACAGCTGTTGAAGGTCGGGCATTCTCCGCACCATGCATACTTGGGGCCTTCGCGGTCGCCTCCCTCTTTTTATTCGTTCCTTTTTAATGGATCGACAGTTCAAGGTACGTGTGGGTTCTGTCCTGTCAGACACCTTTCGCCAGGAGAATGGGGTGCCACAGGGCTCAGTTTTGAGCGTCGCTCTCTTCGCCGTAGCGATCAATCCAATAATGGATTGCCTCCCAGCTGATGTATCAGGCTCCCTTTTCGTGGACGATTTTATCATCTATTGCAGCGCGCAGCGTACGTGTTTCCTGGAACGCTGTCTTCAGCGTTCTCTTGACCGTCTTTACTCCTGGAGTGTCGCCAATGGCTTCCGTTTTTCTCCCGAGAAGACGGTCTGTATTAACTTCTGGCGCTACAAAGAGTTTCTCCCACCGTCCTTACGACTCGGTCCCGTTGCTCTCCCGTTCGTGGAGACAACAAAATTTTTAGGTCTTACATGTGACAGGAAACTTAGTTGGTCTCCACATGTGTCATATTTGGCTGCCCGTTGTACCTGTTCTCTAAATGTCCTCCGTATTCTCAGTGGTATGTCCTGGGGAGAGGATCGAACCGTCCTACTTCGCCTATATCGGTCGATCGTCCGCTCCAAGCTGGATTATGGGAGCTTCGTATACTCCTCTGCACGGCCATCCATCTTACGCCGCCTCAACTCCATTCAACATCGGGGTTTACGACTTGCGATCGGAGCGTTTTATACTAGTCCCGTCGAGAGTCTTCATGCTGACGCTGGTGAGTTGCCACTCACCTACCGGCGCGATATACTGCATTGTCGGTATGCCTGTCGGCTACTGGCAATGCCCGACCACCCGTCTTATCGTTCCTTTTTTGATGACTCTCTCGACAGTCAATACGGGTTGTATGTCTCTGCCCTGCTACCCCCTGAAGTTCGCTTTCGTCGCCTCCTTCAACACCTTAATTTTTCACTCCCTGCAACCCTTCGAGTGGGCGAGAGCCACACGCCACCTTGGCTCCAGGCCCAGGTTCGCGTCCACCTTGACCTCTGCTCGCTCCCGAAGGAGGTTACCCCCGGTTCAGTCTACCACTCCCGTTTTGTCGAACTTCGTTCGAAGTTCATTAATATGACCTTCATTTATAGAGATGGCTCTAAGACCAATGACGGGGTCGGGTGTTCTTTTATTGTCGGGGCACAAAGTTTCAAATACCGGCTCCATGGCCATTGTTCGGTCTTCACAGCTGAGCTCTTTGCCCTCTACCAGGCTGTTCTTTACATCTGCCGCCACCGACATTCTGCATATGTCATCTGCTCCGATTCCCTGAGCGCTATCCAGAGCCTCAGTGATCCGTACCCGGTTCACCCTTTCGTGCACCGGATCCAACGCTCTCTTCAGCAGCTGTTGGACGTCGGTTCTCCGGTTAGCTTTATGTGGGTTCCTGGCCATGTCGGTATCCCTGGGAACGAAGCTGCAGATGCCGCGGCCAAGGCTGCGGTCCTCCAGCCTCGGACAGCTTCTTGTTGTGTCCCTTCGTCAGATTGTAGCAGGGTCATTTGTCGGCGCATTTTATCACTGTGGCATGCCGATTGGGCTGCACTTACAGACAACAAGCTTCGGGCCTTGAAACCTCTTCCCGTGGCTTGGACGTCCTCCTCACGCCCTTCTCGGCGGGAGGAGGTAGTTTTGGCCCGGTTACGAATTGGACACTGCCGGTTCAGCCATCGCCATCTGCTGACGGCTGCGCCGGCGCCGTTCTGCCCATGTGGGCAATTGCTGACGGTCCGCCACATTTTAACGTCCTGTCCGGATTTTAACACCCTGCGTCTTGATCTTGGCCTGCCATGTACTGTAGAAGCCGTTTTAGCGGATGACCCACGAGCAGCTGCTCGCGTTCTTCATTTTATTGATTTGACAACCCTCTCAAAGGACATTTGATTATGCTGTTTTCTTTTTTTTAATTCTATGCCTGTCAGTCTGTCTTTTATCGTGTTTTCCGTTTCGTTGCTGTTATAAACTTGTGACTCGCGGTGCATTCCTAACGTAGTCTGGGCGCTAATGACCGTTGAAGTTGTGCGCCCTAAAACCACAAAAAAAAGGGTGCTGCGGATGACAACCACAGCGGCCCTGCTACGGAAAGAAATGTCACCCCAGACCATGAGTCCTGATGATCAGACTGTCTTGTGGTCGGCAGTCAGGTTGATATCCCACTGCTCTCTGGGAAGTCTCTAGACGTGTCTTCGATCTGGAATCTCATTTACTGGAGAAGAATTGTCTTCAGTGATGGGTCCCGCATCCAACTGTGCCTCGATAAAGAACTAAGAGCTGTCTAGAGACGCCGGGGCAGCGGAAGTCCTCTATACGGCCCGACAACATGGAGTGATGGTCAGGGGTCCCATTTCATTTCACAGCAGGGCCACCCCAGTTATCACTCGCAGGAGATTTATAGCACAGCGGTACGATTACGGTATTCTATGCGTCGTTTTGTTCCCTTCATGGCAACCCTTCCTGAGCTTACGTTTCAGCAAGATAATGCCCGCCCGATTACCGCGAGGGTTTCTACTGCCGGTCTTCGTGCTTGACAAAGCCTACCTTGGCCAGGAAAGTCGCCAGATCTTTCCCCAATTGAGAACGTTTAGAGCATTGTGTACAGGGCGCTTCAACCAACTCGGGATTTAGACGATCTGCCACCCCAGTTGGAAATAATTTAGCACGATGTCCCTCAGAAAGGCACCCAACAACTCTATCAATCAATGCCAAAGAGAGTAACTGCTTGCATGTGGGTCAGAGGTGCACCTGCGCGTTATTAACTTGCTCCATTTATGAAGCTCTTTCTCTTGAATAAATGATCCACTTTTTCAGAATTTATAATCATTTGATCGTACATGTACATCACATCTACCGGTTTCGGTCCCATTCGGATAATTCCTCGTAATGCGTGGATTCCTTTTATTTTTTTGGTCTCAGATTGCAATTACAAATTGACATGAGTTACATTACAAATATCAGGAAAAATACTTCCATGCCTGCCAAGTAATATTATCTAATCACCGTCTCCGACACATCTCCAGAAATGTAAAATTAAAATAAATTAAATAGTGACATATTAATTAATCCAAATAGCGCATTACGATCTCCTAAAGTGCTTCTGAATTCAGGCCATGTAATTTCCTTCGTATTTCCACCAAACTTCCCACTTCCTTTCAATATTACACAACGTTTTCGTCCAATTTTCCTGTGTTGAAAACTTATTGTTCATGCAGTTCCTACCTATCTGCGGCACCCTACACAGGGTGATTTTTCCACCGTATACAAACTCTAGCGCTTCGTCGATGAAGGGATAAGGAACAAAATGGGTCTAATAAACTTATGCCCGGAAATGTATGTTTTCCATGCTAGAGATAATTTATTCAGTCATACACTGTTACAGAGACTGCGGTCCAATACACGCTGTACCGTGCAGCCACAGTTACAATATGTGTTGAAATTGGTTTCCATGCGCCTCAACGTAGGCGTGTATGCGCCGTAAGAAGTTCCGTCACACACGTTCACGTCGGCCTGGCTGCATCCGAACAGTTTCAAAGACAGCATGCTCCAGTGCCTCCACATCCGGAATGGGCTCTGCATACGCAATGATTCTGAGATGACCGCACTACCAGAAACCGCACGGGTTGAGATCCGGTGAACGAGCACGCCATGCAACTGGATCCCCTCGTTCCATCCATCGATTAAGGAAGACCCGATTGAGATGTGTCGGGATGTCAAGGGCGAAGTGGGCTGGAGCACCATCATGTAGCAGCCACATAACCCTTCGAATCATCAATGGCACTTTTTCCAGCAGCGGAGGCAATGTCAACAGCGAGAAACGCCGATGGTTCCGGCCTGTTAGGCGACGTGAAAGGAAGACTGGTCAAAAAGTGCCGTTGCCAAATATCCAGACCCACACAGACCGGCTGCACCTATGCTGATGCTTCACTGTCACCATACAACCATACTATTCCACTGATGACTCCACGCGAAGGTGACCTCGTATGTAAAGAGGATGCATGACAGAAATCCCGCAATCATGGTTGCCTGGTGAAGAAACCAGTGACAAAGCTGCTCCCAGTGTGGAAACTCTGTCACTAGCAACCCCTGCACACGCTATAAGTGATAACGGTAGTAAGAGTAGTCATGTAGAATGTCCCGCATGATTGTCTGGCTCCCCCTGTTCTGTTGGGCCAACTGCCAAGTAATAACACAGCGGTCGCCTTCCACAGGGTTAATCACATTTTCCTCCAAGTCTGGTGTTCCAACACTTCGCGTACGTCATTCATGGTTTCCTGTTACGTGAAACGACGCTGTCTCAGACAAACGGCGAAACAATGTTGCAAACATTGAATACTGTAGTTGTTGTTGGCAGGGATAGCTTTCCTGAGAAAACCTCTCTGCCCGCCGCCCGTTGCCATTGGAGTTTCCGTAAGTAAACAAACTGTCGGCAAGCTCTAGATTCGAATAAGGAACCATTGTGTGCAACACTATATCACATCCACTACAAAGTGAGTCAGCAAGATAATTGAATCAGACGCCACATTGCCAGTGATTATGGCAGGAGAGGGCGCTAGGGTTTGACGTAGGGGAACAGTACCAGCCTCTATGAGGAAACCATGCATACTGCAACTGTGACTGCATGGTACAGCGGGTGTTAGACTGTAATCTCTGTAACAATGCATGGAAACCATGCATTTCCAGACATAAGTTCATTACACCTTTTTTGTTCCGTATTCTGTCATTGATGAATCCCAAGAGTTTGTACAAGGTAGAAGAAATCATCCTGTATATGCTACACCTAGTTAAACCTCATTCACTCCTAGCTAACATAATTCCAGCTTATTGCTTAATGGTCTCTCATATACTACCGTAGTATCGCTTTTCGTCCATTACTTGCCAGGTTTCCCATTTATATCAGCCTTCCCCCACTATTAGCTGCTGTAACTCGAATTTAACTTTGATTCGATACAGTAGATGGCACCTACTATTGTTAATTTTTATTTTGACTGGAGCCACTTTCGTGGTAAATTTTTTGAATGATGCTGCCACCATTCAATTTTATTAATATTTATTTTATTGTTAAACGATCCATATCTCGGCCGTAGGCCATTTTCAAGTACAAGCACTTATTTACATCAGATTGGTGTGCTTTTCCGACAAGGACTTATACTTCATACTGATCTTATGTCTTTTGACTTATAAATAAGTTCTTGTAGTTGTAAAGGGACTAAGGCCGAAATCAGGTTAGTATAACAGTAACATAAGAATTATTACAGTCAAATGGCTGCAGCATCATTAAGAAAACATCTACGCTGGTTCGGAACTTCAGTTACTTTTTGTGTATTGCCTTCTCTTGTGTATATCCCTAAGAGAAACTATCCTTCGAAATTTCTACCACGATCGCCACAAAGGAACATTGTTGTTGTTGTTGTTGTTGTCTTCAGTCCTGAGACTGGTTTGATGCATCTCTCCATGCTACTCCATCCTGTGCAAGCTGCTTCACCTCCCAGTACTTACTGCAACCTACATCCTTCTGAGTCTGCTTAGTGTATTCATCTCTTGGTCTCCCTCTACGATTTTTACCCTACACGCTGCCCTCCAATGCTAAATTTGTGATCCCTTGATGCCTCAGAACATGTCCTACCAACCGGTCCCTTCTTCTTGTCAAGTTGTGCCACAGACTCCTCTTCTCCCCAATTCTATTCAATACCTCCTCATTAGTTATGTGATCTACCCATCTAATCTTCAGCATTCTTCTGTAGCACCACATTTCTAAAGCTTCTATTCTCTTCTTGTCTAAACTATTTATCGTCCACGTTTCACTTCCATACATGGCTACACTCCAAATACTTTCAGAAACAACTTCCTGACACTTAAATTTATATTCGATGTTAACAAATTTCTCTTCTTCAGAAACGCTTTCCTTGCCATTGCCAGTCTGCATTTTGTATCCTCTCTACTTCGACCATCATCAGTTATTTTGCTCCCCAAATAGCAAAACTCGTTTACTACTTTAAGTCTCTCACATCCTAATCTAATTCCCTCAGCATCACCCGACTTAATTCGACTACATTCCATTATCCTCGTTTTGCGTTTGTTGATGTTCATCTTATATCGTCCTTTCAAGACACTGTCCATTCCGTTCAACTGCTCTTCCAAGTCCTTTGCTGTCTCTGACAGAATTACAATGTCATCGGCGAACCTCAACGTTTTTATTTCTTTTCCACGGACTTTAATAACTAACCGAATTTTTCTTTTGTTTCCTTTACTGCTTGATCAATATACAGATTAAATAACATCGGGGAGAGGCTACAACCCTGTCTCACTCCCTTCCCAACCGCTCCTTCCCATTCATGCCCCTCGACTCTTATAACTGCCATCTGGTTACTGTACAAATTGTAAATAGCCTTTCGCTCCCGGTATTTTACCCCTGCCACCTTTAGAATTTGAAAGAGAGTATTCCAGTCAACATTGTCAAAAGCTTTCTCTAAGTCTACAAATGCTAGAAATGTAGGTTTGCCTTTCCTTAATCTATTTTCTAAGACAAGTCGTAGGGTCAGTATTGCCTCACGTGTTCCAACATTTCTGCGGAATCCTAACTGATCTTCGCCGAGGTCGGCTTCTATCAGTTTTTCCATTCGTCTGTAAAGAATTCGCGTTAGTATTTTGCAGCCGTGACTTATTAAACTGATAGTTCGGTAATTTTCACATCTGTCAACACCTGCTTTCTTTGGGATTGGAATTATTACACTGTTCTTGAAGTCTGAGGGTAGGAACATAAAAATGCTAATTTCCCGGAATAACTGAGGAATAGTCACATCGACACTTTTCGCTAATTATAATACAGTTTTACCGTTTAAATCCATAAAATCTCTGAACGCAGTTTGGAGCCATTTGTTTTCGCTAACTGCAGTGAAAAACATAGCAGTGGATGACTTGTTGAGTTGAAAATCAAGGTTTCACCCCGAATTACACAACACTGATTCTAGAATTAATGAAGTGTACTTAACGTTCTCCCAGCTACAACACATTACGTGATAGTGTCTCTTTAACTAGTGTTCAAAAATGCATTAGCAGCAGCGAAATTCACAACGATCCTACGCGTGCTGGGTTACCTAGAAACAATTTCATAGTCTCCAGCACTCATCAGAGGTAATGTTCATGGCTATTCCTGTGGAAGTATCACTGAAACTGCAAGGGAAATAATAGGTAACACGAAACAAGGTAAAAACGCAGTTGTACTGTTATCTTACCTACCGTAGCTCTTTTATAAGTAGCTACACTAAACATTGAGGTAAGCCGTGCTGCACAACAAGAAACGACCTGATACTATGAAAATAAGACCACACTGAAGGAGTGAAGCGAGTTAACGGGAGAAAGACGGACAAAAGAGTTTTTCCTCGCGAGGCCAGATAAGCCACTGAGCAGGGTGGGGTCTGTGGTGCGGGGCCGGCCAGGGGCCGTTCGCTACCCGCATGGCACGTCGTCCGCAGCACACAGCTGCCAGCGAAATCGAGTGCAGGCGCCCACAGGCTGCGGTTCCAGGAAGCTAATGGAGGTGTCCTGCTTTCACTTGACGATTCAAAGCTCTCAGGGATTCGGGGTGATTACTGGCATTAATAAAAACTAAGCCACTAAGACAGCGCATTTTTGTATGTAGACTGTTTTTCAAAACTATGCTTTTGATTATCATTGTATAGTTTATATTGTTATTATTATTGTTGTTATCATTATTGTTCGTATCAGAAGCATCACAAACATACCTACTTCGTGATCAACGAGACACAAAGATGAAGCAAAAATCCTGAAACCATGTTCAATATACTCATATTTTCAATGGGGCACGCAAATATATAAGGTATCCGTAATCAAAGAAAACGCTGTAGAAAAACAACCACTGTCAGAATGAGGTTAACTTTGAACATCATGTTACTGAGCCAGGAGAAAACGTCACGGAAGAGAAAAAAAGACGGAAACATAAGTGTGAAAGTATTTTCACCAACAGACGAGCGGCAAACGGCTGTCGCTCAGTTTGCGTCCGAGACGCTCGACATGACTTTCTCTATTAAGGATCGCGTGCTGCTGGTAGGGCTGTCTCACAAGAACGATGACCGTGCACCGTAGCCCTGAAAAAGTGCCCGGAAACTCAGAAGTATGTAAGAAGGCATTGTCCGATGTCTCTATAGGATGTGGAGAAAATGATTACAAAAGTCGGTTAGACAGGTTATTTTGAGGTGCGATGTGGCAGTGAGAAGAAAATAGTAGTCTCACGTCTGTCGAAGATGAGGACAGAGCACTTCAGGAGGAGTCGAGCAGGGGTTGGCAAACACGCAGCGCATGGGCAGTCGCCCGAGCGTTGGACATGCCTGCGAAAAAGGTTCATAAAATACTACGAAACATCCCGCACTGCTGTCCATCCAAATCATCCATGTACATAAATTGTTTCCTGCAGACTTGCCAGTAAGACAACCGTTCGCTATAGAATTTCTTGCTCGCAAGGAGGTGGGCAGTGAATGGCCATGGAATACTCTGTGGACAGACGAAGCCTATTTCCATCACTTTTTGTTAGTTATTTACACTTTTCTTGTTATATGTTTTTTTTATGTCTTCATATTTTCAACTTTGCAGCGTGGTTCTACAGATATGTTTTCTTTTCATACATTCTTTCCCGTTTTTCTCTTTTTGTTTTTGAAACGTGTCCAGTTAAAAGCTTTCTTACATTTATCGTAGTTGTCATAGCACTACAGTTCTTATTCTAGTAGTACTTATTGTGCACTGAATATTATTCCACAGCAGGAGTCGAATCGGCTATTTCGGAGAGGGGCGCCATCCAACAACCTTGCGTTAGCGACATCAGCTGAAGGGGGAGGTAGTGTTTCCGGTTTACAGTCATGGTCATTACGCTTGCTCGTCCGTTTCCTTACTGGGCTCTTGTTTCCAGTAAACGTCTGTCTGAAAGTATTCAAATCAGCACATGGTCGTCATGCGTCTCAAGGATGGACTTTCCAATTGCAATGTGCCTAAAGACTTCTGCATGCTGAAAGACTTCGTTACAGACATTTACCGAATATCAAGACCCTTCAAAGAATACGTAATAGTCCTGTAGAGACAAGCTATGTTGAGCAAAGGTCATTTCTATATGGAAGACCAAATGTTGTTGGAACATCTGATTTAGATGATCGACCACTTCATCATACTGAGGACAAATAATGGCAGAAGTACCAGAGAAGAAGCGGAAACTGAGAGTGTGAGTTGCATGACGTGTTGTAAGTATTACGAGAGTAGCTGGTAACTTCTTTATCGACACTAACTTCTAGACTAAGCAAGATATTACTTAAACCGATTTTCAATCCGGAAAACCTTCTTGTGCCTGGTTACTGTGGATTTGTACTCATGACCAACATTTTCTATTGAACCTACTGTTCACTGATGAAGCAAAGTTGACTAGGAATGTATGGCAAAATGTTTACAACACTCATGTGGGGGAGGGTGACAGTTCTTTTGCAATTAAGGTAAGAAGATATGAACAACAGTTGGGAGACAGAGCTAGTGGAACTTCCATTTTTATGGAATCTTGACTGGAGCATCATACAGCGAATTTGTAATGGAACTGTAAATGTTTTGGTGGAGACGTCCCACTACACGTAAGTCAGTGATGATGGTGCACCACCTCACTTTACTCTGCAAGTAGGTGAAGTTTTAAAAGAGTGTTTTCCAAATAAATGGATAGGTCGTGGTGAGACACATCTTGGCCTTCTTGATCTTCTGATCTCAACCCATTGGATTTTATTTGTGGAAGTGTATTCATGACCTACTGAGACTGTTGAAATAGTTCGTCAGCTTATTCATGCAGGGTTTCAGCAGATACAGATGACAGCTGGAATATGGTAACGCATGAAACAATCCGTTTTGCTGCGTTTAGAAACTTGTCTTAGAGCTAATGGTAGACATCTGAGCATTTCGTTTAGCCATCATAATATCCGAAAATCAAAACTTCCTGTAGAACCAAGCTGGAAATTTAAACAAAAAGACAGTATATGTAAATAAGAAAATAAAAAGGGTCGACCATACGTGTATGGGAACATTTTGCTTCTTTTTTAAGTCCTCTATCCATTTCCCACAGGGTTCCCACACATTAGTTAACGAACTGTATATGACTCAGTTACGTCAACGAGAGGATGATAATACTACCGAAAACGATACTGGAATAAAGAAGCTCTGCAGATTATGATACGCACTGTTAATATATTCGAACATGCTGAATCAGTGTCAGGTACGTCTGAGGTCTCATTTGTAGCGTCACAAAATTATCAGCATCAGTTGTAATCCTGAGCTACAGTTGTCACAGACACGTATCAAACAGTTTGAAAACATCAATGATTTTCAATCTTTCTTGGCGTTGTTAACCATCTTCATCTTGAGAATATCGAATATGTTAGTGTTGTTAGAGAAGAACAAACGAAAATTCATGTAGCAAGTAGCGACATTGAGGTTGTTTTAAGTTTCACAGCAATGATTGAATGTGCATCTGAATGTCATCAGCCAATGGACTGGTTTGATACTTACCTCTCTGTTATTCTATCTTTTGCTTTATGTAGCTATTATAATTAACATCCTGTGTAATCTGTTTTCTTAATTGTAGTTTTCTCTTAACCTCACACTATTTTTCCCCTCTACTGCTGTATCCAGAGACAAGTATAGATTTCATACATTACTTACCATTAACTGCTACTTCCTCTGGTAAACATCTGTCGTAGATTTGTTTTCTCGCTTCATTACTTCATATTGTATTTTATCTGCTTACTCACCTATTCCGTTCCTTCATTAAGATAGTATCGTAGTAGATACGATATGATTTGGTCTCTCCCCAGCCAAAAACCAAAATCAGTCCTGATTTTGTGGACTTTTGTGAGGTACGATACACAGTGATAATTGTCAGCGCAAGATCCCTCCAGGGGGCTCGCCGCTCTTTGGTGGGTTCCTGCTTGGCTACCATGGGGCCCCAGCCTTTGCAGCACTTTTTCTCTTCCGTGCTGCATGTCTGTCCTCTTGCTATTCTTTTTCCCCTAGCTTGGGGAACATGTCTGGGGTGTTATTGGGAATGTTCTGCATTGTGTTGCTGACCTGAGAACAACTTCAACTTTCTTTTCGGCTCCTTTGTCCGTTTCTTTGTTTCCCTTCTCCTATCGTTCCTCCGTTTGGGCGTTTGAGGATCCTCTTTTTTCATCTTCCTCCCTGTGCGCTCCTGAAGGCTGGCCCACGCGCTGACGCTTAAAAGGTGACTGGGTAACCAGTAATTCCCAACGCTGTGTCGACAGGTAGGGTTCGCATGTACCGCCCGGTACAGGCCAGGCCCAGGGAGGCGTGATTGCCCTGAGCTGTAACCTCCCTGTCTCAGGTGATCGGGAGATGTGATCTGAGGTGCGAACAATCACCTAAGGCAGGTGCACCCCCTTGCGTAAGGGGTCCGCAGTTGGAAGGAGCCCACTATCAGAGACGCTGGCAATCATGGGGGATCTCCTTGCGATGAGTCACTCATCCTCTCCATCGACGTCGACCAAACGAAAACGTAGTGAGGCTGCTGATTTGAAAACCCTTCCCGCTGCACCGCTGTTCCTTGCTGTATCACATACTGAAGATGGCCAGTCCTTCGCCATGGTCAATCCGTTCATTATTCAGAATGGTGGCCCTGTGGAATCCTGCTCTCGTTTTCCAATGACAAAACCGTCTGTATGAATTTCTGGCGGCGCAAATGGTTTCTCCCACAATATCTACATCTTGGTCCTGTTACCCTTCTATTCGTTGGCACTACGAAATTCCTGGGTCTCATAGGGAACTCTCTTTGACCTCCCATGTCTCTTACCTGGCAGCCCGCTGTACACAGACCCTCAATGTCCTCCGTGTCCTCAATGGTTCTTCTTGGGGTGCCGATCGAACCACCCTCCTCCGTTTGTACTGGTCCATTGTCCGTTCGAAACTCGACTATGGGTGCTTTGTTTATGCATCTGCACGCCCATCCCTTTCACGTCATCTCAACACTATCCACCATCGTGTCATCCGTTTGGCCACAGGTGCCTTTTCCACCAGCCCAGTTGAGAGTCTGTATGCTGAAGCTGCTGAACTACCACTTTCTCCTCAGCAGGTATACATACAGTTTGTCTGTCGTGTAGGACTACCCTTCCTATGCCTCCTTCTTTGATGATTCCTTAGATCGTCAGTATGGGGCTCGTCCCTCTTCCCTGTTACCTCCTGGTGTCCGCTTTCGCCATTTGCTGCGGCGGCTTAACCTCACGCTACCTGCAACTTTCCTCGTGGGTGTGAACCCTTCACCACCTTGGCTTCTTGAAGCGGCCCATGGTAACCTTGGCCTTCATTCGCTTCCTAAGGACACTACTCCAGCCTCGGTCTATCACCACCAGTTCCTTCCCATGAAACTTAGCGATACTACCTTTTTATGCACTGATGGTTCTCAGCTGACCGTGGGGGCGGGTGTGCATTCGTCGTTGGCACCTGTGTCTTTCGATTTCGGTTTTCGGCACACTTCTCAGTATTTACGGCCGAGCTTTTCGCCTTGTATCAGGCCACGGAGTACATCTAGCGACACAGCCCAATTGTGTCCTCTGCTCAGACTCACTCAGCGCTCTATAAAGTCACTGTGCGCTGTCATTTGCTCACTCTTGGTGGAGCCAATGTCATGTTTGTGTGAGTCCCTGGTCATGTCGATCTGCCAGGAAACAAGGCTGCTGACGCTGCTGCCAAGGCTGCAGTCCTCTTAGCCCGTGAGTACCTTTATTCCCGACGATGATCTCTGCATTGCCGTCTGTCAGGAGGTGGAGTCCCTTTGACATCGCCATTGGTCGTCCCTTCATGTGAATACGCTTCGGCTTCTGAAGCCTCTCCCGGCGCCTTGGACGACCTCCTCTCGGCCCTCTAGCAGGGAGGAGATTATTTTAACTTTGCTGCGTATTGGGCACTACCTTTTTAGCCATCGTCATTTGCTCAATGGCGCTGCGCAACCACTTTGTACGCATTGCGCCCAAATTTTAACTGTCCACCACTACCTGCTGGAATGCCCTTTTTTTTCTAATTTACGTTCCATGTTGGGTTTGCCATCTGATTAATCAGCGTTTTACTTTTTGTCCGCCGAAGCAATATGGTGAAACCCATATAATTTTTGGTTTTGGATCTCCATTTTTGTATGGTGTTTTTTTTAGCCCTTTTTGCACTTGCCTTGTTTAGGTGTCTCCTATACGTTCCATTGGGACTGAATATAGTCGTTTGCCTTGTCTCTGTGTTTGCGTTATATAGTTTTGACTTGGGTGCGTACGACCTCAGTTGTTTTTTGCTCCCTGAAACAAAACGAACAATTGTCAGTGCAAGATGGAGAGATGAAGCGGTAGGGCAGTGAAATACTTCCCCGTGGCTGTATTGGCCATAGTCACACGGTACGAATCCCTCTGACCTGTAAGTCTGCTATACTTTGCAAACCAGCATTTCGACCGCGATAACACAATCTCCATCGGCAGCAGCAACGTTCAGTGACCAAGCTCAGGGATCAACATTGAGCTGCTAAAGATTTAAACAAAATTGTGGCCTGTCGGACATGAACCCCTGCCCACGCAGTATCTTGATAAATTTTAACAAGGTGACTTTTTATTCGATCCTGCGCTCATCGCTTAACTGCATCGAACGCTGTCTGGGTGGGCGTGGTGGTGGTGGTGGTGGTGGGGGGGAGTGGTGACGTCACGATGCCTGGCAGCATCATAACGGGTCCTATATCAAACCACGCCGGCATAGCTTTCATATTTCAATCATATTTTCATAACACCTAAAATAAAAGGATCTCCGGCGGAGAAAAATAACGCGGCCTGCAGGCCTACCATTAAAATTCATGGTTCTCCGTGATCGATGGCGCTCCGCGCAGCTCCACTCGGCGCTGTTCACCCCCTGAAGGTCTCCGATACTTCCTATACACCCTGCCTTGCACTTCAGACACATATATATAGTAGTTTGGAAATGCCGATAGCAGCTGGTAGAAGCACATTCAATAGTACCGCATTTGGGAACTAACGTTTTTGTGAAATTTAGTGCAATACCGGAAAACAACTTGGAATGAATTAGGCTCGACATGAGTTACCAGACGACTCCAGTGTGTACCTGAGTAATACGTGAAACACTACTAGATACCTAGCATAAAGTTTCGCCAAAACGAATTCGTCAAGGTTCCCGTAGAATATGTTTTATCGGCAGAGATACTCGTGGAAAGTTTGGTTCACAATTATTTTAGAAAAAAAGCTTGTGTCTTCTTTAAATAAATTCTAAAATGGCTTCATTATAATCATAAACAGTCATTTTATTCCACTGCTAGCGAAAGCCCTCGTCTACACTGAGGGAACAAAACCACAACACCACAAATAATCTATGTAGTGTAATTAATTTTGGGGAATATAATTATCTAGGTAAGATATTTAAGTGATTAA